>NW_026990257.1:606086-1212172 GCF_963921805.1 Phalacrocorax carbo | reverse complement strand
GAGTCCTTCCCACAGGCTGCAGTTCTTCATGAACTGCACCAGCGTGAGTCCTTTCCACGGATCCTTTCCATGGGGTGCAGTCCTTCAGGGATGGGCTGCTCCAGCATGGGTCCCCCACAGGGTCACAAGCCTCTGTGCATTGAAAATGTCAGCAGAGCTTGAATTACTAGTCACATGCTGGTTTGAAAACAGTAAAACATTTCAAACTGCAGCAGCTGAAGGGCAAAGGTGAAACATGCCCGCTCTATAAATAGTAGTGAACACATGCTTTTCTGCCTGTGAATCTTTTTATGTCTTTAGATAATAACGAACAAGCTTTTTATTTTAAAGGTTGAAATACTAGAGTTCTTGGGATTTTTGGAATGGATAAATACTTCCAGCAAAGATTTGTAACTTTGAGTAAAAGAGGAATTTTCCCTTTGAAGAGAACTACATATTTGGAGTGAGGGCTTGAAGCTTTTAGCTGAAGAGACTTTTTCTGCTCCTTTGGCTTTTAGTGAAATGTCATTATCTTTGAGTCCCCGTGCAGGTGATCCCTTTTGCCTTCTTCCAGAAGCATGTAACATCTCTCTTCTTGGCAGGCTATAAATTACTGGTGGTGAAAGCTTTCTAGAAAAGCACAGTGCGTCATTTTATTTGCTTGCTACAAGCTTTTGATATTTTGTTTGGAAAACATTAGATGGTTAGGTTAAAAAAGATTAAGGCTATGTCTGCAGGAGGGGAACAACCCTCCCTGTTGAGTACTCTGCAGTTTTGTGGACTAGTGGAGAAGGTAGCATTTGATGTCTGGTAGGTTAAATTATAGCAGCCCTACTAGAGCTTCTGAGCTGAAATTTCGTTAATTGTTCTGTCTCATGTTGAAACCTTTTTAAAGGTCATATTAGCAAAGAACAATTTCTTTCTTTAAATACACAAACAGAAAAAGAAGAGGAAAATAGCTCTTCATAATTACCAGGCATAGTATGTCATTGCACCATACAGACCACCTACATTTCAGGCTGCAAGGGCAGCCGATCTTTTTGTTTAAACCCTCTGTAACTTAAGAAGGGTAGGTTAGTTAACTTGACTGTATTAGTACTGTCATCATTTAGATCAGGATCTGTGTTTATAAATGTTGCTGTTTGTAACATGAATTCTCAAAAAATCTCAGTGGAAAGAGAGGGGGAGCTGGGAGCTACATTTGTGTCTGAATGGAAGTAGGGACTTAAAGGCAGGTTTGCTGTTAACTCTAAATATTTCCGGAGACACTCATCTGTCCAGGAAAATTTTAACCTTTTGAATGCTTGAATTATATGCTGACAAATAAAAGTGATAATATTGTTGGAGTAGCTGGTTGGGCACTTTTTTTTCTTAAACTGGTTAATAGAAAATCTTTCATTTGGTCTTTTTCTATTGGAATTAATAGGAGTTTAGCTACTTATTGACAGCAGGAAGGAGTGGGATCAGGCCCTTTCAGTGTTCTAGTGTCAGGCTTTTCCTCAACTTGTAAATGAGAGTTTTATGTATGCTCCATTGGAAAGTGATATTAAAAAAAAATCTCCAATACAATTTCTTTGAGGCCACCAATCCAACTCTCATTTACTGGGAATTAACCTGAAATAGAGCTGGCTAAGTTTTAACAAAGCCTCTTTTTTTTGAGAGAGAGTGCTCATGGGAGCATGCCATGACTACTTAAAAACCAAAGGGAAAGGCAGAGGGAGGAGCTCATGATTCAAGGGGCAATTCCCCTGCCTTTCTCTGTATAGGTGTTGAGTGGAGCCAAGAGCAAGAATACCGCTGTCATGGTTTTAGCTGGGGTAGAGTTAATTTTCTTCACTGCAGCTGGCATAGTGCTGTGCTTTGGACTTAGTATGAAAACAATGTTGATAACACAGAGATGTTTTGGTTGTTGCTGGGTAGTGCTTGTACTAGTCAAGGACTTTTCTAGCTTCCCATGCTCTGCCAGGTGCACAAGAAGCTGGGAGGGGAGGGGGCACCGCTAAGAGAGCAGATTCAAACTGGCCAAAGGGATATTCAATATCATGTAACGTCATGCCCAGTATGTTAACTGGGAGGAGCCGGCCGGGGGAGGGAAGCAGCAATCGCGGTTCGGGGACCGGCAGCATCAGTCGGCGGGTGGTGAGCAGTTGTATCATTTGTGTTTTGGCTTTTTTCCCTTTTTCCCTTTTCCTTTTTATTATATTATCATTATTGTTATTATTATAATAATAATTACTATTAGAATTATTTTATTTTAATTATTAGACTGTTCTTATCTGAACCCACAAGTTTTTTTTTTCTTTTTCTTTTGCTCTTCCAATTCTCTTCCCCATCCCATAGGGGTGGGGGGAGTGAGAGAGCGGCTGCATGGTGTTTAGTTGCCAACTGGGGCTGAACCATGACTACCACGTATGCCTGGGCTGCTTCTTCGTCCTCCTCCCCTTCCTCTATGTGCACTTTACAGCTTACTGCCTCTTCAGCTTCAACTCTGAAGTACTTTAACTCTTGCAAAATCGAAGATCATACACACACACTAACCTTTTCAGGGTAGAGTATCGGAGTACTGCAGTTGAATGTAATCCAAACAGTGATGCTGACTGCACAACCTGCTCTGAAATGTACAGCATAAACAAATGGAAAAAATGAGAGATTTTCCCCTTTGTTTCCTGTAGCTTGAAGAGTTTTTTAAAAACAATTGGAGATACAACATTTTGGACTAGATCTATGTATATATTTTTTTCCACCTAATTTTCATGTGATACTGTTTCCTACAACACACTTTTCTTATATTTCAAGAATATTAAATCAGTTTTGGACTTTGAGGGAGTGTGGTTTTATATTATTGCCATTATAAATAGTTAATGTATAACACCTTACTTGTAGTATTCATTCCAGATTTTATATGTACGGTATGTTCAAGTTTAATACTGATACAGTATATGAAATTTGTTTGTATTGCTCTGTATCTATACCTCTGACTTAATGCTTGAGCCAAAAATCAATGTCATGTTTACATAAAATCCAAAAGAAACACCAAAATTCTGCAGTGATAAAGTATTGAGAGCCAAACTTGGGTCTTCATGTTTGGAAACCAGAAATGGGTTTAGGTCTGATCTTCAGAGAATAGAGTTTGAGACCTTGGTTCAACAGGGTGCTTTGTCAAGTAGTGGCTGAAGTGAACATCTTTCTTTTACCATACCTTCTTTAAGGTTGGACTAGATGATCCCTGAGGTCCCTTCCAACCTGTGATTCTGTGATTCTTACAGTATAAGAAAACCCAGCTCTTTTACCTTGTACTTTATCGTGCCGAGTGGAAATACAGACTTATGAAATAGTGCATGCGTGTTTCATTCAGTATTATAAATCTAATATCCTGTGTATTGGTAACTGCAGCAGTTTCCATCTCCAAAGAGCTACACAAACATAGCTGCCCTACCAGATTGCTTGAGTTGAAGGTGAAAGCAAAGAGGTTGTGACTTGTGTCAGTGAGATTAGGACCTGGTTTTGTGCCACTAGAGTGCACCACTTCCTTCTTATTAAAAGAATGGTTACATTTGCTGATAGGTACTGGCTTCCTGGTATGGGGTTTGGAAGACTGCTGCCAACTTGCTCAGCTACTGGGAGTTTCACATTGGTCTTAATCAGATGCAACTCTGCTTCTGCAGCTATCATTTACAAAATAAATGTTTTTCTTACTATCAAACTTTTATGAATGTTGTGATGGAATAACAAAGAGGGCTTGTAAACTAGCTTTTCATCTCCTTTTGATGAAAAGGGTACGTACGAAAGAAAGGGAAAGGGTTCATCACATTTGTAATTAAAGCAAGTTCTTGAAGATATATAATTTCTCAGAAATAGATGATGACTGACTTGATTACTGAAAGGTTATTGATAATGAGATATGGTATTTTACTTAATAATAATGTAAGCTCTCTTTTTTTTTTTTTTCCTTCACAGGTTTCCACTTGAGTGGCACGGTGACAGAGCCTGCAATGCAATCGGAGCCAGAAACTGTTTGCAATGTAGCTATCAGCTTTGATCGTTGCAAGATTACCTCAGTGACCTGTAGCTGTGGAAACAAGGACATATTTTACTGTGCCCATGTTGTGGCACTCTCTTTATACCGGATCCGCAAGCCAGATCAGGTCAAACTGCATCTTCCCATTTCAGAGACACTCTTTCAAATGAACAGAGACCAACTACAAAAATTTGTACAATATTTGATCACAGTGCACCACACAGAAGTTTTGCCAACTGCTCAAAAATTAGCAGATGAAATTCTTTCTCAGAATTCAGAAATCAATCAAGTCCATGGTAAGTTTGATACTTGTTCTTCCTTTATTTCATTCCCTCTTTGGTTTTGAGCTTTTTTTGTGGCATTCAGGAGCATGACCTCCTGAGGTCCCTTCCAACCTGAATTATTTTGTGATTTTATGGTGTTTACTAAAGAGGATTCTGTTACTGAACCTTTGCTTTAAGATGTTTAGGAATTAATACTTTTTGGAAAAGAGAAAATACATATTTTTAGATACAGAGTAGGTGGAACAAAAGAAGGATGTCTTTCTGATGACAGTGCTCATCTGTAGCCTAGCCCCCCTCCTTAGGGTCTGGTGACCCTGGCAGGCCCGGGCAGGTGGTGCTGCAGGAAGGTGAATTTAAGGAGCAGTGCTCTTCTTTGGCTTTGAGGGCTATGGGGATCACAGAATCACAGAATCACAGGTTGGAAGGGACCTCAGGGATCATCTAGTCCAACCTTTCTAAGAAGAGCAAGATGGCCCAGCACCCTGTCCAGACAACTCTTGAAAGTGTCCAATGTGGCCGAGTCATCAACCACTTCCCTGGGGAGATTATTCCAATGGTTGACTGG
This sequence comes from Phalacrocorax carbo, assembly GCF_963921805.1. Lineage (NCBI taxonomy): Eukaryota > Metazoa > Chordata > Aves > Suliformes > Phalacrocoracidae > Phalacrocorax > Phalacrocorax carbo. The sequence continues at coordinate 1,207,326 of NW_026990257.1, read as the reverse complement.
CCTCACTGTGAAAAATTTCCCTCTCATGTCCAATTGGAATCTCCCCAAGAGCAACTTGTATCCATTCCCCCTTGTCCTCTCCATGTGACTCCTTGTAAAAAGGGAGCCTCCATCTTCTTTGTAGCTACCCCTTAAGTACTGGTACATGGTGATGAGATCCCCTCTGAGCCTCCTTTTCTCAAGGCTGAACAAACCCAGTTCTCCCAGCCTATCCTCGTAGGATGTGGCCAGAGGCAAGGCAATTGCTCCAGTTGTTGTGGGACGTAATGAGAAGGTGGTTTGCAGAGCTGCCTGGTGGCAGTGGAAGTGGAAGCTAAAGCAGATGCAGGACATTAAGGAATAGAGGAAGATGCTCAGATGTTGTAAGCTGAAGGCATGTATCGCATGAGAGTTTGTACTGATTCCTGAACATAAGGAATTAAGGGGAAGGAAGAATTATGGTGAGTATGCAAGTGGTGCAGAGAAGACTAAAACAGTCAAGGGTGATTAGAAAAGGGGAAGGCAAGGGTGGGAAAGGAAGAACATAAAATGGCTATAATGGCTATATTAGCTATACTGTGGCTAATGTGAGAAGAGAAATGACAGAAAGGGTGTTGCAGAGAGTGCTTAAACTAATTATACTAATCACAGGCATGTTGATCTTTGTCAGCTATTTCCTTATTGTCAAAATATCTCTACTCATTAGTATTTAAAGTATTTTTAGAGAGAGATTTAATGCTTATATCACAGCCCAAATAGCAAAAAAGAATAGCAAACAGAATAGCTATTTGCTATTTGCCAAATAGCAAAAAGAATAGGAAACAAAAAACTAAGGTGTTGATCAATTACCAAATTTCACAATGAGTTTGAGTAGGGTAGTTTAAAAAATATCCACAAAACTAAGATGTTTGTATTTTACATGTTGCTGTTTTCCTGGTAAATGAGATTGCAGTTATGTCTAAAAACTGAAGTAGAAAATCCAGGCAGCACAAGAAAATAAACTGCTATTACCAAAGAAAGCTGGGTTACAAAAGAGGATCCATAGTCTCTTGATTTTCCTCTCAGACTATCATGAAACCATGGTCTGATTTTTATTTTTTTTAAAGATATGTTTAAGATGTTAAAAACTCCAGGCTTCTTTTACAGAAAATATTAGTTCCTCTGATTATATAGCAAGTGAGTGTTTTTCTGGGATTCATACTATAGTTCTGTTATTTTGATTTTTAATCAAATTCCTTAAATTAGAAGTAAAAAAGCTAACCAGAAGAAATCTACCTCTGGTTCTAATAGCATAGGCAGCTGAACATAAGATCACTATTCCCTCTGTCATATCTCTAGTGCTGCAGGTGTTCAGTTTGTAATACAAAGCTGCAGGTAGACCTCTCTTGCTTTGAAAATTTTAACCTCACTAAACCAATGTTTGAAGAGGAATTATATTGAACATTGCTTGAAGGCACAGGTAAGTAAGGGAAAAAACTTACTTAGAAAAACTTCCTTATAAAAGTAAGAGGAGACCTGGCATATTTGATTAAAGGAAAGTCCTGAATCTGGAGTTGGATGAGGAAATTCTCTTCAGTCTTACCTAGAGGTGTGTGGTAGGTTGACCCTGGCTGGATGCCAAGTGCCCACCAAGCCACTCTATCATTCCCCCTCCTCAACTGTATAGGGGAGAGAAAAATATAATGAAAGGCTCGTGGATCAAGATAAGGACAGGGAGATACCACTCAGCAATTACTTTCACAGGCAAAGCAGAATCGACTTGGGAAAATTAATTTAATTTATTGCCAATTAACAATGGTGTAGGATAATGAGAAATAAAACCAAAACTTAAAACACCTTGCCCCCACCTCTCCCTTCTTCCCAGGCTCAACTTCACTCAGGACATTTTCTCTACCTCCTCCCCCCAAGCAGTGCAGGGAGACAGGGAATGGGGTTTGTGGTCAGTTGCGGTTAGTTCATCACATGTTATTCTCTGCCACTCCTTCCTCAGCTCCTCACACTCTTCCCCTGCTCCAGCATGGGGTCCCTCCCACGGGAGACAGTCCTCCATGAACTTTTCCAGTGTGAGCCCTTCCCACAGGCTACGGTTCTTCATGAACTGCTCCAGCATGGGTCCTTTCCACCGGGTGCAGTCCTTCAGGGATGGACTGCTCCAGCATGGGTCCCCCACAGGGTCACAAGTCCTGCCAGCAAACCTGCTCCAGCGTGGGCTCCTCTCTCCACAGGTTTACAAGTCCTGCCAGGAGCCTGCTTCAGTGTGGGCTTCCCACAGGGTCATAGCCTCCTTCGGGTGCATCCACCTGCTATGGCATGGTGGACCTCCACAGGCAGCAGGTGGATATCTGCTCCACCATTAACCTCCATGGGCTGCAGGGGGACAGCCTGCCTCACCATGGTCTTCACCACGGGCTGCAGGGGAATCTCTGCTCCAGCACCTGGAGCACCTCCTTCCCCTCCTTCTTCACTGACCTTGGTTTCTGCAGAGTTGTTCCTTTCACATATTCTCATTCCTCTCTCTGGTTGCAATTGCTGTTGTGCAGATTTTTTTTTTTCCTTCTTAAATATGTTATCACAGAGGCTCTAACACCATTGCTGATGGGCTCAGCCTTGGTCTGTCTTGGAGCCATCTGGCACTGGCTCTATCAGACACAGGGGAAGCCTCTGGCATCTTCTCACAGAAGCCACCCCTGTAGCACCCCTTGCTACCAAAACCTTGCCACACAAACCCAATACAAGGTGTTTTAATTCCAGGGTTGTTTTATATAAATCTTCTATTTTTTTTCTCTTGTGGTGGCTGTACTAGGTCTGGTTTTCATATATTTCTAGCGATAGGCAAAATAAATCAGCTCTTGAATACTACTTATTGTTACATAAGAATGGTGTGGGGCTTTGAAGATCTCTGACCACAGCAGTCTTGTTTATGAGCTGGCTAGGGAGATGGAATAACTCTGCAGTATTTTCCTTTCACAAAAGGTGAATTGGATAAGTGTTTATTTGCTCAGAATTCTGTCTTATGCAACATTCGATGACTGGCTTTGGCCACCTTCCTTGCGAAGGAGGTTACTGGAGGAACTAGTGAAGTGACTTACACTGATGACATGGATTTTGAAATGACAAATCCTTTTAAGTTCCTCAGTGGATACAAGTGATGCAATATCCTTTCTTGTTTCATGACTGAGCCTCACTGCAGAAAAAAAATAAGGGGATGCTGTTAGAAGCGCAGGAATGTGTTGTCTATTCACTAACTTCTTCAGGAAAGCCAAGTGATTTATTGGAAATCCTCTCTGTATTTGCTATGCTAATTTTCACTTGGTGGTGATTATATTACAAAGGGTTTTGCATGTTTTTAAGGCACAAAAGGACCTCTTACATTTGAGAAGATTTGTTTTGTTCTGATTTTCTCATGTGACAGTGCTACAGATGTACATGTTCCTGATGAATTCGAAACTGGATATCTGTCTAATCTGTGGGGTCTAATCTTCTGTACTGAAGACAACAGTAGGTATTCATACTGATACATACCCTGAAGTCTGTGCTGCATAACTGTTGGCTTCACACTGGGTTTCAATTCAGGGATGCTGACTCAGAAAGCTGGATGAAGATTTGGATCCTCCTTAGCTGAGGCTTTTTTTCCCCCTGTTAACTTTTGTACCATCATAGTGGAGGAAGCTGGCAGGTGTGTAAGGCTAGGAGGAGAACAGTCAGGACAATGGACACCTGTCTTGTCTTAGATATGAAGCTTTCACTTAAATAAATTGGTTGCAAGATCAATATACATTCCTGAGAATTAGTGGAGATAGGAAAGTAACTGCAAGATTGGGGGGGGAGGTCTGTTTGCATATTAATCTCATATAAGCATATTGAAAAAGGGTCTGCCTTTTAGTGATATAAGGACAGCCTAGCAAACCATTTTCATTTTTTCATTTTAAGGTGTACTGTTTCTTTCCTTAGTGTTTAGTGCTGTTATTTTATCTCTTTTTAGAAAACCGTATGGATGTCTCCACACTTTCTCCCATTCTCTGATTAGATACAAAACTACATGCAGGTGAACTCAAATTTAACAGGGAAGAACTGGGAGAAAGTACATTTGTTTTCTCAGAAGCAGAGGTGCCGTGATAGTTGTTTCTCTATTTTTCCAGGCAGATCTAGATACATCCTCTGCAAACATTAATCTGTAACATATATTAGAAGCGCTGGTGGAGGCATTAGAGAAGAAAACACCTATCAAAAATATTCAGATTTGCTTTAAATGAAAGTTTCAGAATATCTAGTGTTGTTCCTATATTGTAAATTACAAAGGGCAATCCAGAGTATCAATGACTGTGTTAATCTGAACCTAGTGTATTTAGCTGAAATGATGGGTTTTTTAGTGGGAAATGGTAGGGTAGGGCTGAACAACATAACACAGTGTATTGCCAATCTGCTAGAAAAGAGAACATTTAAAGTTAAAGAAGATAAATTATATTTTAAAATGATGGAATCTTTCATATGGCCCTGCTTAAACTAATAAAATTGATCGAGAGATTAGTTGCAAGAGAATAACATAGGAAATGGCAGGTGAGTTTCCTTTCAAGAAGGATAAAAGTGTTCCAGTGCTTAGTATGAGTTGTTTAGTGAACTGGATTTGAGAAGGAAGTAACAACAAGGCTAGTTACTAAAACTAGAGAAATTTCAGAAACCCAGGTAGAAGGGGTGGATACTTTTGTTTAGGAAACAAACTTGGGGTTAGAGGGATGAGATATTTTTCTGTGCCTTTCTAGAGGATTCATGGGTCCTTTCTGGTTTTCTGTGGCTTTCTTGAAGAGTGCGGTTGTATCTCTGTTCAGTCCCAGGCTGAGCTGCTCCAAGCAAAGAGAACTGCCAGAGCTGCTGAGGATACCACATTTTCCAAGAGGACCTGCTGTCCTCAGTTTTAGTGATAGAGCAGCTGGGAGCTCTGGCCCAAATTCCTGTGATAACAATAGCCTTAGAGCCCTACAATTAAAGGCAGAAGTATAGGTTTTTCCAAAATCCCAAGCTGCTCCCCTCAGACTTCTTTCTCCCTCCATAATAATCCAAACTTCCTTTCCAAAGCTATAGCTCCTCAATCAAGATAATACTGGCTAGAACTGTTTCACTCCCAAACCCCAAAGATGGAGTTCATACCTACTCTGTAATACCAAATCAGAATACAGACACAGCTTCTTCATCAAGCCACTTGGTGTCCAGCTCTTAATTTTGACATGCCTCTTATAGACACTTTCAAGAGTCATCTGGACAGGGTGCTGGGCCATCTTGTCTAGACTGTGCCCTTCCTAGAAAGGTTGGACTAGATGATCCCTGAGGGCCCTTCCAACCTGTGATTCTGTGATAGTAATAATGTTAATGATAATAATAATGATTATGATGTTAATAATAATGATTATAATATAATGAAAAGGAAAATAACGAGAGAGAGAAATGAAGCGCAAAAAAAAAGGAAAAGTAAAACCACAAGCGATGCCACCGCTCACCACCTGCTGACCGATGCTGCTGGTCCCCGAGCCGCGATTGCTGCCTGCCCCCGGCCAGCTCCACCCAATTAATATACTGGGCATGATTTCATATGACTATCCCTTTGGTCAGTTTGAATCCGCTCTCTTAGCTGTGTCCCCTCCCCTCCCAGCTTCTTGTGCACCCGGCAGAGCATGGTAAACTAGAAAAGTCCTTGACTAGTACAAGCACTACCCAGCAACAACTAAAACATCTGTGTGTTATCAACATTGTTTTCATACTAAATCCAAAGCACAGCATTATACCAGCTAGAGTGAAGAAAACTAACGCTATCCCAGCTAAAACCATGCTTTTTATTAGTAATCATTTTCCCATATCTTCTCCTTAATGCTGCCATGGTATGATATTTAATAAAAATTAACTGATCTACAGTTCATTTGTATACTTAAATTTATTTAAAATTTTATAAAATGAAGTTCGAAAAATTCAGTATGGCTGAGTGACTAATTTGGCATAGTTTCATTTGAAGATTAAATCAACTCTTGTGATTCATCAGAAATAAGGACCAGGGAAGCAGTTTACCTTGAAGATGCTACATTCTGTTTGTATTTTAACCAAATTTACTGTTGATCTGCTCCTGAGTAGTTTGCAGTAGAGGCTATTATTAGCCTATTTTAGTCACAGCCCCTTGCTTTGCTTCTATTTACCTTGTGAGGTTAAGTTCTCCATATATGACAACAGTTCTTGAATGTGGTTGCTCATTTTGAAAGCATTTGCTCTTAAAATTGCTATGTAAGTGATCAAAGTGTTGAATTTTTTTAAATGCTGCTGCTTCGTAGAACTTTGAGTTGATTATATTTAACATATAGCCTGTTATGACCATAAATTCAAAAGGCTGTTACCCTGTTGTGCTGGCTTTGTCTGGGATAGAGTTAATTCTCTTCAATGTAGCTGGTATAGTACCAATGGCACATTGATGCTTTAGTTGTAGTTAAGGAGCGGCTCAGTGTCGCTAAGTAGTATCTATAGTAGTCAGGGACCTTTACAACTTCCCATGCTCTGCCATGTGGGCAAGAGGCTGGGAAGGGAGTGGCTACAGCCAAGACAGCTGACCCAAACTGGCCACTGGGGTATTCCATACCATAGGACGTCACAACAAGTATACTAACCGGGGGAGTTGGCGCATGGGGGGAGTGGTCGCGGCCCAGGGACTGGCAACATTGGGTCGGCAGGTGTTGAGTGGTTCCATCATGTGTTGTTTCGGTTGTTCATTCCCCCTTACCCCCACCCCCGGTTTTGCCTCTCTCGTTATTTTCCTTTTCATTACATTATTGTTGTTGTTGTTATTGTTTTATTTTAATTAAACTGTTCTTATATCAGCTCACGAGCTTTCTCGCTTTTACCCTTCTGATTCTCTCCTCCATCCCACTGGTGGGGGACTGAGTGAGCAGCAGTGTAGTGTTTAGTTGCCGGCTGGGGATAAACCACAACAGTCTTTTTTGGCCCCCAACATGGGGTTCAGATGGTTTGAGATAATAATAGCTGCTGGTCACAGCACCATGGTCGAGTTTTTGCAGTATGTGTTAAAGATTGGTGTTGGATTGTTTAGTCTGCTGTGCTCTGCAGTGATTAGTGATTTTTTTGCCTAAGAGAATTGTTATGCAAACACTGGTCTTCAGCTTTATCTGGTATTTGGGTTTTGTGTTTTAACCCTTACTGTACCGTGGATACCACCTCATCGAGGCAATTAGCAATTATACCTCCTCCTCAGAGAGATTTTATATGGAGGAAATGCAGAATGGTATCTTTGCTATCTTCTTCTATGGTGTCTCCATCTTTATTGCAACAAGCTTTTTGTATCTTGAACATCCTTGAGTGGTTAAGGTGCACTTATTGTTAGTTTTTGGGCATGTTGTTTTGGTTTTGACTAAGCAACTTAAGAATATCACCCAGAAATCTGCCCCAAGGCTTGATAGTTACGAGTGGCAGGGCATGTGGGATAGCATGGGCAAATACCTAGGGCAGTGGAAACCCCCAGTGTTTTGGAGTTTCACCCCTGAACAAGTGCAGAATCCTAAAAAACTAGTAGAATATTTTGAGAATGTATGTTGTTACCCTGGGAACTCCAGAGAGACACGGATAACTGCAACGTGCTGGGGCCTGGCCTATGCGTACCGAGCCCTGTTCAACAGTATTCAGTGCTCCCAAGGGGAAGAGAAGGTCTCTGGACAGGCACTGCAGCTACTCCAACCCTGGTGACAGGCACTGTGGCTACTCCAACTGCCATGACAGGCACTGGAGCTGAACCATAGGATCAACCCATGCCAGTATCAGTTATCATAATAATTATTATTATAATTATTATTTTATTTTCATTATTAAACTGTTCTTATCTCAACCCACAAGTTTATTTTCTTTTGCTTTTGCTCTTCTGGTTCTTTCCCCCATCCCACAGGGGTGGGGGGAGTGAGTGAGCGGCTGCGTGGTATTTCGTTGCTGACTGGGGCTGAACCACAACAAACAGTCATCCAAATATCCAGATGAAGCCCAGTGCACACGACCCATGTGGTGGAATTTTGTACGGAGCGCACCATCATCCCATGTACACTCATTAGCAATAGTGTCCTGGAAAGCTGAAGAGGCACCAAGGGTGGGGGATGTGATTGATAAACTCAGGGGATGCAAAGCACATGTCTCTTCCTCCCTCATCTCTGCTGTGGAGAAATTGTCCCAAGAGGCCCAGCAACTCAAAGAAGATATGTCCTACTCCCCATAGGGAGTAGGCTGCGTCAGATATTTGTTTTGGTTGTTCATTCCCCATTCCCCCCGCCCCAGGTTTCGCCTCTCTCTCATTGTTTTCCTTTTCATTGCATTATTATTATTGTTGTTACTATTACTGTTTTAATTATTAAACTGTTCTTATCTCAACCCACTAGGTTTCTCAGTTTTACCCTTCTGATTCTCTCCCCCATCCCGCTGGTGGGGGAGTGAGCGAGTGGCTGTGTGGTGTTTAGTTGCTGGCTGACGCTAAACCACACCACCTGTTTTCAAATTTTATTTGGGTGTTCAGTGTTACAAACAGTTGTGCATAGTATTCCTGCTTCGATTGCTAAGATTACAATTTAGTAATTTTGGTAAAAGAGCATGAGTATGAATGGCTGTATCTATATACTGAGTATAACTACTTTATAAACTGACACAATTTAATTACAGGTTTCAATATTTCGTATAATTATACAGTTTCATAGTTCAAATGGGACATAATTTATCCTCATGACACCCCTCTCAACAACTAGGGAAAGGGATTTGGTCTTGGTAACAAACTGTGTTGCAGAGAATAAATTCAGGGCTGCCCATGTTCCTCTCTGCAGCCAAACTGTCCATCCACCGGAAACCTCGTGGTGCCTGTTTGGGGCTGGACTGCACCCCAAGTGAAGCTGCCACTGTTAGCTTGACCCTTCAGATCTACCTGGTGTTGAGCGTGAGCCTTTTTGTCAGCTACTGTTAGGCTTCATCTTGCAGGTCCTAAGGCATCTCCCTCCGGCAGTCTTGTTGCTTGTTCAGATAGTTTCTTGTCTACTCACACGATCCCACGTCTTCAGAAGAATCTTCAGAAGAAATATGGCAGTGTAGAAATCCTGTCTGTTGCTCAATAGTGATATATATAAGAAACAGACTAGGTCAATCAGCATTCACCTGACTGTAAGTGCATGTAATGATCTTGAAAAGTGCCTGGTTGAGAGATGTGTAGATGGTCATGTCTCGACCCCAAAACAAGAGTGACGTGTGCAGAGCTGAGGCTTCCCTAGCAGCAACTGCCAGGAGGCCCGGCTGGTGCCAGGGCTGCAAAGGGGGTTTGGACTTGTGCCCGATCAGACATGCCACCTCCATGCCTTGTTAGTCCATGGCTATTGCTGAAAACTGCCAATGGTGTTGAAAGATCAGCGAATTATGACTGTAGCTGGTGACAGTTACATTTAACTGGCTAGGGAGGGATGGACTCCACCTGTCTGGAAGGGGGAAGGGAATTTTTGGCAGCAGGCTGGCAAACTTGGTTGAGGAAGGCTTTAAACTGAAGAACTTGGGTGGGAGGGGGACAAACTGGCAATGCTAATGCCATCACATCCAATGGGGGAATAAGACAAGACAACCAGAGCAGGGATAAAGGTGCTGTAGCAGCCTCATGCGATGGCAACCAGGAGACCAACCACCTCAAGGGTTTGCATGGCTATAGTGTGTCCTCGTGCACCCCTCCAGGGAAACCTGTATGCTCAAGCACCTTTCTGAAATGCCTGTACACCAACATACGCAGCATGGGGAATAAACAGGAGGAACTAGAGGTCTGTGAGCGGTCGCAGGGCCATGATCTCATTGCAGTCACAGAGACATGGTGGGATAGCTCGCATGACTGGAATGTGGTCATGGATGGGTACAGGCTTTTCAGGAAAGACAGGCCAGCAAGGCGAAGTGGGGGAGTTGCTCTCGATGTGAGGGAGCAACTGGAATGTATCGAGCTCTGCCTTGGAGTGGAAGGAGAACAAGTTGAGAGCTTGTGGGTAAAAATTATGGGGCAGGCAAATATGGGCGACACTGTTGAGGGCATTTGCTACAGGCCACCTGATCAGGAAGAGGAATCTGATGAAGCCTTCTACAGACAGCTGGAAGTAGCCTCACAATCGCAGGCCCTGGTTCTCGTGGGGGACTTCAACCACCCTGATATTTGCTGGAAAAGCAACACAGCGAGCCATGCATGATCCAGAAGGTTCCTGCAGAGCATCGAGGACAACTTTTTGATGCAAGTGGTGGAGGAGCCAACAAGGCGAGATGTGCTGCTCGACCTTATCCTAACAAACAAGGATGGGCTCTTTGAGGATGTGAGAGCTGGGGGTAGCCTTGGCTACAGTGACCATGAGATGGTGGAGTTTGGGATACTGTGAGGCAGAAGCAGGGCAGTAAGTCAGGTTACAACCTTGGACTTCAAGAGGGCCAGCTTTGGCCTCTTCAAAGACCTGTTAGGAAGAATCCCAGGAGCTAGGGCTCTGGAAGGCGGGGGCTCCAAGAGAGCTGGTCAATATTCAAGGACCACTTCCTCCAAGCGCAAGATCGGTGCATCCCTAGGAGGAAGAAGTCAGGCAGAGGAGCCAGGAGACCTGCATGGATGACCAAAGAGCTTCAAGAGAAAATCAAATGGAAGAAGGAGGATCACAGTATGTGGAAAAAGGGACTGGCCACGTGGGAGGAATATAAGGAAGGCCAAGGCCCGCTTGGAATTAAATCTGGCAATGCATGTCAAGGATAACAAGAAGGGCTGCTTTAAATCCATCAGCAGTAAAAGGAAGACTGGGGATACAGTGGGCCCACTGCTGAACAAGGAAGGGGCCCTGGAAATGCAGGATGCAGAGAAGGCGGAGTTACTGAATGCCTTCTTTGCTTTGGCCTTCACTGCTAAGGCTGGCCCTCAGGCATCTCATCCCCCAGAGAAGAGAGGACAAATTGGGACAAAGGAAGATTTACCATCGGTTGAGAAAGACTGGGTCAAAGATCACCTATGCAAACTGGATCCTCGCAAATCATTGGGCCCCGATGGGATGTACCCACAAGTGCTGAGGGAGCTGGTGGATGTTCTTGCTGAGCCACTCTCCATCATCTTTGAAAGGTCATGGAGGACAGGAGAGGTGCCCGAGGACTGGAGGAAAGCAAATGTCACTCCAATCTTCAAAAAGGGCAAGAAGGAGGACCTGGGAAACTATAGGCCAGTCAGCCTGCTCCATCCCTGTAAAGGTGATGGAGCAGTTCATCCTGGAGGTCATCTCCAGGCATGTAGAGGACAAGAAGGTTATCAGAAGTAGTCAACATGGATTCACCAAGGGGAGATCATGCTTGACCAATCTGATAGCCTTCTATGATGGTGTGACTGGCTGGGTTGACAAAGGGAGAGCAGTGGATGTTGTCTATCTTGACTTCAGCAAGGTTTTCGACACTGTCTCCCATAGCCTCCTCACAGACAAGCTAACGAAATGTGTGTTGGATGAGTGGACAGTGAGGTGGATTGAAAACTGGCTCAAGAACAGAACTCAGAGGCTTGTGATCAATGGAGCAGAGTCTGGATGGAGGCCTGTCACTAGTGCTGTTTCCCAGGGGACTGTGATGGATCCAGTCGCCCATGGTCAAGTCCACCCCTCGATCACGAGCCCATCTATATGTTGCATCTCTCCCTTGATGGCCTGAGGTGTCATGGGCCCACCAAGCTAGAAATAGTTCACCCTGATGTTGCCACTCCAGATCCACCTCAGCCACTTCAATCTTGGCAGCCTGATCCACCTGCTGGTTGTTTCGATGTTCTTCAGTGGCCCGACTCTTGGGGACGTGAGCATCCACATGCTGTACCTTTACAACCAGGTTCTCTACCCGGGCAGCAATATCTTGCCACAATGTGGCGGCCCAGATGGGTTTGCCTCTATGCTGCCAGTTGTTTTGCTTCCACTGCTGTAACCAGCCCCACAGGGCATTTGCCACCATCCAGGAGTCAGTATAGAGATAGAGCACTGGCCACTTTTCCCGTTCAGCAATGTCTAAGGCCAGCTGGATGGCCTTTACCTCTGCAAACTGGCTCAATTCACCTTCTCCTTCAGCAGTTTCTGCTACTTGTCGTGTAGGACTCCATACAGCAGTCTTCCATCTCCGGTGCTTTCCCACCAGATGACAGGACCCATCAGTGAACAGGGCATATTGCTTTTCATCTTCTGACAGTTTGTAATAGAGTGTGGCTTCTTCAGCACGTGTCACCTCCTCCTCTGGAGATAATCCGAAGTCTTTGCCTTCTGGCCAGTCCATAATCACTTCCAAGACTCCTGGGTGACTGGGGTTTCCTACTCGAGCCCGCTGGGTGATCAGTGCAACCTGTTGTCATGGTTTCAGCTGGGATAGAGTTAATTTTCTTCACTCTAGCTGGTATAGTGCTGTGCTTTGAAATTAGCATGGAAAGAAAAAAACCTGTTGAGATAACACACAGATGTTTAGGCTGTTGCTGGGCAGCGCTTATACTAGTCAAGGACATGTCTAGCCTCCCATGCTCTGCTGGGTGCACAAGAAGCCGGGAGGGGAGGGGGCACAGCTAAGAGAGTGGATTCAAACTGACCAAAGGGATATTCCATATCATGTAACGTCATGCCCAGTATGCTACCTGGGAGGGGCTGGCCGGGGGGAGGGAGGGAGCAATCGCGGCTCGGGGACGGGCAGCGTCGGTCGGCAGGTGGTGAGCGGTTGTATCGTTCGTGTTTCTGCGTTTTTCTTCCCTGTTTTCCCTTTCCTTCCTTTTCCCTTTTATTATATTAACATTACTGTCATTATTATCATAATCATTTATCATCATCATTCTATTGTAGTTATTAAACTGTGCTTATCTCAACCCACAAGTTCTTTTGCTCGTCCGATTCTCTTCCCCATCCCACAGGGGTGGGGGGGGGTGAGCGAGCGGCTGCGTGGTGTTCAGTTGCCAGCTGAGGCTGAACCACGACAGTCTATTTTTGGCGCCCAACGTGGGGCACGAAGGGTTTGAGATAATAACAGTTGCTGGTCACAACATTGATTAATCTGCTCGCAGTATTAGTTTGTCCAGTCTTTACCATACTGATTGTAAAGTACATGTTAAAACTTGCTGTTGGTTCTGTCAGTTGGCTGTGCTCTGCAGTGATTAGAGATATTTTGCCTAGGAGACTTGTTATTAAAACACTGGCCTTGACTGTTATCGGTTATTTAGGTTTTGCATGGAAGCCGTTACTGTACTACAGCTACCACCTCATGGAGGCAATTAGCAATTATACCTCCTCCTCTGAGGAGTTTTTTATGGAGGAAATACAGAATGGCACCGTAGCTACTATCTTATGTAATGTCTCCTCCCTCATTACAACAACTTTTCAGTATCTTGAACATCCTTGTGTAGTTAAGATACATCTGTTGATATTGCTTTGGCAGGTGGTATCAGATCTGTCTAAGGTCAGTAAGCAAGTTAAGAATATAATCCAGAGATCTGTCCCAAGGCTCGATAGCTATGCGTGGCAGGGTATGTGGGAAAGTATGGGCAAATGCCTAAGACGGTGGGCACCCCCTGTGGTGTGGGACTTCACCCCTGAACAAGTGCAGAATCCTGAAAAATTAGTAGAACATTTGGAGGAAATATGTTGTCACCCTGGCAATTCCAGAGAGATACAGATCACTGCCATGTGCTGGGGTCTGGCTTATGCCTATCGAGCCCTATTTAACACTATTCAGTACCCCCAAGGGAAAGAGAAGGGAACTACTCCAACCCCCGTGACAAGCACTGCGGCCACCCAACCCGCCGCGACAGAGACTGCAGCTACTCCAACCCCAGCAACAAGCATTGCGGCCACCCAACCCGCCGCGACAGAGACTGCAGTTACTCCAACCCCGGTGACAAGCACTGCGGCCACCCAACCCACCGCGACAGAGACTGCAGCTACTCCAACCCCGGTGACAAACACTGCGGCCACCCAACCCGCCGCGACAGATACTGCAGCTGCTCCAACCCCGGTGATGAGCACGGCGGCCACCCAACCCGCCGTGACAGAGAATGCAGCTACTCCAACCCCGGTGACAAGCACTGCGGCCACCCAACCCGTCGCGACAGATACTGCAGCTGCTCCAACCCCGGTGATGAGCACGGCGGCCACTCAAACCCCCACGACAGGCACTGCAGCTACTCAAACCCCAGTGCCAAGCGTTGCAGCTGAACCAGAGGACCAACCTGTGCCAGTATCAGTCGCCCCTATACGCAAGAAGAAATCATGGAAGAGAAAGTCAACTCGTTTAGAAAGAGATTACGATGAACCAGGGCCATCACGAGAAGAGGAGGAGGAGGAGGAACCATGTGTACAACAAACGGAAACTACCCGATCTCTATCCTTGAGTGAGTTGCGGGATATACGGAAAGATTTCGGGCGTCATTCAGGTGAGCACGTTATCACCTGGCTGCTCCGATGCTGGGATAATGGGGCCAGTAGTTTGGAATTAGAGGGGAAGGAAGCCAAACAACTGGGATCCCTCTCTAGGGAAGGGGGCATTAATAAAGCAATTGGAAAAGGAACACAAGCCCTCAGCCTCTGGAGGCGGCTCCTGGCCGCGGTGAGAGAGAGGTATCCCTTCAAAGAAGATATTGTATTTCGCCTAGGAAAATGGACGACCATGGAGAAAGGCGTTCAGCATCTAAGGGAATTAGCCGTGCTTGAGGTGGTTTATGGTGACCTGGACGATCAACGGTCCTCCAAAGATCCAGATGAAGCTGAGTGCACACGACCCATGTGGCGGAAGTTTGTACGGAGCGCACCATCCTCGTATGCAAACTCATTGGCAGTGATGTCCTGGAAAGATGACGAGACACCAACGGTGGCTGAGTTGATTGATAGACTCCGGGAATATGAAGCGAATCTCTCTTCCTCGCTCGTCTCTGCTGTTGAGAAACTGTCCCGAGAGGTCCAACAACTCAAAGAAGATATGTCCTACTCCCCACCAGTACAGACCCGTATCTCAGCCATTAGGAGTAATCGTCCCTTGGCTCAAGAGAAGGGATACACACGACGGGGCACCCTATGGTTTTACCTGCGTGATCACGGAGAGGACATGAAGAAGTGGGATGGAAAACCTACCTCAGCCTTAGAGGCGCGGGTATGTGAGCTGCAAGGGAGAACAATTACTCAGGGAAGTTTCTCCAGGAGAGCTGCTGCCCCAGTTTCCTGTAAGCAATTCTCCAGACAGAGGAGCAGAAGTGCTGATGGCCTGACTGATCTTAACAGAGACACCCGTGATTCATATCTACCGGAAGTGAGTGATGAATACTATGATCAGGACTAGGGGGGCCCTGCCTCCAGCCAGGTGGAGGAAAGGGATAACCGGGTTTACTGGACTGTGTGGATCCGATGGCCTGGCACATCTGACCCACAGGAATATAGAGCTTTAGTGGACACCGGTGCACAGTGTACCTTAATGCCATCAAACTATATAGGGGCAGAACCCATCAGCATTGCTGGAGTGACAGGGGGATCCCAAGAGCTAACTGTATTGGAGGCCGAAGTGAGCCTAACTGGCAATGAGTGGCAGAAGCACCCCATTGTGACTGGCCCAGAGGCTCCATGCATCCTTGGCATAGACTACCTCAGGAGAGGGTATTTCAAGGACCCAAAAGGGTACAAGTGGGCTTTTGGTGTAGCCGCCTTGGAGACGGCGGAAATTAAACAGCTGTCTACCTTGCCCGGTCTCTCGAAGGACCCTTCTGTTGTGGGGTTGCTGAAGGTCAAAGAACAACAGGTGCCGATCGCCACCACAACAGTGCACCGACGGCAATATCGCACCAACAGAGACTCTCTGATCCCCATCCACGGGCTCATTCGTCGACTGGAGAGCCAAGGAGTCATCAGTAAAACCCACTCACCCTTTAACAGTCCCATATGGCCAGTCCGGAAGTCTAATGGAGAGTGGAGGCTAACGGTAGACTATCGTGGCCTGAATGAAGTCACTCCACCGTTGAGTGCTGCTGTGCCAGACATGCTAGAACTTCAATATGAACTGGAGTCCAAGGCAGCCAAGTGGTATGCCACAATTGATATTGCTAATGCATTCTTCTCAATCCCTCTGGCAGCAGAGTGCAGGCCACAATTTGCTTTTACTTGGAGGGGCATCCAGTACACCTGGAATCGACTGCCCCAGGGGTGGAAACACAGCCCTACCATTTGCCATGGACTGATCCATAATGCATTGGAACAAGGTGGAGCTCCGGAACACCTACAATACATTGATGACATCATCGTGTGGGGCAATACAGCAGAAGAAGTTTTTGAGAAAGGGAAGGAAGTAGTTCAAATCCTCCTGAAAGCTGGTTTCGCCATAAAATAAAGTAAGGTGAAGGGACCTGCACGAGAAATCCAGTTCTTGGGAATAAAATGGCAAGATGGTCGTTGTCACATCCCCATGGATGTGATCAACAAAATAACAGCCATGTCTCCACCAACCAGCAAAAAGGAAACACAAGCTTTCTTGGGCGTTGTGGGTTTTTGGAGAATGCATATTCCACACTACAGCCTGATCGTAAGCCCTCTCTATCAAGTGGCCCAGAAAAAGAATGATTTCAAATGGGGCCCTGAACAACAACAAGCCTTTGAACAGATTAAACGGGAAATAGTTCATGCAGTAGCTCTTGGGCCAGTCCGGGCAGGACAAGATATTAAAAATGTGCTCTACACTGCAGCCGGGGAGAATGGCCCTACCTGGAGCCTCCGGCAGAAAGCACCAGGGGAGACCCGAGGTCGACCCCTAGGGTTTTGGAGTCGGGGATACAGAGGGTCCGAAGCCCGCTATACTCCAACTGAAAAAGAGATATTGGCAGCATATGAAGGGGTTCGAGCTGCTTCAGAAGTGGTTGGTACTGAGGCACAGTTGCTCCTGGCACCCCGACTGCCAGTGCTGGGCTGGATGTTCAGAGGAAAGGTCCCCTCTACACACCATGCAACTGATGCTGAATTGAGTAAATGGGTTGCACTGATCACCCAGCGGGCTCGAGTAGGAAACCCCAGTCGCCCAGGAATCTTGGAAGTGATCATGGACTGGCCAGAAGGCAAAGACTTTGGAATATCACCAGAGGAGGAGGTGACACATGCTGAAGAAGCCCCACTGTATAACAAACTGCCAGAAGATGAGAAGCAATATGCCCTGTTTACTGATGGGTCCTGTCATCTGGTGGGAAAGCACCGGAGATGGAAGGCTGCTGTATGGAGTCCTACACGACAAGTAGCAGAAACTGCTGAAGGAGAAGGTGAATCGAGCCAGATTGCAGAAGTAAAGGCCATCCAGCTGGCCTTAGACATCGCTGAACGGGAAAAGTGGCCAGCGCTCTATCTCTATACTGATTCCTGGATGGTGGCAAATGCCCTGTGGGGCTGGCTGCAGCAGTGGAAGCAAAGCAACTGGCAGCGCAGAGGCAAACCCATCTGGGCTGCCGCACTGTGGCAAGATATTGCTGCCCGGGTAGAGAACCTGGTTGTAAAGGTACGGCATGTGGATGCTCACGTCCCCAAGAGTCGGGCCACTGAAGAACATCGAAACAACCAGCAGGTAGATCAGGCTGCCAAGATTGAAGTGGCTGAGGTGGATCTGGAGTGGCAACATAAGGGTGAACTATTTCTAGCTCGGTGGGCCCATGACACCTCAGGCCATCAAGGGAGAGATGCAACATACAGGTGGGCTCGTGATCGACGGGTGGACTTGACCATGGACGTTATTGCACAGGTTATCCACGAATGTGAAACATGTGCTGCAATCAAGCAAGCGAAGCGGGTAAAGCCTCTGTGGTATGGGGGACGATGGCTGAAATATAAATATGGGGAGGCCTGGCAAATTGACTATATCACACTCCCACAGACCCGCCAAAGCAAGCGCCATGTTCTCACCATGGTAGAAGCAACCACCGGCTGGCTGGAAACATATCCTGTCCCCCACACCACTGCCTGGAACACTATCCTGGGTCTCGAAAAACAAGTCCTGTGGCGACATGGCACCCCAGAGAGAATTGAGTCAGACAATGGGACTCATTTCCGAAATAGCCTCATAGACACCTGGGCCAAAGAGCATGGCATTGAGTGGGTGTATCACATCCCCTGTCATGCACCAGCCTCTGGGAAAATTGAAAGATACAATGGACTATTAAAGATGACACTGAGAGCAATGGGGGGTGGAACATTTAAACACTGGGATACACATTTAGCAAAAGCCACCTGGTTAGTCAACACAAGGGGATCTGCCAGGCGAGCTGGCCCTGCCCAATCAGAATCCTTACGTACTGTGGAAGGGGATAGAGTCCCTGTAGTGCACATAAAAAATATGCTGGGCAAGACAGTCTGGGTTATTCCTGCTTCCAGCAGAGGCAAACCCACTCGTGGGATTGCGTTTGCTCGAGGACCTGGGTGCACTTGGTGGGTGATGCGGGAGGATGGAGGAGTCCGGTGTGTACCCCAGGGGGATTTAATTTTGGGTGAAAACAGCCAATGAACTGAATAATATGCTGTTAATTGCAATATGATGTTGTATGTCATCACTACTATGGTTGCATCAATGGAATGTTATCATGGTGGGAATCTCCCAATTAATAATAATAGCAAATGAACTTTCAATGGAACCGAGCAAAGTGCAGCAGTGAGAGAACAAGAACTACCAGTGCAGCGGTGATGGAACAAGGACTGACATGCAACAATCTGACCCCACGCACACCGCTTCTCTGAAGGACCCTTACAAGAGATGAAATCCAAAGTCATGGACTAAATGAACTCAATGGACATTTCACAGGCATTCTACAGGGGTGTTCCATAGACTAGTGGAATGATAAACGAAAATCTGTATATATATATATATATATATATAGTTAAAGGATGAGAAGATGGATAAGGATTATTGAAGTTGTACTGAATAGTATGGGACCTGAGCATGATGTCAATGATATGGAATAAGGGGTGGATACTGTCATGGTTTCAGCTGGGATAGAGTTAATTTTCTTCACTCTAGCTGGTATAGTGCTGTGCTTTGAAATTAGCATGGAAAAAAAAAAACTGTTGAGATAACACACAGATGTTTAGGCTGTTGCTGGGCAGCGCTTATACTAGTCAAGGACATGTCTAGCCTCCCATGCTCTGCTGGGTGCACAAGAAGCCGGGAGGGGAGGGGGCACAGCTAAGAGAGTGGATTCAAACTGACCAAAGGGATATTCCATATCATGTAACGTCATGCCCAGTATGCTACCTGGGAGGGGCTGGCCGGGGGAGGGAGGGAGCAATCGCGGCTCGGGGACGGGCAGCGTCGGTCGGCGGGTGGTGAGCGGTTGTATCGTTCGTGTTTCTGCATTTTTGTTCCCTGTTTTCCCTTTCCTTCCTTTTCCCTTTTATTATATTAACATTACTGTCATTATTATCATAATCATTTATCATCATCATTCTATTGTAGTTATTAAACTGTGCTTATCTCAACCCACAAGTTCTTTTGCTCGTCCGATTCTCTTCCCCATCCCACAGGGGTGGGGGGGGTGTGAGCGAGCGGCTGCGTGGTGTTCAGTTGCCAGCTGAGGCTGAACCACGACACCTATTTATTCCATGTAGCATCAGTTGCATGATGTGTAGGGGGGACGTTTCCTTTGAACATCCAGCCCAGCACCGGCAGGTGGGGTGCCAGGAGCAGCTGTGCTTCAGTACCAGCCACTTCTGAAGCAGATCGGACCCCTTCATATGCTGCCAACATATCTTTTTCGGTTGGAGTATAGCGGGCTTCAGACCCTCTGTATCCCCGACTCCAAAACCCTAGGGGTCGACCTCGGGTCTCCCCTCGTGCTTTCTGCCAGAGGCTCCAGGTAGGACCATTCTTCCTGGCTGTGGTGTAGAGCACGTTCTTTACATGTTGTCCTGCCCGGACTGGCCCAAGAGCTACTGCATGAACAATCTCCTGTTTAATCTGTTCAAAGGCTTGTCGTTGCTCAGGGCCCCATTTGAAATCACTCTTCTTCCCGGTCACTTGATAGAGAGGGCTTACGATCAGACTGTAATCTGGAATATGCATTCTCCAGAAACCCACAACGCCCCAAAAAGCTTGTGTTTCCTTTTTGCTAGTTGGTGGAGACATGGCTGTTATTTTGTTGATCACATCCATTGGAACCTGACTACGACCATCTTGCCATTTGATTCCTAAGAACTGGATCTCCTGTGCGGGTCCCTTGATCTTACTTTGTTTTATGGCAAAACCAGCTTTTGGAAGGGTTTGGACTATTTTCTTCCCTTTCTCAAAAACTTCTGCTGCTGTATTGCCCCACACGATTATGTCATCAATGTATTGTAGGTGTTCCGGAGCTCCACCTTGTTCCAATGCATTATGGATCAGTCCATGGCAAATGGTAGGGCTGTGTTTCCACCCCTGGGGCAGTCGATTCCAGGTGTACTGGATGCCCCTCCATGTGAAAGCAAACTGTGGCCTGCACTCTGCTGCCAAAGGGCTGGAGAAGAATGCATTAGCGCTATCACTTGTGGCATACCACTTGGCTGCCTTTGACTCCAGTTCGTATTGAAGTTGTAGCATGTCTGGCACAGCAGCGCTCAGTGGTGACGTGACTTCATTCAGGCCACAATAGTCTACTGTTAGCCTCCACTCTCCATTAGGCTTCCGCACTGGCCATATGGGACTGTTAAAGGGTGAGCGAGTCTTGTTGATCACTCCTTGGCTCTCTAGTTGACGAATGAGCTCATGGATGGGAATCAGGGAGTCTCGGTTGGTGCGATATTGCTGCCGGTGCACTGTTGTGGTGGCGATCGGCACCTGTTGTTCTTCGATCTTCCGCAACCCCACAACAGAAGGGTCCTTCGAGAGGCCAGGCAAGGTAGACAGCTGTTTCGTTTCCTCCGTCTCCAAGGCAGCTACACCAAAAGCCCACTTGTAACCTTTTGGGTCCTTGAACTACCCTCTCCTGAGGTAGTCTATGCCAAGGATGCACGGAGCCTCTGGGCCAGTCACAATGGGGTGCTTTTGCCACTCATTCCCGGTTAGGCTCACTTCGGCCTCCAATACAGTTAGCTCTTGGGATCCCCCTGTCACTCCAGCAATACTGAAGGGTTCTGCCCCTATATAGTTTGATGGCATTAGGATGCACTGTGCACCAGTGTCCACTAAAGCTTTATACTCCTGTGGGTCAGATGTGCCAGGCCATCGGAGCCACACAGTCCAATAAACCCGGTTATCCCTTTCCTCCACCTGGCTGGAGGCAGAGTCCCTCTATTCCTGATCATAGTATTCGTCACTCAGTTTCTGTAAATACGATTCACAAGTGTCTCTGTTAAGATCAGAAAGAAAATCAGTGCTTCTGCTCCTCTGTCTGGGGAATTGCTTACTGGAAACTGGAGCAGCAGTTTTCCTGGAGTAACTCCCCTGAATGACTGTTTTTCCTTGCAGCTCACGTACCCGTGCCTCTAGGGTCGAGGTAGGTTTTCCATCCCACTTCTTCATGTCTTCTCTGTGGTCATGCAGGTAAAACCACAGGGTCCCCCGTCGTTTGTATCCTTTCTCTTGACCAAAGGGACGCTTACTCCTAATGGCTGAGATACGGGTCCGTACCGGTGGGGAGTAAGACTTATCTTCTTTGAGTTGCTGGACCTCCCGGGACAGTTTCTCTACAGCCGAGACAAAGGAGGAAGAGAGATTTGCTTCATACTTCCAGAGTTTATCAATCAGCTACGCCACCGTTGGTGCCTCGTCATCTCTCCAGGACATTACTGCCAATGAGTTCCCATGCGTCAATGGTGCGCTCCGTACAAACGTCCGCCACATGGGTCGTGTGCTTCATCTGGATCTTTGGGTGACTGTTGATCATCTAAGTCACTATAAATCACCTCAAGCACGGCTAGTTCCCTCAGATACTGGATACCTTTCTCCATGGTCATCCATTTTCCTAGGCGAAATACAATATCTTCCTTGAAGGGGTACCTTTCTCTCACCCCTGACAGGAGTCGCCTCCAGAGGCTGAGTGCTTGTGTTTTTTTTCCCAATTGCTTTGTCAATGCCCCCTTCCCTAGAAAGGGATCCCAGTTGTTTGGCTTCCTTCCCCTCTAATTCCAGACTGCTGGCCCTGTTATCTCAGCATTGGAGCAGCCAGGTGACAATGTGTTCACCTGAACGACGGCCGAAATCTTTTCGCATATCCCGCAACTCGCTCAAGGATAGGGATCGGGTAGTTTCAGTTTCTTGTATGAGTTCCTCCTCTTCCTCCTCCTCTCCTCGTGATGGCCCTGCTTCTTCATCGTCTCTTTCTAAACAAGTTGACTTTCTCTTCCAAGATTTATTCTTGTGTATAGGGGCGACTGATACTGGCACAGGTTGGTCCTGTGATTCAGCTGCAACGCTTGTCACCGGGGTTGGATTAGCTGCAGTGTCTGTCGTGGGGGTTTGAGTGGCCGCTGTGCTCGTCGCTTTCCTTTTCTTTGTCTTTTTAGATCCAGAGGCCTTCTCGTCCCCTTGGGGGTACTGAATGGTGTTAAACAGGGCTCGATAGGCATGGGCCAGGCCCCAGCACATTGCAGTGATTTGTATCTCTCTGGGATTGCCTGGGTGACAACATACTTCCTCCAAATATTCTGCTAATTTTTCGGGGTTCTGCACTTGTTCAGGGGTGAAGTCCCACAACACTGGGGGTGCCCACCGTCTTAGGCATTTGCCCATACTATCCCACATACCCTGCCACGCATAGCTATCGATCCTTGGGGCAGATCTCTGGATGATATTCTTAAATTGCTTATTAACCATGACAGAGCTGAAACCACCTGCCAAAGCAATACCAACAGATGTATCTTAACTACCCAGGGATGTTCAAGGTACTGAAAAGTTGTTGTAATGAAGGAGGAGACATTATAGAAGATGGTAGCTAAGGTGCCGTTCTGTATTACCTCCATAAAAAAACTCTCAGAGGAGGAGGTATAATTGCTAATTGTCTCCATGAGGTGGTAGCCAAAGTACAGTAACAGCTTCCGTGCAAGACCCAAATAATCGGTAACGGTCAAGGCCAGTGTTTTAATAACAAATCTCCGAGGCAAAACATCTCTAATCACTGCAGAGCACAGCAAACTACAAAAACCAACAGCATTTTTTAACGTGTACTTTACAATAAGCATGGTGTAGATCGGATAAGCTATTATTGAGAACAGATGAATCAATGCTGGGACCAGCAACTGTTATTATCTCAAACCCTTCATGCCCCACTTTGGGCGCCAAAATGGACTGTCGTGGCTCAGCCCCAGTCGGCAACTAAACACCACGCAGCCGTTCCTTCACTCCCCTCATCCCTGTGGGATGGGGGAGAGAATCGGAAGAGCAAAAGCAAAAAAATAACCTTGTGGGTTGAGATAAGAACAGTTTAATAATTAAAATAATAATGATAATGATGGTTATTTTAGTAATAACAATAATGATAATATAATAAAAAGGAAAAGGGAAAAAGGGAATAAACCAGAAACACAAACGATACAACTGCTCACCACCCGCCAACCGACGCTGCCGGTCCCCGAACCGCGATTGCTGCTTCCCTCCTCCGGCCAGCTCCTCCCAGTTAACATACTGGGCATGATGTTACATGATATGGAATATCCCTTTGGCCAGTTTGAACCCCCTCTCTCAGCTGTGCCCCCTCCCCTCCCGGCTTCTTGTGCACCTGGCAGAGCATGGGAAGCTAGAAAAGGCCTTGACTAGTATAAACACTACCCAGCAACAACTGAAACATCTCTGTGTTAGCAACATTGTTTTCATACTAAGTCCAAAGCACAGCACTATGCCAGCCACAGTGAAGATAATTAACTCTATCCCAGCTAAAACCATGACAGCTTGTCAAAAGCAGGGGGCAATCATCAAGACCGCATTTAATTCGAAAGCCTTTGTCTTCAAATAGGATTCAGTTTTGCAATCTACGTAATCCACAATATCCATAATACTGAATTATTTGTAAGAGGCGAAAAAACCCCAACACCCATGCAAACCATATTACAGAATAGAGTATCCTTCTCATTCCTTATTGTCTGTAGCAGAAAATTAATCTAGGACAACGTAATGAAGCAAACACATAATGAGGATTTAATACTTGGAAGGGATAGAATTTGCAGAAGCTACAGAACATTAGTACTACCAGGTCAGGACAACTCAGCTGTTTGCAAGGCTTGGTAAAGACTCATATTTTACATGACAAGCTGTGCAAAGATTCAGACCTTTTCCTCCTTAATCTTCCAGTGACACAAGTCTCACTGTCAGAATTCATGGGTACACTGGCATCTCTGATAGTTGCTTGCTGCATGCTAATTCTTTTTTCAGCTGAAGATACTAAAAAAAGAAAGTGAAGGTATTCAGAGCATGTAGTCAAATATGACATCATATAACATACCTAAGATGATACATATCTTGGTAAAGCAGAAAGCTCGTCTTCAATTTTCAGCCATGCTGTATCCCATTATTCACTGAGGGCTGGAAAACTTACACAGATCTCACAGAGCAAAGGCTCCAAAAAAGCAGAAATGTTGGCTGTCAGCTGGTGAGCAGGAACTCCATGGTGGGTGGAGTGAGCTGCACAGTTCAGAATACACAAAATGCTTTAGAAAAGCTAAAGAACAGCAAGAACTGTCCTTGTACATATTTGCAGCACATCTCAACTCTCATGGTCATCCAAATAATCGACTGAGTGGGAACATGCCCCCACACACTATTCTGTCCCACCAGGGCAATACGTCAAGGCTTATGGTTTGTTGCATAGGCCACACATCTTCAGTCACAGGCAGCATTTAGTCCCGCTGACACACCAGGTCTTCTTCCACCAGCAAAAGAACTGTTGCAATTGCAAATACTACCATTCCTCAGCAGATTTTTGAGGAATAAAACATTTCTTTCCTGGTCTTGGTGGTCATATTGCTTATCACCATAATGCACCAAAATTGCAAGCTGGGCATTTCAGATCTATGAACTATCCATACACAATTCAACTCCAGTAACAGACACCATAAAGGAAGCAGAATCAACTTTCAAAAAACTAATTTTAATCAAAACAAACAAAAAAATGTTGATCATTAACAAGTTTATAAAACAGTGATTTAGTTACATAAATAAATTTATATCAGTGTATCAAATCTTAATTACTTTCACCTTCATGAGCATGTTTACATGGGTGATGAAGTACAACCTTTTAACTTATTATAATAAATAAAATGGAGAGCACGAAATAGTTTTTTCTAAACAAAAATACCTACAAACATACCTCTAGCATGTTCTCTAATGAAGGGAACAAGAGACACTGGACAACTTTTGCACCAAAACATAAAAGCTGCTTTAAAAAGCACAAGGATACAGAACCGTCAGCTAAAGTAAAGACACTATACTGTAACCAAAGTTGGTATTTAATAATATAATGAACGGTTTGGTAGTTAGATATCCAGTTTGGTTATTTTAAAGCATTAAGACAAGGCAAGATAGAAGGCTGTTTTTGTTTGAGTAACTCTAGAGAAAATAAAATATATTAAAAAAATGAACAGAAAAGTAGAACAGTCATACCTATACAACTTTCTGTCCTGCACAAAGTCAAAATACCTATGCAGAATATATATAAAATATATATATTTGTGCACAAAGTTTAGCTTATTATTAGCTCACTGCAAAGGCCTAATGTATCATGTCAATAATTTTGCATTTTGTGTCAAAAAGGATATTTCTTTAAGTTTCCTAGGCTAGGAGAAACAAACCCCAGTTCTGGCATACTGTATTCTTAATGCTAAGGCTTGCTGCTCTGGCCGTGTATTTTTTTTGTTGTCCCTCTTTACTATAATGCCTGTTACAAGCATGTGTGTATGTGTGTATACATATATATGTATACATGGGTTGTATAAATATATATATTAAATTTTCCCCAATAGGTATCAGTCCAACCATGCAATCCAAAAGGTGGCTCTGCATAGATGCCCAGCATATAGTTCACCACCTGAGCCAACCATGAAGCAAGGCGCACATTAGTCCTTCAGATAGGTTTTCTTTTTTGTTTAAAACCAAGCTACTGCAGCTTCAAGTATTTTGCATTACATAGATTTTTGTAATAAGTTAATGTTATATTTTTCACTATTCAGACATATACTATAATATATATACAGTACAATAAATGCTCTCATTCTTTTTCTTTTTTTTTTTTTTTTTGATAAATCCCTGAGAATGTATGTTGACAGTTGCTAAGTTTCCACATGCACAAGCATTGTGTGCCATGCTTCTGGATGAACAGCACGGCAAAGCCACGTGGTCAGCCTTTTAACTATTAGTATTTAATTTGTTGGTTTGTTCAAATATGCTGAAATGTAAGGATGAGTTACAAAGGAGTAAAGCTGAATCCATTTGAGGTACTTATCACAGGATGGAGGTGTTTTGTTTGGTTTTTAAAGCCATTGCAATATATATTTGTTTTTGAGGCTGTGAACATATACAGAAAGAACAGGAGAGCGATGTGGGCTTTTGCCACTTGACAACATATACTCAGTGTAAACCAAACTTTTTTTAACCTCTCTCTCACACAAAACAGAAAAAAGGAAAAAAATTAAACACACAAAATTTCACAACATGACAGTTTAGTTTGCAAACTCAATATAACTGTACACATATGATACCGGTGTGGCTCTGTTTCTTTAAGTTCAAAAGAATACAAAGGCAGGCTCAAGTAAAAACAAACCATTTCTCCTCTTCACGTATTTTCATCAACCAAACCGCTCACGAACCAACATCATCAGTTTCTTTTTGCCTTTGTAGATTTGTTTTAGGTTGTCAATAAACTGTGTAAACTGGATGTGACCATCATGAGCCATTAAGAAGGTCTCTCGGGCCTTGCTGAGGAACTCTATAAACTCACTATAGTGTCGCGGGCTGATGTGAGTGAGACGTGAATGAGTTGTATTAATGTAGGCTCCGATCGTGGCATCCAAGAGTTGCCTTAAAGGGGCTTTGTCCAGTGACATGAGCTTACCTGAGTTCCTCCTTCCATGAAGTCCCACCATGCCAGGAGTGGTCAAAGTACACCTACGCAGAATATCTGACAGTACTGTTGCACATTTGACACTTTTGACCACCAGAGGTATTATAGCAGCTAGCTCATTTTTCCCAAGGGAGTGGCTGAGCGCACATGCCCACAGAACGTCATTAATGGCAGGGTGTGTGTCCTGATTGTAACTCAGGTTGAGATGCGTCATGGCCAAAGTGGCCAGCTTGTAGGCCCGCATGGGGTAACCACGGTGCTCCATGTATCGTGCTATAGTAAAAAGCTGCGAGTAGCTCATGCCGGTTGTAGCAGCATCTAGAACAATTTGGTAAGCAGTCTCAAAAGCTATGTGATCCTTTTCACATAAGGTCAGTGCAGAGAGGGCACAGTTTTGAGGATCCTTCATGGCACACTGTAGAGCAAGCGTCCTAGCACTGCCAGCCAGCTTCTCCTGCTGATGGCAGTCCAGATGCAGATGGACAATGGTGCTGTTGGACATCACTGTTGTAGCAACAATACTAGTGGCTTCTGTTGGAGTGAAAGGTGTAAACCAGTTTTGCATGATACTATCCAGTGCGTAAACACCTGGGGAGAGAAAGAAAGGATTAGCCACAACTGATAAAACCTAGCAGATACAGATGTTCAGCAAGAGATTACATTTTCAAAGTCTAAGAGGTTGCCAGTGCTTCAGCAAGAAGGGCTAAACCAGATAACATTGCTGGAAAAGTACGTTAAAACAAAGGCTACTGTGCAAACACTGTAGCAATCACTGAAATGCAGATAATAACAAAAAAGCCTGCAAGATAAGCTTTAATCTCCTGGTGCGCCAATTGAGCTGTTTTATTTGTTGTCTAAGACAATTTGGATAACAAGTTCTGGCTCGTTTGGTCTCCTCACCGCTCAAAAGCAGCCCTCACACTTGTCATGGTTTTAGCTGGGATAGAGTTAATTTTCTTCACTCTAGCTGGCATAGTGCTGTGCTTTGGACTTAGTTTGAAAACAATGTTGATAACACAGAGATGTTTCAGTTGTTGCCAGGTAGTGCTTGTACTAGTCAAGGCCTTTTCTAGCTTCCCATGCTCTGCCAGGTGCACAAGAAGCTGGGAGGGGAGGGGGCACAGCTGAGAGAGGGGGTTCAAACTGGCCAAAGGGGTATTCCATATCATGTAACGTCATGCCCAGTATCTTAACTGGGAGGAGCTGGCCGGGAGAGGGAAGCAGCAATTGCGACTTGGGGACCGGCAGCGTTGGTCGGCTGGTGAGCGGTTGTATCGTTTGTGTTTCTGGTTTATTCCCTTTTCCCTTTTCCTTTTTATTATATTATCATTATTGTTATTATTATCATAATAATTATTGTCATTATTATTTTATTTTAATTATTAAACTGTTCTTATCTCAACACACAAGTGGTTTTTTTTTGCTTTTGCTCTTCCGATTCTCTTCCCCATCCCATAGGGGTGGGGGGAGCGAGCGAGCGGCTGCATGGTTTTTAGTTGGCCGACTGGGGCTGAACCACGACAACACTGAACATTTAAAAGGCAATTTTAACTTCTTTTCTCAATGTGCATCTCAAGGTACAGTGCATGCACAGTAGAATATGAAAGCATGCTAAATGCCGCGTTTAATAGAATACCATGGCATTTAATACTAAGCACACCTTAAAAAAAATTCCCAACCCCCACCCCTTCCCTACAGGCTTTTCAGATACATCTTTTATCAAATTCATATGCACCTGAACATCAAGATCCTTATTAGGGAAATACTCTGAGTAATATGCACTACTGGATATTATCTCAAATAGATATTATCCTTAGTATCACTTTATTCCTGTTGGGGGTGGGGTGGGGGTGGGGAGGAGAGAGAGAGAAGGGGGAAACAGTGACTAATGGGTTCCATAAATTGAATCTTATAGCTGGAGTGTCTTCTTACTGCCACAGGCAGTTTACACACATCTGTGAGCCCACCTAAACCACACCCAGAAGTGTGGAACTCTGATGTTTTCTTGTGCAAAAATTCAGCATAGTCAGAAAATACCAGATCTTCATTCAAATAAACAGATTCCTTGTTTTATCAGCTTGATTAAGTCTCAAGAGTACTTGGCATGACATTAAAGGTTCTTTATGGGATGCTTCTATTAGAGTATGTAAACTAATTTAAAGCAGTATTGAAACCAGCATTTTAGTTGCTAGTATGTAACTGCACAAAATAATACTCAGGCACTAATATCTGCAAGATAACCTCAGTAATAATTACCTTAGCAAATATATAAAAGCAATAAAACAAGAGCATTGCATGAAAATTTGCAGACACAAACCATTTTCTGGCTGAGGGCATACAAAGGCAAGCTGTATTTTCCCATGCTACTGACAACATTAATTTCCCAGTTAAGCATAAAGCAAAGAATAAACTAATCCAGAGAATAAGCAGCACAACAATCCTTTGAAGTTCTGAAATTCATGAAACATCTATGCAATACAATCCAACTCAGATGTATAAAAAAGGAGTAAATAGAGTAGGGAAGCATACTTTCCAAAAATACCTTTAGTGATAATTAAAATTGCTCCCTTATCATAGTACTTATATTGTCCTCACTGCTACAGCTGCTGATTATTTTTTTTTCAGCTACACAGTTTTTAATGCCCTCATATTCACTTCCAGATTCTGTACCCTCATCTTGCAGATGGCAAACTGGAATATAGAAGCTAAGGGACACCTCATCAAGACACACAAGAAATTTATGGCAAAGCCCAGAAATGAACATAATGTCCTGCTAAGTGCACTATTCTCCTACTGCTATCCTCTAAGTATGAGGCTAGTTCTGCTCCCACCTTATTTTCACCTTTTGTGGTTAAGGATGGGTGCATTAGTGTTTGGTTTGCTTTCCAGGGCAGGTAAGAGGCCTGCACAATGTCATAGACACATAACAAAGATGCATTACACTCTAAGCTTGGATTTACCCAGGGGCTTAAAAAAAGACCCTCTCAAAAACCAAACAACAAGCAATGAGAATCCCTTCATGAGATCTTGTCTGCCACACAGTGGGAGGCATCCTCAGCATTTCATTCACCTGCTTTCTGGTTCCTCTTCCCCACAGCTGACCAGATAGTGCTCTCACCAGTTTTTTGGATCCTCACCTTTCAGAGCAAGCAAAGTTGTAGCATAGTGTAACAGGCCATAATCAGGAGCCTTTTCTCTGCTGCAGCCTCAAACCCAAACCCAACATGGAGGGGACAAGGGGAAATCTGGGTTATTTCCCATGAGGTTATGCATGTCCCTACCTTGCAGGGAAAAGAAGTCACACTGCATTACTTAACTATTGTCTCACTTGGCCTGTGCCTATTCTATCACATACTCAAAAAACTCACTCATCATTGCGATAATTAATGTCTTCTAACCAAAGGAATTTTATAGATGAACAGAAAGTGGAAGACATTTGCAGAGCTGTGCTAGTTTTGGCTGGGGTAGAGTTAATTTTCTTCACTGCATCTGGTATAGTGTGTTTTGGATTTGGTATGAGAATAGTGCTGATGGCACATTGATGTTTTAGTTGTTGTTAAGTAGCGGCTAAGGCTAAGTGTCCCTAAGTAGTGCCTATACTAGTCAAGGACTTTTTCCTCTGCTAGGGGCACCAGAAGCTGGGAGGGGAGGGGACACAGCCAAGGCAGCTGATCCAAACTGACCAAAGGGCTATTCCATACCATACGATGTCATACTCTGTATATAAAGCTGGGGGAAGAAGAAGGAAGGGGGGGACGTTTGGAGTGATGACGTTTGTCTTCCCAAGTAACTGTTATGCTTGATGGAGCCCTGCTTTCCTGGAAATGGCTGAACACCTGCCTGCTGATGGGAAGTAGTGAATGAATTCCTTGGGTTTTTCTGCTTGCACGCACAGCTTTTGCTTTTCCTTTTCATTATATTATTATTGTTATTATTACTATTACTGTTTTGCTTTACCTATTAAAATGCCTTTATCTCAACCCACAATTTTTCTCACTTTTACCCTTCTGATTCTCTCTTCCATCCCACCAGGGGGGAGTGAGCAAGTGGCTGTGTGGGGCTTAGTTGCTGGCTGGGGCTAAACCACGACAAGAGCCTAGGTGTTGACAAACAAGATCAAGCCCTCTAAGATTAGCTGCCTTTTGGCAGGAGCCCAAGAAGCATCTTAGAACATACCTACTTCTGTTGCACATGTTACTAACCACCTCACCATTTCCCGCCGTCGCCAATTCAGTGTTGACAGCGTCATCCGCATCACCTGTTAAAACAACACAAACAAAATAAAAATTAATCCTATTGCAAAACCAAGACAATATACCAATGGGGATTTAAGTTACTCAAATACACTGAGGTTCAAAATGGCAGCCTCTTGCCCTCTCCGGTCTATTACCTCTTTTTAGCTGATCTGTCAAAAGACTTGACAAATACTGCTCAGCTATCTTAGAAGAGCATACAGAGAGTAATTCCAACTGCAGGTCCTTCAAGGCTAGAGGAGAAATTCTGTTTTATTGGGGGAGAAGAAAAAAAACCAAGCCCCCCCCCCAACCAACAAAAAAGCCCAATTACCAGTTATTCAAAGTAAGTTATAGTGTGTCTCCTCCTTCTATGTATGTTAGTCTTTAAAGTGGAAATGTGTCAACTCTTGTTGGGCAAACTAACCCATCTAATTTTTCCCCCATCTTCATTTTTTTCTTTGACTTCAACAATACAGACAGGAGTTAGAGTGTACTGTGATTTGACTAGCTGCTTACGCTGCAAAGATATATGTACACACACACTTCCAGATATATCCAGATATTATTAGTAAGTCCACAGTGGTGATTTCTCTCTCTGAACAAGGAGTCCCTGCGAAGAAGTTCCGTCGTAAAAACATCAGAATCATAGAAAAAGGACTTCAAGCTCTGACTGCAGTGCCCATATTTTATATCACTTGCAGTTATTGCCTATGTTGTTTCTCAAAATGTGGGCAAATATGTTTATGCAGTAAAATAAACACTGCATGGAAATTGCATGGAAAGCTTGTTTCAGCTAACTGGACAGACCTCACAGACATCTAGATGAAGAAAGCAAGTAGTTTTCCCCTTACAATATCAGTGATCATACTATGGTATTACTATTTGTAGCAATTAGAGCTCAAGATCGGTGCATCCCTAGGAGGAAGTCAGGCAGAGGAGCCAGGAGACCTGCATGTGGAAAAAGGGACTGACTACTTGGGAGGAATATAGGAATGTTGTCAGGGTATGCAGGGATGCAATGAGGAAGGCCAAGACCCACTTGGACTTAAATCTGGCAAGGGATGTCAAGGATAACAAGAAGGGTTTCTTTAAATACATCAGCAGTAAAAGGAAGACTGGGGATACAGTGGGCCCACTGCTGAACAAGGATGGGGCCCTGGTGACGCAGGATGCAGAGAAGGCAGAGTTACTGAATGCCTTCTTTGCTTCGGTCTTCACTGCTAAGGCTGGCCCTCAGGCATCTCATCCCCCAGAGAAGAGAGGACAAATTGGGACAAAGGAAGACTTACCATCAGCTGAGAAGGATTGGGTCAGAGATCACCTATGCAAACTGGATCCTCGCAAATCCATGGGCCCTGAAAGGATGCACCCGCGAGTGCTGAAGGAGCTGGCGGATGTTCTTGCTGAGCCACTCTCCATCATCTTTGAAAGGTCATGGAGGACAGGAGAGGTGCCCGAGGACTGGAGGAAAGCAAATGTCACTCCAATCTTCAAAAAGGGCAAGAAGGAGGACCTGGGAAACGACAGGCTGATCAGCCTCACCTCCATCCCTGTAAAGGTGATGGAGCAGTTCATCCTGGAGGTCATCTCCAGGCATGTAGAGGAAAAGAAGGCTATCAGAAGTAGTTAACATGGTTTCACTAAGGGAAGGTCATGCTTGTCCAGTCCTGTTTAATATATTCATCAGTGACCCGGATGATGGGATAGAGTATAACCTCAGCAAGTTTGCTGACAATACCAAGCTGGGAGGAGTGGCTGATACGCCAGAAGGCTGTGCTGCCATCCAGCGAGACCTGGACAGGCTGGAGAGCTCGGCCAAGGGGAACCTGATGAAATTCAATGAGAGCAAGTGCAAGGTCCTGCACCTGGGGAGGAACAACCCCATGCACCAGTACAGGCTGGGGCTTGACCTACTGGAAAGCGGCTCTGTTGAGAAGGACCTGGGAGTGCTGGTGGACAGCAAGCTGACCATGAGCCAGCAATGTGCCCTTGTGGCCAAGAAGGCCAACAGTATCCTGGGTTGCATTAAAAGAAGCGTGGCCAGCAGGTCGAGGGAGGTTATCCTCCCCCTCTACTCTGCCCTAGTGAGACCACATTTGGAGTACTGTGTCCAGTTTTGGTCCCCCCAGTTTAAGAAGGACAGGGAACTGCTTGAGCAAGTCCAGCGGAGAGCTACGGAGATGATCAGGGGACTGGAGCATCTCCCATATGAGAAAAGGCTGAGAGACTTGGGTTTGTTCAGCCTGGAGAAGAGAAGACTGAGGGGGGATTTCATCAGTACCTATAAATATCTAAAAGGTGGGTGTCAGGATGATGGGACTAGACTCTTTTTCAATAGTGCCCAATGACAGGACAGGGGGCAATGGGCACAAGTTGGAACACAGGAAGTTCCAGCCTAAACATGCGGAAAAACTTCTTTACTGTGAGGGTAACAGAGCAGTGGAACAGGCTGCCCAGAGAGGTTGCGGAGGCTCCTTCCCTGGAGACACTCAAACCCCACCTTTACATTGTCCTGTGTCCCTTGCTCTAGGTGTACCTGCTGAACCAGTGGGGTTGGACAAGATGATCTCGAGAGGTCCCTTCCAACCCCTACCATTCTGTGATTCTGTATACTGGAATTTCTTTACACATCCCAATTAAAAATTTTTATCTGAGTGTAGCCTATATACGACTTTGTGAGGAAGAATGGCTCTGAGTCAGAAGTGTCTGTAGTACTATGCCAAATAGGATCGTAGAGCTCAGCCCCTTGGCTTGGTGTTTTCAGCGTTTATATTCTTCTAACCCACTGGCATGAAAATAATGCTAGTGAAATTATAGTGATGCTGAGTCCCTGGGGAAAGTATATTTGACATTGTGCTGGGAGAAGAGGCCTTGGCGGGGGGGAGTGCTGCTGGCATGGGGCAGCAGGCACCCTTGTTCCTGTAAAGGAACGCTGTTTAAACAATCTGCAGTGGCTGTGTTGAAATTTAACAACTGACTGATGAGCTTTTGATAAAATGTAAACAGAGTACGGAAGGAATTTTGTTTTTTCCCTAATTGGGGAAGCTTAGCTGAGGAATCCTTGGCTACTTTTTATACCAAGGTTATTTAAAGATAAACCTCCACTGAGGTGAGGGATGGATATGTGTGGGTTTTATATCGGTGCTTTTATATAGTTCCTTTTCACAGGTCTTTTCTCTGTGTTTTAGAGCAATGAGATATTTAAACTATTTGCAAGGTGGTGCTGCAAACCTGGGTCTGTTCAACAGCTGCACTGCTTGTTCTCATGTGGCTTGATTTCCCTTTTTATCTTGTTCTTTGCAACTGAAGACTTATCAGCATGTGTTTCATGTAGCTGACTGAATTGAAAACCCCTTAAAACTAACATAGTAAAGATGGAAACACTCACAGAAGAGGAAGTTTTTCATTCCTTGGTTTTTGTACTGTGGTTCCTGTGGAAGGCAGGAGAGTTCTTTCACATCTTCAAAGATACAATTTCTTATTAATCTAAATATATATATGTGTGTATGGGCAGCAGCACGGCATTCACAGCTGTAGGCTCTGAAGTTGGAGGCAGTTTAGGAAGTTGCTGAGCTGGAAGTCTTTTTTTGACTCTCAGCAACTAGTATTCAAGACATCCCTCTGACCCTTTAAATCTTCCAATTGTATTTTCATTGAATAAATATTCTAGCATTCCCTGTAACTGCTTAAAAGATTTACCTACATGGCAGAGCTGCAGTTATGAAATAAAGGCTTAAATCAATGGAATCAATGTTTCCATATATCTTTCAATTCCTATACATCTGAAGAGTTGTAGCTATCTCTGCTTTTCAAGTTCTCAGGACTTCTTTGAAAGCAAGTTTTTTGCAAATCTGACCATGTAATTTTCCTTCCCTGCCAGTATCCTTCTTTTAGTATTGGCTACAGAAGTAACATGATCTGGGATTTAAAAGTGATAGACTGTAACCTAACAGATAGAGATTACAGAGTTGTGACAAGCCCAAAATCAAAATGTCAACTTAACTTGAGTCTTGGACATGCTTAAAATACCTTACATCTGGTATGGTGATGCACTACCTTGAGTTGTTTTCCTGACAGTCTAAAGTGCTTTTCAACCTTTTCAGTTTGAATACCTTTTAAAAAATATCCAGTGAAGGTTCAGGCTTCTTCAGCAATATGTAGATTGCTAGATGGTACAAGAACTTGTTTTAGTAGAGGCCACAAGTAGAAAATCGCAAATCTCAACTGCAAATTTTGAGTTAGAGCAACCTGTGGCCAAAGCACTGCCTGATGTAAATCCAGTCACTTTAGTTGGCACTAGGTTAATTCAGGTAGAGTTGCTCTGAATTGACTATTTTCTGATGACATTGCCTATGTAAAAATACTCCTTCAGAAGCACCAGTCTTACATAGCTGTAATTCTTATTTATGATGGAAATGCCTTTAGTGCTTAAAGTCTTTGGATTTGTTTGGGGATTTTTTTTTTTTACTCTTTGTTTAGCTTTGCAGAGCCATCACAGCTCAGAGGCACTGAGGTGATGATTTTCCTCATGTTCATCAATAGCAGTGTTCACTAGCAGTCACTTAAACCTGAGCAAGATTGCTGAAGGTACAAGAATTACACAGGTGTTTTGGGGAGATATGTAAAGTGTAATTTTCTTTGTAAAAGCATTCTAACATAGCTGCTGAGATGGAAGGAAAAAACTCACCTTGATTTTAATGTTTTATAAAATATTTTATTTAAATACCTTTTCATAGGCTGTCATTTCTAAGTGCTTAAGACTACTGAGGAGAAATTTAGGTCTATTTTAAAGAACCTTTAGATTAAAGCCAAGACATACAAAATGGGACAACACACAATCCAAAAATCTCTGCAGTACTCCTTTCTCCTGGACCCACAAATGTCTCTTCCTTACATAGAACATAATGATTTCTTTTCTTGCTGTTTGCAGGTGCTCCTGACCCAACAGCAGGTGCTAGCATAGATGATGAAAACTGCTGGCATTTGGATGAGGAACAGGTCCAAGAACAGGTTAAACTCTTTCTCTCCCAGGGAGGATACCATGGATCAGGGAAGCAGCTCAATTTGCTTTTTGCAAAGGTATGTTGAGTACTCTAAACCTATCCTCTTTTCTTTCCCCCCCGCTCCCCCAGCCACTCTGTACTTATTCAGGTCTTACTCCAAGTCCTGTTACTCTAAAATAAGACAGAGCCTTGAGAACATGATGGCAAGTTAATGCGATGGAACACAATCTGCTGCGTCTTGAGATCAGTTTAAGGATATGAAGTAACATTTCAGCTGTCTGCAGCTTTGCTGTTCTCTTCCTTCCTAGCCCCAAAAAGTTGGAGAAACCTGTAGAAATTATGGTCTTGCATCAGCTTGCCTAATACACCTGTGGATTACTTGTGGAAGAAGTGTGTTTGTGGAATTGCAACGGGATACTGAAAATAAAAATTGTTAAAATTGGGAAGGCAGACTTTTCCTACTTAAAAATTTCACATCAGATATATAAATAATTTCTTATTTAACAGAGGTGGAATGTTTAACATTGCACCATCTTGTCTGTAGTGTGGTTTGGTTTGTTTTTTCAAGTTTGTATTAAAAGACTCATTTCCTAGGTGCGAGAGATGCTAAAGATGAGAGATTCAAATGGAGCTCGCATGTTGACATTGATAACAGAACAGTTCATGGCTGACCCTCGTCTGTCGCTTTGGAGGCAACAAGGAACTGCAATGACTGACAAGTATAGGCAGCTCTGGGATGAACTGGGTAAATGCACAGACTTTAAAATCATTTTAAGCATTCATGTGTATAATGAAGAAACAATTACAGATTTTGGATGGAGAGAAACTTTATTGTGGTACTAGGTAAAGCAGGTTAGAGTTTTCTGCAGGTTTGCTTGTTTAGTTAAGGTTGGGTGAAACTGAATTTTTTTATCTACTTCCTGAGACAATTACAATTGGAGGAGAGGAAGCATGGTATGAACCAAGTATGTTTGCAACAGGTTGTAAGTACCTGAGGATCTAAAACAAATAAAGCACAAAGTGGAAATGTAGCCAAGAACTGGGGGTAAGTATATAAGCCACTAGCGCTAAACTGGAAAGGTTAAGAAGGAAATCTAGTCGCAACTAGAGAGAAATAAAGGGCAAAAAAAGAAGACTCATGAAGAGTATAAGATAGTAACAAAGGAAAGCAGAAGTCTATTACTGAGAAAGAAAGGAGATCAAATAACAGAGGGCTATAATAATTAACACTGCTTTACAGGAAAGGTCAATTGTGACCAGATACACAGGATGAAATGGGAAAGGAATATTTAAACTGGTAAAGTCTGAAGACACTTGCTCTAAAGTGTTCCAGAAACTCACTGACAGTTATGAACTGCTGCTTCAGAAGTTCTAAAAATCTGTAGGAGTTAGTGGTAGGGAGGGGAAATTCAAAACAACTTGAAGGTAAATGTCACCAATATTTTGAAGGTGGGTAGGTGAGTGGAAAGAATAATATTAAGTAATCACCAGCATTGCTTTCCTAGATGTAAGGTACTGGAACAAACTACTAACCAGTTGGTATGTAAGCATATAGAAGATAAAAATGATAAATGACAACCTGAATTATTTAAAACACAGTGGTAAATCTAATTTGTTTCTCTAAAAGATAATTCACTGAGTGTATGCCCCACCATAGTCTTAGCTGTAGTAAGGTTTTGGATGCTGTCTTGGAGGTTTTCTCAAAGCAAGTTGAAGACACACTGAAGACACCTAAATGGAATTGTGTCGTGAGTCGTGGAACTTGAAGTAGTTACCTGTGCTCTCACTCAATCTGGAAAGACACTTAAAATCTAGACTTACAGGAGTCTGTCTTAAGATGTGTTCTGGTCAATATTGCTATTCCTGAATTATGTGGCATGGAATATTAAAATAAATATATATATTTAAAAAAAAAAAAAACAACAACAAAAAACCAAACACCACCCCCCCAAAAAAAACCACAACCAAAAGCCAACAAAACAACAACCCAAAATTTACTGATGACACCCCTTGGGACAATATATAAACACTGCAGAGAACAAAACCAAAAACCCTAATGCTCTTGGTACATTTTAAAGGTCCAAAATCAAGTTAAATGAAATTAAATCTAAGCAAGAATAACATGCTTCATTTAGAAAGGAAAACTCAAAAGCAAAACTTAAGTTTTCCACTGTTAAAGATGACCAAGACTGATTGCATATTGTCTGGTGGGTGGAGCTAAGACTGGATATAACCTGTTTCGCATAAGAATGTTCGTTCTAAATGAAGCATTAGGCTAATAAAGCACTGGCTGTCTATAGTTGATATTATAGACTTCTGTGGTGGGAAGCCTTAATATCAGAGCAGACAAAGCTCTGTCAGAGAGTGTAGATATAGCTACTTCACCTTCAAGTATACCAGCACTCTTAGTACGTAATTTTTATGATGCCTTAGCTTGCTGGGGAATAATGCTTTTTGCCAAGCTGGACATGTACACACCAAAAGTGTATCCCACCATACTGAAAACTGGAGGGTCTCATGCTTCATTGTTTATGTGGGTTGAGCTGGTAGGTTGTGGGAGAGGCAGAAATGTGTTCTCCATGTTACCTGTAGCAGTCTTACCACATGCTGCCAATAAACATAAAAGGTTTTGTTAACTTTTCTTAGTGGCTCGTCTTCTTGTTTCATCAGTTCCGTATTAACATCATCTTCTTGACAGCACCTATCTGAAGGTGGAATCTCTGCCTGCAGCATCAAATAAGCAATATTTTAGTTTAATCTAATTGATTAGTTTACCTCTGTTTAATCGGAATTGTAGCTGCCACTCCCAAAAAGCCACAGTGCAACCTCCAGCCTCACCACTACCTCAGCTGCTGTATTTGCAATCTGAGGCAGACCCTGTTGTTTCAGTCCTGAACTGTTCTGCCTCCTCTAACAGTACCAAAATATGTTGATCATGTACCACATTTTCAATTGCAAATCCATTTCAATCACTTCAGGTGTGCAGTAGGCTGAGGGTGGGTAGAACTTAGTTTGGTTCTTCCACCTCCAGCTTGTGTTTATGTTGCTACACTGTCCATTTCTTCCCCACACCAGTAGGATTCCTTCCACTGGTGCTTAGCAAGTTCCCTGAAAATTTATGTTAATTGGATTAATCTCTCCAACTTGACTCCTGCCTTGTGTAAATATTAGAAGCTGCTGCTATGTTTTTGCTAGGATTTCACCTTGAGTTTCACTCTAGTTAAACACATCCCTTTTTCCAGGTGAAACAGGCATGTGAATGTGCAAAAGTAGAAGGAGG
Source organism: Phalacrocorax carbo (assembly GCF_963921805.1). Classification (NCBI taxonomy): domain Eukaryota; kingdom Metazoa; phylum Chordata; class Aves; order Suliformes; family Phalacrocoracidae; genus Phalacrocorax; species Phalacrocorax carbo. Next base: position 1,167,792 of record NW_026990257.1, on the reverse strand, counting down.
TTTTAAGGGAGACCATAGTTACGATACTAAACTACAGATGGAAGAGCAGGACGTCCCTGGTGACCCTTGATCTGTGCCAGTAGTGGCAGAGAACTCAGACATTGGGTTTAAGGGGGTGATGGTATCGTTATGTTCTAAAATAATGTTGGTTTCCTATCTTGTCATCTTCTAGGATGTCAGAGAACTAAAATATCAATAAAGGGAGTGGGACAGGCCTTTGCATCCTTAAATTTTTGTATTATCTGTTCAGAGTAATCTGCGAGTGGCATATATGGATGTCTTTTTTAAAAAAAAAAGCTTTATCTGATCTCATTGACTTCACAGATAGATAACAACATTGTAATTCTGGAGATTTTTAGGATGTGTAAAGTATGTAAAATAGACTCAATAAAGGCTGGCTTGCTTGCATCGTTATGCTGTCTGCCAAACGCTAGGCATGTGGCCACTTTGTCAGTTCCATTTTGGCATAGGTTTTTAAACATACTTAAATATCTTCAGCTTTGCTCCTTGACTGGGTCACTTGAGCCTTTCATTAGAACTTAACTGATGCTTCCTGCCTGGCACTGGGCATTGGCCAAGGATACTGGAAGGACACATTGGGCTCTGATCAGAGTTCCTGCTGAAGGTTATGGTAAATTGTGTTGACTTCAGTAAAAGTCAAATTGGGTTTGTGTGTTTGAAGATGCTGTTTTAAAAAACAACATTAAATACTTCACGTGATTTTCTAATACAAAGTCCTAATTCTGTGAGCAATTTATGATTCAAAGACCTCAAGATAACTAGCTAGTTATGTGTAAGGCTTTTTTGTTGCATTTTAAAGCCTCTAGAACGGGGGGAAGAATATAATTATGCTCAGCAGATTCCCCTATTATACATCAAAGAATAGGCTGAGTTAAATGCTCTAAAGGTGTAGTACTGGAAAGATTAATATTACAGGTTAACGCTGTAAGACGTGCTCATATACTTCTCATGCTAGAAGACTTTAGATGCAGCTTCAGTGATGCACTGGTGAATGCTTCCAACTTGCCACAGTAATACATGAATGTGCTTTCCAGAGTTTAGAGTGGAGGTGGAATTCTTCATGTTGCTGCTGTTTAAATGGAGTCTAGGTAGGTAAATTTCACATGCTGATCTGTATGTGTTTAACTCTTGGGGACCATGGTTGAAGACATCAGTATATCAAAATTATTAACTATTTTAAGCTCCTTGGTTTGTCTTTTTAACTAAATTGCATTGGTAAAATGGAGGGATATGGAAATACACAGTAAATATCTGCTGATGCCTGTTGAACCGAGATCTCAGATTTGAAGAAAAGGTCAGTTAACCTTCTTTGTACCCTAGAGGGGAAAAAATGGTCCATGCAATCTTACTACATCAGAAATTCGTTAGTATTCATCCATCAAAAATTAAGTAAAAGTTTCTTGTTCTCTATAAAAGTAAAAAAAATATTCCTTAATAAAAGGGGAAAATGTGACACTGTGCCCCAGCCCAGGGATTATGATGGCTATGAGGCTCTGCTTTGGAATTAAATGTTGAGCACTGCCAGATGCCAGACATTGAGAAGAGGCTGAGTTTTATTGGCAAATGGGATCACAGAATCACAGGTTGGAAGGGACCTCAGGGATCATCTAGTCCAACCTTTCTAGGAAGAGCACAATCTAGGCAAGATGGCCCAGCACCCTGTCCAGACAACTCTTGAAAGTGTTCAATGTGGTCGAACCAACTACTTCCCTGGGGAGATTATTCCAATGGTTGACTGGCCTCACTGTGAAAAATTTCCCTCTCGTGTCCAATTGGAATCTCCCCAAAAGCAACTTGTGTCCATTCCCCCTTGTCCTCTCCATGTGACTCCTTGTAAAAAGAGAGCCTCCACCTTCTTTGTAGCTACCCCTTAAGTAGTGGTACATGGTGATGAGATCCCCTCTAAGCCTCCTTTTCTCAAGGCTGAACAAACCCAGTTCTCCCAGCCTATCCTCATATGGCAGGCTTCCCAGTCCTTTGATCATCTTGGTGGCCCTTCTCTGGACCCCTTCCAGCCTGTCCACATCTTTTTTGTATAGCAGGGACCAGAACTGTACACGGTACTCCAGGTGTGGCCTGACAAGCGCTGAGTAGAGTGGGATAATGACTTCTTTATCTCTCCTGGCGATGCCCTTTTTGATGCAACCCAGCATCCTGTTGGCCTTCTTGGCCGCAGCAGCACACTGTTCGCTCATGTTGATCTTCCTGTCCACCAGGACCCCCAGGTCCCTTTCCACAGAGCTGTTCTCCAGCCAGGTGGATCCCAGTCTGTGCTGCACTCCCTGATTATGTTTTCCCAGGTGCGTGACCTTACACTTCTCCTTGTTGAACTTCATAAGGTTCTTGCTGGCCCACTCTTCCAGCCTATCCAGATCTCCCTGCAGAGCAGGGAGAGTAGACACTCCCTTCTGGAGTGTCTACTTCCCCACTCAACTTGGTGTCATCTGCAAACTTCATCAGGCTACACTTGATCCCGTTATCCAGATCACTTATAAAACGTTGAATAACATTGGGCCCAATATCGATCCCTGGGGGACACCACTTGTGATAGGTTGCCAGTTTGAAAAGGAGCTATTTACCACCACTCTTTGGGTGCGGCCTGTCAGCCAATTCCCCACCCAATGCATAGACCACTTGTCTAGGCCATAACACATTAATTTCTCCAGGAGGAGGCAATGGGGGACCATATCAAAGGCCTTGGAGAAGTCCAGGTAGACAATGTCCACTGCCCACCCCATGTCAACCAGGCAAGTCACTTTGTCTTAGAAGGCCACCAGGTTTGTCAAGTACAATCTGCCCTTAGTGAAGCCATGTTGGCTTTTCCCAATCACATGCTTCATTTGACTTGTTCTGGCCCTCAGGAGGATTCGTTCCATAACTTTCCCAGGGACTGAAGTAAGGCTGATGGGCCTATAGTTACCCGGATCCTCCCTCGAGCCTTTCTTGTAGATAGGGGTAACATTTGCCTTCCTCGAGTCCTCTGGGACATCCCCCGTTCTCCATGACTTCTCGAAGGTTATGGAGAGTGGCCTCTACAATTACATCAGCCAGCTCTCTCAACACCCTCGGGTGGATGGCATCAGGGCCTATCTGCAAGTTAACTGGTGTTTTCTGCAGGCTTCTGGCTGTGAAATGAAATTGGAAGCCCTTTAGCCACATGGATAATACAGGACCTGAATACAAATGTCATATGTCACTATCAGGGCCCACTGTGAAACAATAGTCTTCCCACTCTAACACTGGGCTATTACAGATCATTTAAATATGGGGATTACATGTAAACTAAAAGCCTCATTTGCCTTTTACTGCAATTTAAATGTCCTCTTAGCAAAAGCTAAGTGACAAATTAAATGAAAAGCCCACATTTTTAAAGTTGCAATTCAAAACAACCTTTTATTTCTTTTCGTGTGCTGTGAATGAATCATTATACTTGTCAACCCTAAACCAAGCCATAATTGGAGCAGCTACTGTTATCAAGGTGGGGCTGCTCTTGTGACAACTTAATAAAGCTGAAACTGTTAAACTAAATCCCAGATGCTTAACCTGATGAAAGCAGTCAAGCAGAAGAATCTAAGACAAGTATCTACTACTTGGTGGAGTGAGGGAGCCCAATAGCTTGTCAACACATAGATTACAGGATCAAATATTTTTCTGTGAACTACCATTTTCATTATCTTTATATCTTCTTGCTTATCTTCCCAGTGAAGAAATGTTGCATAATTTGCATACTTCAAAACAAACATTTATAGATTTCCTCCATTTTTATATTTAAGAACAGTTTAAGGGGGAAGAGAGTTGTTTTGTGAGTCAAGGGTTAGTTTCTTATGGAACAAAAATATGATGGCTGTGTTGTGGTATGGTGGGTTGACCTTGGCTGGCTGCCAGGTGTCTACCAAGCCACTCTATCACTCTCACTCCTCAACAGGATGGGGGGAAGAAAATAAGATGGAAAGAACTCGTGAGTCAAGATAAAGGCAGTTTATTAAAGCATGTGGAAGCAAAGGAAAAAAAACCCAAAAGATTTATTCTCTGCTTCCCATCAGCAGGTGATGTCCAGCCATTTCCTGGGAAGTAGGGCTTAAGTACAAGTAGCGGTTGCTCTGGAAGATAAACACTGTAATAATCAATGCCCCCCCTCCTCCTTTCTCTTAGCTTTTATTGGTAAGCAGATGTCATATGGTATGGAACATCCCTTTGGTCAGTTTTGGTCAGCTTGATGTTGTGCCAGCACTGCTCAGCAGCAGCCAAGACACTGGTGTGTTATCAACACCTTTCTAGCTACCAATACAAAGCACAGTACTATGAGGGCTGCTATGGGGAAAGTTAACTTCATCCCAGCCAGACCCAATACATGTAGGGAAGAGGGTGTATCCAGAGAGCTCTTGCAAGGCAGGGCAGTGGATAAAATTGGCAAACTTGTTCTGGGTTTTCCTCACACTGATCCTGATCTCTGTTGATTCTCATATTTCATGAAGTTGAGGAGAACTTAAAAGATATTCTGTACTTCCAGATGTGTACTCTCCACATTTTAATGCATAAGCTGCTTCTGCCTATCTCAACCACTTCTTGGTATCTAAAGTTTTTAAGTGTAGGAACCTCTCATGATATTGCCATGAGCCTCATTCATGGGATAAAGCTTTTCTGGATTATATCCTTACAATCCTTTCTGTTATGAATACTAAATGGCTTGTTCTCAAAGGTGTTGCCTGAGCAGAATAATGTGTCTCTGCCTTAGTAGTTCTAATAGTCTTAGTCTTAGTAGTTTTTCACTAGCACTTTACACTACTGTGGGCTGCTTTATAACTGTTGGAACAGCCTGATGATCCTGAAGGATCATGCCTAAGTTTTTATTAGTAACACTTTGCTCCTCATCTAAAACTTAATTCTAAATGTTGAGTTTAGGCAAGGAACCATTACAAATCAATTAAGAGAGATTTATTTACCATTTTGCCATGAGCAAACTAATGATTGAATGTTAAATAATGCTTTTTTGATTCTGAAACCACTCTGAATTTTTCTGATAAAAGTTTATATTTATCTCTAGAAAGCAGCAAGCTAGATTCTTTTAACCTTAACTAAATGAAGCTATTCTCCATCTATATTTCTATCTCAGGCATTCCTTCCCTTTGCAATTAGAGAGACAAACTTGTATGAATGGTACATGCCAGCTGTTCTAAACAGATTATCTCTGCTTAGTAATTAAGGGAGGGGGAAAAAGGACAGAAGCCACTTAGGTTGTTGCCAGTATGCCCCTAGAGAAATTCCTTCCTGATGCCAGATTTGGTGACTACTTCAGGGCTGCCATGAACAAGAATCCCTAAAGTTAAGCATTCATTACAGTTAAAACAGTTTTTGAAGTTTTTATTCCTAAGCTGTCAAACTGATTTACCTATAAATGTTCTAAAAAATTGTTCTGTATTGGAGCTGGTACAAAACTCATTGCGACCCTAACTGTAGAGTTGTGACATACTGTCATGGTTTTAGCTGGGATAGAGTTAATTTTCTTCACTCTAGCTGGCATAGTGCTGTGCTTTGAACTTAGTATGAAAACAATGTTGATAACACAGAGATGTTTTGGTTGTTGCTGGGTAGTGCTTGTACTAGTCAAGGACTCTTCTAGCTTCCCATGCTCTGCCGGGTGCACAGGAAGCCGGGAGGGGAGGGGGCACAGCCTAGAGAGCGGATTCAAACTGGCCAAAGGGATATTCCATATCATGTAACGTCATGCCCAGTATGTTAACTGGGAGGGGCTGGCCGGGGGAGAGAGGCAGAAATTGCTGCTCAGGGACGGGCAGCGTTGGTCGGCAGGTGGTGAGCGGTTTTATTGTTTGTGTTTCTGGGGTTTTTTGTTTGGTTTTTTTTTCCCCTTTTCCATTTTATTATATTATCATTATTATCATAATCATTATTATTATCACTATCATTAATGTTTTATTTTAATTATTAAACTGTGCTTATCTCAACCCACAAGTTCTTTTGCTCTTCCAATTCTCTCCCCTGTCCCACAGGGGTGGGGGGAGTGAGCGAGCTGCTATGTGGTGTTTAGTTGCCAACTGAGGCTGAACCACGACACTTCCAAGATTAAGTTCAGAGTTTTACTGTGAGCCCAAACTGGTACTTAGCATTATTTTTTTCCTTCCTCTACTTTTAATACTTAAATAACATTAAGCTGCTATTTAATTTTCTGATACCACTTCTAGTAAATACCAGAGCTAAAGAGAAGTAATAGATCTATGGAGAGGAGTTACTGAATCTTCACTAATTTCCAGCAATCTGGCCTTCTGATATTTTCCAGTGTTCTGTCTTTAATGGATACTGGAAAAATAACTGAAAAATTAGAAAAGTAATTTAAAGTGAGAGATGCAAGAATCTCAGTCTGCTCAGGCCTCTCATGCAAGACAAAGGAGGATGATCTCCTTCATGATTTGAGACCTACATAGACTAAAACACTGATAGTTGTCATGGTTTAGCCCCAGTCAGCAACCAAGTACCACGCAGCCACTCGCTCATCCCCCCCTGGTGGGACGGGGGAGAGAATTGGAAGAGTAAAAGTGAGGCAACTCATGGTTTGAGATAAAGACAGTTTAATACGTAAAGGAAAAGCTGCGCGCAGAAGCAAAGCAAAACCCAAGGAATTCATTCACTACTTCCCATTGGCAGGCAGGTGTTCAGCCATCTCCAGGAAAGCAGGGCTTCATCACGCGTAACAGTTACTTGGGAAGACAAACGCCATTACTCCAAACGTCCCCCGCTTCCTTCTTCTTCCCCTAGCTTTATATACTGAGCATGACGTCATATGGTATGGAACATCTCGTTGGTCAGTTGGGGTCAGCTGTCCTGGCTGTGTCCCCTCCCAGCTTCTTGTGCACCTGGCAGAGCATGGGGAGCTGAAAAAGTCCTTGACCAGTGTAACTGCTACTTAGCAACTAAAACACCTCCACGTTATCACCGCTGTTTCCAGCAAAAATCCAAACCATAGCCCCATACCAGCTACTATGAAGAAATTTAACTCTATCCCAGCTGAAACCAGGACAATAGTGAAGACACTATGCCAAGCAAACAAATGGTAGCTGAAAATTGTAATTGGAGCTGGACAAATTTAACTAGAAAACTTGAAATAAGCTTAGAATTTTGAGGCAGTAGATCAGCTAACCAGGAGCTGTGCTAGATTCTCATATTGGAAATCTTATAAATTGAAGTATGCCATTTCTTTGTAAAAAACTCAGCCATCACTTTTGGACTTGAAGACAAAACTAACTCAGGAAATGTTAGAGTATGAAGGAATTCAGACTAGACAATCAGAATGTGTTGTTCTGGCCATTTATAGTGTGTTATTTACCTTCTGTGAACATAGTTGTGGCAATCATACTATTTTCCCTGACCTTTCCCACCATACAAGGGAGTGTTTGCACTTGCTCCACTCTTTTAAAAAATGAGATATATTTTTATCCCTTTCTTTTATGAATATCTTTTGTTTGACAAACTTCTCAAACTTTCCAGTTTTGCATCTTCCTAAGAAAATTAACTGAGAGGAATTCATTCGTCTCTATGATAGATTTAAACAGAGGTAGGGTAGATTCGTTATAGTTAGTAGTCACATTAACTTTTGTTCTGAAAATTGTCAGTCTTTGAAAATAGACTGTGACTGCTGAGAGTTTATTACCAGTTAAAATATTTTATAAAATATCCAGTCTCTGTTTTGGGCAGGAGCATACTTTGTGTTCACCACCTAGGTGTAAATGCTGGCAACTACTTCAAACTGTGAAGAATCATATTAAGTTATTCATAAAGTAGTATTTTTGTAGTATTTGTGCTAGTATTACCAGTGGTTTTACCTTCAATTGACTGTTTGGGAAAAAATTAATTAATAGTATTGTGGATATTAGAGAAGTCAATCAGTGAGATTCATTTGCACGTGCTTTATACTTTCCCCTAGCTTTGTAGACTAACAGCCCATGCCTTGCTATAGTGATTAGATGATAGGGTATTTTAAGTGCATAGAGGGGCATCAAATGTACATGTGACAGATACCCAAATGCTCTCTTGGGTAGACTGTAGTCTGTGTCTATGATACTGTAAACTGCACCTTTCAAGCAAATTTCTCCTGTTCTATGAAACCCTTTGGTCAAACGGCAGAGTGTCTGCAAAGATAGGGCAGTTTTTAAAACAAATTGAAAAAGGCATAACCCAGAACAAGCAGCTCATGCAAAATGACAGAAGTGCTTGGTTAGTTCCTTTTTCCATTATGCTAACAGTTGAAAATGTAGGAAGACAGGAGCAGGAGTTTTTCGTTACTTGACACACACAGATCAGAGCATGTAGTTGATGATAGCTTAGAATAGAATCTCAAAATGTAAATACCTTTCCTTTCAGCTGAATACAAGTGTGCCTTTAACCCTTGGAGCAGAGGTATGCAGCAAGGGAGAAAGGAAAACTTAAAGAATTAGACACTTGTTTTGTCCCTGGGTTACACCTCCACTCCCTCTAATGAACATTCAAAGTTTAGTGTGCAGAAGGGAAATGATTCCCTCTTCCCATCAGTGCTGCAACTAATCTATTGCATTAATCAGTCAGCTAGTGTGAAATGCATGGGGACTGATTATAATATCATACACAATATAATCAGCATGAAGCACTTGTCAAAACCAATACATCAAAGTTTAATTCAGTAATAGAATGAATTACAGCAAAATGAAACATTCTTTTTGTCATGGTTTAGCCGGCAGCTCAGCCCCACACAGTCGCTCGCTCACTCCCCCACCGGTAGATGGGGGAGAGAATCAGAAGGGTAACACTCGTGGGTTGAGATAAGAACAGTTTAATAATTAAAATTAAAAGAAACAACAACAGAAATGCAATGTAAAGGAGAACAACGAGAGGCGCAAAACCCGGGGGGGGAGGAAGGAGGGGAATTACCGCCCTAACAAACCGCACGCAACGCAGCAACCCGCCGACCCAACACGCGCCGCCCCGAGCCGCAAACTGCCTCCCCTTAATATACTGGTCATGGTGTCACATGGTATGGAATGAACATGCCATTGGCCAGTCGGGGTCAGCCAACCCCGCCATGGCCCTGCCCTGCCCAGCCCCCTACCACACAGTAGCCGACCCCCCACGGTGAGGAGAATTAACCCCTTCTCAGCCAAAACCAGCACATTCTCCACCCCTTATTCCATACCATTTACACCATGCCCAGGTCCCATACAATGCAATACAACCGTACCAACCACCACCCCACCCCTCCCCATCCTTTAACATAATACACAGACATCATTCCCTTAGTTTATGGCCCTTCCCTGTAAAATGTCCATTAACATGTCGATTGAGTTCACTCAGTCCATGACTCTGGGCTCCATCAGTCATATCAGTCTTTCAGGGTGGGAGAGATGGTGTGTGGCGTTGGGTTGCTGCATACCGAGTCAATCATCATTCCATCACTGTTGCATTTTGCTTGTTTCACGGTCTATCTTCCAGGGGTTGGGAGGCTTGTACGCTGATATCATTGATACAACACAGAGATGACACACATTATTATATAGCAGTTCACATTGTGCCATTCAGTTCATTGACTGTTTTTGCCCAAAATCAAATCCCCTTGAGGCACATAATGGATTTCTCCATCCTCCTGCATCACCCACCAAGTGCAACCAAGTCCTCGAGAAAAAGCAGTCCTACGAATGGGTTTGCCTTTACCCGAGGCGGGAATAACCCAGACTGTTTTCCACAGCATGTTTTTTACATGCACTACAGGGACTCTATTCCCTTCCACAGTACGTAAGGGTTCTGACTGGGCAGGGCCAGCTCGATTGGCAGATCCCCTAGTGCTGATTGACCAGGTGGCTTTTGCTAAATGTGTATCCCAGTGTTTAAATGTTCCAACCCCCGTTCCTCTCAGTGTAGTCCTTAACAGTCCATTGTATCTTTCGATTTTCCCAGAGGCTGGTGCATGATAGGGGATGTGATACACCCACTCAATGCCATGCTCTTTGGCCCAGGTGTCTATGAGGTTGTTTCGGAAATGAGTCCCATTGTCTGACTCAATTCTCTCTGGGGTGCCATTTCGCCACAGGACTTGTTTTTCGAGACCCAGGATAGTGTTCCGGGCAGTGGCATGGAGCACAGGATATGTTTCCAGCTATCCAGTGGTTGCTTCTACCATTGTAAGCACATGGCGCTTGCCTTGACGGGTTTGTGGGAGAGTGATATAGTCAATCTGCCAAGCCTCCCTATATTTATATTTCAGCCATCGTCCCCCAAACCTCAGAGGCTTTACCCACTTCGCTTGCTTGACTGCAGCACATATTTCACATTCATGGATAACCAGTGCAATAGTGTCCATGGTCAAGTCCACCCGTCGATCACGAGCCCATCTATATGTCGCATCTCTCCCTGTATGGCCTGAGGTGTCATGGGCCCACCGAGCTAGAAACAGTTCACCCTTATGTTGCCACTCCAGATCCACCTCAGCCACTTCAATCTTGGCAGCCTGATCCACCTGCTGGTTGTTTCGATGTTCTTCAGTGGCCCGACTCTTGGGGACGTGAGCATCCACATGACGTACCTTTACAACCAGGTTCTCTACCCAGGCAGCAATACCTTGCCACAATGTGGCGGCCCAGATGGGTTTGCCTCTATGCTGCCAGTTGTTTTGCTTCCACTGCTGTAACCAGCCCCACAGGGCATTTGCCACCATCCAGGAGTCACTATAGAGATAGAGCACTGGCCACTTTTCTCGTTCAGGGATGTCTAAGGCCAGCTGGATAGCCTTTACCTCTGCAAACCAGCTCGATTCACCTTCTCCTTCAGCAGTTTCTGCTACTTGTCGTGTAGGACTCCATACAGCAGCCTTCCGTCTCCGGTGCTTTCCCACAAGGCGACAGGACCCATCAGTGAACAGGGCATGCTGCTTCTCATCTTCTGGCAGTGTGTTATAAAGTGGGGCTTCTTCAGCACGTGTCACCTCCTCCTCTTGTGATATTCCAAAATATTTCCCTTCTGGCCAGTCCATGGTCACTTCCAAGATTCCTGGGTTACTGGGGTTTCCTATTCGAGCCCACTGGGTGATCAGTGCAACCCATTTACTCAATTCAGCATCAGTTGCATGGTGTGTAGAAGGGACCTTTCCTCTGAACATCCAGCCCAGCACTGACAGTCGGGGTGCCAGGAGCAACTGTGCCTCAGTACCAACCACTTCTGAAGCAGCTCGAACGCCTTCATATGCTGCCAATATATCTTTTTCAGTTGGAGTATAGCGGGCTTCAGACCCTCTGTATCCCCGACTCCAAAACCCTAGGGGTGAACCTCGGGTATCCCCATGTGCTTTCTGCCGGAGGCTCCAGGTAGGGCCATTCTCCCCGGCTGCAGTGTAGAGCACATTTTTAATATCTTGTCCTGCCGGGACTGGCCCAAGAGCTACTGCATGAACTATCTCCTGATTAATTTTTTGAAAGGCCTGTTGTTGCTCAAGGCCCCATTTGAAATCATTCTTCTTCTGTGTCACTTGATAGAGAGGGCTTACGATCAGACTGTAACCTGGAATATGCATTCTCCAAAAACCCACAACGCCCCAAAAAGCTTGTGTTTCCTTTTTGCTAGTTGGTGGAGGCATGGCTGCTATTTTGTTGATCACATCCATTGGGATCTGACGACGCCCATCTTGCCATTTGATTCCTAAGAACTGGATCTCCTGTGCGGGTCCCTTGATCTTACTTTGTTTTATGGCAACACCAGCTTTCGGAAGGATTTGGACTATTTTCTTCCCTTTCTCAAAAACTTCTGCTGCTGTATTGCCCCACACGATGATGTCATCAATGTATTGTAGGTGTTCCGGAGCTCCACCTTGTTCCAATGCATTATGGATCAGTCCATGGCAAATGGTAGGGCTGTGTTTCCACCCCTGGGGCAGTCAATTCCAGGTGTACTGGACGCCCCTCCATGTGAAAGCAAACTGTGGCCTGCACTCTGCTGCCAGAGGGATTGAGAGAAACACATTAGCGATATCAGTTGTGGCATACCACTTGGCTGCCTTGGACTCCAGTTCATATTGAAGTTCTAGCATGTCTGGCACAGCAGCGCTCAGTGGCAGCGTGACTTCGTTCAGGCCATGACAGTCTACTGTTAGCCTCCACTCTCCATTTGACTTCCGCACTGGCCATATGGGACTGTTAAAGGGTGAGTGGGTCTTGTTGATCACTCCTTGGCTCTCTAGTTGACGAATGAGCTCATGGATGGGAATCAGGGAGTCTCGGTTGGTGCGATATTGCCGCCGGTGCACTGTTGTGGTGGCGATCGGCACCTGTTGTTCTTCGATCTTCCGCAACCCCACAACAGAAGGGTCCTTCGAGAGGCCAGGCAAGGTAGACAGCTGTTTAATTTCCTCTGTCTCCAAGGCGGCTACACCAAAAGACCACCTGTACCCTTTTGGGTCCTTGAAATACCCTCTCCTGAGGTAGTCTATGCCAAGGATGCATGGAGCCTCTGGGCCAGTCACAACAGGGTGCTTCTGCCACTCATTCCCAGTTAGGCTCACTTCGGCCTCCAATACAGTTAGCTCTTGGGATCCCCCTGTCACTCCAGCAATGCTGATGGGTTCTGCCCCTATATAGTGAGATGGCATTAACGTGCACTGTGCACCAGTGTCCACTAAACCTTTATACTCCTGTGGGTCGGACGTGCCAGGCCATCGGATCCACACAGTCCAGTAAGCCCGGTTATCCCTTTCTTCCACCTGGCTGGAGGCAGGGCCCCTCTAGTCTTGATCATGGCATTCACAACTCACTTCCTGTAAATGTGAATCAGGAGTCCCTCTATTACAATTAGGAATAAAAATCAGTGCTTCTACTCCTCTGTCTGGGGACTTGCTTGCTGGAAACTGGAGCAGCAGCTTTCCTGGAAGAGCCTCCCTGAGTTACTGTTCTTCCTTGCAGTTCACGTACTCGTGCCTCTAGGGTCGAGGTAGGCTTGCCATCCCACCTCATCATGTCCTCTCCGTGGTCACGCAGGTAGAACCATAGGGTGGCCTGTGGTGTGTATCCTCTCCTTTGAGCCAAAGGATGCTTATTCCTAACAGCTGAGACACTACTCTGTCGAGGTGGGGAGCAGGACATACCTTCTTTGAGATGCTGGACCTCTCGGGATAGTTTCTCCACAGCAGAGACGAGCAAGGAAGAGATATTTGTTTCATAATCCCGGAGTCTATCAGTCACCTCTGCCAGTGTTGGTGTCTCGTCATCTTTCCAGGACATTACTGCCAATGAGTTTGCATGCGAAGATGGTGCGCGCCATACAAACTTCCGCCACATGGGTCATGTGCACTCGGCTTCATCTGGATCTTTGGATGACCGTTGGTTGTCCAGGTCACCATAAATCACCTCAGAAACAGCTAATTCCCTTAGATGCTGAATGCCTTTCTCCATAGTTGTCCATTTTCCTGGGCGATATGTAACATCATCATTAAAGGGATCCCTTTTCTTTACTCCAGACAGGAGTCACCTCCAGAGGCTGAGGGCTTGTGGTTTTTTTTCCAATTGCTTTGTCAACACCCCCTTCCCCAGAAAGGGATCCCAGTTGTTTGGCTTCTTTTCCCTTTAATTCCAGGCTACTGGCCCCATTATCCCAGCATCGGAGCAGCCAGATGACAATGTGCTCAGCTGAACAATGGCTGAAATCTTTTCGCATATCTCGCAACTCACTCAAGGACAGGGATCGGGTGGTCTCTATTTCATTTATTACTTCTTCCTCCTCTCCTCGTGACGGCCCTGCTTTTTCATCATCCTGTTCTAAACGAGTTGACGTCCGCTTCCAATATTTCATCTTGTGTATGGGGGCGACTGATACTGGTACGGGTTGATTCTCTGAGCCAGCTCCAGTACTTGTCATGGGGGTTTGAGTGACCGCCGAAACAAAATGCATGCAACACAGCCACCTGCTGACCCAACGCCGCGCCACTCCCGAGCTGCAAACTGCCCCCCCTTAATATCCTGGTCATAGTGTCACATCGTATGGAATGAACATGCCATTGGCCAGTCGGGGTCAGCCGCCCCCGCCATGGCCCTGCTTCTCCCAGACCCCTGCCACGAGGCAGAGCGAAGGAAGGTGGAAAGGTAGCTGACCCCCCATGGTGAGGAGAATTAACCCCTTCTCAGCCCAAACCAGCACACTGTTTTCCAAGAAACACAGCACCCATGCAAGCCTTTTTTTCTGAAGGCTGCATAGTGGAACCAGAGTACATATAAGGAATTTTTTTAATGAATAAAATTGCAACTTGGATCCAACTGAATTCAGAGATTTCTTTTCTTGGTGTTCTTATCAAGGAGAGAACAGCACTGAAGTGCTTTGCCTATCTTCACTATTCCATAAAAGCAACTTTTTAATTGGAGCATTTTCCAGTGGGACTTCTGAATATGCTTTATTCTAATGGAGATCTCTCTGTTCCTGAAGGAGGAAGGTGCTTTGCCAGTCATTCTGAAGGCACTCGTCCTTCTTGTTGAGAAGCAATAAATATCATACACTACCGTTTTTGAGGTTTCCAAGTTACTGTCCCAGTGAAAGCGCATATGTGTTTAAAAACCAGATGTAAAATACTTTAAAATACTTTGCTGACACTTCTATTTTAAAGGGATCATAGGCTCCGTGTACTACTATTGTTTCTATTCTGGCACTTCCAGTGCTGGAAAATGATGTTTTTGTAATAGAATTGATTAGGCTCAAATGGGGCACAGTGGCAAGTGTGCAGCAAGTGCTGAAGCTGATTTGTCCATTGCACAAAGGGAATGACCTTGACTGGCTGGGTAGATGAAGGGAGATCAGTGGATGTTGTTTACCTCGACTTCGGCAAGGCACTTGACACTGTCTCCCATAACATCCTCACAGACAAGCTAAGGAAGTATGGGTTAGATGAGAGGACAGTGAGGTGGACAGAGAACTGGCTGAATGGCAGAACTCAGAGGATCATGATCAATGGTGCAGAGTCTGGTTGGAGGCCTGTAACTAGCAGTGTTCCCTAGGGGTCTGTGCTGGGTCCAGTCCTGTTCAACATATTTATCAATGACCTGGACGAAGGGACAGAATGTCCCCTCAGCAAGTTTGCTGATGATATAAAACTGGGAGGAGTGGCTGATACACCAGAAGGCTGTGCTGCCATCCAGCAAGACCTGGACAGGCTGGAGAGCTGGGCCGAGGGGAACCTGATGAAATTCAACAAGAGCAAGTGCAAGGTCCTGCACCTGGGGAGGAACAACCCCATGCACCAGTACAGGCTGGGGGCTGACCTACTGGAAAGCAGCTCTGTTGAGAATGACCTGGGAGTGCTTGTGGACAGCAAGCTGACCATGAGCCAGCACTGTGCTCTTGTGTCCAGGAAGGCCAACGGCATCCTGGGATGCATTAAAAGGAGTGTGGCCAGCAGGTCGAGGGAGGTCACTCTGCCCTAGTGAGACCACATTTGGAGTACTGTCTCCAGTTCTGGGCTCCCCAGTTCAAGAAAGACAGGGGACTACTGGAGAGAGTCTAGCAGAGAGCTACGAAGATGATCAGGGGACTGGAGCATCTCCCTTATGAGGAAAGGCTGAGAGACCTGTGTGTTTAGCCTGGAGAAGAGAAGACTGAGCGGGACATCTTATTGATGCTTATAAATATCTAAAGGGCAGATGTCAAGAGGATGGGGCCAGACTCTTTTCAGTGGTGCCCAACAACAGGACAAGTGCCAATGGAACACAGGAAGTTCTACCTAAACATGAGGAAAAACTTCTTTACTGTGAGGGTGACAGAGCACTGGAAGAGGCTGCCCAGAGAGGTTGTGGAGTCTCCTTCCCTGGAGACATTCAAAACCCACCTGGACGTGTTTCTGTGCCCTCTGCTCTAGGTGTCCCTGCTCAAGCAGTGGGGTTGGACAAGATGATCTCCAGAGGTCCCTTCCAACCCCTACCATTCTGTGATTCTGTGGTTACCTGGCTCCACTTTCTTTGAAATAATCAAATGTTACTAACCTGGTAGCTTTTGGGTTTTTAGTTTTTTAAGAGAGAGATGTACATTAATGGGAGGAGCTAAAGACATTTCAAATGTGCATCAGTTTCTTTCATATTTTAATTTTGCAAATGAATTGATTGATCTTAAATATATTAAACATAAAATTCCAAGGCAAAGGCCAAGTTTCAGTCACTGATTACACAGGTATGGTAAATGAGGAAACACCAACCCAACCTTAGCTACACAGCAGCCCTGACTAGGTAGCATAATATTTCTAGGAAAAGCAGATTTCTTGGGAAGACTGTAATCAAACAGTCCAACAGAATTTTATGCTGGATATTCAGTCATGCTCAGTGTCCTAGCCCCCACTAAAACTGTTTCCACCACTACCCTCCTTTTTACTGGGACAAGAGTAAAATATAATGGGATTTATGACAACCAAGCAATGCTTAATCTCTTTGGAGAGTTTGTATACATTCCTTGCACTTTCTTTGGCTTCATGAATACACACATACACAAGATGTGTAATTATTATACCTCCTACTTTTACAGTGACTGAATGCTTCTTAATGTTTTTCAGTTTGCATGTTTAAATCCTAATCAGTGTAAAGGCATGCTGTTCCTTTCTCTCTCATGAATTCAGAGGTATGGATGTCTACTGAGAAATACAAAAGTACTGATGTTTCCACTGTATGTACAAGGCATGCATGTGTTGCATAAAGCAGTAATGTAACCTATTTCTTTGTGGTGTAAGGCGCACTAACGATGAATGACAACCATGCATTTTCAAAAAGATGGCTATTTGCATCAAAGGTCTGTTTTAGTAAAGCTCCCTTTTTCCAGGTTAAAAGGATTAGTGCTGAACTAAAATAGGCAATTCCTCACTGCAATATGACAGTTCTAATATTCATTCCCTTGTGAAATTAATATCAAATTGCAGTCACAGCATGACTTGTCTTCCAGTTATCTTTGGGGGGGGAATTTGCATATTGGTTTGTGATATTTTGCTACTGTACTGTAAGGTGCTTCATATTGGAAAGACATGGGTCACAGTCAAGGGATCCAAATCAGAAATTTACTTTTGGTTTAGTTCCAGGGGGGCAGATGTGTCAGCCTTCTGAGATCCGGTATGAAAAGATATCTGGCGCCTGGGGAAAGGGAGACAGGAAAAAGTGAGCTCTGTTAGAAAAACAGAATATGTAAGCACAAACACACTCTCTGTTTTTCTCCCCCCCCCCCCAATGAGACATTTGTTCATATTGCATGTGGCATCAGTGACATCCTTAAATCTAGTCAAACAGGTAAACTTACTTGAGAATGCCAGGAACATATTTTGGGAAACTTCTTTTGAGCGTAGGCCATTGCAAACAGCAGTTTCCAGGCTAAAGTCACTAGAAATGGATTTAGATACGTTCCCCACAAACTAATTAAAAGTAGCTGCCCTTCATTCTTCTGTAGTAAGGAGTAAGTGTGATCAGCAGTTTCCCCATATAGGATCCATTAGGCAGAAAATAGAGAATCTCTTGTCTGAGGCCAGTGTAAGCTTTCAGTTCGGTGGTGACATTTAAGGGCCAGCTCATGAGGGCATCCACTGAGCAGCATCAGAGTGAAATAGGAAGAATATCCTCTGGGCTCCTTCCAGTTAGTATGTGGTAAAATCTGGGCACAAGTAAACATTTTCCTCAGACTTTTCAGTGCTAGGAGCAGGACAGGAACCAGTGAATTGAAAGAGCCAGAACTGAGCAGATGTCAGGGGAGGGGGAAGGCATTTGGGGAGGAGGAAGAGGAAGAAATATGAATGCAGGCAAACACACACACCCTGGGGAGGGAAGAGATCACACACATACACACACTTTAAACCCAAATAGACTGAAGAGTGTGGGATCATTGGCATTATGCTTCATTCTCCCAGATGGTAGCCTTTTTAGGCTACAGGAGCTGAGCCCGAGGCTCTTTCTGTTCCCTTCTCAGTGGGGGAGTTCTGTCTCTCACTCCTCTTTCTGCAGGGAATCAGGCAGCTGTGAAAGCTAGGTGAGATCTCAGATGTGCACGCAGCTTCCCCTAAAGTCACCCAAGTAGGGTGCAGTTGATCTATTGAAATTTTAAGTGGTTTGTGTGGGGTTTATTAGAAATACATGTCCTTGTGCTTTACTTGCATAAAAATAGTGTGGATTTCTGAGACAAACACTAGTAACAACATAGTTGCGCTTGACATAATTTCCCTCTTTAAACCAAAGAAGTTTTTAAAGGATTTTAGTACTTTGGTGTATCTCTTCCCCTTCCTGCCTCTTAGATGTACCGCGTGCATGGTGGAGCTTCTGAAGAAGGCAAGTGAATTACTTTGCCTCCAGTGGTGTTTCTGAGATGCAGAACAAGAAAAGGCCACTCATTTTGTAGGGCCATGGTGTAATCAGTAGTGTGTGTTCCACCTTGCTGGATGATTGAAATGCCACATGTGGTTAAGATATTCCACTTTCCTTTTGCTTCAGTCTGAAAACACTGAAAATCTGGTTGTGAAGTATTAAATTGGGGTTTTTTTAAGATGCTGAGAGGTACAGTGTCTCCTCAGTGCCCTAAAGTAATACTTGATTCTGAAAATAAATAAGTAAGCCCAAGACAACTATTCTAAAAGGCTTTCTGATATGCCCCATTTTCTGTTTTGTTTTGTACATTGCAAGAAATATAGTCCTTTTGTCTTGGGCAGTGCTGAATGTATTGATGCTTAATAATAAGAACCAGTTGTAATGCCATTCAGAGGGACCTGGGCAAGCTCAAGAAGTGGACCCATATGAACCTCATGAGGTTCAACAAGGCCAAGTGTAAGGTCCTGCACCTGGGTTGGGGCAACCCCCAGTATCAGTACAGGCTGGGGGATGAAGGGATTGAGAGCAGCCCTGCCAAGGAGGACTTGGGGGTACTGGTGGATGAAAAGCTGGACATAAGCCAGAAATGAGCGCTCACAGCCCAGAAAGCCAACTGTATCCTGGGCTGCATCAGAAGAAGCATGGCCAGCACATTGAGGGAGGTGCTTCTGCCCCTCTACTCTGCTCTGGTGAGACCTCACCTGGAGTACTGCATCCAGCTCTGGAGTCCTCAGTACAGGAAAGACACAGACCTGTTGGAGCAGGTCAAGAGGAGGGCCACAAAAATGATCTGAGGACTGGAACACCTCTCCTATGAGGACAGGCTGAGAGAGTTGGGGTTGTTTAGCCTGGAGAAGAGAAGGCTTTGGGGAGACCTTATTGCTGCCTTTCAGTACTTAAAGGGGGCTTATAGGAAAGATGGGACAGACTTTTTAGTAGGGCCTGTTGCAATAGGACATGAGGTAATGGTTTTAAATGAAAAGAGGGTAGATTCAGACTAGATATAAGGAAGTAATTTTTTATGATGAGGGTGGTGAAACACCAGAACAGGTTGCCCAGAGAGGTGGTAGATGCCCCATCCCTGGAAACATTCAAGGTCAGGTTGGATGGGGCTCTGAGCAACCTGATCTAGTTGAAGATGTCCCTGCTCACTGCAGGGCGGTTGGACTAGATGATCTCAAAAGGCCCCTTCCAATCCAAACCATTCTGTGATTCTATTCTATAATTTGACTGTTTGGGGAGTGAAGCATGTTGAAGAGTGTGTCTGATGAAGGTCATGTGATTTGGTTTTAAAAGAAGTTTTTAAAAACAGTATTGGCTTTATTCACTCCCATGGCAAGTTTCAGACACTTAAAAAAAACCCAACTCAAAACCAAAACACAAACAAAAAATCCACAAACAAAAAACCCCCACCAAAACAGCGTGTGCTACTGTATGTAACTACTGTGCCATTAGTGTAGTGTCTCTCTGGTGTTCTGCACTGTCCCATATCTTATTTTGTTGTGATTTTCAGATTTCTTTGATATTACTTCCCCGTTCCATGTCGGCCTGAATAGCAGCGGACTTGCAACCTTAAGGATCAAGCTCTGTTTCCACTGGTTCCTGTCCTGTGGCATAATGACATACTAAGTTACTTTAGGAATGAATGTAATGTGATGGCCTGTGCTCTGTGTATCCATTTTGCATTCTTAGTTAGCAAAAGAATACTTGAATATGAGAATTCTATTCTCTTGGAAGAACCAGCTGCATTTTTATTTCTTTTTTTTTTTTCAACCTATCATGAAGATTGCATAGTTTAAGCATACTCTTTAAATCTCTTGTAGTGTACAAGGCATGTTCTTAATGAGCAAGTGAACTGTTGCTAAAGAGTACTTTCAGATGTCTTCATGCTTCTGTCAAAGTTGATTTAGAGAAAAATCTTTCCATTTGAAAATTGTTGCTAGATACCCTGATATATTTATGCCTACCCTGCTATATAGTGTCAGGGAGCAGGTTCTAAAGTAATGATATATGTGAAGAGTATATTGAAAGCAAATTAGCTTTCACTTTGAGCTCCGTAAACAGAAAATGTAAACCAAATTTTCTAGTGTAACCAAATTACTGGAGTAGTAGCAATAAAAATATCTTATTCCCATTAGACTGCACAAAGCCAGTGTTTACTGGATCTCTGAGGTCCAGATGTGTTTGCGAATGAGATATGATCAGCAGTACTTCTGCTGGGTTTTGTGTGTGGAAGTATATGTTTACAAAATACATGTCTTGCTAATGCACTTGTTTGGTTCCTGTAATGTGAAGCTGGAAGATACATAGTTCTTGTTTGTAGAAAACAACATTTGCTTCTGGTACAAAAATTAGAAGAAAAACATGGGTAATTTCCTGCTGTAACTTTATGTGAATTCTTGTTTGCTTTTGACTGATGTTCCTGTCTGATGGGCCATACATCGTGAACTATGGATTTTCTAATACAAAAGACCCACTTAATGCCTTTTAATTGAGAAGGTTGGCTTGATACAGTCTTTTAACTGCTTCAGATGGGCCACACCAGCTCCAAGATTTTGCATCAGAAATTGCGTCTGCCTGGTGTTAGGCATAGCTGGGAAACAAGCACTGTAGCCTTCGAGGGGAGAAAAAGTGTTACAGTATAGAAGTTTGCAATTAGTCATTGGCTGCTGCATTTTTAATAGAAAACATAATTTAGCATATTTTTTTTTTAAACCAGGTGCTCTGTGGATGTGTATAGTCTTAAATCCCCACTGCAAGTTGGAGCAGAAGGCCAGTTGGCTAAAACAGCTGAAAAAATGGAACAGTGTGGATGTTTGTCCCTGGGAAGATGGAAACCATGGAAATGAGCTGCCCAATTTAACCAATGCTTTGCCTCAGGGTGCAAATGCTAACCAAGGTGAGCCTAAATATATGCACTGACTGCAACGTATAATATGGCCTCTATCTTATATACTCTAGCCTTGCAGAATTCAGCTACTACGAAGAAATTTAACTCCATCCCAGCTGAAACCAGGACAACTCTTTACTGGGACAAGTAACTTTCCTGTTGAGGATTGACCAGACAAATTTATTTTCACTAATACTATCCTTGCAGAAAGGATAAATTGGGGGTGGGAGGGTGGGTGTTGTGCTGGGGCTGCAATGTTTTCAATTTGTGTTTAGTTAAGTCTTCTAACTTTTCACTTGATCCTTCTAAATACTTGTTGCATGAAAATTGGATGTCCCTGAGTTATGTCATGTAAAAGCCTGTTCTTTCTTTGCTTGACTATAATCTTATATCCCTTCTGGTGTTGGGGGTTTTATTTTGTTTGCAGTTACAAAACCTTTGATACTTAAAGGGAGCTCTGTTGTAACTGCATTAAACTGAGTGTGTGAGAAACTAAAGCAGCTATCTGTGGGATGTGCTTTGTATTGTGCAGTCTGCATTGACAGGTGGGAGGATGCAGATGCAACACTGCCTTCGTGGAGGAGGTGTCTCTTCTTACTTGATATGATGCTTTCTAATCTAAAATGCGATTATCAAATCTGACAGAAGCCTTCTCCAGTCATCTTCAAACAAAGATTGCTACTTTGCTAATAACTGAGTAAGATGCAGGATATTTACCTGGGGAAAAAAACCCTCATAATCCTCAAAATCCTCAGTATTTTGATACATATTTCATATAATCATGATAAAGTTACAATTAAATGCTTGTGGGAGGTGGCAGATTTGGGCTTAGATGGGTTTTTCCTTGTTTTTTCTTTCTTGGAAGATTACCTCTGAAGGAAATAGACTTGGTTCGTTTTTAAATCTTGCAGCTAGCTGGAGACAGAAGTTCATTCAACATATAACTTCCTACAGAAGTATTTTGCTTTCTGGATCTTGTGATGCTCAGCTCAACCAGGGCAGGCTAGTGGCAACTCTGACATGGTATTTCAACATTCATAGACACAGTCCCATGTCAACAGAGCACTTTTGCTGTAGGAAGATGTCCAGTAAAGATTATGTCAGTCCCATGGTCCCAGTACCTTACTTTTTCTGCAGTATTTGTATATGCTTATGACAAAAAATTATACAAGTGCTCAAAGTTAATGTAACTTCTCAAAGACAACAACTAAAAATCTTTCATGGCGATGTTTATCTGTCCCTCATCCTAGTAGCTCTGGGTCTGAGAAGGAGAGAAGCTGGGGATGCTTGAGTAGCTGTGTGCCATATGTTTTCTAGTTTTGTTTTAGGGGAGTTCTGTACATGCTCTTTAATGTCCTTCATCTCTAGCTGTTCCCTTTGCAAAGTCGTATTTAGCATTAGCTGTGCTGGTTTGTAGATTTCTCTCTCTGAATGCAAAGTGAATGGCACATACTTCATCTGAGCTGTTGGGTAATAGAATGTGAAATGTCATCTGCAGGCTGGTCCTTGCAGAGAGGGGCAAGGCAGGCTGCCATCAGTTGGGGGTTGCTGACTAGGCAGAAGACAGGAATACTGTGAATGACTGATTCACATATGAATGAGTAAAAGCTGATGCAGCTTTCTGAACTTGTGAAAATGACAGATTCATCGAACAGGCCACATCGGACAGTGTTTACTCGAGCCATAGAGGCGTGTGATCTGCACTGGCAGGACAGCCACTTACAGCACATTATCAGCAGTGACCTATACACCATCTACTGTTACCATGACGACACTGAAAACTCACTCTTCGACTCTCATGAGTGGCCCCTCTGGCATGGTAAGTGACTAAACTGGAAAGACATTTCCACCACTTGCTGCTTTGTTCAGTTTCTATGGCATTATTTTGGGGGAATGGTGGGGAGATGAATGAAAAGCCTGGCAAAAAGAACAGAGGCTCCCTCGAAACGCTGGCTCAGAAGTAGTCCTTTAAGTCTCTCTTGCATAGTTTTAAAAAGAAAACAAAGAAAACAAAGCAGCCCTTTTGAGTAACCTAGCAAAACAGGCCATTGCAGATATGGAAGCATTGCTATTCCTCAATTATTTTCTCTATTTTAGAACATGTTCCTACAGCCTGTGCAAGGGTGGACGCATTACGATCTCATGGATGCCCACGAGAAGCATTGAGACTAGCAATAGCTATTGTTAATACACTAAGAAGGCAGCAGCAGAAACAGTTGGAAATGTACCAGGCTCAGAAGAAAGGTAAATGTGGGAAAGAGAGAAGGCAAAGGATATGACAAGGTGACAATAACACCGGACTGGAACTTTGCATGAGAAAACTGCTTTTGAAACTAAAGCAAAAGGGGTAACTTGAACTCTTCAGTCCTGTCGTGGTCTAGCCGGCAGCTCAGCCCCACACAGTCGCTCGCTCACTCCCCCACCGGTAGATGGGGGAGAGAATCAGAAGGGTAACGCTCATGAGTTGGGATAAGAACAGCTTAATAATTAAAATTAAAAGAAACAACAACAGAAATGCAATGTAAAGGAGAACGAGAGGTGCAAAGCCCAGGGAGGAGGGGGAACTACCTGCTGAAACAAACCGCACGCGACTCAGCCGCTCACCACCCGCTGACCCGATGCCGCGCCACTCCCGAGCCGCCAACTGCCCCCCCTTAATATACTGGTCATGGTGTCACATGGCATGGAATGAACATGCCATTGGCCAGTCGGGGTCAGCCGGCCCCACCGTGGCCCTGCCCCTCCCAGCTCCCTGCCAGGCGGCAGAGCGCAGGAAGCTGGAAAGGTAGCTGACCCCCACAGTGAGGAGAATTAACCCCTTCTCAGCCAAAACCAGCACAAGTCCAAATGATCATAGCGGTAATGTCACATTCTGGATTTTTTTTTTTTTTTTTTAAAGCTGGGTTGTGAGCTCTGCAGGGCAGGGGCTCTGTTCTGCCTTCTGCAATACGTCTGACATGATGGGGCCTTTATCCCAGTCAGGGTTTTTGGTTACACAGTGTAAATATTCATCCTGTGTAAGTTACAGGCTTTTAAACAGAGCTTTGCATTTGGCATGTCAGGTATTTAAAATATTTTTTTCCTCTGACGTATAATTTAGCAAAGCTATATATTTCTGAGGTGGAAGCCTAAAGCTGACATTGAGGGTAACAAGGCAAAGTCTGCACTACAGAAATTAATCACATTTGGCAGTTTGTTTGAAAAGTCTCCTACAATGCTTAAAACTTTAGTGGATTCACATTGCTAGAAATGAGATTTTTGAAACACTGGCTTATTAAAATGTTCTGTGGTGTTCCTCTGAGTACTACCCCTATTTTTTGAAGGAACATTCTACCAAAAATAATCTTGCACTGAACTTTGTCCTAAGTTTGAAAAGGTAGTGGAAGAAGAAAGAGATGGCTTTGTGGTTAAAGAATGCACATGGAAAAACTGGAATTACATCCTCAGCTACTACAAGAACACCTTTCATTCAAATTTTATTTTAGATCTTTGTTGCTCCTCTTAACTATGTGTATCCTCATGCATTGTAGGCAAAAATACCAGTGTGGCCATGTGTGTAAATTTTTCAAGTGCATGTGTAGGTGTTTTCCCAGAAATTGAAGTGAAGACAAGGTAGACACCTGACTGAAAAAAAATTTAGCTGGCAGTTCCTATATGCCTCCATTTCCGTTTCACGGTACCCAAGGAAGGATTTTTGAGCGCTATTGTGGATCCTAGATTTAAACAAAACTTAAAAGCACTTTATATTATTACTTAATTTTTCTGAGTCTTTTTATCGTGTAATATATATTTCCTTAATGTGTTCCTTTAAAAGCTTTGCACATTTTCCAGCTTCTCAGACTGGGGAGGTAAGAAGGGAGGGGGCTATGTCAGTGTGTGTATGTGTGTGCATACCACTGACAGGTGTGAAGGGTCTGCTGCAAGTGTGATGGTCATAGTACTGCTCCTTTTCATTCCCAGTTGCTAATGCAGTATCTAGACATTCAATGCTTCTGTTAAGTTCCTTTCCCTGTGAGCAGTCTCTGTAGCTGTCAGCTAATATTATGCTATTATTAAAAATGGAGTGTATGAAGTGCGATTCGTCCTACCCCAAAAGAAAGAAGTTTTTCATTTCTATGTTGTTACTCACTGCTTTGGGGTTTTTCCCTCTTATGTTTGGAATTTAAAAAATATTCTTTTAATACTGCAAAATATGCTGGTCGTCTCTATAAGCAGATTAATTCTGCAGCTACAGCCCAGTTTTAGATTTCAGTTCAGCAACCACCACATGCTTCTACTTAGCTTTCATTCATGTGACTGATCTGATGCCCATGGAACCACTTGCATGATTTAAAATTAAATGTCTATATGAATGGAGGACTGAAGCCTTTAGCATGACACAAGTGAAGCTCATAAGTAGACACAATAGATGAAATGGAATATAAGTAAGTCAGTAAGGAGTCACTGATATTAATCCTTTTTGGTAATATTGCGTACTTCTGCCTGTCATCTTTAGTACATGCTATTTGTTAGTAAGAATTATTTGTTTGTTTTTCATATTACATATACGTTGATTCTTTAAAAAAAGCCACCCTCCTGAACACTCAGTTCAACAGTGTGGCTGTGTTTCACTTTGTAGCCCCACACATTTAAATAGGCAAGAAGCAAGCTTTTAAAGCTCTGTGATAATACATGTGGTTACTCAGAAAGCTGGCACTTTGAACAAGAGCGAGCACAGGCAGGTACAAGTCAGTGTGCAGTAGGCAGAGAAACAGAGCATCCATAATGGCTTTTATACAATTTTTAAATGATCACCCATAATGCATCTGATCTCTCATAGTTCAGTTGTGTGTCTAGGAGTGTCTAGGAGTGTCATGTGTCTAGGAGAAAAAAGTTGGGAGTTGGAGTCAAAGGGGAGCTACTGCCATAACACTCTTAATAAAAAAAGGGATTTGGGGAATCTCTAACCTCTGTTACCACAGCCACACTTCCTTCAATTCATTGTGCTAAACAACTTTTTTCATGTTGTAACTGACTGATGGATGAGGGCTAAAAAACAAAGTATCCATGAAGGTATTTGTTGACTGAAACTTCAGAATGACAAAAAAATGCACTTAAAGGACAATTTTTTCTCATATACCACATTTAAACACTTTATCCTTTTTTTTTCTTTTTTTTATTTTAGGAGCTGTCATCCTGAGTTTATTACTTCAATAAATATTTAGATGCAAGATAAGCTCATATTTTATTTATTAAAATGGAACATTTTCAAATATTTAAATTTATTTCAGTGCCATCAGATTCACTTAAAATGTAAAAATGGTACTGAATCTTTTGAGTGAGAAAACAGTTGTGAAGAATATTTAAAAAAATGTTTTTGCTATAATTTTTCAGCAGACATTTTCAGAAGAGTTACTGGTATCAAGTAAGAGATTTCAAAAGATACTGCAGTTGAAATTTTTGACCCATAATGCACCTTGCTAGTGCTTGAAACGTTTGGCCTTCGTCCATTTTCTATTTTTTCCTCTTTTAACATATTCACAAAGGGCAATTAATTCACCCTGAAATAAACT
The DNA here is from genome assembly GCF_963921805.1 of Phalacrocorax carbo. NCBI lineage: Eukaryota > Metazoa > Chordata > Aves > Suliformes > Phalacrocoracidae > Phalacrocorax > Phalacrocorax carbo. The sequence goes on along the minus strand of NW_026990257.1, from coordinate 1,141,000 downwards.
ATTTTCTCCTTCTAATCAGAAGCTACTGGAAATACTTTGAATTCTGTATTGAGATCATTTTAATCAGTTTTACTTCTATAATTGTTTTGAGGGGCTAACATGTGCTCTCTTCCCCTCCCTCCTCCCTCCATCTTTTCTGTCACAGAACTTCTCCACAAAGGACTAACCTTAATAACGAATCTTGAAGGTTGGGTGGGACACCCTTTGGATCCGATTGGCACCCTCTTCAGTAGCCTGATGGAAGCCTGCAGGGTGGATGATGAGAGCTTCCATGGATTCTCAGACTTCATGGGTAAGGCCATGCAAAGGGAGCAATCTTCTCTAAGTCTTCAGTAACTGGAGGTGTTTTTCTATCTTTCCTTTCTGAATTAACTTTGAAGCCAGTGTCTTTATAGTATAAGAACTCACATTTGCATTCCCTAAGAAAACACAATGGAGAGAAAATTTTTTAAGTCAAATTTTGTTATATGAAAGCACTTCAGAAATTACCAGTTACTCATTCTTGAAGACAATTCCGTATTTCACACTTGAAATAAAACTGAATAAGCCTTTATAGCAACAACCCTCACCACATATATTGCTCTGTCCTCTTTTATAAGAAATTGCAGGAAATTACAGAATTGTTGAGTTTGGAAGGCTCCTGTGGAGATCGTCTAGTCCACTTGCTCTGCTCAGAGCAGGGACACCTAGAGCAGGTTGCCCAGGACTGTGTCCAGTTGGGTTTTGAATAACCCCAAGAATGAATACTGTACAAGCTCTCTGGGTGACCTCTTGCAGTGTTTAACCATCCTCACAGTAAAAAAGTGTTTTCTTATGCTCAGATGGAATTTCCTGTATTTCAGTTTGTGCCCATTGCCTCTTGTCCTGTCACAGGATACCACTGAGAACAGTCTGGGTCTGTCTTCTTTACATCAGATATTTTTTACATTTTGGTAAGATCCTCCTGAGCCTTTTCTTTTCCAGGCTAAACAATCCCAGCTGTCTCAGTCTCTTATATGGGAGATGCTCCAGTCCTTTAATCATCTTTGTGGCCCCTCACTGGATCTGCTACAGTATGTCCATGGGGAACCCAGTACTGGACATGGCACTCCAGGTGTGAACTCACCAGGGCTGAGCGGAGGGGAAGGAGCCTCCCTCGATTGGCTGGTGATGCTTCTCCTATGCAGTCCAGGATGTTATTTGACTTCTTAGCTACAGGTGTACATAATGCTTCAAACTGATGACAAAACACTTAAAATTTATAACATACATGGTCTATAAAGGTTATGAATTGGAAAATAATGTTGCAGTATTGATACATGATTTAGGACAGAGCTTCCCAGGAGCTTAACTGATTTATTCCTTATTCTCAGTCTCTTTCCACCTCTGTGGTAGTCTCTTATCACCTTCTGTGTGGTCAGAAACTCTACCTACAGCTCTTTTATATGCACATCCCCAGTCTTCTTAGGGCTTTGCCTCAAAACTCATTTTATTCAATTAGATTTTCTTCAGTAAACTTCTAATCCCATATCCACCAATTCTGGAAGAACTTTAATTAAAAGAAATCAGATTCTTTGCAATTAGAAGAAACCAAAACAACCCCATGAAATAAAAGTAGTGTGTGTTGAAAAGTAAATTCCTCCTACACACGCATATGCAATCCACCAAATGCATTGTGCCTTCTCATTTGCTGCAGGCCTACTGTATTTGCACAATCCTAATAGCTTCAACTGAAATCTATGCAGGTGTATAAGCACCTTCCCCTTCCAATTATACAACATCAAAGCTTTAAGGAGATATGGAAATGGGTGGGAAAAAAATTTGAAATAGATCTTCCAATTTTGGCCTTATTAACACAAAGCTGGAGAAACTGCCTTTCTCCAGATAATGCAGTTTAAAATGAAAACTTTTATTTTTACTTGAGTGGTTTTTTTTAAACCTAATTGTTTTGCACATTTCTGCCATGTGGAATTGGTTCAGGTAGTTTAGATTAGATCATTAGATATTGAGATTGCGCTAGTAATTTAAATCATTTTAAAAAATGAATACTGACAGAGGAAGCATTTGTAAATGTGGCATCATAGGCAGATTATGGATTAGAATTATTTCCTGATGTGTTGTTCTTTATGTCACCTTTTACAGAGAACGTGGGGCAATGCAAATCTCTGGAGTACCAGCACCTGCCTGCACACAAATTCTTAGAAGGGGAATCTTATTTAACGCTGGCTGTGGAAGTAGCACTGATAGGGCTGGGACAGCAACGAATAATGCCAGATGGCTTGTATGCACAAGAGAAGGTCTGTCGAAATGAGGAGCAGCTCATTTCTAAGCTACAGGAGATTGAATTGGATGATACTCTGGTGAAGATTTTTCGAAAACAAGCAGTCTTCCTATTAGAAGGTAGCTCAATGTAGATGCTAACTGCTTCTTTAAACTGTCTTCACTTACACAAGCCAACTGAATTAGTATTCCAGGGGAAACTGCCTTACATACTCAAGATGGTTTTTGATGTAAACTACAGCAAAAATTTATTTCCAGTCTCTTATGAAAATCAAACATAGTTTAGATATCACATGACTGTAGAGATAAGGCATTTACTGACCTATAAGCCTTTCATTTTATTTTTTATTGCATTTTGTTCTTTAGATTTGTTGCTTGTCATAATCTCAGTATCCTAATTATACAACCCAGGCTCACAATTAAATAATATAGACATCAATTATTATCAACAGTTCTCAGGTAGCAAATTTCTAAATGTCACTTGTATCCTGAAAAAGGACTCACAGCTTTGTAAATGTATGAAGATTTTTACCTCTGTTCTGAAGTGAAGAGCTCAGAAAATTCACTTAGAATTGATGGGACAGAAATATAACATTTTCTTTGTACCAATTAGGAAAATTACTTTCCTCTGAAGTTTGTATCATACATGAAAATTGAAATATATGGTCAAATATTGAGGCTTAAGCCTGGTCTTGTGACTAAATTTTGATTAAGACAAATAACTTGTGTTTGGGAATTAGCCGGTGTATTGCAATAAAATCTGTGCAAAAAAGTGCATACTTTTGCCTTAGCTTTTAAAAAGGCTTAACATATAGCACTTAAGCCTCATATTCAGAGAGTAGTCCGATGGGTTCTAAGGTTGTCTTTCTAGTTTTTGGGGTTTTTTTAATGGAAGAAAAAACTTTAAAGGAACCAATTAGATAAAGGCATGGTCCAAGTTTTGAGTGCTTGCTCAAGGGATGGTGGGGAGTGTGATACTGCTCTAGGTAAGTTGTGAAGACTGTTACACAGCATTCAGGATTTGCTTTCTTTCTGTAAGATATTTGTCTTTTAAAACTACTTCTTTAATGGAAGAGATGCAGTATGTTGTTTAGGGTTCTCAACTTTGAGTCACTATTATTGCCCAGATCCTTAAAGACTTTGGTACCTACTGATGGTGCCATTTGAAACTGCAGAGAAACTGCACCATAGGGAGAATTTCCATTATGGTGTGGCTGTAACCACTGTTTTATGGCCTTTGGACAAGAACAGCTACTTGCTGGATCCAGCTATTAGCCACCATAGAGGGTTTCTATGGATTATAAAATCAATTTGCTGCATCTATTTACTGGTAAGGATGCTTTATGAGGAAAAGGCAGGATTTCTCTCAAGTATTCTCTGATACTTCTAGTTTACTACTTTGATCACTGATATTCTTTTTATTTTCTTAGAGTAGTAAACAAGTGATCGTAGCAGGAAATCTGCTAAAATAACTACCTACAAAATTGCTGTGGTGAGCAGTGGGCAACAATGGTCTTGCATTACCATGTGCTGAGAAATCTGGCTTTTCTGCAATAACTTCAGTTTACTCCAGGTTAGGCAGAAACTGCCAGCTTGCATGGAGGAAAAACTGTGCAGTGATTTAAGATCCTAATCATATCATTTGTAGTTTTATAGTTAAAGTCCTGTAGATATAATTAAAAAAAGCTTAATCCAATATTAAGATGATTTCTATGCTGTTAATGCAGATTAATGCATGCTGTATGTAGCTGCCATTTGAACGCATGGGAAAGGAGAACATAAGACTGTGTTGCAAGAAGTGTTCTAATTTTTTGCTTGACTGCTAATTAAATGGCAGAATATATTTTCATATAAATGCTTTGTCATGTATTCTTTGTGTCCTAACTGAGTTTCTGACTGGACCACCAACTGGCAAACATATATGAAATGGCTTCTTGAAGCCATTGAAGCAATGCCAGCTAGTTTGGAATGGCTTTCAACTTCATTTTAAATGATTGAGACACACACTGTCACCTACTTAAACGTCATTGATGTTTCCTTTGTGATCAGCCCCAGTCTTCAGAAATGCCCACCTATGGAGCTCAGATTTTTTTTATGCCTAGTGATTTTTATCTTTGCATGTTGTGCTAAGGCACGAGTCAGAAAAACATTGCTGAAACAGCTGTGCTGGTCCAAGTTGTTACCATCTCCCTCTCATGGAGTTCATCATCCTTTGCAGCAGAAGTGGTTGAATAAATTTTGTGAGTACTCATCTGCTTCAGTGTAGTGTCAGCCATGTTAATTTGAACCACTGCTGGAAGCTATGACACGTGTGACTGCAGTGAAGAAGCGTGCTCACACATTCATCCATCCGTCCAAGTGTGGTGGGTTGGAATATCTAGTAGAAGAGGAAGTAGTAACTTCTAGGACTGCAGGCTGCTATTTGTGCAATAATTGCCCAATAATACTTAATGTAAGATTCTTATTCTGTATCTTGCAACATTTAATGCCTGAACCTCTAGCCACTGAAGTAAAAAACTGCTTGACACAGTTTTCCTATTAAGAGGAATAACAGTCTTAAGGTTGCAGGAAAAATGTAAAAATGAGATTCATATGCACAATGTGAACATTCAGAACTCAACAAGCAAATAGTTGCTTTTTTTTTTTTACATTGTTATTTCTGTTGTCAATCTTGACACTGCTGTTATGAAGTACTGCACTGGCTGCACTGAGTGTGAGCAAAATCCATTGCCCCAACAATGGGAATAGTTTCCCCACAACAAATAAAATTTTTAAGATCGTGTGGCTATAATGGACTAACAAAAACATCTTTGGTGCAAGATCTGACCTTGTCTTCTCTGGAGACCAAGTCCAGACCAAAGGGTTATTTAAATGTCTAATGTCAAGTGAGACATTAATAGGGATCAGGTGCTGCCATAGTGATCGGTCATGTAGCTTCAATTAAAGATACATGTTCTTCCACTGTAACTGCTTTTGTTTTTTCCTGGTGGATTTGTGATAAAGCAATTATGCACCAACAGAGGGTGCATAGGGATTCATGTGCACAATATAACTACACAGAGGCAAAGCTAAGATTATCACCTTCTACTTTTGCATACCATAAACTTGCTGAATGAGCCCCATGGAGCCCCGGGACCATTCTGTCATTTGTATGTGCACTGGTAGTGTGCTTAGTAATACGCAATTTGCATTCTGTCTTGTTGTCTCAAAGAATATATGGTATTTAATATACTTGTAATATATGTCACAAAAATATCAATGTAACTTTACCTTTTGTACAGCAAACTGTCTCTGAATACCAATTCTAACTCAAGGTATAGTGAATGTTTTTAAAGGTCCAGAAGTTGGGTTTTAACAGTTTGTAAAGACTGACATTCTCTTTCTCTTTCCCACAGCTGGCCCATATAGTGGTTTAGGCGACGTCGTCCATCGAGAGAGTGTTCCGATGCACACATTTGCCAAGTATCTTTTCACCTCTCTCCTACCTCATGATGCTGAATTGGCATACAAAACTGCACTGAGAGCCATGCGGTATGTATTCACAAGTCATCTAGAAAGAGCACAAGTAGCAGCTTGGAAAAGGGGAAAAGCTTGGTAATCAAGGCCTAGTCTTTTTTTCTAAAAGAAGCATTGTTCCCTTTAAGGAGAAATTACTGTGGTTCTGTCATCTGTAAAAGAAATTGATGTCTGTGGTAACTACAGCATAATAATTTATAAATGTACAATTAGTGTTTATCTACAACTGTAAAACAGCATTCTATGCTACAAATCCTTCTAGAATTCCACTCTTGGGACATGTGGCTTTGTGTTAAATGACAACTTTAGCGCATGTTCTCTTACTGATGTGGTTGTGTGTGTGTGATGGTAGTGGAAAGGAAATGAAGAAAGAGGCATCTCACCAGCAGTCTCAGGATCACAACTATTTGTTCCACCAGCCTTCTTTATAAATTAACTCTCAATGATAGATTTGAAACCATATGGTGTTGTCTGAGCCAGTACTGAATGATCCAAATGATGACATCTCTAGTTAATCATGGGGAGCTCCAGCCATCTTTTGGCATGAAGCTGCCATCTCAGCCAAAGAAGTTACTTCTCAAACAGACCACTATAAAACAGAGTTGCCTGTTTGTTTTAATCTGGTAAAATCACAGGAGACATCAGCATAATCAGGGCTGTTCTCCATAGCTCTCTTGGCATCACTTTATAAGGCAGATAGGAGTTAAGCTTTTTTATATTTTTTATATATTTGGCACTCTTAAGAAATGTGGACTGCTATCAAAATGGTGGTGATGGCAGATGCAGACACTTTCTATTCCATGTCTGTCTGCATTCCTCGTCACTTCTCAAAATTTCTCATAAAGAAGGTTGGTTACTCTTTCCATTCACACCAAAGTGATAGTTCAGTGTACAAAGCACTCCTGATACAAACCAAATGAAAAGCTAACTAAAACTAAATGTTGCTTTGAGGGGGGGAAAGAAGAAAGCAAACATGAAGATTAACTGTATGTCTCATGTTTGTGAAGTGGAATGGATCAGAAGAGGGAAATTTGAGCCTCTCTTCCTCCATGGCATTGGTGAAATATTTCCACGTAGAAATCTGTGCAGTTGCTCATGCTTTTAGAAGTGGAGCATATTTCTTTCTTTACTTGAACATTTAGCAAAGAAGTTAAATTCCCAAGACTACAGCCAGTTGCTCTTCAGACATAAGTGTTTAGTGTCAGCCTATACACAAGTCTACACAGGTCATTGACCCATGATGGCAACTCTGGAGTGTTTTGCCCCTCTGTATTAAAAATCATCTGTTGCTGTTTCATGGTTTTTTAAATCCTCTTTTAGTGTGTGGAACACCAAGTGTGAAAACAATGGAAACTGAGACCATATTTTTTTCATATTAGCATGCACATTATCAAATGTTGGTAGGCTAGAGTTTAAAGACTTTAAAAAGTAATTGATATTTGAACAGCAAAATGTCCTTTTTGGTATGTCTGAATTTATTGCAAAGTTGAAATCCGAATGACTTGTTGAATATCCCTCTTCCTTACTTTGAACATTTGCAAGTAATGAAAGTATATTCCAAATATTGGAAAATATTTACATGTTCTCAGTATGATGGAGAACTACTCCAGTTTCCTTCCTGAGGGCTATGGTTCAAAGACTGAAACAAGGCAGGGGAAAAAAGCTTCAACTCTATGGATCATGCAGAAAGTCTCTACTGCCTTGGCTAATGGATGCCTTAATTGCCCTGTGAATTCCTGCAGATGCCCACTGATGTAGGCAAGTTTGGCAAATTGACTTTTAAGATTCCCCAAGAAAAGAAGTGGTTTTCCAATATCTCTATACCCAAAACTGCGTATTTCATAAACAAAGTCAAGTGTTCTTGCAGCTTTAGTTTTGCTTATGAGTGAACTAATATAATAATGAATTAATGAAAGAGGATTTCTTCCTTATTTCAGGTTGCTAGTATTGGAATCTACAGCTCCTTTGGGAGCTGTGTCCCGCTCGCACCACATTGCATCAGTTGTTCCAAACCAGTATCCCCGCTGGTTCACCCTAAGTCATATCGAATCCCAGCAGTGTGAGCTGGCATCGACCATGCTAACAGCGGCCAAAGGTACATTGCTGTCAGTTATGTACTCAACTAAGTGTATGCTTTTAATACTGCATGGAATAAACATTATAAAACTTGTGTTTAAACCTGTCACTTAATTTTCTAGCAAAGTGGTTAAACTAGCTAGATGGTAGCCAGATGGGCTTGATTTGAGGCTGATGAGACAGCTTTTTGTTCTTCTGACACACAATATAGACTGAAACCCAGGAGTGGACAAATCACTTCTAAAATTCACAAATCAGGATGACTTTTAGCCATGTACTACACTAACACCATCAGGCACTAGAGGAGTTTGTGCTGTCTTGTATCTTTTGTTCATGTGATTTAATTATGAAAGCTTTATAAAAAACAAAATGTGTATAACTGAAACATCATACTATTGTGTAGCAATGGCAGGCTCAATTATAATGCATCTCTGAATGTTTTGGTGATTCTGTTTACATCTTGCAGGTGATGTTCGGAGGCTGGAAACAGTGTTAGAATCCATCCAGAAAAATATCCACTCCTCATCACACATCTTCAAACTTGCCCAGGATGCATTTAAAATAGCAACGCTCATGGACAGCTCGCCAGACATCACTCTTCTGAAAGTTTCTCTGGAGCTGGGTCTTCAGGTATTTCCCTTATTCATTATTACTACAGTAGAAGACAGGAATTTGACCCTGTGTTGGCAGGTACAGCTCTTTAAGCCACTGAGGACCATACCCTCTTTGGGCTCTGTCTGGAATGTTTAGATTTTGTTTTCTGATGTAAAGTGCAGTTGACTGATAAACACAGAGCAAGGGTCTGCGCAGCCCCTTTATGCCATTTGAATGGAAGAGCGAGCTGGGAGCAGCTGGCTGCAGGGCACTCCTTTGTTCAGGTGTGAGAGGACCAATGCAATGAGTTCAGGAGTATATGTAGGGGTGGCTAGAGAGCAAAATTATTCTGCTTGCCAGAAATGCACTTTTGCAGATCTTTTGCATGGCCTTGAGGGGTTTCTTATCATTCTTCCCATCCTTCCCTTCCTTTCCCTCAAATGAAATTTGGTAGGTGCTTGTTGAATTACTAGAGAAAGCCAAGGTCAACCATAATGACTTGTTTCTAAGGCAGACTGTGCTAACAGCAGCCCTCTCACTTCCTTCATCAAATCCTGCACTCCACAAGCTGTGGGCTGGTCATCTGTATCAGACTCAGCTTGATGTGTACAAGAACCTCAGATCAGTTTTCAGGCTCTTTGGAGAGGCTTTACAAGCTAAAAGGCGACAGCTAAGTTTTTAGGTATCTGGAGTAATATTGCCTTACACTGATGAATCTTGGAGTTTACACAATTCATTTCAACAAAATTAAATCTTTTCATCCATCTTCAGGGAGTTCTTAAAAACAACAAAAAAAGCCAAACAAAAAAAATGCAAAGATCAGAAAACCATTTATTACTTTACTTCAGTAAACAAAGCTCCAAAGACTTCTGGGGAAAGGATATTACCCAAGTTGCTTCTCATGCCAAAGAAAGGTACTATTTGCCTATTCTAGACTTTTAGAAGCTAAAGTCTTTAATCAGAAAGATGAGAAAGATGAGTCTTTAATCAGAAAGATGAGGCTTTGTTAGCCTTTCTTATTCCCAGGGTTGCTGTGGAAATCTGCTTCTTTTTTTCACATCTTGGTATGCTTCTGTCTTAAATGTTGGTTGCTGTTTCTTGCATCTCTTATGGGTAGTGAGATCTTCTGTTCTAGACTAAGAAATTCTTATTATTAAAAAAAAAATCAGGACAAAGTCAAGGTTATTCTCTGTGGAAGAGAGCTTGGCTTTCAGATAAGCTATGTAATTACTAGGGGCTTCTTGTCATTTTCAGACTTACTAACGTGTTGAGAAGCTCCCTTCAATTGAGAGCACAGATCTTGGATAGAACTTGGACAGATCTGGAACTCCCTTTTAGAAGAGGTGGCTTAAGAATGTATTGAGCAGAAGTTAAATAGCTCTTTGGCTACATGGGCTACAGTATAAATTAACTTCAGCTCCTCCTTGGTCAAGACATCAATATATGCTTTATTTGAAATCCTTGGGATTTTTTTATAATCAGTAAAGGGCTCCTCTCTTTGTGCTCTCAGCTTGTCAGTTTAATCAAATGAAAGTGTCATGGTTTCAGCTGGGATAGAGTTAATTTTCTTCACTCTAGCTGGTATAGTGCTGTGCTTTGAAATTAGCATGGAAAAAAAAACCTGTTGAGATAACACACAGATGTTTAGGCTGTTGCTGGGCAGCGCTTATACTAGTCAAGGACATGTCTAGCCTCCCATGCTCTGCTGGGTGCACAAGAAGCTGGGAGGGGAGGGGGCACAGCTAAGAGAGCGGATTCAAACTGACCAAAGGGATATTCCATATCATGTAACGTCATGCCCAGTATGCTACCTGGGAGGGGCTGGCCGGGGGAGGGAGGGAGCAATCGCGGCTCGGGGACAGGCAGCGTCGGTCGGCAGGTGGTGAGCGGTTGTATCGTTCGTGTTTCTGCGGTTTTTTTTCCTGTTTTCCCTTTCCTTCCTTTTCCCTTTTATTATATTAACATTATTGTCATTATTATCATAATCATTTATCATCATCATTCTATTGTAGTTATTAAACTGTGCTTATCTCAACCCACAAGTTCTTTTGCTCATCCGATTCTCTTCCCCATCCATCCCACGGGGTGGGGGGGGTGTGAGCGAGCGGCTGCGTGGTGTTCAGTTGCCAGCTGAGGCTGAACCACGACAGAAAGGAGCCTAATTCTAGAATAGTTCAAGTTAAGAAACTTTTCCAGGTCAAGAAACTAGACATAGTATTGGTTTTTGCTCTCAGGTTAGGACTGTCTACACTGGAGCTGCTGTTATGCCCACTATGCATGCTGAAGGCTCTTGTGACTGATGATCCTTTTAGACCACCACTGTGAGGGAAGCCATCAGAGAAGATTTTCAGAGTAGTCATCATCCACTGCATTTTTTTTTTACCTCCTTCCCTCCCTCACCAGTAGCAGAATTCAGTCAATAACCCTGTATTTTCTCTTGGATTCACTCTACTTGGGGGAAGCTGAAAATTCATCTTGGATATTGGAAGAGTGTTAGCCTTCAATTTGTGTGTGCATCTATATAGGAAGTCACCTAGACTCTCTTTGATGGAGAGAATAGGACAGATACTTGCAGTCCAAAGCATTTTGACTTGGGGATGCTTGTTTTTCTCCCAGAAAGACTTCAAGCAAAGGCTGGTTCCATAATTTGTTAGCCATATTTTCATATTTTAAAATGTGTTGTGTTGCTTCTCACAGATCAGTTTGCTTTCTCTCAAAATGCTGTTCTCCAATCTAGCACTTATATTACTGTATAGTCAAAATGATACCACGATGTCTGAGGCCAACAAAGCTGGCCTTATGCTGTAACTTTGGGTGATGTACAACCAATCACCAAGCTCCCAAGGTGTGAATGTTTGGAGGCCAGCATGGAATCAGTGATGACTGTTTATAACCAGACTTCTTAAAAATCATCTGTGCATTTGGGCTCCTCAGCAGTATTTCCATCTTATTAATTATCCTATCTACAGCTTAGGACTAAAGGAGGTGGCAGGAGTAACAAATATGACAGAGGGCTACATGCCACTTTGAAGTCACCTTAGAATTGGGGGGGGGATATGGGTTGAGAACCCTCTTACAAATGCTGCCAACTCGAAGCTGTTTTATGAGTGCATTTTATGAGTTAACATGTAAAGATCATCGCTGAAAGCTCTGATTGACCTATTACGCTCTCTAATTGCTACAAATAGTAATACCATAGTATGATCACTGATATTGTAAGGGGAAAACTACTTGCTTTCTTCATCTAGATGTCTGTGAGGTCTGTCCAGTTAGCTGAAACAAGCTTTCCATGCAATTTCCATGCAGTGTTTATTTTACTGCATAAACATATTTGCCCACATTTTGAGAAACAACATAGGCAATAACTGCAAGTGATATAAAATATGGGCACTGCAGTCAGAGCTTGAAGTCCTTTTTCTATGATTCTGATGTTTTTACGACGGAACTTCTTCGCAGGGACTCCTTGTTCAGAGAGAGAAATCACCACTGTGGACTTACTAATAATATCTGGATATATCTGGAAGTGTGTGTGTACATATATCTTTGCAGCGTAAGCAGCTAGTCAAATCACAGTACACTCTAACTCCTGTCTGTATTGTTGAAGTCAAAGAAAAAAATGAAGATGGGGGAAAAATTAGATGGGTTAGTTTGCCCAACAAGAGTTGACACATTTCCACTTTAAAGACTAACATACATAGAAGGAGGAGACACACTATAACTTACTTTGAATAACTGGTAATTGGGCTTTTTTGTTGGTTGGGGGGGGGGCTTGGTTTTTTTTCTTCTCCCCCAATAAAACAGAATTTCTCCTCTAGCCTTGAAGGACCTGCAGTTGGAATTACTCTCTGTATGCTCTTCTAAGATAGCTGAGCAGTATTTGTCAAGTCTTTTGACAGATCAGCTAAAAAGAGGTAATAGACCGGAGAGGGCAAGAGGCTGCCATTTTGAACCTCAGTGTATTTGAGTAACTTAAATCCCCATTGGTATATTGTCTTGGTTTTGCAATAGGATTAATTTTTATTTTGTTTGTGTTGTTTTAACAGGTGATGCGGATGACGCTGTCAACACTGAATTGGCGACGGCGGGAAATGGTGAGGTGGTTAGTAACATGTGCAACAGAAGTAGGTATGTTCTAAGATGCTTCTTGGGCTCCTGCCAAAAGGCAGCTAATCTTAGAGGGCTTGATCTTGTTTGTCAACACCTAGGCTCTTGTCGTGGTTTAGCCCCAGCCAGCAACTAAGCCCCACACAGCCACTTGCTCACTCCCCCCTGGTGGGATGGAAGAGAGAATCAGAAGGGTAAAAGTGAGAAAAATTGTGGGTTGAGATAAAGGCATTTTAATAGGTAAAGCAAAACAGTAATAGTAATAATAACAATAATAATATAATGAAAAGGAAAAGCAAAAGCTGTGCGTGCAAGCAGAAAAACCCAAGGAATTCATTCACTACTTCCCATCAGCAGGCAGGTGTTCAGCCATTTCCAGGAAAGCAGGGCTCCATCAAGCATAACAGTTACTTGGGAAGACAAACGTCATCACTCCAAACGTCCCCCCCTTCCTTCTTCTTCCCCCAGCTTTATATACAGAGTATGACATCGTATGGTATGGAATAGCCCTTTGGTCAGTTTGGATCAGCTGCCTTGGCTGTGTCCCCTCCCCTCCCAGCTTCTGGTGCCCCTAGCAGAGGAAAAAGTCCTTGACTAGTATAGGCACTACTTAGGGACACTTAGCCTTAGCCGCTACTTAACAACAACTAAAACATCAATGTGCCATCAGCACTATTCTCATACCAAATCCAAAACACACTATACCAGATGCAGTGAAGAAAATTAACTCTATCCCAGCCAAAACTAGCACAGCTCTGCAAATGTCTTCCACTTTCTGTTCATCTATAAAATTCCTTTGGTTAGAAGACATTAATTATCGCAATGATGAGTGAGTTTTTTGAGTATGTGATAGAATAGGCACAGGCCAAGTGAGACAATAGTTAAGTAATGCAGTGTGACTTCTTTTCCCTGCAAGGTAGGGACATGCATAACCTCATGGGAAATAACCCAGATTTCCCCTTGTCCCCTCCATGTTGGGTTTGGGTTTGAGGCTGCAGCAGAGAAAAGGCTCCTGATTATGGCCTGTTACACTATGCTACAACTTTGCTTGCTCTGAAAGGTGAGGATCCAAAAAACTGGTGAGAGCACTATCTGGTCAGCTGTGGGGAAGAGGAACCAGAAAGCAGGTGAATGAAATGCTGAGGATGCCTCCCACTGTGTGGCAGACAAGATCTCATGAAGGGATTCTCATTGCTTGTTGTTTGGTTTTTGAGAGGGTCTTTTTTTAAGCCCCTGGGTAAATCCAAGCTTAGAGTGTAATGCATCTTTGTTATGTGTCTATGACATTGTGCAGGCCTCTTACCTGCCCTGGAAAGCAAACCAAACACTAATGCACCCATCCTTAACCACAAAAGGTGAAAATAAGGTGGGAGCAGAACTAGCCTCATACTTAGAGGATAGCAGTAGGAGAATAGTGCACTTAGCAGGACATTATGTTCATTTCTGGGCTTTGCCATAAATTTCTTGTGTGTCTTGATGAGGTGTCCCTTAGCTTCTATATTCCAGTTTGCCATCTGCAAGATGAGGGTACAGAATCTGGAAGTGAATATGAGGGCATTAAAAACTGTGTAGCTGAAAAAAAAATAATCAGCAGCTGTAGCAGTGAGGACAATATAAGTACTATGATAAGGGAGCAATTTTAATTATCACTAAAGGTATTTTTGGAAAGTATGCTTCCCTACTCTATTTACTCCTTTTTTATACATCTGAGTTGGATTGTATTGCATAGATGTTTCATGAATTTCAGAACTTCAAAGGATTGTTGTGCTGCTTATTCTCTGGATTAGTTTATTCTTTGCTTTATGCTTAACTGGGAAATTAATGTTGTCAGTAGCATGGGAAAATACAGCTTGCCTTTGTATGCCCTCAGCCAGAAAATGGTTTGTGTCTGCAAATTTTCATGCAATGCTCTTGTTTTATTGCTTTTATATATTTGCTAAGGTAATTATTACTGAGGTTATCTTGCAGATATTAGTGCCTGAGTATTATTTTGTGCAGTTACATACTGGCAACCAAAATGCTGGTTTCAATACTGCTTTAAATTAGTTTACATACTCTAATAGAAGCATCCCATAAAGAACCTTTAATGTCATGCCAAGTACTCTTGAGACTTAATCAAGCTGATAAAAAAAGGAATCTGTTTATTTGAATGAAGATCTGGTATTTTCTGACTATGCTGAATTTTTGCACAAGAAAACATCAGAGTTCCACACTTCTGGGTGTGGTTTAGGTGGGCTCACAGATGTGTGTAAACTGCCTGTGGCAGTAAGAAGACACTCCAGCTATAAGATTCAATTTATGGAACCCATTAGTCACTGTTTCCCCCTTCTCTCTCTCTCCTCCCCACCCCCACCCCACCCCCAACAGGAATAAAGTGATACTAAGGATAATATCTATTTGAGATAATATCCAGTAGTGCATATTACTCAGAGTATTTCCCTAATAAGGATCTTGATGTTCAGGTGCATATGAATTTGATAAAAGATGTATCTGAAAAGCCTGTAGGGAAGGGGTGGGGGTTGGGAATTTTTTTTAAGGTGTGCTTAGTATTAAATGCCATGGTATTCTATTAAACGTGGCATTTAGCATGCTTTCATATTCTACTGTGCATGCACTGTACCTTGAGATGCACATTGAGAAAAGAAGTTAAAATTGCCTTTTAAATGTTCAGTGTTGTCGTGGTTCAGCCCCAGTCGGCCAACTAAAAACCATGCAGCCGCTCGCTCGCTCCCCCCACCCCTATGGGATGGGGAAGAGAATTGGAAGAGCAAAAGCAAAAAAAAAAAACTTGTGTGTTGAGATAAGAACAGTTTAATAATTAAAATAAAATAATAATGACAATAATTATTATGATAATAATAACAATAATGATAATATAATAAAAAGGAAAAGGGAAAAGGGAATAAACCAGAAACACAAACAATACAACCGCTCACCAGCCGACCAACGCTGCCGGTCCCCAAGTCGCAATTGCTGCTTCCCTCTCCCGGCCAGCTCCTCCCAGTTAAGATACTGGGCATGACGTTACATGATATGGAATACCCCTTTGGCCAGTTTGAATCCGCTCTCTTAGCTGTGCCCCCTCCCCTCCCAGCTTCTTGTGCACCTGGCAGAGCATGGGAAGCTAGAAAAGGCCTTGACTAGTACAAGCACTACCTGGCAACAACTGAAACATCTCTGTGTTATCAACATTGTTTTCAAACTAAGTCCAAAGCACAGCACTATGCCAGCTAGAGTGAAGAAAATTAACTGTATCCCAGCTAAAACCATGACAAGTGAGAGGGCTGCTTTTGAGCGGTGAGGAGACCAAACGAGCCAGAACTTGTTATCCAAATTGTCTTAGACAACAAATAAAACAGCTCAATTGGCGCACCAGGAGATTAAAGCTTATCTTGCAGGCTTTTTTGTTATTATCTGCATTTCAGTGATTGCTACAGTGTTTGCACAGTAGCCTTTGTTTTAACGTACTTTTCCAGCAATGTTATCTGGTTTAGCCCTTCTTGCTGAAGCACTGGCAACCTCTTAGACTTTGAAAATGTAATCTCTTGCTGAACATCTGTATCTGCTAGGTTTTATCAGTTGTGGCTAATCCTTTCTTTCTCTCCCCAGGTGTTTACGCACTGGATAGTATCATGCAAAACTGGTTTACACTTTTCACTCCAACAGAAGCCACTAGTATTGTTGCTACAACAGTGATGTCCAACAGCACCATTGTCCATCTGCATCTGGACTGCCATCAGCAGGAGAAGCTGGCTGGCAGTGCTAGGACGCTTGCTCTACAGTGTGCCATGAAGGATCCTCAAAACTGTGCCCTCTCTGCACTGACCTTATGTGAAAAGGATCACATAGCTTTTGAGACTGCTTACCAAATTGTTCTAGATGCTGCTACAACCGGCATGAGCTACTCGCAGCTTTTTACTATAGCACGATACATGGAGCACCGTGGTTACCCCATGCGGGCCTACAAGCTGGCCACTTTGGCCATGACGCATCTCAACCTGAGTTACAATCAGGACACACACCCTGCCATTAATGACGTTCTGTGGGCATGTGCGCTCAGCCACTCCCTTGGGAAAAATGAGCTAGCTGCTATAATACCTCTGGTGGTCAAAAGTGTCAAATGTGCAACAGTACTGTCAGATATTCTGCGTAGGTGTACTTTGACCACTCCTGGCATGGTGGGACTTCATGGAAGGAGGAACTCAGGTAAGCTCATGTCACTGGACAAAGCCCCTTTAAGGCAACTCTTGGATGCCACGATCGGAGCCTACATTAATACAACTCATTCACGTCTCACTCACATCAGCCCGCGACACTATAGTGAGTTTATAGAGTTCCTCAGCAAGGCCCGAGAGACCTTCTTAATGGCTCATGATGGTCACATCCAGTTTACACAGTTTATTGACAACCTAAAACAAATCTACAAAGGCAAAAAGAAACTGATGATGTTGGTTCGTGAGCGGTTTGGTTGATGAAAATACGTGAAGAGGAGAAATGGTTTGTTTTTACTTGAGCCTGCCTTTGTATCCTTTTGAACTTAAAGAAACAGAGCCACACCGGTATCATATGTGTACAGTTATATTGAGTTTGCAAACTAAACTGTCATGTTGTGAAATTTTGTGTGTTTAATTTTTTTCCTTTTTTCTGTTTTGTGTGAGAGAGAGGTTAAAAAAAGTTTGGTTTACACTGAGTATATGTTGTCAAGTGGCAAAAGCCCACATCGCTCTCCTGTTCTTTCTGTATATGTTCACAGCCTCAAAAACAAATATATATTGCAATGGCTTTAAAAACCAAACAAAACACCTCCATCCTGTGATAAGTACCTCAAATGGATTCAGCTTTACTCCTTTGTAACTCATCCTTACATTTCAGCATATTTGAACAAACCAACAAATTAAATACTAATAGTTAAAAGGCTGACCACGTGGCTTTGCCGTGCTGTTCATCCAGAAGCATGGCACACAATGCTTGTGCATGTGGAAACTTAGCAACTGTCAACATACATTCTCAGGGATTTATCAAAAAAAAAAAAAAAAAGAAAAAGAATGAGAGCATTTATTGTACTGTATATATATTATAGTATATGTCTGAATAGTGAAAAATATAACATTAACTTATTACAAAAATCTATGTAATGCAAAATACTTGAAGCTGCAGTAGCTTGGTTTTAAACAAAAAAGAAAACCTATCTGAAGGACTAATGTGCGCCTTGCTTCATGGTTGGCTCAGGTGGTGAACTATATGCTGGGCATCTATGCAGAGCCACCTTTTGGATTGCATGGTTGGACTGATACCTATTGGGGAAAATTTAATATATATATTTATACAACCCATGTATACATATATATGTATACACACATACACACATGCTTGTAACAGGCATTATAGTAAAGAGGGACAACAAAAAAAATACACGGCCAGAGCAGCAAGCCTTAGCATTAAGAATACAGTATGCCAGAACTGGGGTTTGTTTCTCCTAGCCTAGGAAACTTAAAGAAATATCCTTTTTGACACAAAATGCAAAATTATTGACATGATACATTAGGCCTTTGCAGTGAGCTAATAATAAGCTAAACTTTGTGCACAAATATATATATTTTATATATATTCTGCATAGGTATTTTGACTTTGTGCAGGACAGAAAGTTGTATAGGTATGACTGTTCTACTTTTCTGTTCATTTTTTTAATATATTTTATTTTCTCTAGAGTTACTCAAACAAAAACAGCCTTCTATCTTGCCTTGTCTTAATGCTTTAAAATAACCAAACTGGATATCTAACTACCAAACCGTTCATTATATTATTAAATACCAACTTTGGTTACAGTATAGTGTCTTTACTTTAGCTGACGGTTCTGTATCCTTGTGCTTTTTAAAGCAGCTTTTATGTTTTGGTGCAAAAGTTGTCCAGTGTCTCTTGTTCCCTTCATTAGAGAACATGCTAGAGGTATGTTTGTAGGTATTTTTGTTTAGAAAAAACTATTTCGTGCTCTCCATTTTATTTATTATAATAAGTTAAAAGGTTGTACTTCATCACCCATGTAAACATGCTCATGAAGGTGAAAGTAATTAAGATTTGATACACTGATATAAATTTATTTATGTAACTAAATCACTGTTTTATAAACTTGTTAATGATCAACATTTTTTTGTTTGTTTTGATTAAAATTAGTTTTTTGAAAGTTGATTCTGCTTCCTTTATGGTGTCTGTTACTGGAGTTGAATTGTGTATGGATAGTTCATAGATCTGAAATGCCCAGCTTGCAATTTTGGTGCATTATGGTGATAAGCAATATGACCACCAAGACCAGGAAAGAAATGTTTTATTCCTCAAAAATCTGCTGAGGAATGGTAGTATTTGCAATTGCAACAGTTCTTTTGCTGGTGGAAGAAGACCTGGTGTGTCAGCGGGACTAAATGCTGCCTGTGACTGAAGATGTGTGGCCTATGCAACAAACCATAAGCCTTGACGTATTGCCCTGGTGGGACAGAATAGTGTGTGGGGGCATGTTCCCACTCAGTCGATTATTTGGATGACCATGAGAGTTGAGATGTGCTGCAAATATGTACAAGGACAGTTCTTGCTGTTCTTTAGCTTTTCTAAAGCATTTTGTGTATTCTGAACTGTGCAGCTCACTCCACCCACCATGGAGTTCCTGCTCACCAGCTGACAGCCAACATTTCTGCTTTTTTGGAGCCTTTGCTCTGTGAGATCTGTGTAAGTTTTCCAGCCCTCAGTGAATAATGGGATACAGCATGGCTGAAAATTGAAGACGAGCTTTCTGCTTTACCAAGATATGTATCATCTTAGGTATGTTATATGATGTCATATTTGACTACATGCTCTGAATACCTTCACTTTCTTTTTTTAGTATCTTCAGCTGAAAAAAGAATTAGCATGCAGCAAGCAACTATCAGAGATGCCAGTGTACCCATGAATTCTGACAGTGAGACTTGTGTCACTGGAAGATTAAGGAGGAAAAGGTCTGAATCTTTGCACAGCTTGTCATGTAAAATATGAGTCTTTACCAAGCCTTGCAAACAGCTGAGTTGTCCTGACCTGGTAGTACTAATGTTCTGTAGCTTCTGCAAATTCTATCCCTTCCAAGTATTAAATCCTCATTATGTGTTTGCTTCATTACGTTGTCCTAGATTAATTTTCTGCTACAGACAATAAGGAATGAGAAGGATACTCTATTCTGTAATATGGTTTGCATGGGTGTTGGGGTTTTTTCGCCTCTTACAAATAATTCAGTATTATGGATATTGTGGATTACGTAGATTGCAAAACTGAATCCTATTTGAAGACAAAGGCTTTCGAATTAAATGCGGTCTTGATGATTGCCCCCTGCTTTTGACAAGCTGTCATGGTTTTAGCTGGGATAGAGTTAATTATCTTCACTGTGGCTGGCATAGTGCTGTGCTTTGGACTTAGTATGAAAACAATGTTGCTAACACAGAGATGTTTCAGTTGTTGCTGGGTAGTGTTTATACTAGTCAAGGCCTTTTCTAGCTTCCCATGCTCTGCCAGGTGCACAAGAAGCCGGGAGGGGAGGGGGCACAGCTGAGAGAGGGGGTTCAAACTGGCCAAAGGGATATTCCATATCATGTAACATCATGCCCAGTATGTTAACTGGGAGGAGCTGGCCGGAGGAGGGAAGCAGCAATCGCGGTTCGGGGACCGGCAGCGTCGGTTGGCGGGTGGTGAGCAGTTGTATCGTTTGTGTTTCTGGTTTATTCCCTTTTTCCCTTTTCCTTTTTATTATATTATCATTATTGTTATTACTAAAATAACCATCATTATCATTATTATTTTAATTATTAAACTGTTCTTATCTCAACCCACAAGGTTATTTTTTTGCTTTTGCTCTTCCGATTCTCTCCCCCATCCCACAGGGATGAGGGGAGTGAAGGAACGGCTGCGTGGTGTTTAGTTGCCGACTGGGGCTGAGCCACGACAGTCCATTTTGGCGCCCAAAGTGGGGCATGAAGGGTTTGAGATAATAACAGTTGCTGGTCCCAGCATTGATTCATCTGTTCTCAATAATAGCTTATCCGATCTACACCATGCTTATTGTAAAGTACACGTTAAAAAATGCTGTTGGTTTTTGTAGTTTGCTGTGCTCTGCAGTGATTAGAGATGTTTTGCCTCGGAGATTTGTTATTAAAACACTGGCCTTGACCGTTACCGATTATTTGGGTCTTGCACGGAAGCTGTTACTGTACTTTGGCTACCACCTCATGGAGACAATTAGCAATTATACCTCCTCCTCTGAGAGTTTTTTTATGGAGGTAATACAGAACGGCACCTTAGCTACCATCTTCTATAATGTCTCCTCCTTCATTACAACAACTTTTCAGTACCTTGAACATCCCTGGGTAGTTAAGATACATCTGTTGGTATTGCTTTGGCAGGTGGTTTCAGCTCTGTCATGGTTAATAAGCAATTTAAGAATATCATCCAGAGATCTGCCCCAAGGATCGATAGCTATGCGTGGCAGGGTATGTGGGATAGTATGGGCAAATGCCTAAGACGGTGGGCACCCCCAGTGTTGTGGGACTTCACCCCTGAACAAGTGCAGAACCCCGAAAAATTAGCAGAATATTTGGAGGAAGTATGTTGTCACCCAGGCAATCCCAGAGAGATACAAATCACTGCAATGTGCTGGGGCCTGGCCCATGCCTATCGAGCCCTGTTTAACACCATTCAGTACCCCCAAGGGGACGAGAAGGCCTCTGGATCTAAAAAGACAAAGAAAAGGAAAGCGACGAGCACAGCGGCCACTCAAACCCCCACGACAGACACTGCAGCTAATCCAACCCCGGTGACAAGCGTTGCAGCTGAATCACAGGACCAACCTGTGCCAGTATCAGTCGCCCCTATACACAAGAATAAATCTTGGAAGAGAAAGTCAACTTGTTTAGAAAGAGACGATGAAGAAGCAGGGCCATCACGAGGAGAGGAGGAGGAAGAGGAGGAACTCATACAAGAAACTGAAACTACCCGATCCCTATCCTTGAGCGAGTTGCGGGATATGCGAAAAGATTTCGGCCGTCGTTCAGGTGAACACACTGTCACCTGGCTGCTCCAATGCTGAGATAACAGGGCCAGCAGTCTGGAATTAGAGGGGAAGGAAGCCAAACAACTGGGATCCCTTTCTAGGGAAGGGGGCATTGACAAAGCAATTGGGAAAAAAAACACAAGCACTCAGCCTCTGGAGGCGACTCCTGTCAGGTGTGAGAGAAAGGTACCCCTTCAAGGAAGATATTGTATTTCGCCTAGGAAATTGGATGACCATGGAGAAAGGTATCCAGTATCTGAGGGAACTAGCCGTGCTTGAGGTGATTTATAGTGACTTAGATGATCAACAGTCATCCAAAGATCCAGATGAAGCACACGACCCATGTGGCGGACGTTTGTACGGAGCGCACCATTGACGCATGGGAACTCATTGGCAGTAATGTCCTGGAGAGATGACGAGGCACCAACGGTGGCGTAGCTGATTGATAAACTCTGGAAGTATGAAGCAAATCTCTCTTCCTCCTTTGTCTCGGCTGTAGAGAAACTGTCCCGGGAGGTCCAGCAACTCAAAGAAGATAAGTCTTACTCCCCACCGGTACGGACCCGTATCTCAGCCATTAGGAGTAAGCGTCCCTTTGGTCAAGAGAAAGGATACAAACGACGGGGGACCCTGTGGTTTTACCTGCATGACCACAGAGAAGACATGAAGAAGTGGGATGGAAAACCTACCTCGACCCTAGAGGCACGGGTACGTGAGCTGCAAGGAAAAACAGTCATTCAGGGGAGTTACTCCAGGAAAACTGCTGCTCCAGTTTCCAGTAAGCAATTCCCCAGACAGAGGAGCAGAAGCACTGATTTTCTTTCTGATCTTAACAGAGACACTTGTGAATCGTATTTACAGAAACTGAGTGACGAATACTATGATCAGGAATAGAGGGACTCTGCCTCCAGCCAGGTGGAGGAAAGGGATAACCGGGTTTATTGGACTGTGTGGCTCCGATGGCCTGGCACATCTGACCCACAGGAGTATAAAGCTTTAGTGGACACTGGTGCACAGTGCACCCTAATGCCATCAAACTATATAGGGGCAGAACCCTTCAGTATTGCTGGAGTGACAGGGGGATCCCAAGAGCTAACTGTATTGGAGGCCGAAGTGAGCCTAACCGGGAATGAGTGGCAAAAGCACCCCATTGTGACTGGCCCAGAGGCTCCGTGCATCCTTGGCATAGACTACCTCAGGAGAGGGTAGTTCAAGGACCCAAAAGGGTACAAGTGGGCTTTTGGTGTAGCTGCCTTGGAGACGGAGGAAACGAAACAGCTGTCTACCTTGCCTGGCCTCTCGAAGGACCCTTCTGTTGTGGGGTTGCTGAGGGTCAAAGAACAACAGGTGCCAATCGCCACCACAACAGTGCACCGGCGGCAATATCGCACCAACCGAGACTCCCTGATTCCCATCCATGAGCTCATTTGTCGACTGGAGAGCCAAGGAGTGATCAACGAGACTCGCTCACCCTTTAACAGTCCCATATGGCCAGTGCGGAAGCCTAATGGAGAGTGGAGGCTAACAGTAGACTATCGTGGCCTGAATGAAGTCACGTCACCACTGAGCGCTGCTGTGCCAGACATGCTACAACTTCAATACGAACTGGAGTCAAAGGCAGCCAAGTGGTATGCCACAAGTGATAGCGCTAATGCATTCTTCTCCAGCCCTTTGGCAGCAGAGTGCAGGCCACAGTTTGCTTTCACATGGAGGGGCGTCCAATACACCTGGAATCGACTGCCCCAGGGGTGGAAACACAGCCCTACCATTTGCCATGGACTGATCCATAATGCATTGGAACAAGGTGGAGCTCCGGAACACCTACAATACATTGATGACATCATCGTGTGGGGCAATACAGCAGCAGAAGTTTTTGAGAAAGGGAAGAAAATAGTCCAAATCCTTCCGAAAGCTGGTGTTGCCATAAAACAAAGTAAGATCAAGGGACCCGCACAGGAGATCCAGTTCTTAGGAATCAAATGGCAAGATGGTCGTAGTCAGGTTCCAATGGATGTGATCAACAAAATAACAGCCATGTCTCCACCAACTAGCAAAAAGGAAACACAAGCTTTTTGGGGCGTTGTGGGTTTTTGGAGAATGCATATTCCAGATTACAGTCTGATCGTAAGCCCTCTCTATCAAGTGACCCAGAAGAAGAATGATTTCAAATGGGGCCCTGAGCAACGACAAGCCTTTGAACAGATTAAACAGGAGATAGTTCATGCAGTAGCTCTTGGGCCAGTCCGGGTAGGACAACATGTAAAGAACGTGCTCTACACAGCAGCCAGGAAGAATGGTCCTACCTGGAGCCTCTGGCAGAAAGCACCAGGGGAGACCCAAGGTTGACCCCTAGGGTTTTGGAGTCGGGGATACAGAGGGTCTGAAGCCCGCTATACTCCAACCGAAAAAGAGATGTTGGCAGCATATGAAGGGGTCCGATCAGCTTCAGAAGTGGCTGGTACTGAAGCACAGCTGCTCCTGGCACCCCACCTGCCGGTGCTGGTCTGGATGTTCAAAGGAAACATCCCCTCTACACAGCATGCAACTGATGCTACATGGAGTAAATAGGTTGCACTGATCACCCAGCGGGCTCGAGTAGGAAACCCCAGTCACCCAGGAATCTTGGAAGTAACTGGAATGTGGTCATGGATGGGTACAGGCTTTTCAGGAAAGACAGGCCAGCAAGGCGAGGTGGGGGAGTTGCTCTTGATGTGAGGGAGCAACTGGAATGTATCAAGCTCTGCCTTGGAGTGGAAGGAGAACAAGTTGAGAGCTTGTGGGTAAAAATTATGGGGCAGGCAAATATGGGCGACACTGTTGAGGGCATTTGCTACAGGCCACCTGATCAGGAAGAGGAATCTGATGAAGCCTTCTACAGACAGCTGGAAGTAGCCTCACAATCGCAGGCCCTGGTTCTCGTGGGGGACTTCAACCACCCTGATATTTGCTGGAAAAGCAACACAGCGAGCCATGCATGATCCAGAAGGTTCCTGCAGAGCATCGAGGACAACTTTTTGATGCAAGTGGTGGAGGAGCCAACAAGGCGAGATGTGCTGCTCGACCTTATCCTAACAAACAAGGATGGGCTCTTTGAGGATGTGAGAGCTGGGGGTAGCCTTGGCTACAGTGACCATGAGATGGTGGAGTTTGGGATACTGTGAGGCAGAAGCAGGGCAGTAAGTCAGGTTACAACCTTGGACTTCAAGAGGGCCAGCTTTGGCCTCTTCAAAGACCTGCTAGGAGGAATCCCAGGGGCTAGGGCTCTGGAAGGCGGGGGCTCCAAGAGAGCTGGTCAATATTCAAGGACCACTTCCTCCAAGCGCAAGATCGGTGCATCCCTAGGAGGAATAAGTCAGGCAGAGGAGCCAGGAGACCTGCATGGATGACCAAAGAGCTTCAAGAGAAAATCAAATGGAAGAAGGAGGATCACAGTATGTGGAAAAAGGGACTGGCCACGTGGGAGGAATATAAGGAAGGCCAAGGCCCACTTGGAATTAAATCTGGCAATGCATGTCAAGGATAACAAGAAGGGCTGCTTTAAATCCATCAGCAGTAAAAGGAAGACTGGGGATACAGCGGGCCCACTGCTGAACAAGGAAGGGGCCCTGGAAATGCAGGATGCAGAGAAGGCGGAGTTACTGAATGCCTTCTTTGCCTCGGTCTTCACTGCTAAGGCTGGCCCTCAGGCATCTCATCCCCCAGAGAAGAGAGGACAAATTGGGACAAAGGAAGATTTACCATCGGTTGAGAAAGACTGGGTCAAAGATCACCTATGCAAACTGGATCCTCGCAAATCATTGGGCCCCGATGGGATGTACCCACAAGTGCTGAAAGAGCTGGCGGATGTTCTTGCTGAGCCACTCTCCATCATCTTTGAAAGGTCATGGAGGACAGGAGAGGTGCCCGAGGACTGGAGGAAAGCAAATGTCACTCCAATCTTCAAAAAGGGCAAGAAGGAGGACCTGGGAAACTATAGGCCAGTCAGCCTGCTCCATCCCTGTAAAGGTGATGGAGCAGTTCATCCTGGAGGTCATCTCCAGGCATGTAGAGGACAAGAAGGTTATCAGAAGTAGTCAACATGGATTCACCAAGGGGAGATCATGCTTGACCAACCTGATAGCCTTCTATGATGGTGTGACTGGCTGGGTCGACAAAGGGAGAGCAGTGGATGTTGTCTATCTTGACTTCAGCAAGGTGTTCGACACTGTCTCCCATAGCCTCCTCACAGACAAGCTAAGGACATGTGGGTTGGATGAGTGGACAGTGAGGTGGATTGAAAACTGGCTCAAGAACAGAACTCAGAGGCTTGTGATCGATGGAGCAGAGTCTGGATGGAGGCCTGTCACTAGTGCTGTTTCCCAGGGGACTGTGATGGATCCAGTCCTGTTCAACATATTCATCAATGACCTGGATGATGGGATAGAGTATAACCTCAGCAAGTTTGCAGATGATACCAATCTGGGAGGAGTGGCTGATACACCAGAAGGCTGTGCTGCCATCCAGAGAGACCTGGACAGGCTGGAGAGCTTGGCCGAGGGGAACCTGATGAAATTCAACAAGAGCAAGTGCAAGGTCCTGCACGTGGGGAGGAACAACCCCATGTACCAGTACAGGCTGGGGGCTGACCTACTGGAAAGCAGCTCTGTCGAGAATGACCTGGGAGTGCTGGTGGACAGCAAATTGACCATGAGCCAGCACTGTGCTCTTGTGTCCAGGAAGGCCAATGGTATACTGGGATGCATTAAAAAGAGTGTGGCCAGCAGGTCGAGGGGGGTTATCCTCCCCCTCTACTCTGCCCTAGTGAGGCCATATTTAGAGTACTGTGTCCAGTTCTGGCCTTCCCAGTTCAAGAGAGGGACCTACTGGGAGAGTCCAGCAGAGAGCTACGAAGATGATCAAGGGACTGGAGCATCTCCCTTATAAGGAAAGGCTGAGAGACTTGGGTTTGTTCTGCCTGGAGAAGAGAAGACTGAGGGGGGATTTCATCAATACTTATAAATAACTAAAGGGTGGGTGTCAGGACAATGGGACTAGGCTCTTTTCATCACTGCCCAATGACAGGACAAGGGACAATGGGCACAAGTTGGAACACAGGAAGTTCCACCTCAATATGAGAAATATCTTCATTACTATGAGGGTGACAGAGCAGTGGAACAGGCTTCCCAGGGAGGTTGTTATGTGTCCTTCCCTGGAGACATTCAAAACTCACATGGATGCATTCCTGTGCCATTTGCTCTAGGTGTCCTTGCTCAAGCAAGGTGGTTGGACAAGATGATCTCCAGATTTCCCTTCCAACCCCTACCATTCTGTAATTCTGTGAAGTGATCATGGACTGGCCAGAAGGCCAAGATTTTGGATTATCTCCAGAGGAGGAGGTGACACGTGCTGAAGAAGCCCCACTGTATAACAAACTGCCAGAAAATGAGAAGCAATATGCCCTGTTCACTGATGGGTCCTGTCGTCTTGTGGGAAAGCACCGGAGATGGAAGGCTGCTATATGGAGTCCTACACGACAAGTAGCAGAAACTCGCCCATGGTCAAGTCCACCCCTCGATCACGAGCCCACCTATATGTTGCATCTCTTCCTGTATGGCCTGAGGTGTCATGGGCCCACCGAGCTAGAAATAGTTCACCCTGACGTTGCCACTCCAGATCCACCTCAGCTACTTTAATCTTGGCAGCCTGATCCACCTGCTGGTTGTTTCAATGTTCTTCAGTGGCCTGAGGTGTCATGGGCCCACCGAGCTAGAAATAGTTCACCCTGACGTTGCCACTCCACATCCACCTCAGCTACTTTAATCTTGGCAGCCTGATCCACCTGCTGGTTGTTTCAATGTTCTTCAGTGGCCCGACTCATGGGTACGTGAGCATCCACATGACGTACCTTTACAACCAGGTTCTCTACCCGGGCAGCAATATCTTGCCACAATGCGGCAGCCCAGATGGGTTTGCCTCTGCACTGCCAGTTCCTCTGCTTCCATTGCTGTAACCAGCCGCACAAGGCATTTGCCACCATCCAGGAGTCAGTATAGAGATAGAGCACTGGCCATTTTTCCTGTTCAGCGATGTCTAAGGCCAGCCGGATGGCTTTTACCTCTGCAGACTGGCTCGATTCAACTTCTCCTTCAGCAGTTTCTGCTACTTGTCGTGTAGGACTCCATATAGCAGCCTTCCATCTCCAGTGCTTTCCCACAAGACGACAGGACCCATCAGTGAACAGGGCATATTGCTTCTCATTTTCTGGCAGTTTGTTATACAGTGGGGCTTCTTCAGCACGTGTCACCTCCTCCTCTGGAGATAATCCAAAATCTTGGCCTTCTGGCCAGTCCATGATCACTTCACAGAATCACAGAATGGTAGGGGTTGGAAGGGAAATCTGGAGATCATCTTGTCCAACCACCTTGCTTGAGCAAGGACACCTAGAGCAAATGGCACAGGAATGCATCCATGTGAGTTTTGAATGTCTCCAGGGAAGGACACATAACAACCTCCCTGGGAAGCCTGTTCCACTGCTCTGTCACCCTCATAGTAATGAAGATATTTCTCATATTGAGGTGGAACTTCCTGTGTTCCAACTTGTGCCCATTGTCCCTTGTCCTGTCATTGGGCAGTGATGAAAAGAGCCTAGTCCCATTGTCCTGACACCCACCCTTTAGTTATTTATAAGTATTGATGAAATCCCCCCTCAGTCTTCTCTTCTCCAGGCAGAACAAACCCAAGTCTCTCAGCCTTTCCTTATAAGGGAGATGCTCCAGTCCCTTGATCATCTTCGTAGCTCTCTGCTGGACTCTCCCAGTAGGTCCCTCTCTTGAACTGGGAAGGCCAGAACTGGACACAGTACTCTAAATATGGCCTCACTAGGGCAGAGTAGAGGGGGAGGATAACCCCCCTCGACCTGCTGGCCACACTCTTTTTAATGCATCCCAGTATACCATTGGCCTTCCTGGACACAAGAGCACAGTGCTGGCTCATGGTCAATTTGCTGTCCACCAGCACTCCCAGGTCATTCTCGACAGAGCTGCTTTCCAGTAGGTCAGCCCCCAGCCTGTACTGGTACATGGGGTTGTTCCTCCCCACGTGCAGGACCTTGCACTTGCTCTTGTTGAATTTCATCAGGTTCCCCTCGGCCAAGCTCTCCAGCCTGTCCAGGTCTCTCTGGATGGCAGCACAGCCTTCTGGTGTATCAGCCACTCCTCCCAGATTGGTATCATCTGCAAACTTGCTGAGGTTATACTCTATCCCATCATCCAGGTCATTGATGAATATGTTGAACAGGACTGGATCCATCACAGTCCCCTGGGAAACAGCACTAGTGACAGGCCTCCATCCAGACTCTGCTCCATCGATCACAAGCCTCTGAGTTCTGTTCTTGAGCCAGTTTTCAATCCACCTCACTGTCCACTCATCCAACCCACATGTCCTTAGCTTGTCTGTGAGGAGGCTATGGGAGACAGTGTCGAACACCTTGCTGAAGTCAAGATAGACAACATCCACTGCTCTCCCTTTGTCGACCCAGCCAGTCACACCATCATAGAAGGCTATCAGGTTGGTCAAGCATGATCTCCCCTTGGTGAATCCATGTTGACTACTTCTGATAACCTTCTTGTCCTCTACATGCCTGGAGATGACCTCCAGGATGAACTGCTCCATCACCTTTACAGGGATGGAGCAGGCTGACTGGCCTATAGTTTCCCAGGTCCTCCTTCTTGCCCTTTTTGAAGATTGGAGTGACATTTGCTTTCCTCCAGTCCTCGGGCACCTCTCCTGTCCTCCATGACCTTTCAAAGATGATGGAGAGTGGCTCAGCAAGAACATCCGCCAGCTCTTTCAGCACTTGTGGGTACATCCCATCGGGGCCCAATGATTTGCGAGGATCCAGTTTGCATAGGTGATCTTTGACCCAGTCTTTCTCAACCGATGGTAAATCTTCCTTTGTCCCAATTTGTCCTCTCTTCTCTGGGGGATGAGATGCCTGAGGGCCAGCCTTAGCAGTGAAGACCGAGGCAAAGAAGGCATTCAGTAACTCCGCCTTCTCTGCATCCTGCATTTCCAGGGCCCCTTCCTTGTTCAGCAGTGGGCCCGCTGTATCCCCAGTCTTCCTTTTACTGCTGATGGATTTAAAGCAGCCCTTCTTGTTATCCTTGACATGCATTGCCAGATTTAATTCCAAGTGGGCCTTGGCCTTCCTTATATTCCTCCCACGTGGCCAGTCCCTTTTTCCACATACTGTGATCCTCCTTCTTCCATTTGATTTTCTCTTGAAGCTCTTTGGTCATCCATGCAGGTCTCCTGGCTCCTCTGCCTGACTTATTCCTCCTAGGGATGCACCGATCTTGCGCTTGGAGGAAGTGGTCCTTGAATATTGACCAGCTCTCTTGGAGCCCCCGCCTTCCAGAGCCCTAGCCCCTGGGATTCCTCCTAGCAGGTCTTTGAAGAGGCCAAAGCTGGCCCTCTTGAAGTCCAAGGTTGTAACCTGACTTACTGCCCTGCTTCTGCCTCACAGTATCCCAAACTCCACCATCTCATGGTCACTGTAGCCAAGGCTACCCCCAGCTCTCACATCCTCAAAGAGCCCATCCTTGTTTGTTAGGATAAGGTCGAGCAGCACATCTCGCCTTGTTGGCTCCTCCACCACTTGCATCAAAAAGTTGTCCTCGATGCTCTGCAGGAACCTTCTGGATCATGCATGGCTCGCTGTGTTGCTTTTCCAGCAAATATCAGGGTGGTTGAAGTCCCCCACGAGAACCAGGGCCTGCGATTGTGAGGCTACTTCCAGCTGTCTGTAGAAGGCTTCATCAGATTCCTCTTCCTGATCAGGTGGCCTGTAGCAAATGCCCTCAACAGTGTCGCCCATATTTGCCTGCCCCATAATTTTTACCCACAAGCTCTCAACTTGTTCTCCTTCCACTCCAAGGCAGAGCTTGATACATTCCAGTTGCTCCCTCACATCAAGAGCAACTCCCCCACCTCGCCTTGCTGGCCTGTCTTTCCTGAAAAGCCTGTACCCATCCATGACCACATTCCAGTTACTTCCAAGATTCCTGGGTGACTGGGGTTTCCTACTCGAGCCCGCTGGGTGATCAGTGCAACCTATTTACTCCATGTAGCATCAGTTGCATGCTGTGTAGAGGGGATGTTTCCTTTGAACATCCAGACCAGCACCGGCAGGTGGGGTGCCAGGAGCAGCTGTGCTTCAGTACCAGCCACTTCTGAAGCTGATCGGACCCCTTCATATGCTGCCAACATCTCTTTTTCGGTTGGAGTATAGCGGGCTTCAGACCCTCTGTATCCCCGACTCCAAAACCCTAGGGGTCAACCTTGGGTCTCCCCTGGTGCTTTCTGCCAGAGGCTCCAGGTAGGACCATTCTTCCTGGCTGCTGTGTAGAGCACGTTCTTTACATGTTGTCCTACCCGGACTGGCCCAAGAGCTACTGCATGAACTATCTCCTGTTTAATCTGTTCAAAGGCTTGTCGTTGCTCAGGGCCCCATTTGAAATCATTCTTCTTCTGGGTCACTTGATAGAGAGGGCTTACGATCAGACTGTAATCTGGAATATGCATTCTCCAAAAACCCACAACGCCCCAAAAAGCTTGTGTTTCCTTTTTGCTAGTTGGTGGAGACATGGCTGTTATTTTGTTGATCACATCCATTGGAACCTGACTACGACCATCTTGCCATTTGATTCCTAAGAACTGGATCTCCTGTGCGGGTCCCTTGATCTTACTTTGTTTTATGGCAACACCAGCTTTCGGAAGGATTTGGACTATTTTCTTCCCTTTCTCAAAAACTTCTGCTGCTGTATTGCCCCACACGATGATGTCATCAATGTATTGTAGGTGTTCCGGAGCTCCACCTTGTTCCAATGCATTATGGATCAGTCCATGGCAAATGGTAGGGCTGTGTTTCCACCCCTGGGGCAGTCGATTCCAGGTGTATTGGACGCCCCTCCATGTGAAAGCAAACTGTGGCCTGCACTCTGCTGCCAAAGGGCTGGAGAAGAATGCATTAGCGCTATCACTTGTGGCATACCACTTGGCTGCCTTTGACTCCAGTTCGTATTGAAGTTGTAGCATGTCTGGCACAGCAGCGCTCAGTGGTGACGTGACTTCATTCAGGCCACGATAGTCTACTGTTAGCCTCCACTCTCCATTAGGCTTCCGCACTGGCCATATGGGACTGTTAAAGGGTGAGCGAGTCTCGTTGATCACTCCTTGGCTCTCCAGTCGACAAATGAGCTCATGGATGGGAATCAGGGAGTCTCGGTTGGTGCGATATTGCCGCCGGTGCACTGTTGTGGTGGCGATTGGCACCTGTTGTTCTTTGACCCTCAGCAACCCCACAACAGAAGGGTCCTTCGAGAGGCCAGGCAAGGTAGACAGCTGTTTCGTTTCCTCCGTCTCCAAGGCAGCTACACCAAAAGCCCACTTGTACCCTTTTGGGTCCTTGAACTACCCTCTCCTGAGGTAGTCTATGCCAAGGATGCACGGAGCCTCTGGGCCAGTCACAATGGGGTGCTTTTGCCACTCATTCCCGGTTAGGCTCACTTCGGCCTCCAATACAGTTAGCTCTTGGGATCCCCCTGTCACTCCAGCAATACTGAAGGGTTCTGCCCCTATATAGTTTGATGGCATTAGGGTGCACTGTGCACCAGTGTCCACTAAAGCTTTATACTCCTGTGGGTCAGATGTGCCAGGCCATCGGAGCCACACAGTCCAATAAACCCGGTTATCCCTTTCCTCCACCTGGCTGGAGGCAGAGTCCCTCTATTCCTGATCATAGTATTCGTCACTCAGTTTCTGTAAATACGATTCACAAGTGTCTCTGTTAAGATCAGAAAGAAAATCAGTGCTTCTGCTCCTCTGTCTGGGGAATTGCTTACTGGAAACTGGAGCAGCAGTTTTCCTGGAGTAACTCCCCTGAATGACTGTTTTTCCTTGCAGCTCACGTACCCGTGCCTCTAGGGTCGAGGTAGGTTTTCCATCCCACTTCTTCATGTCTTCTCTGTGGTCATGCAGGTAAAACCACAGGGTCCCCCGTCGTTTGTATCCTTTCTCTTGACCAAAGGGACGCTTACTCCTAATGGCTGAGATACGGGTCCGTACCGGTGGGGAGTAAGACTTATCTTCTTTGAGTTGCTGGACCTCCCGGGACAGTTTCTCTACAGCCGAGACAAAGGAGGAAGAGAGATTTGCTTCATACTTCCAGAGTTTATCAATCAGCTACGCCACCGTTGGTGCCTCGTCATCTCTCCAGGACATTACTGCCAATGAGTTCCCATGCGTCAATGGTGCGCTCCGTACAAACGTCCGCCACATGGGTCGTGTGCTTCATCTGGATCTTTGGATGACTGTTGATCATCTAAGTCACTATAAATCACCTCAAGCACGGCTAGTTCCCTCAGATACTGGATACCTTTCTCCATGGTCATCCAATTTCCTAGGCGAAATACAATATCTTCCTTGAAGGGGTACCTTTCTCTCACACCTGACAGGAGTCGCCTCCAGAGGCTGAGTGCTTGTGTTTTTTTTCCCAATTGCTTTGTCAATGCCCCCTTCCCTAGAAAGGGATCCCAGTTGTTTGGCTTCCTTCCCCTCTAATTCCAGACTGCTGGCCCTGTTATCTCAGCATTGGAGCAGCCAGGTGACAGTGTGTTCACCTGAACGACGGCCGAAATCTTTTCGCATATCCCGCAACTCGCTCAAGGATAGGGATCGGGTAGTTTCAGTTTCTTGTATGAGTTCCTCCTCTTCCTCCTCCTCTCCTCGTGATGGCCCTGCTTCTTCATCGTCTCTTTCTAAACAAGTTGACTTTCTCTTCCAAGATTTATTCTTGTGTATAGGGGCGACTGATACTGGCACAGGTTGGTCCTGTGATTCAGCTGCAACGCTTGTCACCGGGGTTGGATTAGCTGCAGTGTCTGCCGTGGGGGTTTGAGTGGCCGCTGTGCTCGTCGCTTTCCTTTTCTTTGTCTTTTTAGATCCAGAGGCCTTCTCGTCCCTTTGGGGGTACTGAATAGTGTTAAATAGGGCTCGATAGGCATGGGCCAGGCCCCAGCACATTGCAGTGATTTGTATCTCTCTGGGATTGCCTGGGTGACAACATACTTCCTCCAAATATTCTGCTAATTTTTCAGGGTTCTGCACTTGTTCAGGGGTGAAGTCCCACAACACTGGGGGTGCCCACCGTCTTAGGCATTTGCCCATACTATCCCACATACCCTGCCACGCATAGCTATCGATCCTTGGGGCAGATCTCTGGATGATATTCTTAAATTGCTTATTAACCATGACAGAGCTGAAACCACCTGCCAAAGCAATACCAACAGATGTATCTTAACTACCCAGGGATGTTCAAGGTACTGAAAAGTTGTTGTAATGAAGGAGGAGACATTATAGAAGATGGTAGCTAAGGTGCCGTTCTGTATTACCTCCATAAAAAAACTCTCAGAGGAGGAGGTATAATTGCTAATTGTCTCCATGAGGTGGTAGCCAAAGTACAGTAACAGCTTCCGTGCAAGACCCAAATAATCGGTAACGGTCAAGGCCAGTGTTTTAATAACAAATCTCCGAGGCAAAACATCTCTAATCACTGCAGAGCACAGCAAACTACAAAAACCAACAGCATTTTTTAACGTGTACTTTACAATAAGCATGGTGTAGATCGGATAAGCTATTATTGAGAACAGATGAATCAATGCTGGGACCAGCAACTGTTATTATCTCAAACCCTTCATGCCCCACTTTGGGCGCCAAAATGGACTGTCGTGGCTCAGCCCCAGTCGGCAACTAAACACCACGCAGCCGTTCCTTCACTCCCCCCATCCCTGTGGGATGGGGGAGAGAATCGGAAGAGCAAAAGCAAAAAAATAACCTTGTGGGTTGAGATAAGAACAGTTTAATAATTAAAATAATAATGATAATGATGGTTATTTTAGTAATAACAATAATGATAATATAATAAAAAGGAAAAGGGAAAAAGGGAATAAACCAGAAACACAAACGATACAACTGCTCACCACCCGCCAACCGACGCTGCCGGTCCCCGAACCGCGATTGCTGCTTCCCTCCTCCGGCCAGCTCCTCCCAGTTAACATACTGGGCATGACGTTACATGATATGGAATATCCCTTTGGCCAGTTTGAACCCCCTCTCTCAGCTGTGCCCCCTCCC
The DNA here is from genome assembly GCF_963921805.1 of Phalacrocorax carbo. NCBI lineage: Eukaryota > Metazoa > Chordata > Aves > Suliformes > Phalacrocoracidae > Phalacrocorax > Phalacrocorax carbo. Next base: position 1,106,220 of record NW_026990257.1, on the reverse strand, counting down.
CTCCCGGCTTCTTGTGCACCTGGCAGAGCATGGGAAGCTAGAAAAGGCCTTGACTAGTATAAACACTACCCAGCAACAACTGAAACATCTCTGTGTTAGCAACATTGTTTTCATACTAAGTCCAAAGCACAGCACTATGCCAGCCACAGTGAAGATAATTAACTCTATCCCAGCTAAAACCATGACAGCTTGTCAAAAGCAGGGGGCAATCATCAAGACCGCATTTAATTCGAAAGCCTTTGTCTTCAAATAGGATTCAGTTTTGCAATCTACGTAATCCACAATATCCATAATACTGAATTATTTGTAAGAGGCGAAAAAACCCCAACACCCATGCAAACCATATTACAGAATAGAGTATCCTTCTCATTCCTTATTGTCTGTAGCAGAAAATTAATCTAGGACAACGTAATGAAGCAAACACATAATGAGGATTTAATACTTGGAAGGGATAGAATTTGCAGAAGCTACAGAACATTAGTACTACCAGGTCAGGACAACTCAGCTGTTTGCAAGGCTTGGTAAAGACTCATATTTTACATGACAAGCTGTGCAAAGATTCAGACCTTTTCCTCCTTAATCTTCCAGTGACACAAGTCTCACTGTCAGAATTCATGGGTACACTGGCATCTCTGATAGTTGCTTGCTGCATGCTAATTCTTTTTTCAGCTGAAGATACTAAAAAAAGAAAGTGAAGGTATTCAGAGCATGTAGTCAAATATGACATCATATAACATACCTAAGATGATACATATCTTGGTAAAGCAGAAAGCTCGTCTTCAATTTTCAGCCATGCTGTATCCCATTATTCACTGAGGGCTGGAAAACTTACACAGATCTCACAGAGCAAAGGCTCCAAAAAAGCAGAAATGTTGGCTGTCAGCTGGTGAGCAGGAACTCCATGGTGGGTGGAGTGAGCTGCACAGTTCAGAATACACAAAATGCTTTAGAAAAGCTAAAGAACAGCAAGAACTGTCCTTGTACATATTTGCAGCACATCTCAACTCTCATGGTCATCCAAATAATCGACTGAGTGGGAACATGCCCCCACACACTATTCTGTCCCACCAGGGCAATACGTCAAGGCTTATGGTTTGTTGCATAGGCCACACATCTTCAGTCACAGGCAGCATTTAGTCCCGCTGACACACCAGGTCTTCTTCCACCAGCAAAAGAACTGTTGCAATTGCAAATACTACCATTCCTCAGCAGATTTTTGAGGAATAAAACATTTCTTTCCTGGTCTTGGTGGTCATATTGCTTATCACCATAATGCACCAAAATTGCAAGCTGGGCATTTCAGATCTATGAACTATCCATACACAATTCAACTCCAGTAACAGACACCATAAAGGAAGCAGAATCAACTTTCAAAAAACTAATTTTAATCAAAACAAACAAAAAAATGTTGATCATTAACAAGTTTATAAAACAGTGATTTAGTTACATAAATAAATTTATATCAGTGTATCAAATCTTAATTACTTTCACCTTCATGAGCATGTTTACATGGGTGATGAAGTACAACCTTTTAACTTATTATAATAAATAAAATGGAGAGCACGAAATAGTTTTTTCTAAACAAAAATACCTACAAACATACCTCTAGCATGTTCTCTAATGAAGGGAACAAGAGACACTGGACAACTTTTGCACCAAAACATAAAAGCTGCTTTAAAAAGCACAAGGATACAGAACCGTCAGCTAAAGTAAAGACACTATACTGTAACCAAAGTTGGTATTTAATAATATAATGAACGGTTTGGTAGTTAGATATCCAGTTTGGTTATTTTAAAGCATTAAGACAAGGCAAGATAGAAGGCTGTTTTTGTTTGAGTAACTCTAGAGAAAATAAAATATATTAAAAAAATGAACAGAAAAGTAGAACAGTCATACCTATACAACTTTCTGTCCTGCACAAAGTCAAAATACCTATGCAGAATATATATAAAATATATATATTTGTGCACAAAGTTTAGCTTATTATTAGCTCACTGCAAAGGCCTAATGTATCATGTCAATAATTTTGCATTTTGTGTCAAAAAGGATATTTCTTTAAGTTTCCTAGGCTAGGAGAAACAAACCCCAGTTCTGGCATACTGTATTCTTAATGCTAAGGCTTGCTGCTCTGGCCGTGTATTTTTTTTGTTGTCCCTCTTTACTATAATGCCTGTTACAAGCATGTGTGTATGTGTGTATACATATATATATGTATACATGGGTTGTATATTAAGCAAGAAAAGTCCTTGACTAGTACAAGCACTACCCAGCAAGAACTGAAACATCTGTATGTTATCAACTTTGTTTTCAAACTAAGTGCAAAGCACAGCACTCTGCCAGCTGCAGTGAAGAAAATTAACTCTATCACAGCTAAAACCATGACAGGCACCTGAGCATGACGTAAATGGTATGGAATAAGGGGTGGATACTGTCATGGTTTTAGCTGGGTTAGAGTTACCTTTCTTCACTGCATCTGGCAATATTATTCTGATGCATTAAAAGAAGCCCTTCTTGTTATCTTTGACATGCATCGCCAGATTTCATTCCAAGTGGGCCTTGGCCTTCCTCGTCACATCTCTGCATACCCTGACAATGTTCCTATATTCCTCCCAAGTGGCCAGTCCCTTTTTCCACATACTGTGAACCTCCCTCTTCAAAGAGCTTCTTGAGAAACTCAAATGGCTCATCCATGCAGGTCTCCTGGTTCCACTGCCTGGCTTCTTCCTCACAGGGATGCACCGATCTTGAGCTCAGAGGAAGTGGTCCTTGAATATTGACCAGCTCTCTTGGAGCCCCCTGCCTTCCAGAGTCCTAGCCCATGCAAGACCTCCAAGCAGGTCTTTAAAGAGGCTAAAGTTGGCCCTCTTGAAGTCCAAGGCAATGTCCCTTTGTCATAAAAGCCAAAACCCTCACATTGACACCCGCCACGTAACCAGGAGTTGATTTGCATCATTTGCCTATTTCTAGTCTCCCGTTTTTCTCCAACAGGTAATATCGAGGAGAAGATAACTTGGGCATCAATATTTTTCACTTGCTTTCCCAGGGCTTTATAGTCTTCCTTAGTTCTGCCCAGACTCTGGCTTGCAGCAGCATTCGTGCCCACATGGAAGAGTAGCAGAGGATAGTAATCAGCACTTTTGACAAATTGTGGCACCCTCTCAGTGATGTCTCGGATCTTAGCTCCCAGAAGACAGAAAACCTCTCATGACTCCCTGTCAGGTCAGCAGATGGGCACCTCAGTGCCTATTAACAGAGAGTCACCCACTACAAGCACTCATCTCTTCTTTTTATGGTATCTACTTGTGGTTTAGCCCCAGTCAGCCACCAAGCACCACGCAGCCGCTCACTCACTCCCCCTTGGTGGGACGGGGGAAAGAATCAGAAGAGTAAAAGTGAGGCAACTCCTGGGTTGAGATAAAGACAGTTTAATAGGTAAAGCAAAAGCTGCGCATGGAAGCAAAGCAAAACAAGGAATTCATTCACTACTTCCCATGGGCAGGCAGGTGTTCAGCCATCTCCAGGAAAGCAGAGCTCCATCACGCGTAACGGTTACTTGGGAAGACAAAGGCCATTACTCCAAACGTCCCCCCCTTCCTTCTTCTTCCCCAGCTTTATATACTGAGCATGACATCATATGGTATGAAATATCCTGTTGGTCAGTTGGGGTCAGCTGTCCTGGCTGTGTCCCCGCCCAGTTTCTTGTGCGGCTGGCAGAGCATGGGGAGCTGAAAAAGTCCTTGACCAGTGTAACTGCTACTTAGCAACAACTAAAACATCTCCACATTATCACCACTGTTTCCAGCAAAAATTCAAAACATAGCCCCATACTAGCTACTACGAAGAAATTTAACTCTATCCCAGCTGAAACCAGGACACTACTCTGTGTTGCTGATGCAGTTACAACTTGTGGACCTTGCTTGTGGCTGTCTGCAGCCACTAAAGCTACAAATCTGTTGGTGGTGGTGATACTGGGAGGTGGGGGCTGAGTCAGAGCCCTGCTTTTGCAGGTCACCAGGGTCCAAGGTGCCTCCTTCTCAGTGGTGTCTGCTACAGGACCATGGTTCTAGGGCTGCCTTTCTATCTCTGCCTCAGCTCTACTAATACTACTCAGCCTTCTGTCTCCTGCAACTCAACCACCTGGTGCAGCAGTTCATCAACCTGTGTACACCTTGTGCAGGTACTTACCTTCTCACCAGGCAAAGGGTCAGGGCACACATTGCAACCTACCATCTGTACTGAAGTCTCCTTCCTTACCGGCTCTGTCTGGGTGGATGCATCAGACCTCTCTGGGGCTTTCACCATGGGAACGCTGGTATTAGCTCTGTAGCGAGTGCTCACCATCCTGGCAGAGACCTAGAGTACTTTGCTGGGCTATGGGCCTACAAGCCAGATACAGCACACTCCCTGCTCGAACTGCTGCGCCACACCCTGGCTACCGTGCTCCTTAGGGGCCGTTTAAATCTCCCGCGGTTGCTCTTGGCAACGCCTAGGCCGCGTCAGCCTCCCTCGTGAGAGCTGCCAGGACCTGGCAGGCCGCTCTGCGCTTCCTCAGGCTTCCCTGGCTCCGGGAATCAGATTGGTTGATTTCTTTCCTTAATTATCTAATCTAAATATTTAAGGTTTCTATGCTAGTTTTTTATGCTATCTTTTGTTGTTTGCTCTTAAACCTGGTATTTTGAATACTGGAAAGCAAAACTTACCAACAAATAGCAGAGTCCATGCTCCTAGTGTTCCTGGAATCAAAAGGTAGTGGAAGAGGTGCAGATGCACCATTGGTCCTAGCCAGCATGGAGTCACAAGGGGAAAGTCCTGCTTAACAAACTTAATTTCCTTCTATGACAAGGTTACCCACCCAAGGGAAGCCAGTCGATGTGATCTTTTTGGATTTCAGTAAAGCTTCCAATACTGTCTCTCACAGTATCCTCCTAGACAAAATGTCCAGCATACAGCTGGGTAAATATGTAATGCAATGGGTGAGCAATTGGCTGATGAGTCGGGCTCAAAGGGTCATAGCAAATGAGGTTACATCGGGCTGGCGGCCAGTCACCAGTGGGGTTCTGCAAGGATCCATCTTCGGGCTGGTACTCTTTAATCTCTTCATAAATTACTTGGATGTAGGACTGAAGGAATACTAATTAATTTTGCAGATGATACAAAATTGGGAGGAGCTGTTGTCACTCTCAACGGCAGAGAGGCCCTGCAGAGAGACTGGAGAGCTGGGCAATCACCAAGTTTAACAAGGGCAAGTGCCAGACTTTGCACCTGGTGCATGGCAACCCTGGATATACATACAGACTGGGGAACGAGAGGCTGGAGAGCAGCTCTGCAGAGAGGGATCTGGGGGTTCTGGTCGATGGCAAATTAAACATGAGCCAGCAGTGTGCCCTGGCAGCCAAGAGGGCCAACCGGGTCCTGGGGTGCATCAAGCACTGTATTGCTAGCTGGTCGAGGGAGGTGATTGTCCTGCACTGGTGTGGCCTCACCTTGAGTACTGTGTGCAGTTTTGGGCACCACAGTACATTAAGGATATAAGGCTACTAGAGAGTGTCCAGAGAAGGGCCACGAAGTTGGTGAAGGGTTTAGAGGAGAAACCATATGAGGAGCAGCTAAAGTCACTTGGTTTGTTCAGCCTGGAGAAGAGGATACTGAGGGCAGACCTCATCGCTGTCTACAGCTTCCTCACAAGGGGAGGAGGAGGGGCAGGCGCTAATCTCTTCTCTCTGGCAGCCAGTGATAGGACCTGAGCGAATGGCAGGAAGATGTGCCAGGGGAGGTTTAGGTTGGATATTAGGAAAAGGTTCTTCACCCAGAGGGTGGTGGAGCACAGGCTCCCCAGGGAGGTAGTCCTGACGATATTCAGGAAGCACTTGGAGAACACCCTCAGAGATATGGTGTAAATTTGGGGTTGTCCTGTGCAGGGACAGGAGTTGGACTTGATGATCCTTGTGGGTCCCTTCCAACTCAGGACATTCTATGCCCCAGCCTAATTAAACTGTCCAGGTCACAACCTCTTATTTGTGAAGTATCCTGTCAGCCCAGGAGCCAGCCACTGAGTAGAGTCTCTTACTGAGTTTTGTACCAACTGCATTTCATTGTTATAACTTCCCTTTTCTTTCTCTTTAGTCTTTGTCTTTTAGTATACATAATTTCAAGAGCTTTGTATTTGGAAAAATGCTTACATGGAAGATTATGTGGATGGAATTTCTTGCTTGGGGTCTCATGATGTAAAGTGAGCAATGGAGCTATTGCTTGGTAACTGTGGTCCGTGCTGTTGGAAGTATCTGTGGAGCAGTGAATGAGAAGGGTGAGCTGTTCAGTCATGCTTACTTTAGGGGCCGTTGAGCTGAGACCTAAGGCAGCAGCCACAGCTAGCATGTAGAACCAGCACTGTCTGCCTTTCTAGCTTACCACTCTGACCTTGGAATTGCTTGTCCAACCACAAAGTCATCTTGGTTTGGTGCCCCAGGAATCAAAGGCAAGTCACTGTTCACAGAAGGATGCTGGAAAGTCAAAAAATGGATGAAGGTGATTAAGGACAGAGCTAAATATTTCTCTGGTGAAGTTGCTGGAATTACATCAAGGCTGATCTTGGCACACACTTTTGGGAAGCCTGTTAGTTATAACGTCACCAAAATCACAAATAAAACTCCTTAACACCAATGTAGTATTAAGAAGCAGGCATTTTTTATTACGGCGCCAGATGAACGGGGGATAATTCCTCCTAGTGTGCATACCGCAAGTCATGCTAGACAAAGCTTATATTGCTCAGTTATATACATATGCATTAGTTTTCCTGGAACTAATTATAATACTTGCATCTTAATTACCCATGCGTTTTAAATCCCTTAGGAGCCCCTGAAGAGGTATCAGGTGGTCTCCCGTGGTCCCTAGTGGTTTGTTGAAGGGGTGTTTTTTTGTGTCCTTTCCATGAACTCTGAGTCCTTCTTCCACATATGGTCATGAGTTGGCCCATCGAGTAATCTTATCACAGTATATTGCAAGGTGTGTTGTTTTCAACTGGTGTTCTGACTCTTATCTAGGTGGAGATGTCCTTAGTTCCTTTTGTCTTGGTTTTGACTGGTGCCTGCTGCTAGGTTGTTTGCATCCTTCCAGGACATTCACCATCAGGCTTGCAAAGAAGATTATTTCCTTGAGTGCATTCTTGCCTGAGGCCCCTTACAACAATAAGAACAGTGGTGAGAGAAGTAGTGCCAAATTCTGCCTAGTCAGTGGGCATGAAAAATCATTTGGGGTTTGTGGCCTGCAATTCCAGATGACCTGAATCTTGTTAAATGGCATAATGACTATTTGTAATGCTTTCTTTATCACCTAGCTTTTCCTATGCACAGGGAAACAAGTCAGGCAGACTGCACCTCATCTCTTAGATGCATTACAAACGGTACAACTGAAGCCCTCTGTCCCTTTATCTTTGCTGATATTCAAGTGTGTGCTTACAGGTGAGCATGTTCAGACATAGACTGATCTCACAGTGTGATGACAAGGGGGGAATCCAAGCCCAAACATGGCTGTTAACCACTGGCCCAAGCTTTTCTTCAGGTGTTGCAGTTGGGTGAAACATTTGTGGACTGATGCACAGGACAGGCTGGCTCACTAGCTGATATTTGTAGCTTTGGTCTTTCTAAGCAGCATGTATGTCCTGCAAGGATGTGGTATGGCCTGGCCAAAAGACAGCAAGGGAGACAAAACAACCAGGTAACATACTTGTTTCTGGCCACAACTACATGGCTTGATAAACCATGGGCATAGGTAGCCCCAGGGAAACTGCTTGTTTCCTCTTTCCCTAATACCAAATACTTCTTTACTGGACAAATGATGGTGAGGATTAAGGCATCCTGGGTGAGCCCTGTGCAGGGCATGTGACTGAGAAAGATCACACATCTTTAGAGCCTTCTTGTGTTGGGTTTCCCCATCCCATCCATGAGCCTGAGTGCTGCCTCTGTGCCTTTGTAACCAGACTGATGGAATTAACCAACCATGGATGTTGCTATACTCCTTGTACAGCCCTATCCAACTGGGCATTAAGTCTGGGAACATGGAGTATACCAATCAGTGTATTCTTTGATCTGTATTTTAGTCTCTAGGTAATCATTAATGTGAATGAAACAATAGACAATGCGCTTCTGTCAGAAGAGGATGACAAAATGTGGTTTCGTGCAGTGGACTGAGAAAACTGGCCAGGACTGCCAGGATTAAGAACCAAATAGGTAAAAGGTAATTCTGGCAGGGGGAGATCATGACCACCGACTCACGGACCACCTACCCAAGTAATACCACCTACTCAAAAGAGAACAATGGGAAAGGACAACTGAATCTGCTCAATAATTTACATGTGAAGCGAGCAAGTTTGTTCCAATCACCAAAGAGAATAATATTGAATATGTATATTTTTGGTCTATATAAATCACATGGGAAAGGCGTGTAAGGTATGCACGTTAGGTGGAGTGACCCCCCCATGCATCCGGCACCATAAATAAAGAATGCCTGCCTTTTAACACTACATTGGTGTTATGAGGTTTATTCCCGATTTTGGTGACAAGGTCAATGGTACTTCTCTCTTCCTTAAAGTACTTTGCTAAAAAGAGGACTTAGAAGCACAGTGGAGTGCACAGCCTGCTCCTTCAGCAGCTGGTGGGAGCCAGGCCTTCTGTGCAAAGTATGTCATCCTTGGGGGCATCTGCCCAGAGCTTCTGGGGAGGTGATTCCTCAGTTCCACTCCTTGCTGCAAAGCTCCACTGACAGGTCCAGGGAGGAACCTGTCCTGGTCTTCCTGTAGAGAATGTGGGACACATAGTGCTCCTTGGAGATTCAGATATAGACGTGATGGATTTCACTAGGGAGGCTGGGGAAGGAACAGCCAGACTTTCTTAAATGGAGATGCTTTTCATTTAATCACCTTTATTTTCTTTTTAACAGCCTAAAATAAAAAGTGGAACAGGAGTGAAAAATAAAACTTAAATAAATTGCTTCTTGGCAGCTCTGCTTCACTTGCTGATGTTTTGGAAGCTCAAAGCTTATCAAAGTTCTTTGCAGCCTAGTGTTTAAAAAAATTCTTCTATTTAAAGGTAGCCTTTGTAAGCGCCTGCTAAAGGAGGTCTTCAGACTGCTGCTTGTTTACCAAATAGCTCATTATAGACCTGCTGCAGGAATGTGCATGGGGAGGATGAGGGAGGCTCCCTTCTTAGGTGAAACTCCCTTGGCAGTAACACTATAACCCTCAAGAGAAGTGGGTACAGTATAAGAGCAGTTGCTTTTAAGGTTTGAAAAAACAAATTATAACTGGTTACATCAGGAGAGCAGTGAAAGTAAAGAGTTATGTCAGCAGTTGAAGACAAATTATTCTTTTGATTTAGATAATTTTGGGCTACAGAACTACATTAAAGACTAAGATCCCACAATTGCTTTTGTGCATGTGCATGCACACTTTTTAAAGTCCTTGTATAGAAACAGATTAATTGTGTCTGTCTCTGCCAAGTGCCATATGTTTACAGCTGAGTTATAAAACACTTTAAAATAGGGGTTTATAATGGAAACACTGACACATCCTTAAATGTGTTGATACTAATAGGCACACCATAATAAATCCCACAGAGGATTTAAAATATATATCTATTGTTCTGGAAAAGGATATACTAGCTTCTGCTTGAAGTGAAGCTTTTCATTTCTGTTCTTCAAACCCTTTGAATATTCAGTGGTATCCAGGAAGCCCTGGATTATATCTAACCCATCAGATGGTGTCAGTATGTTGCAAAATAATGTGTTTGATATCTAAAAGCTTTTCTAATTGCAATATGGAAACCACAGCCCTTTTCAGAACATGTAATATTTATTTGTGTGTGATATAGTGCATAAAGCCATTGCAGTTTCTTCCCTGATTATAAAATAAATCCCAATATGGAGCAACTGTTCCAGTTTTTTGTATACTGGCTGCAATCACCAAACTCTTGCTTTTGTTAAAATTCCTCCCAGGAGAAACCTACCTTCCTGTAGGCAAATTTATTCTTAATTATTACAAATTTTAATAGGCTTCTGACTTTCCTATAGACAACAGTAGACAGAAGCACACTGTAGAATTGGTATGTACTAATACCTTTCACCCAAGCTCTTGTGAGTGCTATCGGAGGGGATCCTTCCCTGCCCCTAGTGAGAGGCATCCAGCTCTGGGCTGGAGTGGGGCTGAGCTGGAGCTCAGGGGCGCAAAGCTTGCCTGCCATGCTCGAGATGGCAAGGCAGGTCAGTAGCCTGAGTGCAGTGACACTTTGGACTTGAGCCGTGGTCCTTGGGATAACATCCTCACGCTGGAAAGCAGCGCAAGCAGGGAATGGGGATGTTAAACACAGGAATGCTGCTATTCTGTTGGATATTGCTGGAGCCTTTCCCAGGGGCAGGCAGCAGCCCCACCAGGGGTGACCTGGGGATGGGCTGGGGGGCAACAGTGTGACCCAAGGCCCCTGGCCTGCTCACCCGCAGCCCCCCTGGCCTGCCACCAGTCACCCAGCCCTGATGTCAGCTGCCATCCTCAACCAGGGGAGCCAAGACCCCAGGAGACATAACTCCCTGAAGGTTTGTTGGTTTTTTTGTAAACCTCAGAAGATAAATAGCAATGCCAAATAGAGAGGTCTGCCTGGCTCAGGCTGTTGTACTGGGCAACCTTTGTTTCATCAGCCTGGTCATGCATAGGTTTTGGACTCTTTCCCTCAGGTAGTGGCTCCTGGAGGGCACGCATTGGGCTGGCATCCCTGCCTCTGGGAGACCAGGAAATTCCCTCAGCAGCTGTAAGGCCTGTGTTTTCAGAGGTACCATCAGGGCTCACTACCACAGGCTTCCCTTTCTCTTGAATGAGGTTTAGTGACAGCACTTTTTTTCTGTGGTTTGTTGTTGTGTTTCCTTGTTGTTTGCCACAGAACAAAATGTCTCCTGGCATCAGGGTCTCCTGGTACATGCCAGAAGCCTGCTTTAGCCAGAGAAAAGCCTCCTGCCCTGAGTGAACTATGTGGGATGAAACTATGTTGACTGTAGGGTGAAAAATTGTGCAGTATGTCTGAGGAGGCTTAAAGACAAGGCAGGGAGTGTTGCATGGGCAGACTCTGGGGCCATGCTTTCACAGTGAAGTGAAGTGAAAAGGAGGCCAGATTGCTTTGGGGTGAACTGATCAACTGGGTGCTGACAGGAGGATGCTGGGAAATCCCTGTGAAAGAGAAAATGAGGTGACTTGCGCTGTTTTTGGGTGTCACCAGGGATGTCCTTGCTGTCTTTTGAGCTGTGGTATTACTGCTGGTCATTACAACTGGGGGCAGCAGGAAACAGGCAGTCTGATAGAAGTAGATAATTGACTGCTTTCTCCTCTGTTGGAGGCGCAGTGTCACACAATTCCTTTTGTATCTTGAGCAAATTCCTTCTGGAAACCTCCTAGAAGCTTCCTAATTTCCAGCGTGCATCAGAAGGCTCAGGGAGGCAGTTGCTGTGTCAATCGCCACACAGAGTGGGGAGCAAAGTGTTGAAGGCTTTCTCAAGACAGCGGGTATCACTAGGTTTGCTTTATTAATCACAACTCAGAGTTGGGCCATCACCTCAGTGTGTGGCAACTAACAAGACACAGCCTTCAGATTATATAGGTTTCCCTGATAATTATGTCATTGTCAAAGCCATCATAAGTTTCCACTGTGTTCTCAATTCTTCATTTTTCTGGTCAGTTAAAAGTTCTTATTTTTCCACCTTCAGCAAGTTCTTGTCATCCCGGTCTCGGTTCTGCTTCTGGTCACGAGCCTTATTGGTCCACTGTTAGGCCTTTGATCTCCTTCTTAGAATGGCCACCCAATGTCTTGTTTAAGTTTCCTGATTTCGTAGAAGTTAACCTTCCAACCGTTACATTTTTCTACTTATTCATCATCTATATACCTATATTTAGTTAACAGAGATATCACAACCAGCACTTAATCTTCATGTCTAACTATAGTTGTCTGTATTTATTCTTTCTATTGATTAGCTCTGCTGGAGATTAATCCAGCCATGGTTGGGGCTACACAGGGGACAGAATGAGCAGTACACTGCATGGACTGAAAAGAAAAGTTATACACCTGTGATAACACAACTAGTATAACAATATTGAATACATTAATTTATCTCTTTCTTATTCTAAACTGGTACAACAATACTGAATACATTCATTTGTCTATTTCTTATTCCAAACACCTATTCTAAATATCTAAGCCTTATATCTCTTAACACAAAGCAACCTTCTTCAAAACCTCAGTCCAGAAACGTGAGATGCAGACAAGGGATGAGAACAACAGTCTTGTGAGCATGCTACCCTCCCTCGCCTATGCTGATGGTGGCAGGAGGACGGTGACGGAAGATGTGGTGTGGGGATCCACAGACCCTGTCGGGCTTGCAGGCTGGTATGGTACAGCACAGAGCAGGATTATCACAGGTCCCCTCATCTCACGACAGTGTCAGCTCTATCTTTTCAACACACCAGGAAGGAGCTCAGCTGCAATATTTCCAGTTACAATTTCACATCTAAGTGCATGAAGAATTCCTTGGCACAGACGTTAGGTGAGAGCATGTAGTCTGCAAAGTAACCTACGCAGCCATCGCAAAGGCACCAGTGTGCTGGTTTTGGCTGGGATAGAATTAATTTCCTCCACTGTAGCTGGTATAGTGCTGATGGCACATTGATGCTTTAGTTGTTGTTAAGTAGCAGCTAAGTGTTGCTAAGTAGTGCCTATAGTAGTTGGGGATTAGGGATCTTTCCAGCTTCCCATGCTCTGCCACATGGGCAAGAAGCCGGGAGGGGAGGGGGCACAGCCAAGACAGCTGACCCCAGCTGGCCAATGGGATATTCCATACCATGTGACACCATGACCACTATATTAACCAGGGGAACTGGTGTGTGTGTGAGGTGGTTTTGGCCTGGGGACAGGTGGTGTTGGGTTGGTGGGTGGCTGCGTCACATGTTGTTTGTTTTGGTTGTTCATTCCCCCGCCCCAGTATGGCCTCTCTGTCTTGTTATTTTCCTTTTCATTACATTGTTGTTGTTGTTGCTGTTATTATTGTTTTATTTTAATTATTAAACTGTTCTTATCTCAACCCATGAGCTTTCTCACTTTCACCCTTCTGATTCTCTCCCCCATCCCACTGGTGGGGGAGTAAGCGAGCGGCTGTGTGTGGGGTGAGTTGCCAGCTGAGGCTAAACCACAACAGTCTTTTCTGGTGCCCAACATGGGGCTCAGAGGGTTTGAGATAATAACAGCTGCTGGTCACAGCACCATGCTCTAGTTTTTTTGCAGTATGTGTTAAAGATTGGTGTTGGATTGTTTAGTCTGCTGTGTTCTGTTGTGATTAGTGATGTTTCACCTAAGAGGGTTGTTATTCAAACACTGGTCTTCAACTTTATCTGGTATTTGGGTTTTGTGTTTTAACCCTTACTGTACCTTGGATACCACCTCATCGAGGCAATTAGCAATTATACCTCCTCCTCAGAGAGATTTTATATGGAGGAAATGCAGAATGGTATCTTTGCTACCTTCTTCTATGGTGTCTCCACCTTTATTGCAACAACCTTTTTGTATCTTGAACATCCTTGGGTAGTTAAGATATATTTATTGTTAGTTTTTGGGCATGTTGTTTTGGTTTTGACTAAGCGATTTAAGAATATCACTCAGAGATCTGCCCCAAGGCTTGATAGTTATGAGTGGCAGGGCATGTGGGATAGTATGGGCAAATACCTAGGGCAGTGGGAACCCCCAGTGTTTTGGAGTTTCACCCCTGAACAAGTGCAGAATCCTGAAAAACTAGTAGAATATTTGGAGAAAGTATGTTGTTACTCTGGGAACTCCAGAGAGACACGGATAACTGCAACGTGCTGGGGCCTGGCCCATGTGTACTGAGCCCTGTTCAACAGTGTTCAGTGCTCCCAAGGGGAAGAGGTCCTAGGATTGAAAGGCAGAGTGACAGGCACTGTGGTCACTACAACCCCGATGACGGGCACTGCAGCCACTCAAAGCCCCAGGACAAGCACTGTGGCTACTCAACCCCCCTGAAAGTCTTAAGATCATACACGTGGATCTTATATGGTTTCTTCTGCAGAATCATAGAATCATTAAGGTTGGAAAAGACCTCTAGGATCATCAGGTCCAACCATCAGCCCAACACCACCACGTCTCCTAAACCATGCCCTGAAGTGCCACCTCTACACATCTTTCAAATACCACCAGGAATGGCGACTCTACCACCTCCCTGGGCAGCTTGTTCCAATGCCTGACCACTCTTTCAGTGAAGAAATTTTTCCTAATATCCAATCTAAACTTCCCCTGACGCAGCTTGAGGCTGTTTTTGTCTTGTCCTATCGCTTGTTACTAGGGAGAAGAGTCCGACCCCCGCCTCGCTACAACCTCCTTTCAGGTAGTTGTAGAGAGTGATAAGGTCTCCCCTCAGCCTCCTCTTCTCCAGACTAAACAACCCCAGCTCCCTCAACCTCTCCTCATAGGAGGAGGCCCTTCACCAACTTTGCTGCCCTTCTTTGGACATGCTCCAGCAACTCAATGTCCTTCCTGTACTGAGGGGCCCAAAACTGCACACAGTATTCAAGATGTGGCCTCACCAGTGCCAAGTACAGGGGCACAATCACCTCCCTGCTCCTGCTGGCCATGCTATTCCTGATGCAAGCCAGGATGCTGTTGGCCGTGTTGGCCACCTGGGCACACTGCTGGTTCATTTTCAGCTGGCTGTCAGCCAACATCCCCAGGTCCTTTTCCTCCAGGCAGCTCTCCAGCCACTCCTCCCCAAGCCTGTAGCATTGCATGGGGTTGTTGTGACCCAAGTGCAGGACCTGGCACTTAGCCTTGTTGAATCTTATACCATTGGCTCCGGCCCAACGATCCAGCCTGTCCAGGTCCCTCTATAGGGCCTTCCTGCCCTCCAGCAGATCGACACTTCCACCCAGCTTGGTGTCATCTGCAAACTTACTGAGGGTGCACTCAATCCCCTCATCCAGATCATCAATGAAGATATTGAACAAGACTGCCCCAAAACTGAGCCCTGGTGAGCACCGCTTGTGACTTGCTGCCAACTGGATTTGACTCCATTCACCACCACGCTCTGGGCTTGGCTCTCCAGCCAGTTTTTAACCCAGCGCAGAGTGCACTTGTCCAAGCTGTGAGCAGCCAGCTTCTCCAGGAGGATGCTGTGGGAGACAGTGTCAAAGGCCCTACTGAAGTCGAAGTAGACAACATCCACAGCCTTTCCCTCATCCACTAAGCAGGTCACCTTATCATAGAAGGAGTTTAGGATGGTGTCATGGTTTCAGCTGGGATAGAGTTAATTTTCTTCACTCTAGCTGGTATAGTGCTATGCTTTGAAATTAGCATGGAAAAAAACCTGTTGAGATAACACACAGATGTTTAGGCTGTTGCTGGGCAGCGCTGATACTAGTCAAGGACATGTCTAGCCTCCCATGCTCTGCTGGGTGCACAAGAAGCCGGGAGGGGAGGGGGCACCGCTAAGAGAGTGGATTCAAACTGACCAAAGGGATATTCCATATCATGTAACGTCATGCCCAGTATGTTACCTGGGAGGGGCTGGCCGGGAGAGGGAGGGAGCAATCGCGGCTCGGGGACGGGCAGCGTCGGTCGGCGGGTGGTGAGCGGTTGTATCGTTCGTGTTTCTGCGTTTTTGTTCCCTGTTTTCCCTTTCCTTCCTTCCCCCTTTTATTATATTAACATTACTGTCATTATTATCATAATCATTTATCATCATCATTCTATTGTAGTTATTAAACTGTGCTTATCTCAACCCACAAGTTCTTTTGCTCGTCCGATTCTCTTCCCCATCCCACAGGGGTGGGGGGGGGGGTGAGCGAGCGGCTGCGTGGTGTTCAGTTGCCAGCTGAGGCTGAACCACGACAGTCTATTTTTGGCGCCCAACGTGGGGCGAGAAGGGTTTGAGATAATAACAGTTGCTGGTCACAGCATTGATTAATCTGCTCGCAGTATTAGCTTGTCCAGTCTTTACCATGCTGATTGTAAAGTACATGTTAAAACTTGCTGTTGGTTCTGTCAGCTGGCTGTGCTCTGCAGTGATTAGAGATATTTTGCCTAGGAGACTTGTTATTAAAACACTGGCCTTGACTGTTATCAGTTATTTAGGTTTTGCATGGAAGCCGTTACTGTACTACAGCTACCACCTCATGGAGGCAATTAGCAATTATACCTCCTCCTCTGAGGAGTCCTTTATGGAGGAAATACAGAATGGCACCGTAGCTAATATCTTATGTAATGTCTCCTCCCTCATTACAACAACTTTTCAGTATCTTGAACATCCTTGTGTAGTTAAGATACATCTGTTGATATTGCTTTGGCAAGTGGTATCAGAGCTGTCTAAGGTTAGTAAGCAAGTTAAGAATATAATCCAGAGATCTGTCCCAAGGCTTGATAGCTATGCGTGGCAGGGTATGTGGGAAAGTATGGGCAAATGCCTAAGACGGTGGGCACCCCCTGTGGTGTGGGACTTCACCCCTGAACAAGTGCAGAATCCTGAAAAATTAGTAGAACATTTGGAGGAAATATGTTGTCACCCTGGCAATTCCAGAGACATACAGATCACTGCCATGTGCTGGGGTCTGGCTTATGCCTATCGAGCCCTATTTAACACTATTCAGTACCCCCAAGGGAAAGAGAAGGGAACTACTCCAACCCCAGCGACAAACACTGCGGCCACCCAACCCGCCGCGACAGACACTGCAGCTACTCCAACCCCGGTGACAAACACTGCGGCCACCCAACCCGCCGCGACAGATACTGCAGCTACTCCAACCCCGGTGATGAGCACTGCGGCCACCCAACCCGCCATGACAGGGAATGCAGCTACTCCAACCCCGGTGATGAGCACGGCGGCCACCCAACCCGCCGCGACAGATACTGCAGCTACTCCAACCCCGGTGACAAGCACTGCGGCCACCCAACCCGTTGCGACAGATACTGCAGCTGCTCCAACCCCGGTGATGAGCACGGCGGCCACTCAAACCCCCACGACAGGCACTGCAGCTACTCAAACCCCAGTGCCAAGCGTTGCAGCTGAACCAGAGGAC
The DNA here is from genome assembly GCF_963921805.1 of Phalacrocorax carbo. Taxonomy (NCBI): domain Eukaryota; kingdom Metazoa; phylum Chordata; class Aves; order Suliformes; family Phalacrocoracidae; genus Phalacrocorax; species Phalacrocorax carbo. Next base: position 1,089,116 of record NW_026990257.1, on the reverse strand, counting down.
CAACCTGTGCCAGTATCAGTCGCCCCTATACGCAAGAAGAAATCATGGAAGAGAAAGTCAACTCGTTTAGAAAGAGATTACGATGAACCAGGGCCATCACGAGAAGAGGAGGAGGAGGAGGAACCATGTGTACAACAAACGGAAACTACCCGATCTCTATCCTTGAGTGAGTTGCGGGATATACGGAAAGATTTCGGGCGTCATTCAGGTGAGCACGTTATCACCTGGCTGCTCCGATGCTGGGATAATGGGGCCAGTAGTTTGGAATTAGAGGGGAAGGAAGCCAAACAACTGGGATCCCTCTCTAGGGAAGGAGGCATTGATAAAGCAATTGGAAAAGGAACACAAGCCCTCAGCCTCTGGAGGCGGCTCCTGGCCGCGGTGAGAGAGAGGTATCCCTTCAAAGAAGATATTGTATTTCGCCTAGGAAAATGGACGACCATGGAGAAAGGCGTTCAGCATCTAAGGGAATTAGCCGTGCTTGAGGTGGTTTATGGTGACCTGGACGATCAACGGTCCTCCAAAGATCCAGATGAAGCCGAGTGCACACGACCCATGTGGTGGAAGTTTGTACGGAGCGCACCATCCTCGTATGCAAACTCATTGGCAGTGATGTCCTGGAAAGATGACGAGACACCAACGGTGGCTGAGTTGATTGATAGACTCCGGGAATATGAAGCGAATCTCTCTTCCTCGCTCGTCTCTGCTGTTGAGAAACTGTCCCGAGAGTTCCAGCAACTCAAAGAAGATATGTCCTACTCCCCACCAGTACGGACCAGTATCTCAGCCATTAGAAGTAATCGTCCCTTGGCTCAAGAGAAGGGATACACACGACGGGGCACCCTATGGTTTTACCTGCGTGATCACGGAGAGGACATGAAGAAGTGGGATGGAAAACCTACCTCAGCCTTAGAGGCGCGGGTACGTGAGCTGCAAGGGAGAACAATTACTCAGGGAAGTTTCTCCAGGAGAGCTGCTGCCCCAGTTTCCCGTAAGCAATTCTCCAGACAGAGGAGCAGAAGTGCTGATGGCCTGACTGATCTTAACAGAGACACCCGTGATTCATATCTACCGGAAGTGAGTGATGAATACTACGATCAGGACTAGGGGGGCCCTGCCTCCAGCCAGGTGGAGGAAAGGGATAACCGGGTTTACTGGACTGTGTGGATCCGATGGCCTGGCACGTCCGACCCACAGGAATATAGAGCTTTAGTGGACACCGGCGCACAGTGTACCTTAATGCCATCAAACTATATAGGGGCAGAACCCATCAGCATTGCTGGAGTGACGGGGGGATCCCAAGAGCTAACTGTATTGGAGGCTGAAGTGAGCCTAACTGGCAATGAGTGGCAGAAGCACCCCATTGTGACTGGCCCCGAGGCTCCGTGCATCCTTGGCATAGACTATCTCAGGAGAGGGTATTTCAAGGACCCAAAAGGTTACAAGTGGGCTTTTGGTGTAGCCGCCTTGGAGACGGCGGAAATTAAACAGCTGGCTACTTTGCCTGGCCTCTCGAAGGACCCTTCTGTTGTGGGGTTGCTGAAGGTCAAAGAACAACAGGTGCCGATCGCCACCACAACAGTGCACCGACGGCAATATCGCACTAACAGAGACTCTCTGATCCCTATCCACGGGCTCATTCGTCGACTGGAGAGCCAAGGAGTCATCAGTAAAACCCACTCACCCTTTAACAGTCCCATATGGCCAGTCCGGAAGTCTAATGGAGAGTGGAGGCTAACGGTAGACTATCGTGGCCTGAATGAAGTCACTCCACCGTTGAGTGCTGCTGTGCCAGACATGCTAGAACTTCAATATGAACTGGAGTCCAAGGCAGCCAAGTGGTATGCCACAAGTGATAGCGCTAATGCATTCTTCTCAATCCCTCTGGCAGCAGAGTGCAGGCCACAGTTTGCTTTTACTTGGAGGGGGGTCCAGTACACCTGGAATCGACTGCCCCAGGGGTGGAAACACAGCCCTACCATTTGCCATGGACGGATCCATAATGCTTTGGAACAAGGTGGAGCTCCCGAACACCTACAATACATTGATGACATCATCGTGTGGGGCAATACAGCAGAAGAAGTTTTTGAGAAAGGGAAGGAAATAGTTCAAATCCTCCTGAAAGCTGGTTTCGCCATAAACCAAAGTAAAGTTAAGGGACCTGCACGAGAAATCCAGTTCTTGGGAATAAAATGGCAAGATGGTCATCGTCAGATCCCCATGGATGTGATCAACAAAATAACAGCCATGTCTCCACCAACCAGCAAAAAGGAAACACAAGCTTTCTTGGGCGTTGTGGGTTTTTGGAGAATGCATATTCCACACTACAGCCTGATCGTAAGCCCCCTCCATCAAGTGACCCGGAAAAAGAATGATTTCAAATGGGGCCCTGAACAACAACAAGCCTTTGAACAGATTAAATGGGAAATAGTTCATGCAGTAGCTCTTGGGCCAGTCCGGGCAGGACAAGATATTAAAAATGTGCTCTACACCGCAGCTGGGGAGAATGGCCCTACCTGGAGCCTCTGGCAGAAGGCACCAGGGGAGACCCGAGGTCGACCCCTAGGGTTTTGGAGTCGGGGATACAGAGGGTCCGAAGCCCGCTATACTCCAACTGAAAAAGAGATATTGGCAGCATATGAAGGGGTCCGAGCTGCTTCAGAAGTGGTTGGTACTGAAGCACAGTTGCTCCTGGCACCCCGACTGCCAGTGCTGGGCTGGATGTTCAAAGGAAACATCCCCTCTACACACCATGCAACTGATGCTACGTGGAGTAAATGGGTTGCACTGATCACCCAGCGGGCTCGAGTAGGAAACCCCAGTCGCCCAGGAATCTTGGAAGTGATTATGGACTGGCCAGAAGGCAAAGACTTTGGAATATCACCAGAGGAGGAGGTGACACGTGCTGAAGAAGCCCCACTGTATAACACACTGCCAGAAGATGAGAAGCAATACGCCCTGTTCACTGATGGGTCCTGTCGCCTTGTGGGAAAGCACCGGAGATGGAAGGCTGCTGTATGGAGTCCTACACGACAAGTAGCAGAAACTGCTGAAGGAGAAGGTGAATCGAGCCAGTTTGCAGAAGTAAAGGCCATCCAGCTGGCCTTAGACATCGCTGAACGGGAAAAGTGGCCAGTGCTCTATCTCTATACTGATTCCTGGATGGTGGCAAATGCCCTGTGGGGCTGGCTACAGCAGTGGAAGCAAAGCAACTGGCAGCGCAGAGGCAAACCCATCTGGGCTGCCACATTGTGGCAAGATATTGCTGCCCGGGTAGAGAACCTGGTTGTAAAGGTACGGCATGTGGATGCTCACGTCCCTAAGAGTCGGGCCACTGAAGAACATCGAAACAACCAGCAGGTAGATCAGGCTGCCAAGATTGAAGTGGCTGAGGTGGATCTGGACTGGCAACATAAGGGTGAACTATTTCTAGCTCGGTGAGCCCATGACACCTCAGGCCATCAAGGGAGAGATGCAACATACAGGTGGGCTCGTGATCGAGGGGTGGACTTGACCATGGACGTTATTGCGCAGGTTATCCACGAATGTGAAACATGTGCCGCAATCAAGCAAGCGAAGCGGGTAAAGCCTCTGTGGTATGGGGGACGATGGCTGAAATATAAATATGGGGAGGCCTGGCAAATTGACTATATCACACTCCCACAGACCCGCCAAGGCAAGCGCCATGTTCTCACCATGGTAGAAGCAACCACCGGCTGGCTGGAAACATATCCTGTCCCCCACGCCACTGCCCGGAACACTATCCTGGGTCTCGAAAAACAAGTCCTGTGGCGACATGGCACCCCAGAGAGAATTGAGTCAGATAATGGGACTCATTTCCGAAATAACCTTATAGACACCTGGGCCAAAGAGCATGGCATTGAGTGGGTGTATCACATCCCCTATCACGCACCAGCCTCTGGGAAAATCGAAAGATACAATGGACTATTAAAGATGACACTGAGAGCAATGGGGGGTGGAACATTTAAACACTGGGATACACATTTAGCAAAAGCCACCTGGTTAGTCAACACAAGGGGATCTGCCAGGCGAGCTGGCCCGGCCCAATCAGAATCCTTACGTACTGTGGAAGGGGATAGAGTCCCTGTAGTGCACATAAAAAATATGCTGGGCAAGACAGTCTGGGTTATTCCTGCTTCCAGCAGAGGCAAACCCACTCGTGGGATTGCGTTTGCTCGAGGACCTGGGTGCACTTGGTGGGTGATGCGGGAGGATGGAGGAGTTCGGTGTGTACCCCAGGGGGATTTAATTTTGGGTGAAATCAGCCAATGAACTGAATAATATGCTGTTAATTGTAATATGATGTTGTATGTCATCACTACTATGGTTGCATCAGTGGAATGTTATCATGGTGGGAATCTCCCAATTAATGATAATAGCAAATGAACTTTCAATGGAACCGAGCAAAGTGCAGCAGTGAGAGAACACGAACTACCAGTGCAGCGGTGATGGAACAAGGACTGACATGCAACAACCTGACCCCACGCACACCGCCGCACCGAAGGACCCTTACAAGAGATGAAATCCAAAGTCATGGACTAAATGAACTCAATGGACATTTCACAGGCATTCTACAGGGGTGTTCCATAAACTAGTGGAATGATAAATGAAAATCTGTATCTATATATATATATATATATATTGTTAAAGGATAAGAAGATGGATAAGGATTATTGAAGTTGTACTGAATAGTATGGGACCTGAGCATGATGTCAATGATATGGAATAAGGGGTGGATACTGTCATGGTTTCAGCTGGGATAGAGTTAATTTTCTTCACTCTAGCTGGTATAGTGCTATGCTTTGAAATTAGCATGGAAAAAAACCTGTTGAGATAACACACAGATGTTTAGGCTGTTGCTGGGCAGCGCTGATACTAGTCAAGGACATGTCTAGCCTCCCATGCTCTGCTGGGTGCACAAGAAGCCGGGAGGGGAGGGGGCACCGCTAAGAGAGTGGATTCAAACTGACCAAAGGGATATTCCATATCATGTAACGTCATGCCCAGTATGTTACCTGGGAGGGGCTGGCCGGGAGAGGGAGGGAGCAATCGCGGCTCGGGGACGGGCAGCGTCGGTCGGCGGGTGGTGAGCGGTTGTATCGTTCGTGTTTCTGCGTTTTTGTTCCCTGTTTTCCCTTTCCTTCCTTCCCCCTTTTATTATATTAACATTACTGTCATTATTATCATAATCATTTATCATCATCATTCTATTGTAGTTATTAAACTGTGCTTATCTCAACCCACAAGTTCTTTTGCTCGTCCGATTCTCTTCCCCATCCCACAGGGGTGGGGGGGGGGTGAGCGAGCGGCTGCGTGGTGTTCAGTTGCCAGCTGAGGCTGAACCAGATGGTCAGGCAGGACCTCCCTTTCATGAACCCATGCTGGCTGGGCCTGATCCCCTGGTTGTCCTGCACTTGCCTGGCGAGCCCACTCAAGCTGAACCACTCCATAACCTTCCCTGGTACCGAGGGCAGGCTGACAGTCCTGTAGTTGTCTGGATCCTCCTTCTGGCCCTTCCTGTAGGTGGGCGTCACATTGGTAAGCCTCCAGTCGTCTGGGACCTCCCTGGTTAACCAGGACTGCTGATAAATGATGGAGAGTGGCTTGGCAAGCTCCTCTGCCAGCTCCCTCAGTACTTTTGGGTGGATCCCATCCGGCCCCAGAGACTTGTGAGTGTCCAGGTGGCTCAGTAGGTTGTAAACTGCTTCCTTCTGGATCATGGAGGGTTTATTCTGCAATCCGTCCCTGCCTTCCAGCTCAGGGGGCTGAATACCCTGGGGATAACTGGTCTGATGGTTAAAGCCTGAGGTAAAGAAGCCATTTAGTACCTCAGCCTTTTTCTCCCCTCTGGGTCCAATAGAGGATGGAGATTTTCTTTGGTTTGTTTTTTGTTGTTAGTATATTTGTAAAAGAGCACCAGAACAATTTAATTCAATATCCTGAAGCTCCATGAGCTTATTTATCAGATTTTCTTTTCAAAGACTCAGTTTTCCCTCCATCCTGCCTTCCCTCTGCGTCGGTCTCAGAGAGAGATACCTTTCTCAGGTTAGGGTCATGTTCTTAAGTAAAATGTTACCCCAAGGGGGACCCACAGCATGTGACTCAGGTGGCAACAAAAAGCAAAACATGCACAACAAATTCAATCTTTAAACAAGACTGCTCTTTTGTGAATGGTGAGTGTTTATTTCAGTAAACTTTAGAACTGCAAATAATGAATAGAAACCTTCTGTTTGTATTAAGCTAATCATAAATACAGCAGTGGCTATGTTACCTGAATAAGTCACTCATTGTGAGCTGTTTTGTGGCGTCCTGTGATAATTAAAAATTCCTGAACTGAAGTTGTTGGATAAGGGTAAATGTTTATATTATGCTAATATCTAAAGACCCAACATGAGCCCATGTCTCCTTGCATTGCCTATGCCTGCAGCATGGGTGTGAGCATCAGCACAGAAAGAATCCTTCTATTTAAAACTATATGGTATTTCCCTGGCAGCGCCTTTCCTTCCTGAGCCTGGTACTTTTCCAGGAAAGGAGAATAGCTGCTGCTGTGCGATATATTCTGGCTAATCAATCTGTCTTCACTGCTCAGATAGTATCAGTGTGGTAGTGTATGAAGCTCGGATATAAATTGCAATAACATAATTTATGTAATAATTGGAAGGAAAATTAAGTTATAAGTTGGTAATACTTGTGGGATTGTTTACTATCATCTTCCACAGAGCAGATCAAAATTGGAGGGATCAGGAGCAGCAGGCTGTTTAGATTTCTGACACAGCTGGATAAAACCAGCTTTATCTGAATAGCATTACCATTAGCGCTAGGTTTCTCATCCATGCATTTTGGTTCCCCAACAGTGGGACAGTGGATGAGTTGTATCCTGTTATTAACTTGTCTCAAAGTACCATGTAAAATTAATAAGCATAGAGAAAGATTGCTTTCAGACCTTGAGAGAATTAGAGTGTCAGAGACAACATGGGTTTAAATACGTAATGGTAAGTAAGCTGCATTTCTGTAATAAAGATAATGGAATCCTTAAATGCAAGAGGGTCAATGAACTTTTGTTTTGATCTTATCTACTCTGTAGAAACTGCTCTAATGATGGCTCTAGTTACAAAACATTGCTATCCTATCATGTTTACAACATGACTTTGGTAATATTGATAGAAACCATCTGTGCTGTAACCACATTCCTAGACTGTGCCCTTCTGAAGTTTGCTGTTAAAATACAGATTGGGAATTTATTTTAAATGCAGTCTGAGCTCAGCAAAACTAAGTGATACTTTAGGTGAAGCTGTACTGAGTGACTAGCTGGTCTTCTAAATAGTTCCTGTTGGGATCACATTAAAATCAGTGCCTCAAGTAAGGCTTACTTAGCTGAGGTAATTTCTTCAGCTGACCTTGGCCAGTCTTTCCTTTCCTCTATACCCTTCTAGAAAGACTAAGTTTAATTTCTTCTCCTAAACTACGGCAAGTTGCATGCTCCTCTTGACTCATACCAGATCTGACTGTAGGAATTAACTGCTATTGAGCAGCCTCTTCTGAAAATGATGGTAATCAAATGCTATAGTTTGCTTGGTAAGGACTTTTTAATTAGCAAAAAGCAATCAGGTATTTTGGTTTGCTTTTTCCAGAGTAACCCTCTGTAATCTACAGGACAGCAGAAGGCAGCCAGCCAGAGCAGTGAACACAACAGCCAGCGCAGTGACCTGTTCAGGTTTAAACTTTGGGAATTTGTCAGTCTTGAGTTCTGACAGGTGCCTTCCAGGTGGCAGGAAGTTTGCAACGTATGAGAAAAGCACCTCAACATGGCTCCTAAAGGGAGTGTGCTGGAAAGGAAATTTTACTTCATCATAGGATCTCTCAGCAGATTTGTTACAGGTAAAGCTGGTTAAATTCAGTACTAAATATGACATTGTAAATAAGAAACCTAAGGGGAGCTGAAGAACCCTGTTGTTTAAAAATGTTTTAAAGTCTGTTCTCCTGAAACATGTATTATCATTCCCTATTCAAAAGTTTTCTGGTTACAGGAGGTCATGTGTGGAAGAGACTGTTCCCAATAGTTATCCTCACAGGTACCTCTACTCTTCCCCAAAGAGCACTGCAAGGGTAGTGCTCTCCTCAGCAAGCAGAGGTGAGCTTTAGTGATACCTACTGAACCAGGTAATGACAGATTAGAGAATACCTATGGGTTATTTCATGCCTTTTTTTCCAAAGTGTGTTCAGTTCTTAGGTGACATTTGAGAAGTACCTATTTTAAAATAGAGACCCATCAGTGTGATATTCAGCTCATAAGAGTTTCCAGGATGGGACAGATGGGTGTCTCTGTCACTCACAGGTGTTATGCCCACTCTATACATGGCACAACAGCCAAGGGTCTTGCAGGGAAAGGAGCTTGATTTCACCCAAGAGATTTCTTTCATAGCGGAGAGTCAACAAAGCCAACTCCCAAACCCCCCAGGGCTGTGTGGCTGGAAGAATATGTAGGTGTGCTTTGTTGCATTAATTCACAAATTATGTAAACAGTGCCCAGAAAGACCAAATCCAGCACAGGCTACTGAAACTTGTGTTAGGACTGGGGCAGTCTAACTGGCTTCATAACTCATTTTTGCATCATAGCCACTGTTGAGTACAAGAGAATGAATAACTCCTCTCTTTGACTCTGTTAATTTATTTGTTTACTGTTATTCCAGCCAGTCCTCCCCAAAATGCAAGCATCACCTCCGCTGATGTTCTTTGTTCTTTTAATATGGAGTGTGAGCAAAAATATTTCATTTACAGATACCACAAACATAGGTTGTAACTTTTTTGGAATGTGTGATTGCAGCTTTTAAAGGCATAGTTGCACTAGCTTTAGTTACCTTGGATACCAAGAGTGAAGTCATGCTCTTCAGCACAAACTACACAAAGTAGGCTTGCTACATGCTTACTTGGATTATTTTGGTGCCTAAATTCAACAGAACAATGAAAAATTATTTCCATATACTATTTCCATTATTTCAACATATATCTGTACATTCAAGCGGGAAGGAAGAACCTCTAAATTCACACTTAAAGTAAATGAGCTGAATACAATGCATACGTATGTATAGCACTGAACGAGAATGATCATACATGACATCTGAGAGATTCACAGTCATTGTGCAGGACATACGCAAAAATAGACTGAATGCAACAGTTGGAGTCACTGGAGACCTAGATAGGAATTGGCGGGGGGGGGGGGAAGTCAGCAATGTGTATTATTCATCATTTGTCATTTGCAGTTGAGGAAATGGAATGCCCTCTGACACATCTGAAGAAGTAGTGAAAGAAGTATAAAGCCAAGTAGTAATATAATCCCCTGGGGATGTCTTGCTACAGTCTTTTACATAGCAGTAGAGCCACTATAAATAGTTGGACGAAGATAAAAATCCTGACAAACATTGACATGGGAGAATATTGCCAGAATATTGTTGTGGTTTAAACCAGCAAGCAGCTAAACACCACACAGCCATTCACTCACTCCCTGCCCCCCTGCAGTGGGATGGGGGGAAGTAAAATTCGTGGGTCGAGATAAAGACAGTTTAACAGGACAGAAAAGGAAGGGAAAATAATAATAATGGTAAAAGAAATATACAAAGGAAGTGATGCACAATGCAGTTGCTCACCACCTGCTGACCAGTGCCCAGCCAGTTCCCCGGCCCTGGTCTCCACCTCCTGGCCAACTCCCCCCAGTTTATATGCTAAGCATGAGGTCATATGGTATGGAATGCCACTTTGGGTCAGCTGTCCTGGCTGTGCCCCCTCCCAGCTTCTCACTGACAGGGCATGAGAAGCTGAAAAGTCCTTGACTAGCGTAAGCACTACGTAGCAACAACTAAAATGTCAGTGTATTAGCAACATTATTCTCATACTAAATACAAAACACAGCACTATACCAGCTACAGTGAAGAAAATTAACTCTATCCCAGCCAAAACCAGGACAACATAGCAGTAGAGCCATTGTAAATAGACTAAGATAAAAATCCTGGCAAACATTTGGCGTGAAATGCTTGAGATATGAAATTATTCATTCTTTGAAGTCAAGAGATTTTAGTCTTGTCCACCCGAGGATACTGAGGGAGCTGGCAGAGGAGCTCGCCAAGCCACTCTCCGTCATTTATCAGCAGTCCTGGTCAACCGTGGAGGTCCCAGATGACTGGAAACTAGCGAATGTGACGCTCCTCTACAAGAAGGGTCGGAAGGAGGATCCGGGGAACTACAGGACTGTCAGCCTGACCTCGGTGCTGGGAAAGGTCATGGAGCAGATCATCTTGAATACCATTCCACAGCACATGTGGGACACCCAGGGCATTGGGCTCAGCCAGCATGGGTTTATGAAAGGGAGGTCCTGCCTCACTAACCTGGTCTCCTTCTATGATAAGGTGACCTGCTTAGTGGATGAGGGGAAGGCTGTGGACGTTGTCTACTTCGACTTCAGTAAGGCCTTTGACACTGTCTCCCACAGCATCCTCCTGGAGAAGCTGGCTGCTCACGGCTTGGAGAAGTGCACTCTGCGCTGGGTAAAAAACTGGCTGGAGAGCCAAGCCCAGAGCGTGGTGGTGAATGGAGTCAAATCCAGTTGGCAGCCAGTCACGAGTGGTGTTCCCCAGGGCTCAGTTTTGGGGCCAGTCTTGTTCAATATCTTCACTGATGATCTGGATGAGGGGATTGAGTGCACCCTCAGTAAGTTTGCAGATGACACCAAGCTGGGTGGAAGTGTCGATCTGCTGGAGGGCAGGAAGGCCCTATAGAGGGACCTGGACAGGCTGGATCGTTGGGCCGGAGCCAACGGTATAAGATTCAACAAGGCTAAGTGCCAGGTCCTGCACTTGGGTCACAACAACCCCATGCAATGCTACAGGCTTGGGGAGGAGTGGCTGGAGAGCTGCCTGGAGGAAAATGACCTGGCGGTGTTGGTTGACAGATGGCTGAACACGAGCCAGCAGTGTGCTCAGGCAGCCAAGAAGGCCAATGTCATCCTGTCTTCCGTCAGGAATAGTGTGGCCAGCAGGAGCAGGGAGGCGATAGTGCCCCTGTACTTGGCACTGGTGAGGCCACACCTTGAGTACTATGTTCAGTTTTGGGCCCCTCAATACAAGAAGGACATTGAGGTGCTGGAGCATGTCTAAAGAAGGGCAGCAAAGTTGGTGAAGGGTCTAGAGAATAAGTCTTATGAGGAGCAGGTGAGGGAGCTGGGGTTGTTTAGTCTGGAGAAGAGCAGGCTGAGGGAAGACCTTATCGCTCTCTACAACTACCGGAAAGGAGGTGGTAGCGAGGAGGGGGTCGGACTCTTCTCCCTAGTAACAAGCGATAGGACAAGACAAAAACAGCCTCAAGCTGCGTCAGGGGAAGTTTAGGTTGGATATTAGGAAAAACTTCTTCACCAAAAGGGTTGTCAGGCATTGGAACAGGCTGCCCAGGGAGGTGGTGGAGTCTCCATCCCTGGAGGTATTTAAAAGAAGGGTAGATGTGGTGCTTGAGGATATGGTTTAGTGGTGGACTTGGCAGTGATAGGTTAGCGGTTGGACTCGATCTTAAGGGTCTTTTCCAACCTAAACGATTCTATGATTCATAATACTAAAAACTGCTACCTTTATTTAAAAATCATTCAAACTCACATAAACCAAAGACATTATGATGAGACTTCTAATCTCTTTCAACTTAAACCCATCCATATTCCATACCATATGACATCATGCTCAGTATATAAACTGAGGGGAGTTGGTTGGGGATGGGCAGCTGTTGCTGTACGCTTCTGTGGGAGAACCTATCTTGGGCCGCATGTCTCCAGGACACAGGGCTCTACCCACCCTGGGGACAGTGATGCACAGACATCAATATGATGGATGCAAAATGTCTGTTTATTTAACTGCGTCACATGCTTATATAGCTCTTGCGCTTACTGTTCCTGCCACTCCTATGGGGAGGAGTCTATCTTTCCGTCACAGCCCATGATCTTCCGGTCGCTGATCCCTGTCTATTTCCCTACATCTCCCCCTCCCCATGCCGTTAAAAGTTCTACAAAGCTACTTGCATAAGCTGATAGATATTGCGGTCAGGTCTATGTTTATGTAACTCTTGCAGGCGCTCTCTGATTTGTCTTATAACACAGCATAACAATGGCAGCCCACAAGTAACCATGGTTACTACACACAAGATCCCCCCAATTATTACTATCCAATCCCAGTTCATATCTCTCTTTTGCCGCCCTTTCCCAGTGTCGCTCTCGTTGCAATATTGCTTGTGATCTTGTCAAGGAGCTCATTTCTTTTCCCAATGGCACGGCTAGCATGAGGATCCATGTCAGCAGACCCTGCAAAGAGACAACTCAGAGAGGGATTATTCATTATACATCCTTGCACAGTTCTGCTTTCACACACTTTGCAGGCACCCATTCTCTGCGCCCTTCATTCTCAACCGCGGCGTAGCCCCTCCCCAGGCATCTCAGTTTCCATCCTCTCTCCCATTGCTCACTGCCTGGGAACCTTACTCGTACCTGCGGATAGCACTCGCCTGCTTGAGCTTTGCCAAAGTGCTTCTCCACTGCTGTAACTTGCTCCTGCCCGCGTATAAAATGATTAAGCGAATATAGTGCACGCATTAAAATAGTTTGCTGAGCTGCTACGGGTATAGCTCCCTTATACCCCTCCCCCTCCCCAAGCTGTATTATTTTTGCTTTCAAGGTGCGATGAGCACGTTCAACTATTGCCTGCCCCGTGCTATTGTAAGCAATGCCGTGTTTTAATACAATATTCCAAGCTTTACACCATTCCTCGGTACTTTGAGCCTGAAAGCACGGTCCATTTTCTGTTTTTATTTCGGTGGGCTTTCCAAGCCACGCCATCACCGTGGTCCAATGTGCAGCCAACTGCGCTGCGGTCTGCTTCCGATGTTGAGTAGCCATGATGACTCCACTATATGTATCAATTGTAATTGCCAGGTGCCTTCCGGGGGCCAACTGTGGACATTCAGTAAAGTCAGTCTGCCAGATAGAATTTGCTTCCAGTCCTCGAGGGTTGACTCCTGCCTCCCACAATGGCGAGTGCTGACAGTAAGGACAGGTGGCTACCACTTCTCTTGCTGCTCTTATTGAGATGCCACACTCCTTTGCCAAGGCTTTAGCACCCAGGTGCAGTTGTTCATGCAGTTTCTTTGCCTCCGTCAATGTCCAGACTCCCGCGGCTGCCTCATTAGCCATGCGATTCCCCTCAATCAGTGGTCCAGGCCCCGTCTGATGACTGCGAATGTGAATTACTGTCACAGTTGCTCCTCGCTGCGATAAAGCAACCTCTAGCATCAAGGCAATTTCCGTGTGTGGTACACCCTCTCGTTTCATGGACGTGACTAATTTATACACGTATAAGGAGTCTGTGCACACATTTATATGCCGATCTATATCCTTTTGCAGGGCCATCTCTAGCGCTTTTGCTTCTAGCCACTGCACACTTTTACCCTGCTCCTCATACGACTGGTGCATCCAACTATTCTCTTCTTTCCACACTACCGCCGCTCTGTTCGTCTTCGAGGAAGCGTCTGTGAAATACGTTGGTCCTGGGTGAGGGTGTGCTGGTTTTGGCTGGGAAGGGGTTAATTCTCCTCACTGTGGGGGTCGGCTACCTTTCCAGCTTCCCGTGCTCTGCCGCGTAGCAGGGTGGGCTGGGAGGGGCAGGGCCACGGTGGGGACGGCTGACCCCGACTGGCCAATGGCAGGTTCATTCCATACCATGTGACACCATGACCAATATATTGAGGGGGGGCAGTGGCAGCGCGGAGGCGGCGCGGCGTCGGGTGGTGAGCGGCTGCGGCGTGTGCGGTTTGTTTCGGCGGCTCCTCTCCCTTCCCTTCCCCCTCTCCCCTCCCTTCCCCCCTCCCCCGGGGCTTTGCGCCTCTCGTTGTTCTCCTTTACATTGCATTTCTACTGTTATTTCTTTTAATTTTAATTATTAAACTGTTCTTATCCCAACCCACGAGTGTTACGCTCCTGATTCTCTCCCCCATCTACTGGTGGGGAGTGAGCGAGCGACTGTGTGGAGCTGAGCTGCCGCTAAACCACGACAGAGGGGTATCCAAAACTACTATCCACACTTAAATCCACCACTTAGGCTGTCTCGGCCCACCTCTGTATCGTGCCTGTGACGATTTTCCCTGGGTACGAGTATACTGCCAATTGTATATCCTCTTCACTCTCTACCACCTTCCGCCATTTCTCCCCATTGCACGGCACTGTCAGCTTATCTGGCTCCTTCCCAAAGATTCCCTTGCTTTCCCTTCGCAGACGCCAAATCATTCCCCCGGCTACCTTGACTTTTGTGGAGAATGCATCCTTGGGAACCTTCTGATATACCCATCGCAGTGGTTTTTCTTCCCCCGCCCGTATTTGATATAGCAATCCTAATCCTCCACCGGCGGTCAGAATCCAACCTGCAATTAATTCCTCCTGAGGGTCCCACCGCCATACTCCTTCCTTTTGCATTCGACGTTCTATCATCTGCAACTGCTCGACTGCCTCAGGGTCTAAACTCCTGGGCTCCCATGGGTCGGTCCCTTTCAGCAACGCATAGAAAGGTTGCATCTCCTCACCAGTGACGCGCACGAACGTCCGCAACCACTGCAGTGCTCCTGCCAGCTTCTGTACATCGTGTAAATTTTTAACCTTAGGTGTAAGTTTAATAGGCTGAGCTTGTATGCAATCCCCTTCTATTCTAGCACCCAGAAATCCACACACCGGTCCTCGCTGTACCTTTGCCTCAGCTATCTTGAGGCCGTGTCCCTCAAGGCCCCTTTGGGTGTCTGAAAAGACTTGTTCACATAACACCTCGGTGGGCGCAGCTATGAGGACGTCATTCATGTAGTGGATCATGTGGAGTCTCTCCCGATACTGTCGCCTTACTTGCTGCAATGCGGAAGCCACATACCTCTGGCAGATCGCTGGAGAGTTTTTCATCCCCTGCGGAAGTACCGTCCACTGCCATCTACTATCTGGTTCTGCGCGGTTCACCGCGGGCAGAGTAAAGGCAAATCTCTTTCTATCATCTGGATGTAGCGGAATGCTGAAGAAGCAGTCTTTGATATCTAAAACAATGACTCGCCATCCTTTTGGGACAGCACTCAGATCTGGTAGGCCGGGTTGGAGAGGCCCCATGTCCTCCATTTGCTGATTTACTGCTCTAAGGTCATGCAGCATCCTCCATTGGTTTTTATCTTTCTTTTTTACAGCAAATATAGGGGTGTTCCACGGGCTCATCGAGGGCTCTAGGTGCCCCGCTTCGTGCTCTCATTTTACTATAGCTCTTACAGCCTCTATTTTTTCCGTTGTCAGGGGCCACTTACTCCACCTAGATAAAAATCTCTAGCTATCAGCCGCCAGTTAGGTAACTCGACTGACTGTCGCTGGGGCGCACCCTTCGTTAAGGGTCCTGTCTTTCCCCGAGTTACTTCCCCTAGTGCGCGCATAGCCTGCTGCAGCTACCGCAGCACTTCCTCCGCGGACCCCTCCGGAGCTGCAGCGCTCCGGACCTCCCCTTTTGGCAATCTCTCTCTTCCCTCCTTCTGATTGGTCCTCCGAGTCCCTGCTGCCTTATGCCTCTTTTTTGCGCGCTGCAGGCAATCTGCCCCATCTTCCCACATGTGGACATCGGTTTCTCCCCCAACTTCTGATTCGCTGCTACTCGAGCTTGATCTATATCCACCCTGTCCTCCCCTCCAGGCACCCCAATCCTCCTCCTCGTCTGACTCCCATCTCAAGGGTTGCCCCGGGAGCCAGTCTCGAGGGTCGGGCAGAGGGCGGCGCCGCTGCCGGCGCTGCTTTCGGCGCTGATCATCTTTCTCCTTCCGCTCCGTCACTCCCGCTGCGTCCGCCGCCACGTCACCCTCCCCGCGCGCACGTACCCGCGCCTGTGCCAAATCGTCCCAGGGGTATGCAGGGGGGCGTTCCAAAGGTCCTGTTGGCTCAACAGGGAACACCGCCGCTTCCCGATCCGCCTCTTCGGGAGCCTCAGACTGAGTCGCTGGCCAGGCTACTCCGTCCGAACTCCCCGCTTCTTCCCCATCCCCCGCGATGCTTGCCCCTGTCTGCGTCCCCACTGCCCAGCCTGGGTCTGTTTCCGGGCTACTGTTGACTGTGGCCCCGTGCAGGCACCGCCGCGCCTGCTGCCACGTCTCCTGATCCTCCCGAACTTTTAATAGCAATCGGTGTATCTTTCCCCAGAGCTGTATGTACTGGGGTTTTCCCATCATAGCCCTTTCGGCTAACTCCTCTTTAATTCTCACCCAATTATCTTTATTAAATATGTCTGCGGGACTCCGTATGAGCCCCTGCGTAATCATCCATTGGATGGCCTTTGAGGTAGGCGCCTTCGAAATCGAAGTACCATATTCCTTCCCCAATCCCTTCAGTACCTTTACGACTGATTCCATGGCGCGCCCGCCGTCCTGCGGCTCCCCATCCCACCCCTGCGTGCCTCAAGCTATCATTTCCCCCCGGCGAACTTGCCATGCCGCCCCGCCGATCATGTCGGGGTCACCACTTGTTGCTGTACGCTTCTATGGGAGAACTTATCTTGGGCCGCATATCTCCGGGACACAGGGCTCTACCCACCCTGGGGACAGTGATGCACAGACATCAATATGATGGATACAAAATGTCCGTTTATTTAACTGCGTCACACGCTTATATAGCTCTTGCGCTTCCTGTTCCTGCCACTCCTATGGGGAGGAGTCTATCTTTCCGTCACAGCCCGTGGTCTTCTGGTCGCCGATCCCTGTCTATTTCCGTACAGGCAGCGATCGCGGCTTGGGGACTGGAGGGCCATCAGTCGGCGGGTGGTGAGCGGTTGCATCATTTGGTTTTTTTCTCTGGGTTTTGCTTCAATCTCTCTTTCTTGTTGTTTTCACTTTTTATTGCAATATAATAATAATAATTATGGTTTTTAATTATTAAACTGTTCTTATCTCAACCCACGAGTCTTCTTGCTTTTGCCCTTCTGATTCTCTCCCCCATCCCACTGGGGTGGGGAGAGCGAGTGAGTCGCTGTGTGGTGCTTAGTAGCTGGCTAGGGTTAAATCACTGGTTTCTTCCTACCGCTGCATTGCAGGTTACTTGCTTTGCTTTGTAGACCAGGAATTCCATGTGTTAGAGCATGGATGGAAACAAGAGGTAGAAGATATAGAGAGAACTAAATCAGTAATTCACCTGTCATGTGTCCAAACACCAGAAAGCACATGCTCTTCAAGTATGCTTGTTATGGTCTTTTAAATAGCACTCAAGCCACTGTAAATAGTTGGGCTCATACAAAAAGTAAGTGGTGCTGGAGAGGTAGTTTGTGGCTGTATGTTATGTAATAACTCCAAAATTTATCTAAATTCTTGTGTTTTATTCTTGGACAGTGCTTTTCCTCTAAACAATCACAAATGTTAATTTGTCTTGGAAATAATCAGCAATACACACACAAAAGACAGCAGATCAGATTTTGTGCATGGTAAATGAGAAAATCCAAAGCTGGTAAGTTACAAGTGCAAGTTAGTTCAGTGATTCAAATGTCAAGAAAGTGCACACAGCAAATAATAAGGAATAGTGCTGTAAGTGATAGCCTAAGGCAGGAGAACAAGAATCACATGTTTGTGCCAAGTACCTCCATGCAGTTATAAAACAGTCCTGTCAAACACACTGGGGTTAAAATCAACTTTTGTGAGTTGAACCGGCATACAGTCCTCTTGCAGTTTAAACACAAATTTCCTTTCTTTATTTAAATGTTATTGCACATTAAAAAAATGAGACAAATCATTAATAATATTAGACCCTACCATCACACCCTTGTCATTATTTTTGTGGTTTTCCCCTATACCAGATAATTTTAGCAGCTATTTTCAAAAATGAAAGTGCACACTTCAGCTGGCTGTAGACACAATGATTCCAAATGTCTACATAGTGCACAGTGCTGAGTTCATGCTCTGGCAGTTTGGCTGTTGAAATTGTTGGCCATTTAAGCAGAGTTCAAACACAGCTTGTAAATGCTGTTTATAGCCCAGAGTAGACACAACTGAAGATCAGGAACGCCTAGTGAGTTTTTCCTAAGCGTGCTGCAGGGCAGACACATCTATGTTTTGCAATGTGTGCAGCTGACTAGCCCAAACAGTTGATAAAATGTTCCTCTTTTGTCCATTGCCATTGAAGTCTCTGGCACCCTTCATGAGTACCTCAGCATGTACTGACATCTCTCTTCTGCGAGAATAGTATAATGATTTGGCCTGTCTTTTCTAGTCTCATTTTCTTCTTTGATTTTTTTCCTCCTCAAATGATAGGGAGTACTGTGATGACTTCCCAGCTGTGCACCCTCTTTGGACAGTCTCATACACAAGCTACATGAAGCTATGTTGTCCATCATATTCTTCATAGGCTCTCAACAGTGAAGGTACATTTCATTATGTGTTGCAGTCAGCTAGGCTAACCCTTAGCCTTCATGCTAAAGGCATTAATGTTCCTGAATTAGCCCAAGATTCCTCTTTCTTGCCCAGCTGGTTTTTCTACTGATGAACTGATGGAGTTAGCAATTGCGACACAGTTGCCCACAGATTCCACTACCCTGGTCCCTTACAGGGCTATACACTGTGTACATTGCCTTTCAGTGCATGTATGCTAAAGATTTCCTAGGACAGAAAAGCACTAGAAGGGTTCTGTAGAGACTGTAAGTGAATACATAGATGGAAGTGTAAAAGCAACATTGAAAGCACTGGTTTAATCTCATTGAAATAAATGTTTACAGATTTTCTGACCTTTTCCTGTAGATCATGTCAAGCCCTTCATCAAGTCCAGTGTGATTTAAAATTTAGAGCAACACTCCCTTTAGGCTGTTACATTAAAGACCAGATGTGAGTGAACGTTCAGACTCAACCTGAAATTTTCCACCAACTTCCAAATCCATAACCTGCAGGCAATTGCAAGAAGGTTGGCTGCACATACCTATTCATTGATCCCAAACAGGTGCTCTTTGTATGCAGTGGCAGAGGGATGATGTAGTTTCCCCCTTACTGCTTTGAAATAAAGAGAATTTACTAACATGGCAAATTTCTGAGAACATCCTTTTGGCAGGTTTTTTTCTAATCTTTAGTTTGCAGGCTATTTTCTTATTTACTCTACTGAAATATTGTCAAAATTTAGGATAAAGAAATATTTCTTATTACCTAAAATTTATACTTCCTCTGCAACGTCAAATATTCTGCAGCTGCTCTAGTCTTCACTTAAGGCCATAGATCTCTATCATGTTAAGAACATGATGACATGCACAGAATATCTTAACTAAGGTGATGCAAATAGGACTTTAGGAAACAAGCCTTGACTTTGCTCAAGAAGGTAGGACAGAATTTCAGAATATGTTTTGGAGGAACAGTTCGTATCACTGCAGGCCCAGGGACAGGAGTGAATACGTTTCAGCCACCTACCTGCTGTACTCCTTCTAGTATGTGCTAGCAGGGGACGAGTCTCCCCCAGCCTGAATTGTAATTGCCAGCCCTGGACACGTCTGACTATATATTGGGTTTGCATGGCAAAGTTTTGGTAGTGGGGGGGTGGCTTCTGTGAGAAGATGCCAGAAGCTTCCCCTATGTCTGGATAAGCCAATGCCAGCTGGCTCCAAGATGGACCTGCCACTGCCTAAGGCTGAGCCAATCAGCGACAGTAGTAATGCCTCTGTCATAACATATTTAAGAAGGGGGGAAAAACTGCCGTGCAACAGCAGCCAGAAGAGAGGAGTGAGAATATGTGAGAGAAACAACTCTGCAGACACCAAGGTCAGTGAAGGACGGGGAGGAGCTCCAGGTGCTGAAGAAGAGATTCCTCTGCAGCCTCTAGTGAAGCCCATGGTGAGGCAGGCTGTCCCCCTGCAGCCCATGGAGGTTAATGGCAGAACAGATATCCGCCTCCAGCCAGTGTAGGACCCTATGCTGGAGCAGGTGGATGTGCCTGAAGGAGGCTGTGACCCTGTGGGAAGTCCTGTGGGAAGCCCATGCTGGAGCAGGTTTTCTGGCAGGAAGTGTAACCCTGTGGAAAGGACATGCACTGGAGCAGTCCATGAGAAGGGCCTACATTGGAGAAGTTCATGGAGAACTATCTCCTGTGGGAGGGTCCCCACACTAGAGCAGGGGAAGAGTGTGAGGAGAAAGGAGCGGCAGAGACAACATGTGATGAACTGACCGCAACCCCCATTCTCGGTCCCCCTGTGCCACTCGGGGGGAAAAGGCAGAGAATTTGGGAGTGAAGTTGAGCCTGGCAAGAAGGGGGGGTGAGGGGGTGGGAAGGTGTTTTAAGTTTTGGTTTTATTTCTCATTATCCTACTCTGATTTGATTGGCAATAAATTAAATTAATTTCCTCAAGCTGAGTCTGTTTTGCCTCTGACGGTAGTTGGTGAGCGATCTCCCTGTCCTTAGCTCGACCTCTCTGAATTAACTGTACAACAAAGCATGCAGCATGGGGAATAAACAGGAGGAACGAGAGATCTGTGTGTGGCCATACAGCAGAAGTAGTTTTTGAGAAAGGGAAGAAAATAGTCCAAATCCTTCTGAAGGCTGGTTTTACCATAAAACAAAGTAAGGTCAAGGGACCTGCAGAAGAGATCCAGTTCTTAGGAATCAAATGGCAAGATGGTCGTCGTCAGGTTCCAGTGGATGTGATCAACAAAATAGCAGCCATGTCTCCACCAACTAGCAAAAAGGAAACACAAGCTTTCTTAGGTGGTGAGGGTTTTCGGAGAATACATATTCCAGATTACAGTCTGATCGTAAGCCCTCTCTATCAAGTGACCCAGAAGAAGAATGATTTCAAATGGGGCCTTGAGCAACAACAGGCCTTTCAAAAAATTAATCAGGAGATAGTTCATACAGTAGGCCTTGGGCCAGTCCGGGCAGGACAACATGTAAAAAATGTGCTCTACACTGCAGCCAGGGAGAATGGTCCTACCTGGAGCCTCTGGCAGAAAGCACCAGGGGAGACCCAATGTTCACCCCTAGGGTTTTGGAGTCATGGATACAGGGGGTCTGAAGCCTGCTATACTCCAACTGAAAAAGAGATGTTGGCAGCATACGAAGGGGTTCAATCAGCTTCAGAAGTGGCTGGTACTGAAGCACAGCTGCTTTTGGCACCCCGACTGCCGGTGCAGGGCTGGATGTTCAAAGGAAACGTCCCCTCTACATGTCATGCAACTAATGCTATGTGGAGTAAATGGGTTGCACTGATCACACAATGGATTTGTGTAGGAAACCCCAGTCACCCAGGAGTCTTGGAAGTGATCATGGACTGGCCAGAAGGCAAAGACTTTGGAATATCACCAGAGGAGGAGGTGACACGTGCTGAAGAAGCCCCACTGTATAACAAACTGCCAGAAAATGAGAAGCAATATGTCCTGTTCACTGATGGGTCCTGTCGTCTTGTGGGAAAGCACCAGAGATGGAAGGCTGCTGTATGGAGTCCTATATGACAAGTAGCAGAAACTGCTGAAGGAGAAGGTGAATCGAGCAAGATTGCAGAGGTAGTGGCCATCCAGCTGGCCTTAGACATTGCTGAATGGGGAAAGTAGCCAGTGCTCTATCTCTATACTGACTCCTGGATGGTGGCAAATGCCCTGTGGGGCTGGTTACAGCAGTGGAAGCAGAGTAACTGGCAGTGCAGAGGCAAATCCATCTGGGCTGCCACATTGTGGCAAGATATTGCTGCCCGGGTAGAGAACCTGGTTGTAAAGGTACGGCATGTTGATGCTCACACCCCCAAGAGACAGGCCACTATAGAACATGAAAACAACCAGCAAGTGGATCAGGCTGCTAAGATTGAAGTGGCTGAGGTGGATCTGGACTGGCAACATAAGGGTGAACTGTTTCTAGCTCGGTGGGCCCATGACACCTCAGGCCATACAGGGAGAGATGCAACATATAGATGGGCTCGTGATCGACGGGTGGACTTGACCATGGACACTATTGCGCTGGTTATCCATGAATGTGAAATATGCGCTGCAGTCAAGCAAGCGAAGTGGGTAAAGCCTCTGAGGTATGGGGGACGATGGCTGAAATATAAATATAGGGAGGCTTGGCAGATTGACTATATTACACTCCCACAAACCCCCCAAGGCAAGCGCCGTGTGCTTACAATGGTAATGGTAATGGTAATGGCACCCCAGAACGTACTGAGTGACACAATGGGGCTCATTTCCGAAACAACCTCATAGACACCTGGGCCACAGAGCATGGCATTGAGTGGGTGTATCACATCCCCTATCATGCACCAGCCTCTGGGAAAATCGAAAGATACAATGGACTGTTAAAAACTACACTGAGAGCAATGGGGGTTGGAACATTTAAACACTGGGATACACATTTAGCAAAAGCCACCTGGTCAATCAGCACTAGGGGATCTGCTAATCAAGCTGGCCCTGCCCAGTCAGAACCCTTACGTACTGTGGAAGGGAATAGAGTCCCTGTAGTGCATGTAAAAAACATGTTGTGGAAAACAGTCTGGGTTATTCCTGCCTTGGGTAAAGGCAAACCCATTCGTAGGACTGCTTTTGCTCGAGGACCTGGTTGCACTTGGTGGGTGATGCGGGAGGATGGAGAAATCCAATGTGTGCCTCAAGGGGATTTGATTTTGAGTGAAAACAGCCAATTAACTGAATGGTATGCTGTTAATTGCTATATACTCAGCGCTTGTCAGGCCACACCTGGAGTACTGTGTACAGTTCTGGTCCCCGCTATACAAAAAGGATGTGGACAGTCTGGAAGGGGTCCAGAGAAGGGCCACCAAGATGATCAAAGGATTGGGAAGCCTGCCATATGAGGATAGGCTGGGAGAGCTGGGTTTGTTCAGCCTTGAGAAAAGGAGGCTCAGAGGGGATCTCATCACCATGTACCAGTACTTAAGGGGTAGTTACAAAGAAGATGGAGACTCCCTTTTTACATGGAGTCACATGGAGAGGACAAGGGGGAATGGACACAAGTTGCTCTTGTGGAGATTCCGATTGGACACCAGAGGGAAATTTTTCACATTGAGGCCAATCAACCATTGGAATAATCTCCCCAGGGAAGTGGTTGACTCGGCCACGTTGGACACCTTCAAGAGTCGTCTGGACAGGGTGCTGGGCCATCTTGTCTAGACTGTGCTCTTCCAAGAAAGGTTGGACTAGATGATCCCTGAGGTCCCTTCCAACCTGTGATTCTGTGATTCTGTGATAATGTTGTATGTCATCACTACTATGATTGCTATATGCCATATCAATGGTATCATGGTGGGAATCTCCCAAATTAATAAATAAAATTGAACTTTCATTGAACCAAGCAAAGTGCAGCAGTGATAGAACAAGGACTGACAGTGTAGTGGTGATGGAACGAGGACTGACTTCAGTATGCAACAATCCAACACCACACACCCCACCTCTCTGAAAGAATCATACAGTAGATGGAACCGAAAGTCATGGACTAAATGAACTCAATGGACATTTCACAGACATTTTACAGGGGTGGTCCATAGACTAGGGCAATGATAAATGAAATCTGTATAGTCTATTAAGGGATGAGAAGGCGGGTATGGGTTACTGAAGTTGTATTGGATAGTATGGGACCTGAGCATGATGTAAATGATATGGAATAAGGGTTGGATACTTTTGTTTAGGAAACAAACTTGGGGTTAGAGGGATGAGATATTTTTCTGTGCCTTTCTAGAGGATTCATGGGTCCTTTCTGGTTTTCTGTGGCTTTCTTGAAGAGTGCGGTTGTATCTCTGTTCAGTCCCAGGCTGAGCTGCTCCAAGCAAAGAGAACTGCCAGAGCTGCTGAGGATACCACATTTTCCAAGAGGACCTGCTGTCCTCAGTTTTAGTGATAGAGCAGCTGGGAGCTCTGGCCCAAATTCCTGTGACAACAATAGCCTTAGAGCCCTACAATTAAAGGCAGAAGTACAGGTTTTTCCAAAATCCCAAGCTGCTCCCCTCAGACATCTTTCTCCCTCCATAATAATCCAAACTTCCTTTCCAAAGCTATAGCTCTTAAAACAAGATAATACTGGCTAGAACTGTTTCACTCCCAAATCCCAAAGATGGAGTTCATACCTACTCTGCAATACCAGATCAGAATACAGACACAGCTTCTTCATCAAGCCACTTGGCGGCCAGCTCTTAATTTTGACATGCCTCTTACAGGCATGGATGTAAAAGGTTGCACGATGGTGCTGCAGCCTGTGACAACATGCATTTGGATAACAGCCGAGGTCTCTCGCAGCGGTAAAAAGTCAGAGGCTTGGGGGTGGGGTAGGGGGGGAAGGCAAAAGCATCCAGCATTTCCCATTCAACTTTGTGGTTCTAGTTAAAAAACGCAACCTGATCCAGATTTCTGAAGTGTTTTGAACAAAAGCTATGTTGCTAACATCCATACAGCCACATTACTTTCGATCTCTGTAAAGACTCTGTAAAATAAAGCGTGGTTCATGTTCTATCACAGCACTCCAAAACTTAGGCTACCCCTAACTCTCACATCCTCAACCAGCCCATCCTTGTTCGTTAGTATAAGGTCAAGAAGCACATCTCGCCTCGTTGGCTCCTCCACCACCTGCATCAAAAAGTTGTCCTTGATGCTCTGCAGGAACCTTCTGGATTGTGTGTGCCTTGCCATGTTGCTTTTCCAACAAATATCAGGGTGGTTGAATTTCCCCACGAGAACCAGGGCCTGTGATTGTGAGGCTACTTCCAGCTGTCTGTAGAAGGCTTCATCAACTACCTCTTCCTGATCAGGTGGCCTGTAGGAAATGCCCATAACAGTGTTGCCCATATTTGCCTGCCCCTTAATTTTTATGCACAAGCTCTCAACTTGTTCTCCTTCCACTCCAAGGCAGAGCTCGACGCATTCCAGTTGCTCCCTGTCATGGTTAATAAGTAATTAAAGAATATCATCCAGAGATCTGCCCCAAGGATCGATAGCTATGCGTGGCAGGGTATGTGGGATAGTATGGGCAAATGCCTAGGATGGTGCGCACCTCCAGTGTTGTGGAACTTCACCCCTGAACAAGTGCAGAATCCTGAAAAATTAGTAGAATATATGGAGGAAGTATGTTGTCACCCTGGCAATCCCAGAGAAATACAAATCACTGCAATGTGCTGGGGCCTGGCCCATGCCTATCGAGCCCTGTTTAACACTCTTCAGTAACCCCAAGGGAAAGAGAAGGCCTTTGGATCTAAAAAGACAAAGACAAGGAAAGCAACAAGCACTGCAGCCACTCAAACCCCCACGATAGACACTGCAGCTACTCCAACCCCAGTGACAAGCATTGCAGCTGAATCAGAGGACCAACCCGTGCCAGTATCAGTCGCCCCTATGCACAAGAATAAATCTTGGAAGAGAAAGTCAACTCGTTTAGAAAGAGATGATGAAGAAGCAGGGCCATCACAAGAAGAGGAGGAGGAAGAGGAAGAACTCATACAAGAAACAGAAACTACCTGATCCCTATCCTTGAGTGAGTTGCGGGATATGCGGAAAGATTTCGGCCATCGTTCAGGTGAGCACATTGTCACCTGGCTGCTCCGATGCTGGGATAACAGGGCCAGTAGTCTGGAATTAGAGGGAAAAGAAGCCAAACAGCTGGGATCCCTCTCTAGGGAAGGAGGCATTGACAAAGGAATTGGAAAAGGAACACAAGCACTCAGCCTCTGGAGGCGAGTCCTGTCAGGTGTGAGAGAAAGGTACCCCTTCAAAGAAGATATTGTATTTCGCCTAGGAAAATGGATGACTGGCGATTCACGACATGGACTCCGTATTCATGCACAAGTGAAGCCGTTTATTTACAAAAGATCAGCCTTAATATAGTCTGCTTCAAGACCTAGTATTTTTCCATTGTCTCCGCCTCTGAATATGTTGTATCACATTAGCTCCGTATATGGTATAAACATAGACAAGCCATGGGCTCACCTGTTGAATCTTCTCTGGTGCTATTTGCAGACTGGCCTGCTTTATTTGGTGGGATGCAAACGCTAAGGTCATTTACATATATTCATCAGATTCTGCGGCAATAAGGCTATCATCCATATAGTGATAGATAAGTGCTTCAGCAAATTGTTCACGTACTGGGAATAGGGCTTTCGCTACAAACCATTGACATATCATAGGGCTATTTTTTCATGCCTTGTGGCAACACTACCCAATGATAGCGTTTGTGGGGCTCACTAATATTAATGGAAGGGACTGAAAATGCAAATTTAGGGGCATCGTTAGGATGCAAAGGAGTTGTAAAGAAACAATCTTTTAAATCAATAATAGTAAGATGCCAATTGCGGGGGGATCATGGCAGGTGACGGCATGCCTGGTTGTAGTGCACCCATATCCTCCATTACAGCATTAATTTTCCTTAGGTCATGTAAGAGACGCCATTTACCACTTTTCTTCTGAATGACAAACACAGATGAATTCCATGGACTAGTGGTAGGTACTGTGTGTCCTGCATGTAATTGTTCGTCAACTAATTTGTGTAAATGGCGCAATTTGACAACAGGCAGGGCCCACTGTTCCACCCATACCGGAGTTTGTGTTGCCCATGTCAATTCTAAGGTGGCTTGCGCCGCAGTGGCCCTCAGGATAAATTTGACCCAATTTGCACTCCCCACTGACTCATACAGACCCGTCCCCATAATGTAATTGGTGTTGCTAATACAAACGGGCGCACCGACGCTACATGTTTGTCGGGCCCTTCGATTAATATCATGTTTTCACTCTGCAAAGGTAAAGCATTCCCGCCAATTCCAGTTAAAGCTTCCCCAAGTTGCACCAGAGGCCAGTCTTTGGGCCACAGTTCTTTAGAGATGACGGTGACATCAGCACCAGTGTCAAGAACACCGGCTAATCGGATAGATTTCTTGTCTTTCGTCGTCAGGGTACAGTGCAGCATGGGGCGCGTGGCACTCACTGTTTGGGCCCACAAAATATGCGGGGCTCCTGTTGATGCAAAGCCTTGACACCCTCGTACTGTGTTAGTGGTTTGTGGGGGGTGGGCATTAAAGTAGACTAACTGGGCTATTCGTGAGCCTTGCACAATATTTCAAGGTGTGTAGGGGAATAGACAGGGATCGGCGACCAGAAGATCACGGGATGTGACGGAAAGATAGACTCCTCCCCATAGGAGTGGCAGGAACAGGAAGCGCAAGAGCTATATAAGCGTGTGACGCAGTTAAATAAACGGACATTTTGTATCCATCATATTGATGTCTGTGCATCACTGTCCCCAGGGTGGGTAGAGCCCTGTGTCCCGGAGATATGCGGCCCAAGATAAGTTCTCCCATAGAAGCGTACAGCAACAAGTGGTGACCCCGACATGATCGGCGGGGCGGCATGGCAAGTTCGCCGGGGGGAAATGATAGCTTGAGGCACGCAGGGGTGGGATGGGGAGCCGCAGGACGGCGGGCGCGCCATGGAATCAGTCGTAAAGGTACTGAAGGGATTGGGGAAGGAATATGGTACTTCGATTTCGAAGGCGCCTACCTCAAAGGCCATCCAATGGATGATTACGCAGGGGCTCATATGGAGTCCCGCAGACATATTTAATAAAGATAATTGGGTGAGAATTAAAGAGGAGTTAGCCGAAAGGGCTATGATGGGAAAACCCCAGTACATACAGCTCTGGGGAAAGATACACCGATTGCTATTAAAAGTTCGGGAGGATCAGGAGACGTGGCGGCAGGCGCGGCGGTGCCTGCACGGTGCTACAGGCGACAGTAGCCCGGAAATAGACCCAGGCTGGGCAGTGGGGACGCAGACAGGGGCAAGCATCGCGGGGGATGGGGAAGAAGCGGGGAGTTCGGACGGAGTAGCCTGGCCAGCGACTCAGTCTGAGGCTCCCGAAGAGGCGGATCGGGAAGCGGCGGTGTTCCCTGTTGAGCCAACAGGACCTTTGGAACGCCCCCCTGCATACCCCTGGGACGATTTGGCACAGGCGCGGGTACGTGCGCGCGGGGAGGGTGACGTGGCGGCGGACGCAGCGGGAGTGACGGAGCGGAAGGAGAAAGATGATCAGCGCCGAAAGCAGCGCCGGCAGCGGCACAGCCCTCTGCCCGACCCTCGAGACTGGCTCCCGGGGCAACCCTTGAGATGGGAGTCAGACGAGGAGGAGGATTGGGGTGCCTGGAGGGGAGGACAGGATGGATATAGATCAAGCTCGAGTAGCAGCGAATCAGAAGTTGGGGGAGAAACCGATGTCCACATGTGGGAAGATGGGGCAGATTGCCTGCAGCGCGCAAAAAAGAGGCATAAGGCAGCAGGGACTCGGAGGACCAATCAGAAGGAGGGAGGAGAAGGACCGCCAAAATGGGAGGTCCGGAGCGCTGCAGCTCCGGAGGGGTCCGCGGAGGAAGTGCTGCGGCAGCTGCAGCAGGCTATGCGCGCACTAGGGGAAGTAACTCGGGGGCAGACAGGACCCTTAAACGAAGGGTGCGCCCCAGCGACAGTCAGTCGAGTTACCTAACTGGCGGCTGATAGCCAGAGATTGTAGCCTCGATGGAGTAAGGATAGAGATGCCCGGGATCTTCCCTGTCCGACTAGCTCCAGGAGGAGGGGTGGAGTGGACGCCTATAGATGCCAAGCTAGTGCGGAGTTTATGGCGAGAAATTAGGGAAAAGGGGCTAAAAGACGAAGGGGTAGGATTGCTGCTAGATGCTGCGCATGCAGCGCCGTTGACCCCCTCTGATGCTAGGCAGTTGGCGAAAGCAATATTGGCTCCCACAATGTACATACTTTCGAAGGAGGCAATGCACAGTGCCTGCCATGCCCTCGTACAGCAAGCGGCGGCAGTTCCGGGCCACCCGCTGAGAGGGACCACCCTTGACCGGCTCACTGGCAGAAGTCAAGGACTGGAAACCCCGCAGTTGCAAGCAGCAGAATTAAGGGGCAGGGAGCTGCAAGCGGTAACGGAGAGTTCCCGCAGAGCGTATAGCGAAGTGGGCAGGTATGAAAAAAAAGCAGAACCTTGGCAAAAGATACAGCAAGGACTAGCAGAGCCATTTACAACGTTTTGCGACAGGTTGCAGAAGGCTATTATAGAATCAGAATTGCCACCAGCAGCCAAGGAGGCAGTCCTTATGGATTGCCTCCCAAGTCAAGCAAATCCGCAAACACAAGATGTCCTCCGCACCCTGGCGGTGGGGGCATCATTGGGTCAAACCATCAGGCATGTCTTGCACCAGGAGGCGTTGAATCAGCATGGCGGTGTGGGAGCGCACATCTGCCAGAACCCTGACTGTGGAAGCGAAGAAAAGGTGCTGGTGCAAGCGGCCGGGGTGGGGCCGAGATGTCACTTGTGTGGACGGCAAGGGCACTTTAAAGCTGGGTGCCCACTAGCGGAAAGGGGAGGACGTAGTGGAGGAGGAGCGCGCCCAGTAGGGAGGTGCTGGGCGTGTGGGAAGCCAGGACACCTGGCAAGAGATTGTCCAACCACAAAGCCGGGAAACGGCCAAAGGAGGGCGAAGCGAGGGGGATTCGCGCCTCCTGTGAGTCAAATGGCCCCCATCATGGTGCCAGTGCCAGGAGCTTGGCCCACCGTAGCGGGCCAAGGGGGAGTGAACCTTCAGGCAGGGGAGCAGAACCAGCAAGATTTGCAGGTTACAGCCCCCGCGTGGCCTTGGTCATAGGCTGTGACGAGAGACCCATGGCGGCGGTGATGATTACCCCGCAAGAGCCGAGTTGCCTGGCATGGATATGCCTGGGAATATTAGTGGATACCGGGGCAGATGTCACAGTGATGCCACTCAAATGGTGGCCACCAACTTGGCCCCTTGCCATGGGAAAACGTATAATAGGGGTGGGAGGAGAACAACAAACAAGGACTAGTACTTGCCCTGTGAAACTCGAAGTCCTGGACGAGGAGGCAGGGAAGCTCCTCACGGCCGTAGTGACCATACTAGTAGCAGATGGGGTAGCAAGCCCCTTGTTGGGGCGGGACGCCCTTGCCCAGATGGGGATCGGGTTGAAAAATTTAGCATAAGGGCCACTGCCTCAGAGGGGCTTCGTCAGCACAAGTTAGTGTGGAAAACCGAACAGCCCGTCTGGGTGGAGCAGTGGCCCCTGACAACAGAGAAAACAGAGGCTGTAAGAGCTATAGTAAAACGAGAGCACGAAGCAGGGCACCTAGAGCCCTCGATGAGCCCGTGGAACACCCCTATATTTGCTGTAAAAAAGAAAGATAAAAACCAATGGAGGATGCTGCATGACCTTAGAGCAGTAAATCAGCAAATGGAGGACATGGGGCCTCTCCAACCCGGCCTACCAGATCTGAGTGCTGTCCCGAAAGGATGGCGAGTCATTGTTTTAGATATCAAAGACTGCTTCTTCAGCATTCCGCTACATCCAGATGATAGAAAGAGATTTGCCTTTACTCTGCCCGCGGTGAACCGCGCAGAACCAGGTAGTAGATGGCAGTGGGCAGTACTTCCGCAGGGGATGAAAAATTCTCCAGCGATCTGCCAGAGGTATGTGGCTTCTGCATTGCAGCAAGTAAGGCAGCAGTATCAGGAGAGAATCTACATGATCCACTACATGGATGACGTCCTCATAGCTGCGCCCACCGAGGTGTTATGTGAACAAGTCTTTTCAGACACCCAAAAGGGCCTTGCGGGACAGGGCCTCCAGGTAGCTGAGGCAAAGGTACAGCGAGGACCAGTGTGTGGATTTCTGGGTGCTAGAATAGAAGGGGATTGCATACAAGCTCAGCCTATTAAACTTACACCTAAGGTTAAAAATTTACACGATGTACAGAAGCTGGCAGGAGCACTGCAGTGGTTGCGGATGTTCGTGCGTGTCACTGGTGAGGAGATGCAACCTTTCTATGCGTTGCTGAAAGGGACCGACCCATGGGAGCCCAGGAGTTTAGACCCTGAGGCAGTCAAGCAGTTGCAGATGATAGAACGTCGAATGCAAAAGGAAGGAGTATGGCGGTGGGACCCTCAGGAGGAATTAATTGCAGGTTGGATTCTGACCGCCGGTGGAGGATTAGGATTGCTATATCAAATACGGGCGGGGGAAGAAAAACCACTGCGATGGGTATATCAGAAGGTTCCCAAGGATGCATTCTCCACAAAAGTCAAGGTAGCCGGGGGAATGATTTGGCGTCTGCGAAGGGAAAGCAAGGGAATCTTTGGGAAGGAGCCAGATAAGCTGACAGTGCCGTGCAATGGGGAGAAATGGCGGAAGGTGGTAGAGAGTGAAGAGGATATACAATTGGCAGTATACTCGTACCCAGGGAAAATCGTCACAGGCACGATACAGAGGTGGGCCGAGACAGCCTAAGTGGTGGATTTAAGTGTGGATAGTAGAGTTTTGGATACCCCTCACCCAGGACCAACATATTTCACAGACGCTTCCTTGAAGACGAACAGAGCGGCGGTAGTGTGGAAAGAAGAGAATAGTTGGATGCACCAGACGTATGAGGAGCAGGGTAAAAGTGTGCAGTGGCTAGAAGCAAAAGCGCTAGAGATGGCCCTGCAAAAGGATATAGATCGGCATATAAATGTGTGCACAGACTCCTTATATGTGTATAAATTAGTCACGTCCATGAAACGAGAGGGTGTACCACACACGGAAATTGCCTTGATGCTAGAGGTTGCTTTATCGCAGCGAGGAGCAACTGTGACAGTAATTCACATTCGCAGTCATCAGACGGGGCCTGGACCACTGATTGAGGGGAATCGCATGGCTGATGAGGCAGCCGCGGGAGTCTGGACATTGACGGAGGCAAAGAAACTGCATGAACAACTGCACCTGGGTGCTAAAGCCTTGGCAAAGGAGTGTGGCATCTCAATAAGAGCAGCAAGAGAAGTGGTAGCCACCTGTCCTTACTGTCAACACTCGCCATTGTGGGAGGCAGGAGTCAACCCTCGAGGACTGGAAGCAAATGCTATCTGGCAGACTGACTTTACTGAATGTCCACAGTTGGCCCCCGGACGGCACCTGGCAATTACAATTGATACATATAGTGGAGTCATCATGGCTACTCAACATCGGAAGCAGACCGCAACACACTTGACCGCGCATTGGACCACGGTAATGGCGTGGCTTGGAAAGCCCACCGAGATAAAAACAGACAATGGACCGTGCTTTCGGGCTCGAAGTACCGAAGAATGGTGTAAAGCTTGGAATATTGTATTAAAACACGGCATTGCTTACAATAGCACGGGGCAGGCAATAGTTGAACGTGCTCATCGCACCTTGAAAGCAAAAATAATACAGCTTGGGGAGGGGGAGGGGTATAAGGGAGCTATACCCGTAGCAGCTCAGCAAACTATTTTAATGCGTGCACTATATTCGCTTAATCATTTTATACGCGGGCAGGAGCAAGTTACAGCAGTGGAGAAGCACTTTGGCAAAGCTCAAGCAGGCGAGTGCTATCCGCAGGTACGAGTAAGGTTCCCAGGCAGTGAGCAATGGGAGAGAGGATGGAAACTGAGATGCCTGGGGAGGGGCTACGCCGCGGTTGAGAATGAAGGGCGCAGAGAATGGGTGCCTGCAAAGTGTGTGAAAGCAGAACTGTGCAAGGATGTATAATGAATAATCCCTCTCTGAGTTGTCTCTTTGCAGGGTCTGCTGACATGGATCCTCATGCTAGCCGTGCCATTGGGAAAAGAAATGAGCTCCTTGACAAGATCGCAAGCAATATTGCAACGAGAGCGACACTGGGAAAGGGCGGCAAAAGAGAGATATGAATTGGGATTGGATAGTAATAATTGGGGGGATCTTGTTGTGTGTAGTAACCATGGTTACTTGTGGGCTGCCATTGTTATGCTGTGTTCTAAGACAAATCAGAGAGCGCCTGCAAGAGTTACATGAACATAGACGTGACCGCAATATGTATCCGCTTATGCAAGTAGCTTTGTAGAACTTTTAGCAGCATGGGGAGGGGGAGATGTAGGGGAATAGACAGGGATTGGCGACCGGAAGATCACGAGCTGTGACGGAAAGATAGACTCCTCCCCATAGGAGTGGCAGGAACAGGAAGTGCAAGAGCTATATAAGCGTGTGACGCAGTTAAATAAACGGACATTTTGTATCCATCATATTGATGTCTGTGCATCACTGTCCCCAGGGTGGGTAGAGCCCTGTGTCCCGGAGATATGCGGCCCAAGATAAGTTCTCCCATAGAAGCGTACAGCAACAAAGGTGGAGTGGGAGAGTCTAGGCCATAATTTTGATTTCACCAGAGTAATCTGAATCAATAACGCCGGGTAAAACAAATAGCCCTTGCAGGGTTGTAGACAATCATGGGACACCAGGGTAAAAGATTTCATGATTGACCCCAACGCATTCCTTGAATATGGGGATCCCAGTCCATATTCTATCACTCCTTGTCGCATTTCCTTAATAATGGAAAAGTTAAGTCCTTCCCATCTCGGTTGTTGATTGGGAACATAGATTACAGGGGCTATGATCTTTGTGGCCAGCTCATGATTCCCAGCGGCTAATGCCTCTTTACGGATCGCTTGCCCTTGATCATGTGGGTCTTAGGGGTACAAATCAGGTTCTTTCTCTGGGTCAATGGGTCCAGGATCGAACGGGTAATCAGGGTCATCATCGCTGTTCGAGGACCCTAGGTAAACTTGAGTCTTACATCGGGTGCCTTTCGTTTTTCCTGGGACCTCAGATTTAGCTGGCATTGGGGGGACAGTGGATAGAGCGGCGGACTCACACTCTCCGGCATCTCGGTAACTAGCTTCCTGCTTGCGCATAAGCTCTAATATTTGTCTCCAGGGAGTTAAGAGCTCTGCCGCATTTTTATCCGACCTTGTTGCTCTATCCCACAATTTAACTCCTGCTTCGTCCCAAGTTTCAGAGTTAAAAATGTTAACGGCATTGGCCCCCTCAGTTTATTGATACCCACTTCAAAATTCTCTTTAATGACTACGGGTCAATATCAACTTTGTGCTTTCATAGGAGTCCCTCCATTAGGCTCAGTACTGACTTCTCCTCAGACGATATATTATTCCCCATAGTTCCCCACAGCTCACCTCACTCAATGAGGGATACCAGCTGGCTCCTGCTTCCTTTCAGCAGCACTTCAGTCCTGTGGGGATCGCCACCAGGTCACCTATTAGGTCAATTTGTCGCTCCTCACACAGGGCACCATTTGTGGCGATTCACGAACCGGACTCCGTATCCATGCACAAGCAAAGCCGAAGCCATTATTAACAAAAGAGAAGCCTTAATAGTCTGCCTCCTGAGCTAGTATTTTTCCCTTCTCTCCGCCTCTGAATGTGTTCTATCACACTAGTTCCACATATGGTATAAACATAGATAAGCGCGCTCTCCTGCTTCGCTGCTCCAGCTGTGCCCCTGACCTTCTGTCCAGCATATCAAGGCCTCAGTTCTGTGTTTTTCTGTGGGTTGTTTTTCTATCCCACGGCTTGCATCCAATAAGGGCGATGAGCCCACGGGAGGCCACATTCACTTACTCCACACCATGCCACATAGGCTTTACCCGCTTTGCTTACATGATTGCAGCGCATGTTTCACATTCATGGATAACCTGTGCAATAGCGTCCATGTTCAAGTCCACCCCTCGCTCACGAGCCCATCTGTATGTTGCATCTCCTCCTTGATGGCCTGCGGTGTCATGGGCCCACCGAGCTAGAAATAATTCACCCTTATGTTGCCAGTCCAGATCCACCTCAGCCACTTCAATCTTGGCAGCCTGATCCACTTGCTGGTTGTTTTCATGTTCTTTAGTGGCCTGTCTCTTGGGGGTGTGAGCATCAACATGACGTACTTTCACAGCCAGGTTCTCTACCCAGGCAGCAATATCTTGCCACAATGTGGCAGCCCAGATGGGTTTACCTCTGCACTGCCAGTTGTTCTGCTTCCGCTGCTGTAACCAGCCCCACAGGGCATTTGCCACCATCCAGGAGTCAGTATAAAGATAGACCAATGGCCACTTTTCCTGTTCGGCAACGTCTAACGCCAGCTGGGTGGCCTTTACTTCTGCAAACTGGCTTGATTCAACTTCTCCTTCAGCGGTTTCTGTGACATGTTATACAGGACTCCATACAGCAGCCTTCCATCTCTGGTGCTTCCCCACAAGACGACAGGACCCATCAGTGAACAGGGCATATTGCTTCTCATTTTCTGGCAGTTTGTTATAGAGTGGGGCTTCTTCAGCACGTGTCAACTCCTCCTCTGGTGATAATCCAAAATCTTTGCCTTCTAGCCAGTCCATGATCACTTCCAAGATTCCTGGGCGACTGGGGTTTCCTACTCGAATCCGTTGTGTGATCAGTGCAACCCATTTACTCCATGTAGCATCAGTTGCATGGTGTGTAGAGGGGACCTTCACATTGAACATCCAGCCCAGCACGGGCAGTCAGGGTGCCAGGAGCAACTGTGCCTCAGTACCAACCACTTCTGAAGCAGCTCGAACCCCTTCGTATGCTGCCAATATCTCTTTTTCAGTTGGAGTATAGCGGGCTTCGGACCCTCTGTATCCCCGACTCCAAAACCCTAGGGGTGAACATCGAGTCTCCCCTGGTGCTTTCTGCCAGAGGCTCCAGGTAGGACCATTCTCCCTGGCTGCAGTGTAGAGCACATTCTTTACATCTTGTCCTGCCCGGACTGGCCCAAGGCCTACTGCGTGAACTATCTCCTGTTTAATTTTTTGAAAGGCCTGTTGTTGCTCAAGGCCCCATTTGAAATCATTCTTCTTCCGGGTCACTTGATAGAGAGGGCTTATGACCAGACTGTAATCTGGAATATGCATTCCCCAGAAACCCACAGTGCCCAAAAAAGCTTGTGTTTATTTTTTGCTAGTTGTTGGAGACATGGCTGTTATTTTGTTGATCACATCCATTGGAATCTCACGACGACCATCTTGCCATTTTATTCCTAAAAACCGGATCTCTTGTGTGGGTCCCTTCACCTTACTTTGTTTTATGGCAAAACCAGCCTTCAGAAGGATTTGGACTATTTTCTCTCCTTTCTCAAAAACTTCTTCTGCTGTGTAGCCCCACACGATGATGTCATCGATGTATTGTAGGCATTCTAGAGCTTCTCCCTCTTCCACTGCAGTCTGAATCAGTCGATGGCAAATGGTAGGACTGTGTTTCCACCCCTACAGCAGTCGATTCCAGGTGTACCCTTCGCCCCTCCATGTGAAAGCAAACTGTAGCCTGCACTCTGCTGCCAAAGGGCTGGAGAAAAATGCATTAGCAATAACAGTTCCCTTAGATTCTGGATACCTTTCTCCAAGGTTCTTCATTTTCCTAAACGATATGTAACATCTTCCTTGAAGGGCTACCTTTCCTTCAATCTGGACAGGAGTCGCCTCCAGAGGCTGAGGGCTTGTTTCCCTTTTCCAATTGCTTTGTCAATGCCCCCTTCCCTAGAAAGGGATCCCACTTGTTTGGCTTCCTTCCCCTCTAATTCCAGGCTCCTGGCCCCATTATCCGAGCATCGGAGCAGCCAGGTGGCAATTTGCTCACCTAGGCGACGACCATAATCTTTTCGCATATCTTGCAGCTCACTCAAGGACAGGGATTGGGTGGTCTCCTTTTCATTCATGACTTCTTCCTCCTCTCCCCCTCGTGATGGCACTGCTTTTTCATCATCTCTTTCTAAATGAGTTGATTTTCGCTTCAAGATTTCTTCTTCTGTATGGGGGCAACTGATACTGGCACAGGTTGATTGCTGGTTCAGCTGCAGTGCCTGACGCTGGGGTTTGAGTGGCCGTATGCAGGGATGAATGTCACAGACTCCTGAGAGATGTTTTGCACAAGACCCTTATTGTCAGCTTTTCATTGCTTATATATCTTTTTGACACATTCCTCATGCGATCACACGCACAATTTCTCTTATTCGTCAGCTAGCTCTAAACACCCGCCTTATGCTACATTCTAATAGGCTGTTCTATTTGCGCTACTTCATTTGGTTTTGCTTACTTAAATACTTCTTCGCATTCCCACGTTCCTGTCTCTGTCTTTTACTGCCGCTTTGCTTCAGTTCAAGGACGTGTCAAACAGTGCTAAGTTACTTGCAAATTCATCCCCCACATCTCCCCCATTTTTATTTTGTATTAGCCACACATTTTTTACTGTTCTCTCTATTAATCACTGCAAGCACTGACAAAAGAATGGCAAAATTAAAAGCAAAACAAGGAATTCATTCACTACTTCCCATTGGCAGGCAGGTGTTCAGCCATCTCCAGGAAAGCAGGGCTCTATCACGCGTAACAGTTACTTGGGAAGACAAATGCCATCACTCCAAACATTCCCCCCTTCCTTCTTCTTCCCCCAGCTTTATATACTGAGCATGATGTCATATGGTATGGAATATCCTGTTGGTCAGATTAGGCCAGCTGTCCTGGCTGTGTCCCCTCCCAGCTTCTTGTGCACCTGGCAGAGCACAGGGAGCTGAAAAAGTCCTTGACCAGTGTAAGTGCTACTTAGCAACAACTAAAACATCTCCGCATTATCACCACTGTTTCCAGCAAAAATCCAAAATATAGTCTCATACTAGCTACTACGAAGAGGTCTCTCGCAGCGGTAAAAAGTCAGAGGCTTGGGGGTGGGGGTGGGGAAGGCAAAAGCATCCAGCCTTTCCCATTCAACTTTGTGGTTCTAGTTAAAAAACGCAACCTGATCCAGATTTCTGAAGTGTTTTGAACAAAACCTATGTTGCTAACGTCCATACAGCCACACTACTTTCGATCTCTGTAAAGACTCTGTAAAATAAAGCGTGGTTCATGTTCTATCACAGCACTCCAAAACTTTGGGGGTTTGCACAAAGAGAACTCAGATACTCCAAAACACTTATGATTTCAGATCACCAAACCCTGAGAAAAACAAAACTTCATCAACCCGCCTCTTGTATTTTTTCCAATAAAAATAAAAGCGCATATCGGTGCTGAATGCCAGCAGACTGTGCAGGCTGAACATCTGAAAGGAAAGCCATTAGTGCAGACCTGGACTTCAGAGCTTTTTGGAAACAGTAACTCAGCAGGGTAGTCAATAAGACTTGTAAATCCATTTACTGCATCTTTTAGATCAATTTCTTTCTGACTTCTCGTACAACATTTAAAACTTGCTGAAGCCCCAAGACATTCTTCTCCCATGATGCCTTTAGAGTAAACCACTCAATCATCAGAAAACGTTGCGTATTTTTCTTCACAACTACAAATTGTGACTGGTATTTTAAGCACTATTAAAGCTAAGGAGCTGAACGTTGGAAATATAACAGTAATTGGATCTTTCACAAGTTCCTTCCTTTCTCTCCATACTGTTGTTCTTGGCTTACTTTCAAAAAAATGACTGATTCAATTTTTTGTTACTGTTCTTTCTCCCGCTGTCAGGTCTTAATTGCAAGCCAGCAACACATTGGCTGCGAGGACAAAATTTAAAATGCAATAAAAATCAATAAAAGCATGTGCAACTTTTTACTACAATTTACTCACCTTTGTTTGACTTTATGACAAGTTATGGCTCGGCAAAATGTCTTACCATGATCTAGTTGTTTAAATATAAATCCACTGTTATTCCCCACTGCCCTTCAGTAATTTTCCTCAGGTTTTGCCTTGCATCAAGTAGGAACATTTCAAAAACAACAGGGAAATTTGCTACAACAGATACGTGCTTTAGCCCCTCTCCTCTAGATCATAACATGGGAAACAAAATTCCAAGAAGGTGTTGGTCATGAGCTATTTTTACCTCTGTGGTTTGGGGTTTTTTAACCCATATAATTACTTTCATGGGTACCTTAAGGGAGGGAAGAAAGAGTTATCATTCTGCTCTATTTGAATATGTGCTAGAGCTCAGAATAAAACAACTAAAAGAATGCAAAGCATGTAACAGTCCCAAGTTGATATAGATAAGTGCTTTTCTTCCCTGCAAGAATTGATTCAGATTGTAACCTCTGTGTTGCCATTAATTCAAGGCTAATCTACACACAAAGGTCTCAATGCATATGTAATGTGAAGTGGGGGGATAGGCTAGAGTCTGAGTACCCACAGCTCATCAGCTATGGCTGGGATCACCATGTGCTACAAACCCCTGATTGGTGCCATGCGGGTGGTGCCCATCACCACAGCTGGTTCTCAGCTGACCACAGTCTGCTCCAGAGGAGTCAATGTGGAAAATGAAAATGACTCAGAAGGTGACTTTGCAGTGAAGGTGTAGCCTCTGGGTGAAGATAACATAGTCTGGCAACTGCTTTGTCACTTTGAATGACACCTACCAGTCACTACAGATTGCTGGACTTGGATTATTGTTGCTAGCACACAGTAAATTCATGTTAAATAGACCCACAGATTTTCTAAACTGCTGCTGCTGTTCTTCATTAGAGCTGGGTCAGCTTCTCCTATTGAACAATGCGTTTAATTTGGTCCCTCATATTACGTCTACACACAGATTTCAGTGTTTCAATTATTTAGAATTATTCACTGAATAATGCATAGGAACATCTTGCAGACTGTGTACTTACTTGTGAATGCTTGCCACAGTTATTGCTTGTTCACTAGCTGGACTGTGTGATTGGTCACCAAAGCCAACCAGTATTTTTTCTGCTCTCCCTGTAGCCCTCCCCAGCCCAAGAAGCATCTTCAAGTTGCATATTTTAAAAATGAGACTAATCAGTCATATGTACTTTTTCACCAATACCTATAACATTTCCAATTCCTTTGCACATTCCTAAGAGAATAAATTTTGTGTGTTCACGTGTACAGCCAATAAAATGTGAAACAAAACTGTAAAAGTAAATGAATAAATAAATAAAGTCAGCTTTTAGCCTAGCGGGCAGAATACTTACCTAGGAAATGGGAAAGCTGTGTTCAGCTTCCTTCTCAGCCTGAAGGCATCCTTCCTCAGCTGAGTCTTCCAGGTATAGACACATCTCAACCTTCATTTTGAAATTTTCCCTTTCACCAGTCAAAATGATGAGTGTCCTGAAGCTGGGGGAGGGGGTGAAGAAATAATAATAATAATAAAAAAAAAAACTCAAGGAAACCTGATTTTGTAACCTTGTAGCCTGACAGCTGGTGGGAGAAGGTAGCCATGACCTGAAGCCCTTTTCTGGAGAAACCGCCTCAACTACAGAAAAGGCAATGGCAGAGCGTAGCACTAGCATGGTGAAAAACATCTTCCAAGCAGCAAGGCCTGCTCACCCAGCACCATGGCAGTTGCTACAGTCTGGGTCCAGAAGGGATAGAGAGCACCCAGGATACAGCTCTGATTCATGCACCAGGGAGGAGCAGGAACAGAGGCGAACATCTGGTGCCATGTCTCCTGCTGACTGGCTCCAGGTTGCTGCCTACCCGGTATAGGGAATTTGGGGGTTAGCCTTTGGAGCTTCCCTTCCTATTGATTGCATAGGTCTTGTTTTGACCTCTGAACCACCCTGATGGTGTTGGACACCTGAGTTTTTAGACAGTGCAAGGTCTACATTGGAAGCCCCGAACAGATGCTCTGAATCTGGCCCCTTGTTCCTATTTTCAATTATTTCTCTCATTCTAACCCTGTAAATGATTCTGAAGCATCACTCCTCACTGTCAGAGGGGAGGTGCAGTACATTTCAGGGCATCCAGAAGAGCTGACAAAAACTTCACTTCCCTCCAGCTCTGTGTGTGCTATGGCCCTGAACATGCAGAAGGCACAGGGATGGGGCAGGGGACAATTTCCAAGGCCAGGTGCGATGAAAGGCATGGCCAAGCCAGCACCATGCTTCTGGGTATGACTGTCAAGGAAGAAGGACAAGCAGATGGACTAAGCAAGAGGCACAGGCACTGCTGTAGGGCACTGCATACTGGGCTAAAAGGAGAGCCGCACAGAGCCATGATATTCGCATGCAGGTGTCATGGTTTTAGCTGGGATAGAGTTAATTTTCTTCACTGTAGCTGGCATAGTGCTGTGCTTTGGACTTAGTTTGAAAACAATGTTGATAACACACATGTTTTGGTTGTTGCTGGGTAGTGCTTGTACTAGTCAAGGACTTTTCTAGCGTCCCATGCTCTGCCAGGTGCACAAGAAGCCGGGAGGGGAGGGGGCACAGCTGAGAGATATTTGCTGGAAAAGCAACATGACAAGGTACGCACAATCCAAGGCGTTCCTGCAGAGCACTGAGGATAACTTTTTGATGCAGGTCGTGGAGGAGCCAATGAGGTAAGATGTGCTGCTGGACCTTATACTAAACAAACAAAGAAGGTCTGGTTGAGGATGTGAGAGTTGGGGGTAGCCTTGGCTGCAGCGACCATGAGATGGTGGAGTTCAGGATCCTGCATGGTAGAAGCAGGGCAACAAGTAGGATTACAACCCTGGACTTCAGCAGAGCTAACTTTGGCATCTTCAAAGACCTGCTTGGAGGAATCGCATGGGCTAGGGCTCTAGAGGGCGGGGGGGGCGGGTCCAAGAGAGCTGGTCAGTATTCAAGGAGCACTTCCTCTGAGCTCAGGATCGGTGCATCCCTGTGAGGAAGAAGTCAAGCAAAGGAGCCAGGAGACCTGCATGGCTGACCAAAGAGCTTCTAGAAAAACTCAAATGGAAGAGGGACTGACCACTTGGGAGGAATATAGGAACGTTGCCAGGGTGTGTAGAGATGCAACGAGGAAGGCCAAGACCCACTTGGATCTAAATCTGGCAAGGATAACAAGAAGGGCTTCTTCAAATATATCAGTAATAAAAAAAAGAGTGGGGAAACTGGGCCTGCTGCTGAAAAGAGGTGGGGGCCCTGGTGATGCAGGATGCATCAAAGGCAGAGTTATTGAATGCTTTCTTTGCCTCGGTCTTCACTGCTAATGCTGGCCCTCAGGCATCCCAGCCCCCAGAGGAGAGAGAAAACCTGGAGAAAGGAGGGCTTCCCCTTGGTTGAGGAAGACTGGGTCAAAGATCACCTAGGCAAACTGGATCCTCGCAAATCCATGGGCCCCGATGGGATGCACCCACGAGTGCTGAGGGAGCCAGCGGATGTTCTTGCTGAGCCACTCTCCATCATCTTTCAGAGTTCATGGAAGACAGGAGAGGAGCCCGAGGACTGGAGGAAAGCAAATGTCACCCCAATCTTCAAAAAGGGCAAGAAGGAGGATCTGGGGAACTATAGGCCAGTCAGCCTCACCTCCATTCCTGAAAAGGTGATGGAGCAGTTCATCCTGGAGGTCATCTCCAGGCATGTAGAGGAAAAGAAGGCTATCAGAAGTAGTCAACATGGATTCACCAAGGGGAGATCATGCTTGACCAACCTGATAGCCTTCTATGATGGTGTGACTGGCTGGGTCGATGGAGAGCAGTGGATGTTGTTTACCTCGACTTCAGCAAGGCATTTGACACTGTCTCCCATAGCATCCTCACAGACAAGCTAAGGAAGTGTGGGTTAGATGAGTGGACAGTGAGGTGAATGGAGAACTGGCTCAACAACAGAGCTCAGAGGGTCGTGATCAATGGGGCAGAGTCTGTCTGGAGGCCTGCAACTAGTGATGCTCCCCAGGGGTCTGTACTGGGTCCAGTCCTGTTAGACATGTTCATCAATACCTGGACAAAGGGACAGGACGAAAGGGTAGAGTGTAACCTCAGCAAGTTTGCAGATGATACCAAACTGGAAGGAGTGGCTGATACGCCGGAAGCCTGTGCTGCCATTCAGCGAGACTTGGACAGGCTGGAGAGCTGGGCCGAGGGGAACACAATGAAAGTCAACAAAAGCAAGTGTAGGGCCCTGCACCTGGGGAGGAACAACCCCATGCACCAGTACAGGTTGGGGCTTGAGCTGCTGGAAAGCAGCTCTGTTGCGAAGGACCTGGGAGTGCTGGTGGACAGCAAGTTGACCATGAGCCAGCATTATTCTCTTGTGTCCAGGAAGGCCAGGGGTATCCTGGGTTGCATTAAAAGGAATGTGGCTAGCAGGTCGAGGGAGGTTATTCCCCCCCTCTACTCTGCCCTAGTGAGACCACATTTGGAGTACTGTGTCCAGTTCTGGCCTTCCCAGTTCAAGAAAGAGAGGGACCTACTGGAGAGAGTCCAGCAGAGAGCTACCAAGATGATCAGGGGACTGGAGCATCTCCCTTATAGGAAAGGCTGAGAGACCTGGGTGTGTTTAGCCTAGAGAAGAGAAGACTGAGGGGGGGATCTTATCAATGCTTACAAATATCTAAAGGGTGGGTGTCAAGAGGATGGGGCCAGACTCTTTTCAGTGGTGCCCAATGACAGGACAAGGGGCAACGGGCACAAATTGGAACACAGGAAGTTCCACCTCAACATGAGAAAAAACTTCTTTACTGTGAGGGTGACAGAGCACTGGAACTGTCTGCCCAGAGAGGTTGTGGAGTGTCCTTCTCTGGAAATATTCAAAACCCACCTGGGCGCAGTCCTGTTCACCCTCCTCTAGGTGTACTTGCTCAAGCAGGGTGGTTGGACGAGATGATCTCCAGAGGTCCCTTCCAAGCCCTACCGTTCTGTGATTCTGTGAATCTCCCTTTCTTTTCTGTCCTATAGAATTCTCTTTATCTCAACACATGAGTTTTACTTCTTTTTTTTCCTATTTTCTCCCCCATCCCACTGTGGGGGAGTGAGCGAAGGGCTCTGTGGTGTTTAGCTGCCTGCCAGGTAAAACCACAACACCTCCCTTGCAGCAACAATAGCCAAAGCTGCTGCTAGAGAGAATTCATGGAGGTGTTGGCTCCTCAAAGTCTATGTGGCTCTTTTTAAACTCCTGTTGCTACAGATTACACATGAGATTATTGCAAGAGAGATTAGAAGTGTGAGTTATCTGTCTCTTTTTTCAGGACCGTTGTCCTTTAGTAGAGAAAAAAAAACCAAATCCGTCTCCCAAGAGATGTCTCTGTTTATCTCCCTCTTTCATTTGGTGGGTTTGTTTTCACAGGCTCATCTTTGCTTTGTGGCAGTTAGTCCTTTTTTCTGCCACTCTTTCTTACTAAATCCTTTTTTCCTGCTTCCTCTTGTTTTACATCCTTTCTTCTGCACTTTAGGTTTCTTCTCCTACTGTCCTTCAGAAGAAAGGGAAGTTTCATATCGGGAAAGGCTCGATTTCTCTCATTTCCTCCTCAAAGGCAATGAGATGAATCATCCTTTGACCATACTGCCCTCCAAATCTGGATCCTCCCTTATCTCCCAAGGGCCAGGGAAATAAGTTGGGTTTCCTTGGTGTTGTAGTTTAGCCCCAGTTATCAACTAAGCACCACACAGCCGCTTGCTCTCTCCCCCCACCCCAGTGGGATGGGGGAGAGAATCAGAAGAGCAAAAGTAAGAAAACTCGTGGGTTGAGATGAAAGATTTAGAGCTGTTGTGACTAAAACTTGTTGCTTTGGGGGAGTCAGAAAGGATTCAAGACAAGAAGCACCTAAACAAAAATTTACAACAACAACATTTGATCTTAGAAAAGCAGATGTACAGAGCCATAAAGATAAGGCACTACAGAGTAAACACTAAACCAGAACAGACTATC
The DNA here is from genome assembly GCF_963921805.1 of Phalacrocorax carbo. NCBI lineage: Eukaryota > Metazoa > Chordata > Aves > Suliformes > Phalacrocoracidae > Phalacrocorax > Phalacrocorax carbo. The sequence goes on along the minus strand of NW_026990257.1, from coordinate 1,044,662 downwards.
CCTCAAGGACAGTATATACATGATCTCAGAACTGAGTTTGCGTAAAAGCAAAAGTTAACTAGTGGAGACAGTAAGGAAGAGTATATCCTTCATCCAGAGCCTCCTGACAACCACCCAGAGACACCAATAGGCATGCGCAAATGACATTTGCATATGATAATGACTTCTTGGGAAACTAATGAATATGTACGTAGAGCTTGTGTAAGTTATACAACTAACCCTGTGCGGGCATGCACATTAGGAGGGATGATCCCCTGTGCATCCAGCGCTGCAATAAAGAATACTTGCTTAATAGTTGCTCAGACTATTGAGTCCTGATTTCGGCTTTTCACGGCATCAGTTTGGCACCCCAGATTGGACCCACTCTGCTCGGCTGCAGGACCCGCTGAGAACAAGACTCCCTAGGGTACCCCCAGGATTTCCTGGAGGGACTCCTCGCCTCAGTCGGATCACTGCGGGAGCAGACAAGGACCATCTAAAGGAATAAAGAAATTCTTTAATTTTTTTTTTTGGTTTTCTGTTTTGGAATTTGGGACTGGTCATTTGGGTTTATTGTAACCTGTAGGAGATGTCCTACGCAGAGCGCCATATCCAGGCTACTAGTGCCTGAGGGATACATTTGATGGTGCACGCTCATCATGGGTAGTGTACTTTGGTTGTTCTGTATTAGGTACAAAACTTTTATAAGCATTTGTACTTTTGGTTTCGTGCACACTCGATGCTAGTGGTGTACTCTGGTGTTTAGTACATGGGTACAGGCGCGGGTTAGGCTTCATACTTTTGCAGTAACATACTTTTGGTATTGGTACACTTATGTAACCCACATAAGTTTTGTACTTCTGGTGGTACCGATTTATTGATACTGAACTCGGATACTGGCTTGCTGACACTGAATTTGGATATACCCGTCAGGCTTTGCAAAACTGATAACTAAGTATGAATGAGCTGAGTTAACTCTGGTGTGACTGGTGAATGAATGAGTGACTGAGACGCAGCGTAGCTGCAAAGCGAGTGTGGAGTTCTGACCCTTGGTTCTGCTATCCTGCGAGGGGTACGACCGAAACGAAGCGATTGTTAAATTTATTACAGACCAATATTGTGCTATGTACACATTGCCATCCTGTGTGCCTCATAAATAAGAAAATGGAATGGGGGAGGGATCAGAGCAGCGAGATTCCAAAGAAAAGCCCCCTAGGATGTATCCTAGTACACTGGAAAGATATAGGGGGACCGCCGGGTGGGGGTGTGACTAAGAAAACACTGTATTGCAGCTGATGTTGTTTTTAAGGAAAGAAGGAAAGTGGGATGAGCTTATATATGCAGATATGTTTTCCACTTTGCGGAATCATCTGAGTGGCAGAGAGATTGCAATATAGATATTCCACCAGAAGATTCCCTGGTTTTATCTTTAGAAAACAAAAAAGAGAAGTGAAAAGAAGGAGCAGGAGAAAATAAGAAGATGCTGTTCAGCATGTAGTATTGGGCAGAGATGTTTGAAAATAACAAACCCTAGAAAGAAAAGGGAGGAGATAGAGGAGCAACCCAAGGATTTGGGATTGCCCCCTCCACCCCTTAATCTGTCTCCCCCGTCATGGTTTTAGCTGGGATAGAGTTAATTATTTTCTTCACTGTAGCTGGCATAGTGCTGTGCTTTGGACTTAGTTTGAAAACAATGTTGATAACACCTAGTTGTTGCTAGGTAGTGCTTATACTAGTCAAGGACTTTTCTAGCTATCCATGCTCTGCCAGGTGCACAAGAAGCCAGGAGGGGAGGGGGCACAGCTAAGAGAGCGGATTCAAACTGGCCAAAAGGATTCTCTCCCCCATCCCACAGGGGTGGGGGGAGTGAGTGAGAAGCGGAATAGTGTTTAGTTGCTGACTAGGGCTGAACCACGACACCCCCTCATCCATCATTGTTATCTCGAAAGGATAACAGCGAGGAGGAAGGAGCAATAAGTGCTGTTACTCCTGTTACAGCATGGACCAGGAGTAGAACAAAGAAAACTCCACAACTCCTGTCCTGACTCCATTACTAATGGTAATGGGGGCAGAAGGACTGGCTAGAGTAAAAGTACCCTTCTCCACTACTGATTTAGATGCCTGGAAAGAGGTAGCTAGGGGATACCGGGACAACTCCTCTTGAGTGGCAAAATTATTTGAATAATAATAAAAAAAACAGGACCCTGACTGGACAGATGTAGATTTTATTTTGGGGGAAATGACAGAAACAGAAAAAACAATCAGTATTAAAAACTGCACGAACTCATGTGTAGGCCCAAATTACTGGGGGAACCTTACAAGGTAATGTGGACAATTACATTCACCTGACTGACCCACATTGGGACCCCAATGACGGGCCTGATGATAGATTATTAAAAAATACCAAGACTGGATAAAAGTGGGATTAGAGAATGCAAAAGCTGTAAATTGGTCAGCATTATATGCTATCAAACAGGGGCAGAAAGAGACCCCTACTGAATTTTTGGATCAATTGAGAAATGCCATGTGAAAATACACTACCCTAGATCCCTCCTCGGATGTGGGAAAACAACTTGTTTCTCTGTTTTTGGGGCAATCATCTTACAGATATAAGAAAGAAGCTATAGAAACTAAAGGAACTGGAAATAAGAAACTTACAGAAATTGCTTGAGGAGGCATGGAAAGTTTAGAGGGATCGGGAGAATGTGGATAGAGGAAAACTGACAAAAGTGATGGTGACAGCTATGGTGGCAGCCTTGGAACAGAGAGGAATGGTAAACAGAGGAGGATTTAGAGGACAAGGAAGGGAAAGGTCCTTTGGAAATAGAGAGGAACTGGGAAAGAATCAGTGTGCATATTGTTGGGAGGAAGGACATTGGAAAAATGAAGTTAGAAGTTAGAAGACTGGAAGGGAATAGAAGGACTAATTAATAACTTTTTACAGCACGGGCTATTAATAGAATGTGAATCAGAATATAGTACTCCCATATTACCAGTAAAAAAGCCGGATGGAACTTATTGGGTAGTACAAGATTTTTTAAGAGAAGTGAACAAAATTATTAAGGACCTATACCCTGTGGTAGCTAATCCTTATACCTTACTTACTAAATTACGGGATAATCAAGTATGGTTTACAGTATTACATTTAAAAGATGCATTCTTCTGTTTGCTTTTAGCCAAAGAAAATAAAAATTTATTTGCATTTGAATAGTAAAGCCCTACCATGGGTAGGAAAACCCACCTTACCTGGACAGTGTTACCCCAAGGTTTTAAAAAATAGTCCAACAATCTTTGGAAATCAATTAGCACAAGAACTTGAAACATGGGATCCTCCCTCCAGGGAAGGAGTCCTTTTACAGTATGTGGACGACTTATTAATAGCAACTAAACCAAAACCTGATTGTATACAATGGACTATTAGTTTGTTGAACTTTTTGGGACTAAATGGGTATTGAGTCTCTCAACAGAAAGCTCAGATGGTGCAGCAACAAGTAACCTACCTTGGATATGAAATATCTGGAGGACAACAGGAATTAGGAACAGAATGAAAAGAAGCCATCTGCAGCACCCCCCTCCCTCAGATGGTAAAAGAACTCAGGACCTTTTTGGGAATGACAGGTTGGTGCCAGTTATGTATTTATAATTATGGAATAATAGTAAAACCTTTGTATGAACTTTTGAAAAACAACCCCACTTGATTGGTCTGGTCCAAAGAAGCTCAAAACGCATTCAAGACAATTAAAAAGGAACTAATGAAAGCCCCGGCCTTGGGCCTACCCAATGTTACTAAACCCTTCTGGCTGTTTTCCCATGAAAAACAGGGTATAGATCTGGGAGTCCTAGCTCAATGGCTAGGACCCTACAGAAGAGCTGTGGCATATTTTTCTAGGCAGCTTGATGACGTAAGCAAGGGGTGGCCAGGGTGCCTGCGAGCTGTGGCAGCTGTGGTCTTGAATACTCAGGAGGCCTGGAAATTTACCTTGGGCCAAAAGATCACAGTACTGGTTTCACACACAGTATCACCTGTGTTGGAACAGAAAGGGGATCACTGGCTTTCCCCATCCTGATTTCTACAGCACCAGGCCATTTTAATTGAACCAGATGATGTTACTGCTGAAGTAACCAATGTTATGAACCCAGCTTCTTTCCTCAGTGGAGTGACTTCTGAACCATTAACACATGATTGCCTTGAAGCTATAGAGACTGTGTACTCCAGTAGAGCAGATTTGAAAGAAGAACCTCTGGAAGATGCACAAAATTCCTGGTTCATGGACAGAAGCAGCTTCATCCGACAAGGTACTCGAAAGGCTGGCTATGCAGTGACAACAGCTAACAAAATAATTGAATCTCAGTCACTACCTACTGGAACATCAGGTCAAAACGCTGAAATTATTGCCCTGAAGAGGTCCCTGGAGCTGGCAAAAGGGAAAAAAATAAATATATGGGCAAACTCAGTTCTGAGATCATGTATATACTGTCCTTGAGGGATAGTCTGTTCTGGTTTAGTGTTTACTCTGTAGTGCCTTATCTTTATGGCTCTGTACATCTGCTTTTCTAAGATCAAATGTTGTTGTTGTAAATTTTTGTTTAGGTGCTTCTTGTCTTGAATCCTTTCTGACTCCCCCAAAGCAACAAGTTTTAGTCACAACAGCTCTAAATCTTTCATCTCAACCCACGAGTTTTCTTACTTTTGCTCTTCTGATTCTCTCCCCCATCCCACTGGGGTGGGGGGAGAGAGCAAGCGGCTGTGTGGTGCTTAGTTGATAACTGGGGCTAAACTACAACACCAAGGAAACCCAACTTATTTCCCTGGCCCTTGGGAGATAAGGGAGGATCCAGATTTGGAGGGCAGTATGGTCAAAGGATGATTCATCTCATTGCCTTTGAGGAGGAAATGAGAGAAATCGAGCCTTTCCCGATATGAAACTTCCCTTTCTTCTGAAGGACAGTAGGAGAAGAAACCTAAAGTGCAGAAGAAAGGATGTAAAACAAGAGGAAGCAGGAAAAAAGGATTTAGTAAGAAAGAGTGGCAGAAAAAAGGACTAACTGCCACAAAGCAAAGATGAGCCTGTGAAAACAAACCCACCAAATGAAAGAGGGAGATAAACAGAGACATCTCTTGGGAGACGGATTTGGTTTTTTTTTCTCTACTAAAGGACAACGGTCCTGAAAAAAGAGACAGATAACTCACACTTCTAATCTCTCTTGCAATAATCTCATGTGTAATCTGTAGCAACAGGAGTTTAAAAAGAGCCACATAGACTTTGAGGAGCCAACACCTCCATGAATTCTCTCTAGCAGCAGCTTTGGCTATTGTTGCTGCAAGGGAGGTGTTGTGGTTTTACCTGGCAGGCAGCTAAACACCACAGAGCCCTTCGCTCACTCCCCCACAGTGGGATGGGGGAGAAAATAGGAAAAAAAAGAAGTAAAACTCATGTGTTGAGATAAAGAGAATTCTATAGGACAGAAAAGAAAGGGAGATTCACAGAATCACAGAACGGTAGGGCTTGGAAGGGACCTCTGGAGATCATCTCGTCCAACCACCCTGCTTGAGCAAGTACACCTAGAGGAGGGTGAACAGGACTGCGCCCAGGTGGGTTTTGAATATTTCCAGAGAAGGACACTCCACAACCTCTCTGGGCAGACAGTTCCAGTGCTCTGTCACCCTCACAGTAAAGAAGTTTTTTCTCATGTTGAGGTGGAACTTCCTGTGTTCCAATTTGTGCCCGTTGCCCCTTGTCCTGTCATTGGGCACCACTGAAAAGAGTCTGGCCCCATCCTCTTGACACCCACCCTTTAGATATTTGTAAGCATTGATAAGATCCCCCCCTCAGTCTTCTCTTCTCTAGGCTAAACACACCCAGGTCTCTCAGCCTTTCCTATAAGGGAGATGCTCCAGTCCCCTGATCATCTTGGTAGCTCTCTGCTGGACTCTCTCCAGTAGGTCCCTCTCTTTCTTGAACTGGGAAGGCCAGAACTGGACACAGTACTCCAAATGTGGTCTCACTAGGGCAGAGTAGAGGGGGGGAATAACCTCCCTCGACCTGCTAGCCACATTCCTTTTAATGCAACCCAGGATACCCCTGGCCTTCCTGGACACAAGAGAATAATGCTGGCTCATGGTCAACTTGCTGTCCACCAGCACTCCCAGGTCCTTCGCAACAGAGCTGCTTTCCAGCAGCTCAAGCCCCAACCTGTACTGGTGCATGGGGTTGTTCCTCCCCAGGTGCAGGGCCCTACACTTGCTTTTGTTGACTTTCATTGTGTTCCCCTCGGCCCAGCTCTCCAGCCTGTCCAAGTCTCGCTGAATGGCAGCACAGGCTTCCGGCGTATCAGCCACTCCTTCCAGTTTGGTATCATCTGCAAACTTGCTGAGGTTACACTCTACCCTTTCGTCCTGTCCCTTTGTCCAGGTATTGATGAACATGTCTAACAGGACTGGACCCAGTACAGACCCCTGGGGAGCATCACTAGTTGCAGGCCTCCAGACAGACTCTGCCCCATTGATCACGACCCTCTGAGCTCTGTTGTTGAGCCAGTTCTCCATTCACCTCACTGTCCACTCATCTAACCCACACTTCCTTAGCTTGTCTGTGAGGATGCTATGGGAGACAGTGTCAAATGCCTTGCTGAAGTCGAGGTAAACAACATCCACTGCTCTCCATCGACCCAGCCAGTCACACCATCATAGAAGGCTATCAGGTTGGTCAAGCATGATCTCCCCTTGGTGAATCCATGTTGACTACTTCTGATAGCCTTCTTTTCCTCTACATGCCTGGAGATGACCTCCAGGATGAACTGCTCCATCACCTTTTCAGGAATGGAGGTGAGGCTGACTGGCCTATAGTTCCCCAGATCCTCCTTCTTGCCCTTTTTGAAGATTGGGGTGACATTTGCTTTCCTCCAGTCCTCGGGCTCCTCTCCTGTCTTCCATGAACTCTGAAAGATGATGGAGAGTGGCTCAGCAAGAACATCCGCTGGCTCCCTCAGCACTCGTGGGTGCATCCCATCGGGGCCCATGGATTTGCGAGGATCCAGTTTGCCTAGGTGATCTTTGACCCAGTCTTCCTCAACCAAGGGGAAGCCCTCCTTTCTCCAGGTTTTCTCTCTCCTCTGGGGGCTGGGATGCCTGAGGGCCAGCATTAGCAGTGAAGACCGAGGCAAAGAAAGCATTCAATAACTCTGCCTTTGATGCATCCTGCATCACCAGGGCCCCCACCTCTTTTCAGCAGCAGGCCCAGTTTCCCCACTCTTTTTTTTATTACTGATATATTTGAAGAAGCCCTTCTTGTTATCCTTGCCAGATTTAGATCCAAGTGGGTCTTGGCCTTCCTCGTTGCATCTCTACACACCCTGGCAACGTTCCTATATTCCTCCCAAGTGGTCAGTCCCTCTTCCATTTGAGTTTTTCTAGAAGCTCTTTGGTCAGCCATGCAGGTCTCCTGGCTCCTTTGCTTGACTTCTTCCTCACAGGGATGCACCGATCCTGAGCTCAGAGGAAGTGCTCCTTGAATACTGACCAGCTCTCTTGGACCCGCCCCCCCCGCCCTCTAGAGCCCTAGCCCATGCGATTCCTCCAAGCAGGTCTTTGAAGATGCCAAAGTTAGCTCTGCTGAAGTCCAGGGTTGTAATCCTACTTGTTGCCCTGCTTCTACCATGCAGGATCCTGAACTCCACCATCTCATGGTCGCTGCAGCCAAGGCTACCCCCAACTCTCACATCCTCAACCAGACCTTCTTTGTTTGTTTAGTATAAGGTCCAGCAGCACATCTTACCTCATTGGCTCCTCCACGACCTGCATCAAAAAGTTATCCTCAGTGCTCTGCAGGAACGCCTTGGATTGTGCGTACCTTGTCATGTTGCTTTTCCAGCAAATATCTCTCAGCTGTGCCCCCTCCCCTCCCGGCTTCTTGTGCACCTGGCAGAGCATGGGACGCTAGAAAAGTCCTTGACTAGTACAAGCACTACCCAGCAACAACCAAAACATGTGTGTTATCAACATTGTTTTCAAACTAAGTCCAAAGCACAGCACTATGCCAGCTACAGTGAAGAAAATTAACTCTATCCCAGCTAAAACCATGACACCTGCATGCGAATATCATGGCTCTGTGCGGCTCTCCTTTTAGCCCAGTATGCAGTGCCCTACAGCAGTGCCTGTGCCTCTTGCTTAGTCCATCTGCTTGTCCTTCTTCCTTGACAGTCATACCCAGAAGCATGGTGCTGGCTTGGCCATGCCTTTCATCGCACCTGGCCTTGGAAATTGTCCCCTGCCCCATCCCTGTGCCTTCTGCATGTTCAGGGCCATAGCACACACAGAGCTGGAGGGAAGTGAAGTTTTTGTCAGCTCTTCTGGATGCCCTGAAATGTACTGCACCTCCCCTCTGACAGTGAGGAGTGATGCTTCAGAATCATTTACAGGGTTAGAATGAGAGAAATAATTGAAAATAGGAACAAGGGGCCAGATTCAGAGCATCTGTTCGGGGCTTCCAATGTAGACCTTGCACTGTCTAAAAACTCAGGTGTCCAACACCATCAGGGTGGTTCAGAGGTCAAAACAAGACCTATGCAATCAATAGGAAGGGAAGCTCCAAAGGCTAACCCCCAAATTCCCTATACCGGGTAGGCAGCAACCTGGAGCCAGTCAGCAGGAGACATGGCACCAGATGTTCGCCTCTGTTCCTGCTCCTCCCTGGTGCATGAATCAGAGCTGTATCCTGGGTGCTCTCTATCCCTTCTGGACCCAGACTGTAGCAACTGCCATGGTGCTGGGTGAGCAGGCCTTGCTGCTTGGAAGATGTTTTTCACCATGCTAGTGCTACGCTCTGCCATTGCCTTTTCTGTAGTTGAGGCGGTTTCTCCAGAAAAGGGCTTCAGGTCATGGCTACCTTCTCCCACCAGCTGTCAGGCTACAAGGTTACAAAATCAGGTTTCCTTGAGTTTTTTTTTTTATTATTATTATTATTTCTTCACCCCCTCCCCCAGCTTCAGGACACTCATCATTTTGACTGGTGAAAGGGAAAATTTCAAAATGAAGGTTGAGATGTGTCTATACCTGGAAGACTCAGCTGAGGAAGGATGCCTTCAGGCTGAGAAGGAAGCTGAACACAGCTTTCCCATTTCCTAGGTAAGTATTCTGCCCGCTAGGCTAAAAGCTGACTTTATTTATTTATTCATTTACTTTTACAGTTTTGTTTCACATTTTATTGGCTGTACACGTGAACACACAAAATTTATTCTCTTAGGAATGTGCAAAGGAATTGGAAATGTTATAGGTATTGGTGAAAAAGTACATATGACTGATTAGTCTCATTTTTAAAATATGCAACTTGAAGATGCTTCTTGGGCTGGGGAGGGCTACAGGGAGAGCAGAAAAAATACTGGTTGGCTTTGGTGACCAATCACACAGTCCAGCTAGTGAACAAGCAATAACTGTGGCAAGCATTCACAAGTAAGTACACAGTCTGCAAGATGTTCCTATGCATTATTCAGTGAATAATTCTAAATAATTGAAACACTGAAATCTGTGTGTAGACGTAATATGAGGGACCAAATTAAACGCATTGTTCAATAGGAGAAGCTGACCCAGCTCTAATGAAGAACAGCAGCAGCAGTTTAGAAAATCTGTGGGTCTATTTAACATGAATTTACTGTGTGCTAGCAACAATAATCCAAGTCCAGCAATCTGTAGTGACTGGTAGGTGTCATTCAAAGTGACAAAGCAGTTGCCAGACTATGTTATCTTCACCCAGAGGCTACACCTTCACTGCAAAGTCACCTTCTGAGTCATTTTCATTTTCCACATTGACTCCTCTGGAGCAGACTGTGGTCAGCTGAGAACCAGCTGTGGTGATGGGCACCACCCGCATGGCACCAATCAGGGGTTTGTAGCACATGGTGATCCCAGCCATAGCTGATGAGCTGTGGGTACTCAGACTCTAGCCTATCCCCCCACTTCACATTACATATGCATTGAGACCTTTGTGTGTAGATTAGCCTTGAATTAATGGCAACACAGAGGTTACAATCTGAATCAATTCTTGCAGGGAAGAAAAGCACTTATCTATATCAACTTGGGACTGTTACATGCTTTGCATTCTTTTAGTTGTTTTATTCTGAGCTCTAGCACATATTCAAATAGAGCAGAATGATAACTCTTTCTTCCCTCCCTTAAGGTACCCATGAAAGTAATTATATGGGTTAAAAAACCCCAAACCACAGAGGTAAAAATAGCTCATGACCAACACCTTCTTGGAATTTTGTTTCCCATGTTATGATCTAGAGGAGAGGGGCTAAAGCACGTATCTGTTGTAGCAAATTTCCCTGTTGTTTTTGAAATGTTCCTACTTGATGCAAGGCAAAACCTGAGGAAAATTACTGAAGGGCAGTGGGGAATAACAGTGGATTTATATTTAAACAACTAGATCATGGTAAGACATTTTGCCGAGCCATAACTTGTCATAAAGTCAAACAAAGGTGAGTAAATTGTAGTAAAAAGTTGCACATGCTTTTATTGATTTTTATTGCATTTTAAATTTTGTCCTCGCAGCCAATGTGTTGCTGGCTTGCAATTAAGACCTGACAGCGGGAGAAAGAACAGTAACAAAAAATTGAATCAGTCATTTTTTTGAAAGTAAGCCAAGAACAACAGTATGGAGAGAAAGGAAGGAACTTGTGAAAGATCCAATTACTGTTATATTTCCAACGTTCAGCTCCTTAGCTTTAATAGTGCTTAAAATACCAGTCACAATTTGTAGTTGTGAAGAAAAATACGCAACGTTTTCTGATGATTGAGTGGTTTACTCTAAAGGCATCATGGGAGAAGAATGTCTTGGGGCTTCAGCAAGTTTTAAATGTTGTACGAGAAGTCAGAAAGAAATTGATCTAAAAGATGCAGTAAATGGATTTACAAGTCTTATTGACTACCCTGCTGAGTTACTGTTTCCAAAAAGCTCTGAAGTCCAGGTCTGCACTAATGGCTTTCCTTTCAGATGTTCAGCCTGCACAGTCTGCTGGCATTCAGCACCGATATGCGCTTTTATTTTTATTGGAAAAAATACAAGAGGCGGGTTGATGAAGTTTTGTTTTTCTCAGGGTTTGGTGATCTGAAATCATAAGTGTTTTGGAGTATCTGAGTTCTCTTTGTGCAAACCCCCAAAGTTTTGGAGTGCTGTGATAGAACATGAACCACGCTTTATTTTACAGAGTCTTTACAGAGATCGAAAGTAGTGTGGCTGTATGGACGTTAGCAACATAGGTTTTGTTCAAAACACTTCAGAAATCTGGATCAGGTTGCGTTTTTTAACTAGAACCACAAAGTTGAATGGGAAAGGCTGGATGCTTTTGCCTTCCCCACCCCCACCCCCAAGCCTCTGACTTTTTACCGCTGCGAGAGACCTCTTCGTAGTAGCTAGTATGAGACTATATTTTGGATTTTTGCTGGAAACAGTGGTGATAATGCGGAGATGTTTTAGTTGTTGCTAAGTAGCACTTACACTGGTCAAGGACTTTTTCAGCTCCCTGTGCTCTGCCAGGTGCACAAGAAGCTGGGAGGGGACACAGCCAGGACAGCTGGCCTAATCTGACCAACAGGATATTCCATACCATATGACATCATGCTCAGTATATAAAGCTGGGGGAAGAAGAAGGAAGGGGGGAATGTTTGGAGTGATGGCATTTGTCTTCCCAAGTAACTGTTACGCGTGATAGAGCCCTGCTTTCCTGGAGATGGCTGAACACCTGCCTGCCAATGGGAAGTAGTGAATGAATTCCTTGTTTTGCTTTTAATTTTGCCATTCTTTTGTCAGTGCTTGCAGTGATTAATAGAGAGAACAGTAAAAAATGTGTGGCTAATACAAAATAAAAATGGGGGAGATGTGGGGGATGAATTTGCAAGTAACTTAGCACTGTTTGACACGTCCTTGAACTGAAGCAAAGCGGCAGTAAAAGACAGAGACAGGAACGTGGGAATGCGAAGAAGTATTTAAGTAAGCAAAACCAAATGAAGTAGCGCAAATAGAACAGCCTATTAGAATGTAGCATAAGGCGGGTGTTTAGAGCTAGCTGACGAATAAGAGAAATTGTGCGTGTGATCGCATGAGGAATGTGTCAAAAAGATATATAAGCAATGAAAAGCTGACAATAAGGGTCTTGTGCAAAACATCTCTCAGGAGTCTGTGACATTCATCCCTGCATACGGCCACTCAAACCCCAGCGTCAGGCACTGCAGCTGAACCAGCAATCAACCTGTGCCAGTATCAGTTGCCCCCATACAGAAGAAGAAATCTTGAAGCGAAAATCAACTCATTTAGAAAGAGATGATGAAAAAGCAGTGCCATCACGAGGGGGAGAGGAGGAAGAAGTCATGAATGAAAAGGAGACCACCCAATCCCTGTCCTTGAGTGAGCTGCAAGATATGCGAAAAGATTATGGTCGTCGCCTAGGTGAGCAAATTGCCACCTGGCTGCTCCGATGCTCGGATAATGGGGCCAGGAGCCTGGAATTAGAGGGGAAGGAAGCCAAACAAGTGGGATCCCTTTCTAGGGAAGGGGGCATTGACAAAGCAATTGGAAAAGGGAAACAAGCCCTCAGCCTCTGGAGGCGACTCCTGTCCAGATTGAAGGAAAGGTAGCCCTTCAAGGAAGATGTTACATATCGTTTAGGAAAATGAAGAACCTTGGAGAAAGGTATCCAGAATCTAAGGGAACTGTTATTGCTAATGCATTTTTCTCCAGCCCTTTGGCAGCAGAGTGCAGGCTACAGTTTGCTTTCACATGGAGGGGCGAAGGGTACACCTGGAATCGACTGCTGTAGGGGTGGAAACACAGTCCTACCATTTGCCATCGACTGATTCAGACTGCAGTGGAAGAGGGAGAAGCTCTAGAATGCCTACAATACATCGATGACATCATCGTGTGGGGCTACACAGCAGAAGAAGTTTTTGAGAAAGGAGAGAAAATAGTCCAAATCCTTCTGAAGGCTGGTTTTGCCATAAAACAAAGTAAGGTGAAGGGACCCACACAAGAGATCCGGTTTTTAGGAATAAAATGGCAAGATGGTCGTCGTGAGATTCCAATGGATGTGATCAACAAAATAACAGCCATGTCTCCAACAACTAGCAAAAAATAAACACAAGCTTTTTTGGGCACTGTGGGTTTCTGGGGAATGCATATTCCAGATTACAGTCTGGTCATAAGCCCTCTCTATCAAGTGACCCGGAAGAAGAATGATTTCAAATGGGGCCTTGAGCAACAACAGGCCTTTCAAAAAATTAAACAGGAGATAGTTCACGCAGTAGGCCTTGGGCCAGTCCGGGCAGGACAAGATGTAAAGAATGTGCTCTACACTGCAGCCAGGGAGAATGGTCCTACCTGGAGCCTCTGGCAGAAAGCACCAGGGGAGACTCGATGTTCACCCCTAGGGTTTTGGAGTCGGGGATACAGAGGGTCCGAAGCCCGCTATACTCCAACTGAAAAAGAGATATTGGCAGCATACGAAGGGGTTCGAGCTGCTTCAGAAGTGGTTGGTACTGAGGCACAGCTGCTCCTGGCACCCCGACTGCCAGTGCTGGATGTTCAAAGGAAACGTCCCCTCTACACACCATGCAACTGATGCTACATGGAGTAAATGGGTTGCACTGATCACACAACGGATTCGAGTAGGAAACCCCAGTCGCCCAGGAATCTTGGAAGTGATCATGGACTGGCTAGAAGGCAAAGATTTTGGATTATCACCAGAGGAGGAGTTGACACGTGCTGAAGAAGCCCCACTCTATAACAAACTGCCAGAAAATGAGAAGCAATATGCCCTGTTCACTGATGGGTCCTGTCGTCTTGTGGGGAAGCACCAGAGATGGAAGGCTGCTGTATGGAGTCCTGTATAACATGTCACAGAAACCGCTGAAGGAGAAGTTGAATCAAGCCAGTTTGCAGAAGTAAAGGCCACCCAGCTGGCGTTAGACGTTGCCGAACAGGAAAAGTGGCCATTGGTCTATCTTTATACTGACTCCTGGATGGTGGCAAATGCCCTGTGGGGCTGGTTACAGCAGTGGAAGCAGAACAACTGGCAGTGCAGAGGTAAACCCATCTGGGCTGCCACATTGTGGCAAGATATTGCTGCCTGGGTAGAGAACCTGGCTGTGAAAGTACGTCATGTTGATGCTCACACCCCCAAGAGACAGGCCACTAAAGAACATGAAAACAACCAGCAAGTGGATCAGGCTGCCAAGATTGAAGTGGCTGAGGTGGATCTGGACTGGCAACATAAGGGTGAATTATTTCTAGCTCGGTGGGCCCATGACACCGCAGGCCATCAAGGAGGAGATGCAACATACAGATGGGCTCGTGAGCGAGGGGTGGACTTGAACATGGACGCTATTGCACAGGTTATCCATGAATGTGAAACATGCGCTGCAATCATGTAAGCAAAGCGGGTAAAGCCTATGTGGCATGGTGTGGAGTAAGTGAATGTGGCCTCCCGTGGGCTCATCGCCCTTATTGGATGCAAGCCGTGGGATAGAAAAACAACCCACAGAAAAACACAGAACTGAGGCCTTGATATGCTGGACAGAAGGTCAGGGGCACAGCTGGAGCAGCAAAGCAGGAGAGCGCGCTTATCTATGTTTATACCATATGTGGAACTAGTGTGATAGAACACATTCAGAGGCGGAGAGAAGGGAAAAATACTAGCTCAGGAGGCAGACTATTAAGGCTTCTCTTTTGTTAATAATGGCTTCGGCTTTGCTTGTGCATGGATACGGAGTCCGGTTCGTGAATCGCCACAAATGGTGCCCTGTGTGAGGAGCGACAAATTGACCTAATAGGTGACCTGGTGGCGATCCCCACAGGACTGAAGTGCTGCTGAAAGGAAGCAGGAGCCAGCTGGTATCCCTCATTGAGTGAGGTGAGCTGTGGGGAACTATGGGGAATAATATATCGTCTGAGGAGAAGTCAGTACTGAGCCTAATGGAGGGACTCCTATGAAAGCACAAAGTTGATATTGACCCGTAGTCATTAAAGAGAATTTTGAAGTGGGTATCAATAAACTGAGGGGGCCAATGCCGTTAACATTTTTAACTCTGAAACTTGGGACGAAGCAGGAGTTAAATTGTGGGATAGAGCAACAAGGTCGGATAAAAATGCGGCAGAGCTCTTAACTCCCTGGAGACAAATATTAGAGCTTATGCGCAAGCAGGAAGCTAGTTACCGAGATGCCGGAGAGTGTGAGTCCGCCGCTCTATCCACTGTCCCCCCAATGCCAGCTAAATCCGAGGTCCCAGGAAAAACGAAAGGCACCCGATGTAAGACTCAAGTTTACCTAGGGTCCTCGAACAGCGATGATGACCCTGATTACCCGTTCGATCCTGGACCCATTGACCCAGAGAAAGAACCTGATTTGTACCCCTAAGACCCACATGATCAAGGGCAAGCGATCCGTAAAGAGGCATTAGCCGCTGGGAATCATGAGCTGGCCACAAAGATCATAGCCCCTGTAATCTATGTTCCCAATCAACAACCGAGATGGGAAGGACTTAACTTTTCCATTATTAAGGAAATGCGACAAGGAGTGATAGAATATGGACTGGGATCCCCATATTCAAGGAATGCGTTGGGGTCAATCATGAAATCTTTTACCCTGGTGTCCCATGATTGTCTACAACCCTGCAAGGGCTATTTGTTTTACCCGGCGTTATTGATTCAGATTACTCTGGTGAAATCAAAATTATGGCCTAGACTCTCCCACTCCACCTTTGTTGCTGTACGCTTCTATGGGAGAACTTATCTTGGGCCGCATATCTCCGGGACACAGGGCTCTACCCACCCTGGGGACAGTGATGCACAGACATCAATATGATGGATACAAAATGTCCGTTTATTTAACTGCGTCACACGCTTATATAGCTCTTGCACTTCCTGTTCCTGCCACTCCTATGGGGAGGAGTCTATCTTTCCGTCACAGCTCGTGATCTTCCGGTCGCCAATCCCTGTCTATTCCCCTACATCTCCCCCTCCCCATGCTGCTAAAAGTTCTACAAAGCTACTTGCATAAGCGGATACATATTGCGGTCACGTCTATGTTCATGTAACTCTTGCAGGCGCTCTCTGATTTGTCTTAGAACACAGCATAACAATGGCAGCCCACAAGTAACCATGGTTACTACACACAACAAGATCCCCCCAATTATTACTATCCAATCCCAATTCATATCTCTCTTTTGCCGCCCTTTCCCAGTGTCGCTCTCGTTGCAATATTGCTTGCGATCTTGTCAAGGAGCTCATTTCTTTTCCCAATGGCACGGCTAGCATGAGGATCCATGTCAGCAGACCCTGCAAAGAGACAACTCAGAGAGGGATTATTCATTATACATCCTTGCACAGTTCTGCTTTCACACACTTTGCAGGCACCCATTCTCTGCGCCCTTCATTCTCAACCGCGGCGTAGCCCCTCCCCAGGCATCTCAGTTTCCATCCTCTCTCCCATTGCTCACTGCCTGGGAACCTTACTCGTACCTGCGGATAGCACTCGCCTGCTTGAGCTTTGCCAAAGTGCTTCTCCACTGCTGTAACTTGCTCCTGCCCGCGTATAAAATGATTAAGCGAATATAGTGCACGCATTAAAATAGTTTGCTGAGCTGCTACGGGTATAGCTCCCTTATACCCCTCCCCCTCCCCAAGCTGTATTATTTTTGCTTTCAAGGTGCGATGAGCACGTTCAACTATTGCCTGCCCCGTGCTATTGTAAGCAATGCCGTGTTTTAATACAATATTCCAAGCTTTACACCATTCTTCGGTACTTCGAGCCCGAAAGCACGGTCCATTGTCTGTTTTTATCTCGGTGGGCTTTCCAAGCCACGCCATTACCGTGGTCCAATGCGCGGTCAAGTGTGTTGCGGTCTGCTTCCGATGTTGAGTAGCCATGATGACTCCACTATATGTATCAATTGTAATTGCCAGGTGCCGTCCGGGGGCCAACTGTGGACATTCAGTAAAGTCAGTCTGCCAGATAGCATTTGCTTCCAGTCCTCGAGGGTTGACTCCTGCCTCCCACAATGGCGAGTGTTGACAGTAAGGACAGGTGGCTACCACTTCTCTTGCTGCTCTTATTGAGATGCCACACTCCTTTGCCAAGGCTTTAGCACCCAGGTGCAGTTGTTCATGCAGTTTCTTTGCCTCCGTCAATGTCCAGACTCCCGCGGCTGCCTCATCAGCCATGCGATTCCCCTCAATCAGTGGTCCAGGCCCCGTCTGATGACTGCGAATGTGAATTACTGTCACAGTTGCTCCTCGCTGCGATAAAGCAACCTCTAGCATCAAGGCAATTTCCGTGTGTGGTACACCCTCTCGTTTCATGGACGTGACTAATTTATACACATATAAGGAGTCTGTGCACACATTTATATGCCGATCTATATCCTTTTGCAGGGCCATCTCTAGCGCTTTTGCTTCTAGCCACTGCACACTTTTACCCTGCTCCTCATACGTCTGGTGCATCCAACTATTCTCTTCTTTCCACACTACCGCCGCTCTGTTCGTCTTCAAGGAAGTGTCTGTGAAATATGTTGGTCCTGGGTGAGGGGTATCCAAAACTCTACTATCCACACTTAAATCCACCACTTAGGCTGTCTCGGCCCACCTCTGTATCGTGCCTGTGACGATTTTCCCTGGGTACGAGTATACTGCCAATTGTATATCCTCTTCACTCTCTACCACCTTCCGCCATTTCTCCCCATTGCACGGCACTGTCAGCTTATCTGGCTCCTTCCCAAAGATTCCCTTGCTTTCCCTTCGCAGACGCCAAATCATTCCCCCGGCTACCTTGACTTTTGTGGAGAATGCATCCTTGGGAACCTTCTGATATACCCATCGCAGTGGTTTTTCTTCCCCCGCCCGTATTTGATATAGCAATCCTAATCCTCCACCGGCGGTCAGAATCCAACCTGCAATTAATTCCTCCTGAGGGTCCCACCGCCATACTCCTTCCTTTTGCATTCGACGTTCTATCATCTGCAACTGCTTGACTGCCTCAGGGTCTAAACTCCTGGGCTCCCATGGGTCGGTCCCTTTCAGCAACGCATAGAAAGGTTGCATCTCCTCACCAGTGACACGCACGAACATCCGCAACCACTGCAGTGCTCCTGCCAGCTTCTGTACATCGTGTAAATTTTTAACCTTAGGTGTAAGTTTAATAGGCTGAGCTTGTATGCAATCCCCTTCTATTCTAGCACCCAGAAATCCACACACTGGTCCTCGCTGTACCTTTGCCTCAGCTACCTGGAGGCCCTGTCCCGCAAGGCCCTTTTGGGTGTCTGAAAAGACTTGTTCACATAACACCTCGGTGGGCGCAGCTATGAGGACGTCATCCATGTAGTGGATCATGTAGATTCTCTCCTGATACTGCTGCCTTACTTGCTGCAATGCAGAAGCCACATACCTCTGGCAGATCGCTGGAGAATTTTTCATCCCCTGCGGAAGTACTGCCCACTGCCATCTACTACCTGGTTCTGCGCGGTTCACCGCGGGCAGAGTAAAGGCAAATCTCTTTCTATCATCTGGATGTAGCGGAATGCTGAAGAAGCAGTCTTTGATATCTAAAACAATGACTCGCCATCCTTTCGGGACAGCACTCAGATCTGGTAGGCCGGGTTGGAGAGGCCCCATGTCCTCCATTTGCTGATTTACTGCTCTAAGGTCATGCAGCATCCTCCATTGGTTTTTATCTTTCTTTTTTACAGCAAATATAGGGGTGTTCCACGGGCTCATCGAGGGCTCTAGGTGCCCTGCTTCGTGCTCTCGTTTTACTATAGCTCTTACAGCCTCTGTTTTCTCTGTTGTCAGGGGCCACTGCTCCACCCAGACGGGCTGTTCGGTTTTCCACACTAACTTGTGCTGACGAAGCCCCTCTGAGGCAGTGGCCCTTATGCTAAATTTTTCAACCCGATCCCCATCTGGGCAAGGGCGTCCCGCCCCAACAAGGGGCTTGCTACCCCATCTGCTACTAGTATGGTCACTACGGCCGTGAGGAGCTTCCCTGCCTCCTCGTCCATGACTTCGAGTTTCACAGGGCAAGTACTAGTCCTTGTTTGTTGTTCTCCTCCCACCCCTATTATACGTTTTCCCATGGCAAGGGGCCAAGTTGGTGGCCACCATTTGAGTGGCATCACTGTGACATCTGCCCCGGTATCCACTAATATTCCCAGGCATATCCATGCCAGGCAACTCGGCTCTTGCGGGGTAATCATCACCGCCGCCATGGGTCTCTCGTCACAGCCTATGACCAAGGCCACGCGGGGGCTGTAACCTGCAAATCTTGCTGGTTCTGCTCCCCTGCCTGAAGGTTCACTCCCCCTTGGCCCGCTACGGTGGGCCAAGCTCCTGGCACTGGCACCATGATGGGGGCCATTTGACTCACAGGAGGCGCAAATCCCCCTCGCTTCGCCCTCCTTTGGCCGTTTCCCGGCTTTGTGGTTGGACAATCTCTTGCCAGGTGTCCTGGCTTCCCACACGCCCAGCACCTCCCTACTGGGCGCGCTCCTCCTCCACTACGTCCTCCCCTTTCCGCTAGTGGGCACCCAGCTTTAAAGTGCCCTTGCCGTCCACACAAGTGACATCTCGGCCCCACCCCGGCCGCTTGCACCAGCACCTTTTCTTCGCTTCCACAGTCAGGGTTCTGGCAGATGTGCGCTCCCACACCGCCATGCTGATTCAACGCCTCCTGGTGCAAGACATGCCTGATGGTTTGACCCAATGATGCCCCCACCGCCAGGGTGCGGAGGACATCTTGTGTTTGCGGATTTGCTTGACTTGGGAGGCAATCCATAAGGACTGCCTCCTTGGCTGCTGGTGGCAATTCTGATTCTATAATAGCCTTCTGCAACCTGTCGCAAAACGTTGTAAATGGCTCTGCTAGTCCTTGCTGTATCTTTTGCCAAGGTTCTGCTTTTTTTTCATACCTGCCCACTTCGCTATACGCTCTGCGGGAACTCTCCGTTACCGCTTGCAGCTCCCTGCCCCTTAATTCTGCTGCTTGCAACTGCGGGGTTTCCAGTCCTTGACTTCTGCCAGTGAGCCGGTCAAGGGTGGTCCCTCTCAGCGGGTGGCCCGGAACTGCCGCCGCTTGCTGTACGAGGGCATGGCAGGCACTGTGCATTGCCTCCTTCGAAAGTATGTACATTGTGGGAGCCAATATTGCTTTCGCCAACTGCCTAGCATCAGAGGGGGTCAACGGCGCTGCATGCGCAGCATCTAGCAGCAATCCTACCCCTTCGTCTTTTAGCCCCTTTTCCCTAATTTCTCGCCATAAACTCCGCACTAGCTTGGCATCTATAGGCGTCCACTCCACCCCTCCTCCTGGAGCTAGTCGGACAGGGAAGATCCCGGGCATCTCTATCCTTACTCCATCGAGGCTACAATCTCTGGCTATCAGCCGCCAGTTAGGTAACTCGACTGACTGTCGCTGGGGCGCACCCTTCGTTTAAGGGTCCTGTCTGCCCCCGAGTTACTTCCCCTAGTGCGCGCATAGCCTGCTGCAGCTGCCGCAGCACTTCCTCCGCGGACCCCTCCGGAGCTGCAGCGCTCCGGACCTCCCATTTTGGCGGTCCCTCTCCTCCCTCCTTCTGATTGGTCCTCCGAGTCCCTGCTGCCTTATGCCTCTTTTTTGCGCGCTGCAGGCAATCTGCCCCATCTTCCCACATGTGGACATCGGTTTCTCCCCCAACTTCTGATTCGCTGCTACTCGAGCTTGATCTATATCCATCCTGTCCTCCCCTCCAGGCACCCCAATCCTCCTCCTCGTCTGACTCCCATCTCAAGGGTTGCCCCGGGAGCCAGTCTCGAGGGTCGGGCAGAGGGCTGTGCCGCTGCCGGCGCTGCTTTCGGCGCTGATCATCTTTCTCCTTCCGCTCCGTCACTCCCGCTGCGTCCGCCGCCACGTCACCCTCCCCGCGCGCACGTACCCGCGCCTGTGCCAAATCGTCCCAGGGGTATGCAGGGGGGCGTTCCAAAGGTCCTGTTGGCTCAACAGGGAACACCGCCGCTTCCCGATCCGCCTCTTCGGGAGCCTCAGACTGAGTCGCTGGCCAGGCTACTCCGTCCGAACTCCCCGCTTCTTCCCCATCCCCCGCGATGCTTGCCCCTGTCTGCGTCCCCACTGCCCAGCCTGGGTCTATTTCCGGGCTACTGTCGCCTGTAGCACCGTGCAGGCACCGCCGCGCCTGCCGCCACGTCTCCTGATCCTCCCGAACTTTTAATAGCAATCGGTGTATCTTTCCCCAGAGCTGTATGTACTGGGGTTTTCCCATCATAGCCCTTTCGGCTAACTCCTCTTTAATTCTCACCCAATTATCTTTATTAAATATGTCTGCGGGACTCCATATGAGCCCCTGCGTAATCATCCATTGGATGGCCTTTGAGGTAGGCGCCTTCGAAATCGAAGTACCATATTCCTTCCCCAATCCCTTCAGTACCTTTACGACTGATTCCATGGCGTGCCCGCCGTCCTGCGGCTCCCCATCCCACCCCTGCGTGCCTCAAGCTATCATTTCCCCCCGGCGAACTTGCCATGCCGCCCCGCCGATCATGTCGGGGTCACCACTTGTTGCTGTACGCTTCTATGGGAGAACTTATCTTGGGCCGCATATCTCCGGGACACAGGGCTCTACCCACCCTGGGGACAGTGATGCACAGACATCAATATGATGGATACAAAATGTCCGTTTATTTAACTGCGTCACACGCTTATATAGCTCTTGCACTTCCTGTTCCTGCCACTCCTATGGGGAGGAGTCTATCTTTCCGTCACATCCCGTGATCTTCTGGTCGCCGATCCCTGTCTATTCCCCTACACACCTTGAAATATTGTGCAAGGCTCACGAATAGCCCAGTTAGTCTACTTTAATGCCCACCCCCCACAAACCACTAACACAGTACGAGGGTGTCAAGGCTTTGCATCAACAGGAGCCCCGCATATTTTGTGGGCCCAAACAGTGAGTGCCACGCGCCCCATGCTGCACTGTACCCTGACGACGAAAGACAAGAAATCTATCCGATTAGCCGGTGTTCTTGACACTGGTGCTGATGTCACTGTCATCTCTAAAGAACTGTGGCCCAAAGACTGGCCTCTGGTGCAACTTGGGGAAGCTTTAACTGGAATTGGCGGGAATGCTTTACCTTTGCAGAGTGAAAACATGATATTAATCGAAGGGCCCGACAAACATGTAGCGTCGGTGCGCCCGTTTGTATTAGCAACACCAATTACATTATGGGGACGGGACTGTATGAGTCAGTGGGGAGTGCAAATTTGGTCAAATTTATCCTGAGGGCCACTGCGGCGCAAGCCACCTTAGAATTGACATGGGCAACACAAACTCCGGTATGGGTGGAACAGTGGGCCCTGCCTGTTGTCAAATTGCGCCATTTACACAAATTAGTTGACGAACAATTACATGCAGGACACACAGTACCTACCACTAGTCCATGGAATTCATCTGTGTTTGTCATTCAGAAGAAAAGTGGTAAATGGCGTCTCTTACATGACCTAAGGAAAATTAATGCTGTAATGGAGGATATGGGTGCACTACAACCAGGCATGCTGTCACCTGCCATGATCCCCCCGCAATTGGCATCTTACTATTATTGATTTAAAAGATTGTTTCTTTACAACTCCTTTGCATCCTAACGATGCCCCTAAATTTGCATTTTCAGTCCCTTCCATTAATATTAGTGAGCCCCACAAACGCTATCATTGGGTAGTGTTGCCACAAGGCATGAAAAAATAGCCCTATGATATGTCAATGGTTTGTAGCGAAAGCCCTATTCCCAGTACGTGAACAATTTGCTGAAGCACTTATCTATCACTATATGGATGATAGCCTTATTGCCGCAGAATCTGATGAATATATGTAAATGACCTTAGCGTTTGCATCCCACCAAATAAAGCAGGCCAGTCTGCAAATAGCACCAGAGAAGATTCAACAGGTGAGCCCATGGCTTGTCTATGTTTATACCATATACGGAGCTAATGTGATACAACATATTCAGAGGCGGAGACAATGGAAAAATACTAGGTCTTGAAGCAGACTATATTAAGGCTGATCTTTTGTAAATAAACGGCTTCACTTGTGCATGAATACGGAGTCCATGTCGTGAATCGCCAGTCATCCATTTTCCTAGGCGAAATACAATATCTTCTTTGAAGGGGTACCTTTCTCTCACACCTGACAGGACTCGCCTCCAGAGGCTGAGTGCTTGTGTTCCTTTTCCAATTCCTTTGTCAATGCCTCCTTCCCTAGAGAGGGATCCCAGCTGTTTGGCTTCTTTTCCCTCTAATTCCAGACTACTGGCCCTGTTATCCCAGCATCGGAGCAGCCAGGTGACAAATGTGCTCATCTGAACGATGGCCGAAATCTTTCCGCATATCCCGCAACTCACTCAAGGATAGGGATCAGGTAGTTTCTGTTTCTTGTATGAGTTCTTCCTCTTCCTCCTCCTCTTCTTGTGATGGCCCTGCTTCTTCATCATCTCTTTCTAAACGAGTTGACTTTCTCTTCCAAGATTTATTCTTGTGCATAGGGGCGACTGATACTGGCACGGGTTGGTCCTCTGATTCAGCTGCAATGCTTGTCACTGGGGTTGGAGTAGCTGCAGTGTCTATCGTGGGGGTTTGAGTGGCTGCAGTGCTTGTTGCTTTCCTTGTCTTTGTCTTTTTAGATCCAAAGGCCTTCTCTTTCCCTTGGGGTTACTGAAGAGTGTTAAACAGGGCTCGATAGGCATGGGCCAGGCCCCAGCACATTGCAGTGATTTGTATTTCTCTGGGATTGCCAGGGTGACAACATACTTCCTCCATATATTCTACTAATTTTTCAGGATTCTGCACTTGTTCAGGGGTGAAGTTCCACAACACTGGAGGTGCGCACCATCCTAGGCATTTGCCCATACTATCCCACATACCCTGCCACGCATAGCTATCGATCCTTGGGGCAGATCTCTGGATGATATTCTTTAATTACTTATTAACCATGACAGGGAGCAACTGGAATGCGTCGAGCTCTGCCTTGGAGTGGAAGGAGAACAAGTTGAGAGCTTGTGCATAAAAATTAAGGGGCAGGCAAATATGGGCAACACTGTTATGGGCATTTCCTACAGGCCACCTGATCAGGAAGAGGTAGTTGATGAAGCCTTCTACAGACAGCTGGAAGTAGCCTCACAATCACAGGCCCTGGTTCTCGTGGGGAAATTCAACGACCCTGATATTTGTTGGAAAAGCAACATGGCAAGGCACACACAATCCAGAAGGTTCCTGCAGAGCATCAAGGACAACTTTTTGATGCAGGTGGTGGAGGAGATAGAAGGATGCTGTATGGAGTCCTATACAGTAAGTCACACAAACTGCTGAAGCAGAAGGTGTATCGAGCAAGTTTGCAGAGGTAGTGGCCATCCAGCTGGCCTTAGACATTCCTTAATGGGAAAAGTAGCCAGCGCTCTATCTCTATACTGACTCCTGGATGGTGGCAAATGCCTTGTGGGGCTGGTTACAGCAATGGAAGCAGAGCAACTGGCAGTGCAGAGGCAAATCCATCTGGGCTGCCACATTGTGGCAAGATATTGCTGCCCGGGTAGAGAACCTGGTTGTAAAGGTACGGCATGTGGATGCTCATGTCCCCAAGAGTCGGGCCACTGAAGAACATTGGAACAACCAGCAGGTGGATCAGGCTGCCAAGATTGAAGTGGCTGAGGTGGATCTGGACTGGCAACATAAGGGTGAACTATTTCTAGCTTGGTGGGCCCTTGGTACCTCAGGCCATCAAGGGAGAGATGCAACATACAGGTGGGCTCGTGATCGAGGGGTGGACTTGACCATGGATGCTATTGCACAGATTATCCATGAATGTGAAACATGCGCTGCAATCAAGCAAGTGGAGCGGGTAAAGCCTCTGTGGTATGGGGGTCGATGGCTGAAATACAAATATGGGGAGGCCTGGCAAATTGACTATATTACACTGCCACAAACTCACCAAGGCAAGCACCATGTGCTTACAGTGGTGGAAGCCATCACTGGCTGGCTGGAAACATATCCCGTGCCCCATGCCACCCCCTGGAACACTATCCTGGGTCTCAGAAAACAAGTCCTGTGGCGACATGGCACCCCAGAAAGTACTGAGTGACACAATGGGACTCATTTCCGAAATATCCTCATAGACACCTGGGCCAAAGAGAACAGCACTGATCCGGTGTATCACATCCCTTATTATGCACCAGCCTCTGGGATAATCGAATGATATAATGGACTATTAAAGACTACACTGAGAGCAATGGGGGTTGGAACATATGAACACTGGGATACGCATTTAGCAAAAGCCATCTGATTAGTCAACACAAGGGGATCTGTCAATCGAGATGGCCCTGCCCAATCAGAACCTTCTACGTACTGTGGAAGGGGATAGAGTCCCTGTAGTGCACGTGAAAAATATGCTGTGGAAAACAGTCTGGGTTCTTCCTGCCTCAGGCAGAGGCAAGCCCATTCGTGGGATTGCTTTTGCTCGAGGACCTGGGTGCACTTGGTGGGTGATGCGGGAGGATGGAGGATTCCAGTGTGTACCTCAAGGGGATTTGATTTTGGGTGAAATCAGCCAATGAACTGAATGGTACGTTGTTAATTGCTATATAACGTTTTTTGTCATCACTACTATGATTGCTATATGCCATATCAATGGTATCATGGTGGGAACCTCAAAATAATGAAAAAAACTTTCATTGAACCAAGCAAAGTGCAGTGGTGATAAAACAAGGATTAACAGTGCAGTGGTGATGGAATGAGGACTGACTTCAGCGTGCAACAATCCAACACCACACACCCCACCTCTCTGAAAGAATCATACAGTAGATGGAACCCAAAGTCATGGACTAAATGAACTCAATGGACATTTCACAGACATTTTACAGAGGTGGTCCATAGACTAGGGGAATGATAAATGAAGTCTGTATATTCTGTTAAAGGATGAGAAGGCGGGTATGGGTTACTGAAATTTTATTGGATAGTATGGGACCTGAGCATGATGTAAATGATATGGAATAAGGGGTGGATACTGTCATGGTTTTATCTGGGATAGAGTTAATATTCTTCACTCTAGCTGGCATAGTGCTGTGCTTTGGACTTAGTATGACAACAATGTTGATAACACACAGATGTTTTGGTTGTTGCTGGGTAGTGCTTGTACTAGTCAAGGACTTTTCCACCTTCCCATGCTCTACCGGGTGCACAAGAAGCCAGGAGGAGAGGGGGCACAGCTAAGAGAGCGGATTCAAACTGGCCAAAGGGATATTCCCTATCATGTAACGTTATGCCCAGTATGTTACCTGGGAGGAGCTGGCCGGGGGAGGGAAGCAGCAGTCGTGGCTCTGGGACCGGCACTGTCGGTCGGTGGGTGGTGAGCAGTTGTAGCATTTGTTTTTCTGTTTTTTTCCCTTTTTCCCTTTTCCTTTTTATTATATTATCATTCTTGTTAATATAATAATCATTATTATAATTATTATTTTATTTTAGTTGTTAGACTGTTCTTATCTCAACTCACAAGTTTTTTTGTGCTTTTGCTCTTCTGAATCTCTCCCCCCCTTCCTACGGGGTTTGGGGGCGTGAGTGAGTGGCTGCGTGGTGTTTAGTTGCCAACTGAGGCTGAACCATGACACTCCCTCACATCAAGAGCAACTCTCCCACCTTGCCTTGCTGGCATGACTTTCCTGGAAAGCCTGTAGCCAGCCATGACCACATTCCAGTCATGTGAGCGATCCCACCATGTCTTTGTGACCGCAATCAGATCATGGCCCTGCGACTGCACACAGACCTCTAGTTCCTCCTGTTTATTCCCCATGCTGCGTGCGTTGGTGTACAGGCATTTCAGAAAGGTGCTTGAGCATACAGGTTTCCCTGGAGGGGTGCACGAGGACACACTATAGCCATGTAAACCCTTGCGGTGGTTGGTCTCCTGGTTATCATCTCATGAGGCAGCAAAGGCACCTTTGCCACTGCTGTGGTTGGCCTGTCTTGTTCCCCTGTTGGATGTGATGGCATTGGCATTGCCACTTTGGTCCCCACCCCCAAGACCCTCAGTTTAAAGCCCTCCTCAACCTAGTTGGCCAGCCTGCTGCCAAAGATTCCCTTGCCCCTTCCAGACAGGTGGAGTCTGTCCCTCCCTAGCAGGCTGTGGTTGCTGAAGAATGTCACATTGTCATAAAAGCCAAAACCCTCATGTCGGCACCAGCCATGTATCCAGGAGTTGATTTGTATTATTTGCCTATTTCTAGTGGCTCTTTTTTCTCCAGTGCATAAGATGGAGGAGAAGATAACTTGGGCACCAATATTTTTCACTCCCTCCCCCAGGGCTTTAAAGTCTTCCTTAGTTCTGCCCAGGCTCTGGCTTGCAGACAATAAATAAATCAAATTTATTTGATCATTGTTGCTTCCTTCCTTCCCTCCCCTCTCTTTTAGAAACTCAAAGTGGTTCCTGTCATTGCTAGCAATGTACCCCAGACAAACTCAGTGTCATGTGGTGGGAGGCACAAAGATAAGTTGTTAAGTTTTAGAGGCAGATCACACATCCCCTTCCAGAGGTGAGTCACACCATATTTATTTGCAAAGTAAGCTGGTTCATGTGACTGAATCTGGGTCCTCTTGGCAGAAAGAGGAAGTCTTCTCCACATCTACCTTCCCCGTCTCCTGCCCCCCAGCTGCTTCTGACTGAACTAGACAGGCTGTGTTTTCTGTCCTAGAGGGCTGAGTTGTAGTACTTTGCACCACTGCTGCGTTCATTGCAAAGATGACCATGCTTTAATAGGAGAGGAAGTGATCCCTGTGTAGAGTTGCTGTGTCGGTGTGGGTTTATAAAGCAAGCTGAGGTCTCTTGGGAGGAGAGGCACAACAGAAATGTAAGATCACAATAATTATCACCATTAAACACATACAGCAAGAAAATTAATATTTTCTACCATATAATAAAATCAGTCTTTTGTGGTGGAGTGTTGCAGCACATCTTTACAAAGAACATTGCAATAATCAGTTTATTAGACATTCACAGGAGCAAATGGGTAATGAAGGGACAGAGGGGGAGACTTTCTTTTGTCTCTTGCTTTGTTGGGAGGAGGGAAAGGCGGGGGAGGGGGGAAGGGAGATAAGAAAGAGCTGTCCTCTTACTGCAGTAGTTCTCCGTTTATTAAAAAGGAAAATGTCTGGAATTTGTGGTGAAAAGATGCCTGTTTCCATATTCATCCTGAAGTACAGAGGGGCTGACTGTAGCTGTCTTCTGTGTTTCCCCAGGACAATAAAAGAGAGCAATTTTCCTCCCCCCACCTGCATTGATTGGCAAAGCACAGGAAAGGTGGGAGCACAGAGGGGAGATGCAACGGCTTCCCTGGCTGGTACCTCCTGAGCCCTGCACGCAGCTACATGGAAACTGAGGGAATTAGACTCTTTCTGCCAGCTTCAGCAGGCTTTGTGGTGGGCCCTACAAAAACACCTCAGAGCAGTCTTGGGGCTTATTAGGCAAATGCATAGCTGAAAGTAAAGAAAAAAAGAAAAAATGTTTCTCTCTTCCTACGCTCAAATTTCCAAACTTGAGATATTATTCCTTTACCTTATATTGTAAATTATGACTGACAACACATGTAAGAATATGAGAAATAATAAATTAAAAATAAAAGATCACCCTAACATCAAAACTTGCTGATAAAATAGCATTTTAAAAATAATTTTTTTCATGTATATGGATTAGCACACCAAGGAAATGGCAGATATTAGCTGATGATAAATGTGTATGAACATATAAATCTATGTGAGTAGCTGTTGAGTCACATCTGAAGGGCTTGCTCAGACTGGAAATTGTTCTGGTGATCTCTCACATAAATAAAACTATATAACTGAAAGCTGTCCAGGGTTGATTTAAATGTGCATTCATTATTTTTTTCCATTTTATGTTTTCTCTAACAGTAATCAGCACACAGAATGGTTTTAAGTTGGGCAAGTTATTCTCTAGATAAAGAGTGTTTCAGTAATTCTTGTTACACTGAAGTAAAGCCTAAACAATCCCTGTGAAGAGAAGAGAAATAGACTTGATGCACTGAATTAGTGTTTTGAAAAATAGAGAACTGGCTTTTAATGTCTTTATTTTTCTCCCAGTTTCTTTCTTGTGGTATGCTGAGCGCAAGGGGCTTGGTCTGGTCAAACACCTTGTCATGTGCTCAGACACCTCATCATGTGCATGTCAAATGCCTTATCGAGGCCAGTGATGATCCTGTTGAAAAGGAATGGTTTCACCAGTGGCTGCATAAAAGACAGAGGATTTGGTTTGCACAATGGGCAGGTATAACTTCAGATATATGCAATTTGTATCCATTCCTTTAATATTGTGAATTGTTCCTGCTAAGCTTGTTTTAGATTGTTTATTTATGAAGTGATTGTCACGATACTAGGGATGCAATTCTGCCGTCGCTCTTCTCCTCTCAGGGTCGTCTCAGTCTGTGGATTGGGTGGGTGGGAAGAAACAAATCCTGAAGGCAAGAGTGTGCAGACCACAAACTCTGCCAGCTTCCTCGATATTGGCCCTGATGTGGCCAGTGCCCAGAAAAACCTCCTTGCCAGAAATACTGAAAGACCTATGACAAAAATGAATGAGACCCGGGTACGTCTTTCCTTTAATTCAATATTTTCAGTATTTGTGACCCTCAACAGAGCAGCATAGATAGAGCACAGCAGAAGGGCAAAAAGACTTTTTTGAAGAAGGCAAAGGAGCAATAAGTCAGAGTGACAGTGGATGCCATTTCTCTGCTCCTGTGGAGGACAGGACTGCTCTCCAATCTCTGCTCCTCATCAGCCAATGGCAGACTTCATTGGTAGGAAATTGCCAAAACAATTCCAGTGCTTCTCATATGCACCTGGATGGGGTGGCAATTAACACAGGTCTGTTCCTGCCCCTGTTGTGTACTGTCTTATTTACTGTAAAAGCTGTGTAATTGGTTTCCACCTAACATTGAGATCTTAACTGGTGGTTCATCTTATCTCTGAAGCACTTGTGAGGGTTGCAGCAATATGGATATTAGACATTTCAAAGCAGTGCTTTTTTCTGCTTACCTACATACTCTGAGATATCTGCTTTCAGATTTAAAGTCTCATTGGATCACAGCTTTATCTGACATGTTTTGCTGCAAATCATAGAATCACAGAATTGTTAAGGTTGGAAAAGACCCTTAAGATCATCGAGTCCAACCACCAACCTATCACTGCCAAGGTCACCAATAAACCATATCCTCAAGCACCGCGTCTACCCTTCTTTTAAATACCTCCAGGGATTGAGACTCCACCACCTCCCTGGGCAGCCTGTTCCGATGCCTGACAACCCTTTTGGTGAAGAAGTTTTCCCTAATATCCAACCTAAACTTCCCCTGCTGCAGCTTGAGGCCATTTCCTCTCGTCCTATTGCTTGTTACTAGGGAGAAGAGACCGACCCCCGCCTCACTACCACCTCCTTTCAGGTAGTTGTAGAGAGCGAGAAGGTCTCCCCTCAGCCTCCTCTTCTCCAGACTAAACAACCCCAGCTCCCTCAGCCGCTCCTCATAAGACTTATTCTCTAGACCCTTCACCAACTTCGTTGCCCTTCTCTGGACATGCTCCAGCACCTTGATGTCCTTCTTGTAGTGAGGGGCCCAAAACTGAACACAGTACTGCAAATTCTTTTTAACTCAGTTGCTTCTGAAGAGAGAGATGGTTGTCTCATGCAGCCCTGCAAAACCTGGGACTTGAAGCCATGCCGCTTATTTATTTTGAACACTTGGTTATTCAGAAGTGAAGGAGGCTGGGTGCATAGGGAGTCCTGAATTTTATGTGAGGCTTCCTTGTTTTCTAGGCTATAGGCACTGTGGGATTACAAACCTGGATCAGTCCTTGAGATAAGGTTTATTCAAGCCACTTTTTTTTCCTGTCTACATAACAAGAAGTCAAGAAAATCAATAGATCAAAGCAGTTGGTGCCCCAAAACTGCAGGATAGGCATTTCAGATGTTTTACTTTGAACTGGGGACAGCTTGGGTGGGACTCATCTCTCAAGCACACTGCTGCTCCAAACCAGCCATGGTTGATGGATCCCCTCTGACTCCATGTCATATCAGCACAGATACAAGTGGTCCGTAGTATCTTTACACCCGGTGCCCACTGCTGAATTTGTTCCTGGGTTATAGTGGGGAGAGAGGTGATGCCACCTTTTAATCCAGGTGTTGCCTTCATCCAGGTGTTCCTATCTGCTGGCAGCTCCCTCCCTGAACCAACCTGATGGGCCTCTGCTTCTCATCAAAGGACACTTCTTCCCATAAAGCTCAGTTCTGCTCTCAAAGAAACGTTAACAAATAGGTAAGAGTGTACATATTTTTAAAGTTGTAAAATCATGAAAGTAGTAAAAAATATGACATCTGAAGTGTACATGCAACTGCTTCTGTCACCTCCCCGTGTGATCCCTGTCCGATTGCCTGGACACTTACAAAGGTGCAAAGTAAGATGTACTGTCAGGTTACTACACTAGTTTTGGAAGTGACTGGATGTGATGGAAGCGATTGGAAGTTACTAGATGACTTCCCATCTTAACTTACAGGAATTCTGTGCTATTCGTCCTATTTGCTGGTTAATATATTTTTTTTACTCCCAGGTTTCCCATGACACTTTGAGGAAGGTCCCTGTAAACTTCTGCAAGGCACTCTCATTATTATCCTCATATCTTATTTACCTCCCCTTTTCCATAGTATCTATAAAAGCCCAGCAATGCTCAGGCTACTGATTTGCTACGAGTGTTCCTACCCTGTTGAAAAACAGTACTGGACAAGGTGACAGCAGAGCTCAATCTTCATATGTATGAAAGCTGGTGGTATCTGAAGTCTGGATAGGCAAAATTCATCTACCAAATTTTCCTTATTCCAGCTTCCACGAAAATAATATTTTTTTAAAAATCATGGTTCTCTTGCTCAGAAAATGTATTTGATTTTAAGAATGAGGTGCTGTCAGAGGTAGAGGTGTCCCAGAAAACTTGATGCTGAAGCAAAGTGATAAATTGGAAAGGAGTAAGTCACCTGGTTCAATGGAAGGCACCCAGCAGCGCCAGAAGGCTTAAACGTGAAATGGCTGAGCTGAAGCAAACAAAACCACACTGGAACTGGAAAATTTATCTGAAAATTTATGCATGGAAAATGCTGTATTTACCTTCAAAAGTGAATAACCTGGAAAATCTGGCATGCCAGTTTTTGGACTGCTGGAATTATAATTAAAACAATAGAAAAGCATTAAAGATCACAATGTAGTCTAATTAGCACAGTTTCTTCAAACAAAAATGGTGCCTCCTTAATCTCCTAGAATGTACTAATAAAAGAATAGGGGATAAAATTTATTTGGACTTCTGATAGCTTTTAGTATAGTCCACCAAGTAAAGCTACAAAAGAAACACAGTGGCCAAGTACACAGAGGAAAAACTCTCCTGCTTTGGAAACTCACTAAGGGACATAAAAGGAGAAGAAGCTGTAAATTACTGAAATGGCAAAGTTTAACAGTGGGAACTTTTGATTGTGTTTTTAATAGAACAGGTTTCTGCTTTAAAAAAAGAGGGAAATTTATTTTAAATGCATTGTCTCACAGGAAGGTGTTGATTTAAATGAAATTTGCTATGGAAAAGGTCAAAATGAATCATATGAACTTTACAGATTTAATTATGTTGCAGTGTTTCATTATAACTAGAATTTCCTTTCGTGACATGAACATTTAATGTTACTATTTTACTTCTATTTACAATTTACTACAAAAGTCAAACTGCTGAAATTAAACATATCAAAACTTCTGTTCTGCATGAAATTGAATTTTTTTTTCTAGACAAAAGCTTTCAAACTACTGACATTTTCTTTAGGATGGTGCTTTATTTCATTGCATAATAAAAAAGATTGACCAAGTCCCACTCTAGAATTAGCATTCCCTAAGCTATTTGTTAAAATCAAAAAAGAAGTTGGGAAGTTGAGTTAGAGCTCTTGCAACAACCCTCATGTCAATGTTAATCAAGCACTGAAAAGATTTAGAGGAAATTTCCATGCTGAGACAAGAAAGATGAACACGGGGCATCAGTGTGGCAGGTGAAGCTCAGTGGTGCTATCTGAAATGTAAGGGGAGCAATGGTCTGTCCTATGCATACATTATTTTTCAGATGCTAAGGCCATGTCTACAGGGCACATCTGCAATGAGTATACTTATTTCAGTACCCAACAGAGCTCATTCATTGTGCTCACAAATAGTGCTGTGTGGAGATATCAGTAATTAAGTGCAGATATTCAGAAAATAGACCCAGAGTATAATTTTCCAAAGCATATAAGTCACCTGGGAGTCATCGCTATGGACAAACAAATGAAGACCTTATCTCAGCAACAGCAACAGTCAGCAATGCTACCAGGGTGCAAAGGTCCATCATGTACAGACTGAAGAATAACATACAAGAGGCCACAGTGCAATTATATAAATCAAGCACATGCTCTCACCTGGAAGGCTGCGTTCAGTTCTCATCACTCCATCCCACAGATGTGACAGAAATGGTAAAAACTCAGGGACAACTTCAGAGACAAGGAAAGTCTAGAGGACTGGAAAAGCTTTCATAACATGAGCTGTGGAAAAGACCAGGAGCACTTATATATGTGTTTTGCCCTGCAACGAACATCCCAAGGTCAAAAGGCTGCTGAGCTCTATCCTCTGAGTGAGCAGTGGCATTAAGATGCATGTGAACATGAGCCCATGTGAAGAATGTGTGTGACTCCAGCCTCAGGAAATGGCTTCAATTGAGCTTCTCAGTGCAGGCTGATCCTGCATGCAGAGCACAAAAGAGAAAGGGATACAGTGTAAGTATGTCAAATAATGAAAAGGAAAAGGTACATTAATAAAGCCATATTTAATTAAGCTAAAGATGTTGCATTAAAAATTAAATAATTGCTTTTCCACACATCACATAAACCAGATTACAGACCTTGCCACCATGCAGATCCGAGCCAGATTTAGCAGAGTTCAAAACAGAACTAGGAGCAGAGGTAGACTGCAGGAACATACAGTGGTAAAGTGATAAACAGTTTTCAGCAGAGCTCTGTAATTGTAAACAGTCTTGCATTAGGGTATATAGTCTTTCTGTAATGGGAGTTGGACAGAAAAATTAATTCAATTATCTTTAAGATTGAGTTTTGATTTTTTTTAATGTAGTACTGAAAGTCTTTAGACTTTGTGGAAATCACCTAGTTCATAGAGAATATTATACCTAATGTATAACTGCTAAATCAATTTAGAGAATGCCCTTGAGAGAATGATACCATCCAAAGAATTCTTCAAACATAGTTCTAAATTATATAAAAAATATACTTTCTGATTTGAGCCCTGTAAGTGTTTTCTGTACAGGTAAGAATAAAGCTCGATAGTTTCTCTCTGAAACCAGTTTGATTGATACAAGTACTCTATAGAGAGGGCTTTAGCACATTCACATGTTCTGCGGGCAAGATCTCTCACATTACAACAGGAAAGGCTCCTAAAGCATTGGGGTTTTGCCAAGGGGTTTTTCCCCACAGAAGTGTGAGGCAAATGTGTTGGAGCATGGCTGCAGAGGTCAGGAGTGGGCAAAGGACCTCAGAGGTGTGGGCCTCTCTGAGTGACTCTGGGGTGGGAGATGTGATGCCCCAGCCCCAGCCCAGGCCTAGCAGGGTGCGAGGCTGCCCCCCTCCTGTTGGCTCAGATATGTGCCATGAAACCTCGTCCTTTAGCTTTTTGAAGTGATTTCTAGACAACCTTTGTGGTCCCACCCCTGTAAAGAACATCATATTGCTTTTTTCTTGAGTTGAAACAACCACCAAAACCACAGTGGTTCTGTGTAGCTAAGCCAACCAACTTAACGCCAAGTTGAAAGGAGCTGTGGCAAAATAATACCCATGGGCCACTGGGAGGCTCCTTGCCCAGTTTGGTGACATTGCTTTTAGATTCACCTTTGATCTAACACCTGGGCAGCCCTACCTGTTTCTGAAAAAAGCACCTCTGATTCATTAATATCTTTTTAGCTAGTTGAAAGTCTTCCTGCATTTGTTTAAGTGAAATGAATTGGTCTGCAAATGACCAAATGTGTATGCCTTGTGCAAATTTAAAATCTGTAGACTGGCCTACAGCTGTCCCAAACCACTGCTTACCCATTTAATTTTCTCCTTATGGATTAGAAAAACTCCACAAACACTTGCTATGAAAAAGAAAATTGCGTAATTTCTTCTACACTGTTGTATGCAATGGGCTTGCATGGCAAGGTTTTGGTGGGGGGGGGGCTGCAGGGGTGGCTTCTGTGAGAAGATGCCAGAAGCTTCCCCTGTGTCTGATAAAGCCAGTGCCAGCTGGCTACAAGAAGGACCCGCCACTGGACAAAGCTGAGCCCATAAGCGATGGCGGTAGCGCCTCTGGGATAACATATTTAAGTAGAGGAAAAAAACTGCTGTGCAAAAGCAGCCAGTGAGAGGAGTGAGAATATGTGAGAGAAACAACTCTGCAGACACCAAGGTCAGTGAAGGAAGAGGAGGAGGAGGTGCTCCAGGCACTGGAGCAGAGATTCCTCTGCAGCCTGTGGTGAAGACCATGGTGAGACAGGCTGTCATGAAGCCCATGGAGGTTAACAGTAGAACAGATATCCACCTGCAGCCCATGGAGGACCCCATGCCAGATCAGGTGAATGTGCCTGAAGGAGGCTGCATCCCCATGGAGAGCCCACACTGGAGCAGGCTCCTGGCAGGACCTGTGACCCAATGGAGAGAGGAGCCCATGCTGGAACAGGTTTGCTGGCAGGACCTGTGACCCCATGAAGGACCCATGCTGGAGCAGTCTGTTCCTGAAGGACTGCACCCCATGGAAGGGACCCACACTGGAGCAGTTCAGGAAGAACTGCAGCCTGTGGGAAGAGCCCATGCTGGAGAAGTTCATGGAGGACTGTCTCCTGTGGGTAGGACCCCGCCCTGGAGCAGGGGAAGAGTGGGAGGAGTAAGGAGCAGCAGAGGCAACATGTGATGAACTGAACGTAATCCCCATTACCCACCCCCCTGTGCTGCTCAGGGTGGGGAGGAGGTACGGAATTTGGGTGTGAAGTTGAGCCCACGAAGAAGGGAGGGGTAGGAAAAAGGTGTTTTAAGATTTGGTTTTATTTCTCATTGCCCTACTCTGACTTTTGGTTGGCAAGAAATTAATTTCCCTGAATTGAGTCTGTTTTGCCTATGACAGTAACTGCTGAGTGATCTCTCCCTGTCTTTATCTTGAGCGGCTTGGTGGGCACCAGGCATCCAGCCAAGATCAACCCACCAGTCTTTTTTGAGCATATAGTAGATATTTATGTGATTTAAGTGAAGCTGCCTATTTTTATCACAATATGAAATCTATCTGAATATAAATGCATTCCATGTGGCACTTTGTGGTAGTGTCTTGAAAATATTGTAATAATTAATGGAGAACCACAATAGAAAAGCTTGTAATTCTGCACTGTTATCCTCCCTTTCCTTGGTACCACAGATGAAACAGAACAAGTCACATCTGCAGTAGTAGGGTTTAGTTTGATATACATTACTGCATTATACACCTATTCAAAACTGTAGTAACATGAAATAGCTTACTCCTGAAAGCATTCATGGCAGGATACAGATGCAGGCTCTTGCTCCTGAGCCAGCATATATATCTGGATCAATGACCATGTCGTGGTTTAACCCCAGTAGGAAGCTAAGCACCACCCAGCTGCTTGCTCACTCCCCCCGCAACGGGATGGGGGAGAAAATTGGAAGGGTAGATGTAAGAAAAATAGTGGGTTGAGATAAAGACAGTTACCTATTAAGGTAAAGCAAAAGCCATGCACACAAACAAAGCAAAACAAGGCATTCATTCACTACTTCCCAGCGGCAGGCAGGTGTTCAGCCATCTCACAGAAAGCAGGGCTCCATCCCGCGTAATGGTTACTTGGGAAGACAAGCTCCAGCACTCTGAACGTTCCCCCCTTCCTTCTTCCCTCAGCTTTTATTACTGAGCATGATGTCATATGGTATGGAATATCCCTTTGGCCAGTTGGGGTCAGCTGTCCTGGCTGTGTCCCTTCACAATTTCTTGTCCACCACTAGCCTGCTCGCTAGTGGGGTGGCGTGCGAAACAGAAAAGGCCTTGATGCTGTGTAAGCACTGCTTGACAGTAACTAAAACATCTCTGTATTATCAACACTGGTTTCAGCGCAAATCCAAAATATAGCCCCATACTAACTACTATGAAAAATTAAATCTATCCCATCCAAAACCAGTACAGACCAGAACTGGCAGGGGTCTGTTGGAAGGAATCCATTACCAGGATCTGCCATGCTGCAGTTTTGTGCAGAGAAGCTGCACAAAATAGATAGAACAATCAAAATACATATATGATAAACCACTGGCAAAATTTTGCTATGTTCAGTTTCCATAACATTTCCCCTCTGTTGTCACCTTCTATTACAACCGACTGGTTTTTTATATAGCAGAACAATGATAAAGAAAATGTTTTGCTGGAGGCTTGGCCTTTTCCACTTTATTCTTAATTTGACCTTGGTATCCATTTTCCTCAGTATTCAACTGAGCTGTAAAATCTTGAACTTCTTTAGACCTTCCTCCATCTCCCAGATACCTCATGCAAGGGACAGTTGTACAAGGAAACTGGATTTTTTTTTGCTCTTTCTTTGCTCTTGCAAAGAAAAATCATAACTAGATAAACAGACCTGAATGCACTCAATCTAACATGTGCCTCATTTACACAAAACACCATTAACTCAAGCTTGTTTACTCAGAGTATGGCAGAGGCAACTTAGATTGCATGTCTGAATAGGGTGCTTTAGATAACACCGTGTGTCTTCAGACATGCAAGAGCTATTGCCATAATATATAAGGAAAAAATATGTTATATTTAATCCATCATCAGTGGGTTCATAGAGTGTAAGGATTGGATTTCTCTTTTTTTCCACATTCTTACATCACTACCTGCATTAATATTAGGCTGGGATTGAAGTGAAAATGAAGTGCCAGTTTCAGCATACAAGCTAGGGAAGGCAAGCAACCAATAAAAGAGAAAAGAAACCATCTTACCAGCCAAAGAAATAAAACCATATTTAAATTGAATAATCTGCATTGCAGAATCTCTCGCTGCCTCTCTCCACATCCCATGAGCCCTGTTGGGAAGCCATTGGTGAGGAGCAGCCTACTGCAGTGGTCCTTGGCAAAGGGGAGTGAGGAGGGCTGGGGTGAGGGCTGGGGTGGCCAGTGCACCCCAGAAGAGGGGTGCACAACAAACACATGGCCGCCAGCAGAGCAGCCTTAGCCCATGACCTGGACACCACAAGGCCTTTGCCAAAGGGTCTTCATCCTGCAAATGGCACAGCTTCCAGAACAGCCATGCATGCTGGGAGCTGAGAAAAATGAGGAAAAAAAAATCAGTCATGGAAAACATGCAAAAAAGGTGCTGGTTGTCCTTTGCCAGCTCTTCTGTGTTGTTGCAGAGATCCTGGCTGTCCAGTGTGCCAGCAAATGCCTCAAGCAGTCCAGTCCCAACAGAAACCATCCAAGGAGGGCTGAGAGACCATGTTTAGGGCATTTGTTGGTTTACAGAGGACACAGCATGACGTACCAGTATGGGATGCTCTGCCACCATGCTAACCTTCAGCCTTCCTCCAGAGCAGGTTTCTGTTGGGGTGCATCCCATGAGTGAGGGGCAGGTGCAGGTGCAGAAGATGCTGAAGATCAGTAAGTGAGGTCTAGCTGTAGGACTGGAAAGTTTCTTATGCATGTGTTTGGGTCTCAGCGGTAACAGCACCTGCTCTTGTCCAGGGATGCCTCCTTGTCTCCACAGCTCCAAGTCAGGTCTGGCTGGCCTCCACCAACATGGAGATGGCTTCCCTGACTGGAGCAATTGCAGGGGGAAAAAATCAGGAGCGAGCCTGTGGCAGTGTTACCTACTGTATTAGCATGAGATTTTGAAATAAAAGCAATATTCTTGGTGTGACAGGGAGACCAGCTGTACTGGTGGTGTAGAGAAGCCCCATGCCTGGCTGGGTCTCAGACCTCAGGACGCAGGATGTTTCATTCTCATTACTACAGCCAAGCAAATAGTTAAACTCATTATGCTTTAGCTAATCACAGAATCACAGGTTGGAAGGGACCTCAGGGATCATCTAGACCAACCTTTCTTGGAAGAGCACAGTCTAGACAAGATGGCCCAGCACCCTGTCCAGATGACTCTTGGAGGTGTCCAACGTGGCCAAGTCAACCACTTCCCTGGGGAGATTATTCCAACGGTTGACTGGCCTCACTGTGAAAAGTTTTCCTCTGGTGTCCAATCGGAATCTCCCCAAGAGCAACTTGTGTCCATTCCCCCTTGTCCTCTCCATGTGACTCCTTGTAAAAAGGGAGTCTCCATCTTCTTTGTAGCTACCCCTTAAGTAGTGGTACATGGTGATGAAATCCCCTCTGAGCCTCCTTTTCTCAAGGCTGAACAAACACCCAGTTCTCCCAGCCTATCCTCATATGGCAGGCTTCCCAATCCTTTGATCATCTTGGTGGCCCTTCTCTGGACCCCTTCCAGCCTGTCTACATCTTTTTTGTAACTTTCCCAGGGATTGAAGTAAGGCTGATGGGCCTATAGTTACCTGGATCCTCCCTTGAGCCTTTCTTGTAGATAGAGGTAACATTTGCCTTCCTCCAGTCCTCTGGGACATCCCCCGTCCTCCATGACTTCTCGAAGATTATGGAGAGCGGCCTTGCAATGATGTCAGCCAGCTCTCTCAACACCCTCGGGTGGATGTTGTCAGGTCCCATTGATTTGTGGGGGTCAAGCTCCTGTAGTAATTCATATACTAACTCTTCCTTCACTGATGGTGCGATGATGGTGATGACCAAGATAAACTTTGCAGAGGGGATGGTTTCACTTCCAAGCTGTGCTTGCCTATGCTTCGCAGCACCAAAGGTGATGCCAGGGTGACCCTGGTTCTGCAGGGGATGCTCCATGCCCTGGGGATGGGGCTCATTTTCCTCTGGGGGACAGTGGTTTTTGGTGGCTGGGGTCCACCCACTCAGAGTGCAATCACCTTGGGGCTGTCACAGCTGCCCGCATCCCATTGCCACCCCTGCCCCCAACTGAAGAGTGAATTAATAACTGGGAAACAAGATAGAAATGGGGTCTGGAGGGGTCTCAGCTTTTAAATGCCACCACAAGCATGCAGGGTGGGAAAGTAAAGGTTTCTTTCTGTCCCTGTGTTTACTGCTGTCTGCCCATTGACTTGTTTCCTGACACATGAGTCATGACTTGAAAGGAATTCAGGCTCTAGCAAATTTGCATCATGCTTCAATATGGCCTCTAGGATTGAATAAGGGCAAATCTATCATACTATTTCCATGGCGACCCTGGCACAGCCCTGATGAGGAGCGTTTATTCTGGCGGCCCGCACTCGCCTGTAGCATGCGGGCAATTCGGCCGGACGCAGGGCTGCCCCAAGGGGTGCAGCGCCCCCTCGCACCTTGCTTCGCCCGTGCTGGGCGAGGCCGCCCGTCGGATCTGTCTGCACCAGACAGACGGGGGCAGCAGAAGACACTGAGTGCTCTCCCGAGTTCTGGCAAAATTAGTCCTTAATTTATTTGGGAGGGAATCAGGATCCTGCAGTAAAAGCGAGAAGGGTGTCCTTTGCCTCAGTTAGTCCCGATGTCTAGCTATTTAGGGATCAATGGGGAGCCTGTAAGGACAGCCTGCGCTTACTAAGGAGGGCGATCACAGTGATGGATTTTAAACATTAAAATGATTCTATAACAAACAAACAAAGGAAGCTGATCTTTCTTTTCTTCTCCTCTTGTGAGCAATACCAGCTTTGCAGATATTGATACTTCTTGCTTGGATGGACTTTATTTTGTATCACGGACATGAATGTTTAATTTTGGTAAATTCTATTTTAGCCTTTTTGCCTTCATCTTTTTCCCATTTAAATGGTCAGTGATGGAAGTTCATATTTCCCCTTCTTGCTCAAGCAATGATGGCACAGTTTGTCATGAGCTGCAATCATGACGATAGTTTGATTCAAAGCATCTCAGCTTCAGCATACAGTAACTAAGCCCAGGAGTGAAAGCACTAACAACAGGAGACTAAAACCTGCCTCTGACACTTGATAAGATTATAATTACAGACTGCGAAAAGCTTTTGCTTTCTTTTCTGCTGCTTTGCAGACCTCATAAGGCCCTGCTCAGGTTTCTGCATAGTTAATTTGTCGGTTTATAAATTACCACATTACGTTAATGCTGAATGTTTCAAAACACAAATATATGCACAGAGGTCTTAAATATTTGAAGTGTTTCAGTACTATAGGGCAATAATTTTGTTGTCAAGCTGTGGCAGATATAGAAGTGCTAGGGGATACATGGCCATTTCATCAGGATAGTGTCAATTATGGTCTATGAACATCCAAGGGGGGAAATAATCTTTTATAGCTATTGTGTAGCATGCAGGTCCAGATGGAGGATAAAACATGTATGAGTTGCCCGCAGCTCTGAAAATAATTATACTAATTTGCTAGACATCTAGAAAGTGCATCCAACCAAGTTACCACCCATCATAGTGACACTCTGTTTGCATACTGATGAAGTTTAAAACCAGAGACAATGGTGTTGGTATCAGTAGCGGAGGGACTGGGAATCACTAGTGCTATAGGATTAATAGCACCATAATTTTATATTATGCAGCATTTCACTTACACCGCATGTCAAAAAAATCCTGGCACTGATGGTCACCTAGCTGTTTACAAGACTGATTTGGTTTAAGACTCCAAACGTTACAAG
The DNA here is from genome assembly GCF_963921805.1 of Phalacrocorax carbo. NCBI lineage: Eukaryota > Metazoa > Chordata > Aves > Suliformes > Phalacrocoracidae > Phalacrocorax > Phalacrocorax carbo. Next base: position 1,002,814 of record NW_026990257.1, on the reverse strand, counting down.
AGATTCTGGGGAGAGAAGACACTTATATCCCACTATTATATCCCTGTGAAGGGTTTCTCGGCAATTACATGTGATGTACTATGAATGTATACACAGATCTATGTGTGCATGTGTGTATGGCAGGGGAGTCACACACTTGCAGTCTCTCTCTTCCTCTCCAGAAGACTGCACTGGAGTATGAGCAGAGTAATTGATGAATGGGTTTTTAAAGTGTAGAATGAGAATGAATACAAGTAGGACCCAGGAGAATAATTCTTTATACTGCAATCAGCACTGCTTAGATGTAGTTGGCTTAATAGTAGGAATCAGCAATAAAGAATACAGACTTTGTTATTTAATCCTTACCAAGTGAAAAATAAAATTATTTTGGAATACTTCTTCCATGATTAGATATATTATTTTAAAATGCAATTATTTTGGGGCATTATTAAGTTTTAAATAACCATCAAGTAAAATAACCAATTAATGCTATCATAAAATGAGGTGATTTTTGCAATTTCTTTAAATATTTAATTCAAGTTATATATACATATATAGACACTATGATGTATGCCTAATATGCATATATGCCATTTTGGCTATTCCAGTACTCCTTGCTTTCCTTAAAATATTCATGGTAAAGTACTGTGTCAATGTGTTCTTGCATATGTGCTTGATATCACATTTCTATTTAAAGTATGTCTCAAAAAATAAAAGAAAATAAATCCTGAAGTATTTATTTTATTCATTGATTTATATAGGACCTTTTTCTATTCTAATGAAGAACCTTAGGTACAGCTGCAAATATGTTAGCAAATATTAAGAAAAGAACGATAACATAGCATGTACCCAAGTGTAGGCAGAAGAACATCTTGCTTATGTATAAAATGTATTTTTTATATTTTTTCCTGGATACTCTATAGTATACTAGAGGACACAATAAAAATAGGTAAAGCAGTTATGTTTTATAAAAATGTAGTTTAGACTTCCAATTTTATTTTAGTTTTGGCAAAACTATTATGTAATCATCATAATGACACAAGGACCCAAGATAATCTCTGATGTAATTCCATAGTTCGTTTATGTGATGCCAGCAATGAGTCAGGACCATGTGTTTTATCATTTGATAGAATTTAAACAGTTTGCTACTTTATGCTTTCAAGGCTTTAAAAAATATCTTTGGAAGAAAAATGGATGATAGAGTAATGAAAGTGTGCTTGCTCAACACTAGCAGATTGATCTGGATCTTAGTATACCACTATGCAAAATTAATTCTTGTCTTGTATAAACAAAAAAGAGCGGAGGAACTATGGACTTTGTGGTCTCACTGCTTGTGGGCCCATTTCCATCTCTTGGTGACACATTTCACTAAGTGATAATGCAGCTTTTATAAATTCTGGATGTGCTGGTTTTGGCTGGGATTCTGTGAATTCTCTTCATAGAAGCTAGTACGAGGCTATGTTTTGGATTTGTGCTGAAATTATTTTCAGAGCTAATTTGACAACATAACAACATCTAAATGGAAAAAAACACACAAACCCTGGAACAAAAAAAAAGATAAATTTAAATCACACCAAACATAAAACATGTCTTCACACAGTATTTCTGCAGCCATAATAATAGAGGTACCCAGATGAGTAACTAAGCATAAGGCAGACATAGTTGAAGCCAGGTTTCATAAGGGGACCTTCTGAAGCATAGAGGATACACAAGTCTCATCCCTGGAGGTTTCCCTCTTGCCTCAGAAGCCTGGCTGTCAGGGGACCTTGCCAGTCATCGGCTTGTCCCTAACCTCCTTTTCTTGGGAAAAGTTATTGTGGAGCTGGCAAAAGGGCAAGCTCAGCTACTGTCTGACTTGTTGGAGTATTTCTTTGTGGGAAGCAGTACCTCCATGGGGCTCTGAAATGCACCAGTGGTGATATCCCAAAGAAAATACAATTTTTCACTAAGCAATAACAGTGAACCATGTGAGCCTGGCAAAACAGAATTTGGCAGTCAGAGAAGGGAACTGAGAGACAGGGGAGCATTTGTTTTATGACTATATCCTTGAAGAAGAACTGAGAGACTGATAAAAGGAAACATCCTGCCTCAGAAGGCACCAAAAGCTGGGTGATAAAGTATATAGTCAAGGAGGAGAACTAATTGGGATGCTGATAAGAACTAAAACTAAGCTGAGGGAAGGCAGAGTGCTGTGCATTGTGAGCACCAGGAGATCCAAACAACATAAAAATAAACAAGTGGCAGAGTCACCAGGATCAAAGCTGGAATCAATAAAAACTAGCATTGATCTGAATACACAAGTCAAGTCAGTGTCCAGCATTTAAAAATGGAAGCATTAAAGTGGGTTATACAGCTTCAAAAAATTTCCAAGGATTTGCATAGTGCTCTGCTTAGAGAGGATGACAACAGCACCATTAGCTCACAGAAAATCCTCTGCAAAACATCCACCAGTATCAGGCTCAGGGCCAATGGACCATTAACTTACGCTGGACATACAGAAATGCTGGCTGGGAGAAGACATCTATAATCCGGCCTTCTGTTCAAAGCAGGACTTTCACCAGCACCAGGTCAGGTCAGCCATGGCTTTATCTATTCTGGTCTTGAAAACCTGCAAGGATGGAGATTCACCATTATCTCTCAGTAACCTGTCCCAGGGCTGTGCTGTCCTTGTCAAACTGATCTCAGATGGATCATTCAGTAATAACAGGATGGGAACATGTGCCCATAGTGCTAGACATTGTGATGTGAGCATGGCAAGGAAAGCAGAGGCAGCAAAGGTGACTAATACAATTGAAGACTTATAGGGCAGTCTGGTTTGTTGTTTGTTTTTTTTTTTTGAACAAGGATTTTGTGATCAAGAGAGGCATGAAGGCAAATCTTAACAAGTGTTTGCAACACTGAGGTCCCACTCTGAGCTAAAGTCTGTCTTATTCACAGATGCTTCCAAAGAGCATGCTGGTGCTGTGCTCATACATCTGTAAGGTCATATCTGGATAGTTTTAACATATATGCCATAGATACCAATAAAAACTGGAAGTCAGTAAACTTACATAGACATGGATGCTTAGTCCTCACATGTAAAAGGTTTCAGAACTTTATTTCTGAGAGGCCAATGTCAGTGGAGAGTGATCATATAACATTCATCATGACAAACAAAATGAACTTCACAAATGTTATCCAATACTAAAGGGATTTCATTTTCTCTGCAGATTTATGATTTCCTGTTTGAATGCAATCCTGGGAGAGATCTGGCTATCGTAAAAGCACTTGGTAGAACATTTGACAATAGCAGTAGAACAAAATCCAGAGAAAGTTTTCATATATGTATCAATCGGCTTAAAAAAATATCTCCAATGAAATATGGATTCTGAATTCCAGAGATACAGGTGGAAATGAGACCAGACTGGTGGTGGTACATGAAAAGTGGAGTCGCTGTAGATTTGTTTATGTCTCTTGGAAAAAGCTAAATAACATAGACATGTCACAGATTATTGTTTCCACCATAAAAGGCAATATAACTAAAGATGTGATCATGCATATCACAGCTATTATTACTAGACATAGAAACCTTGCCATTATAGTGTCTGAAAAAGGTTGCTTATGTTTGTAGAGCAGGACTTTCAAGCAAGGAAGCCCTTGTTTAGACAAGATAATCACTATTCCCTGTTATCTTTAATTTGGTTTGGTGGAAAATGGTACCAAAATATTCAATTTATATTTGTTTGTTATGATTATTTACTGCTTCTATTATAGAACATTATCAAGGAAGTAGAAGTAGTCCCATACCACCATTCTAGTCAACAAAACCCTGAAAAAACAGAATGCTTGTGTTTCTAGAAGGTAATCTTAGCTTCACTGGAGAATTGCAGATATACAAAAAGACAGAAAAGATAAAACAAAACAAAATGAAATTATGATGATTTGGGATCCAGGAAACAATGCTATTTGAAACCCTGGCTGCAAACAGTAGGAAAAGCTGCTGTTGTATGAGGGTGTCTCCTAAAATGAACACAAACTACTGAGTGATGAGCAACGGGTAGACTCACCAAAGTTGGAGGAGCTGCGAGCTAGTGAGACTCCTCAGCTTGCTACATATGACGATGGGCACAAGGAGCCACACTTGAAGTGTTTCTACACAAATGCACGCAGCATGAGGAACAAGCAAGAAGAGCTGGAAGCCTTGGCCCAGTCCATCATTGGCATAAGTGAAACCAGGTGGGACAAGTCCTGTGACTGGTGTGCCATGACGGGTGGTTACAAGCTCCTTAGGAGGGATAGGCAGGGCAGGCGAGGCAGGGAGGTGGCATTGTATGTAGTGGAGGAGCTGGAATGCACAGAGCTTGCAGTTGGCAATGGCACAGTTGACAGCCTCTGGATAAGGATTAAGGGACAGAAAAACAAAGATGTTGCGGTGGGCGTCTACTGTAGGCCACCCAGCCAGGAGGATGACATCAATGAGTTATTCTTTAAGGAACTAAGGGATGCCTCTAAGTCATCCACCCTTCTCCTTATGGGGGACTTCAACTTGCCAGATGTCAACTGGGAATACCACATGGATGGGACAAACAGGTCCAGAAGGTTCTTAAACCATCTGGATGACAACTTTTTGGTACAGGTACTAAGGGAAGTGATCAGGAAGGGTGCCTTCCTTGAATTGATGCTTATTAACAGAGAGGGCCTCATGGGTGAAGTGGAGATTGGGGGCCTCCTTGGCCACAGTGACCATGAAACAGTCAAGTTTAAAATCTATGGTAACAGGAGGAAAACTGCCAGCAAGACCTCAACTCTGGACATGAGGAGAGCAGACTTCAGGTTGCTCAGGGAACTACATAGTAAGGTCCCCTGGGAAAAAGCTTTTGAAAGTACTGGGGTCCATCAGTGCTGGTCGCTTTTTAAGTACCACCTCCTAAGAGCACAGGAGCAGGCAATCCCAAAGTGCAGGAAGACAAGCAGGCAAGGCAAAATGCTGGCTTGGCTGACCAGGGATATTCTTCTAGAAATATGGAGAAAAAAGAAAGTATATGGCCAGTGGAAGCAAGGTCAATCGACATGGGAGGATTATAGGGATGCTGTTTGCCACTGCAGGGAGGAAATACGTGCAGCCAAAGCTCACTTAGAGTCTTACAGTTGAAGCTGGCTGGTATTGTGAGGGACAATAGAAAGGGCTTTTTAAAATACATTAGCGGTAAAAGGCAGGCTAGAAATAACATTGGCCCGTTGCTTGATGAGAATGGTCACCTCACAAGCACAGACATTGTTGTGGTTTAGCCAGCAGCTCAGCCCCACACAGTCGCTCACTCACTCCCCCACCAGTAGATGGGGGAGAGAATCAGAAGGGTAACGCTCGTGGGTTGGGATAAGAACAGTTTAATAATTTAAATCAAAAGAAACAACAACAAAAATGCAACTTAAAGGAGAACAACGAGAGGCGCAAAACCCAGGGGGGCAGGGGAAGGGAGGGGTGAAGGGAGGGGTGAAGGGAGGGGGGAAGGGAGGGGGGAAGGGAATGAACCGCCAAAACAAACCACACACAACAGCCCCTCACCACCCACCAAACCTCCTCCAAGCCACAAACTGCCCCCCTTAATATACTAGTCATGGTGTCACATGGTATGGAATGAACATGCCATTGGCCAGTCAGGGTCAGCCGCCCCCACTGTGGCCCTGCCCCTCCCAGCCCCCCGCCACACGGCAGAGCACGGGAAGCTGGAAAGGTAGCCGACCCCCCACAGTGAGGAGAATTAACCCCTTCTCAGCCAAAACCAGCACAGGCATAGATAAGGGAGAGACATTTAATGCTTTTTTCACCTTGGTCTTCAATACCGATGGTGGGCTCAGAGACCCCCAGGGCCCTGGGCTAGAGAACCATGACTCCTAATAAACCCTGAATTTGTGCAGGACTTGCTGATCCAGCTAGATCCCTATAAGTTGATGGGGCTTGATGGGATTCATCTGAGGGTACTTAAAGAGCTGGGTGATATCATAGCAAGACCTCTCTCAATGATTTTTCAATGCTCTTGGGAATCTGGAGAGGTCCCAGTTGACTGGAAGCTGGCCAACGTTGTCCCAGTCTTCAAGATGGGCAACAGGGATGAGCCTGGTAACTACAGGCCTGTCAGTCTCACTTCTGTGCCTGGTAAAATTATGGAGAAGATTATTCTGGGAGTTATTGAAAAACACCTGAAAGAAAAATGCAGTCATTGGTCCTAGCAAGCATGGGTTCATGAGGGGAAAGTCCTGCTTAACAAATTTGATTTCCTTCTATGACAAGGTCACCCACCTAGCTGATCAAGGAAAACCAGTCGATGTGATCTTCTTGGATTTCAGTAAAGCTTTGGATACTGTCTCTCACAGTATCCTCCTGGATACTGTCCAGTCCAGCATACAGCTGGTTAAACACATAATGCAGTGGGTGAGCAACTGGCTGATGGGTTGGGCTCAAAGTGTCATAGTAAATGGGGTTACATCAGGCTGGTGGCCAGTCACCAGTGGGGTTCTGCAGGGATCCCTCTTAGGGCTGGTACTCTTTAATCTCTTTGTTTATGACTTGGATGCAGAACTTGAAAGAATACTAATTAAGACTGCTGATGACACAAAACTGGGAGGAGCTGTTGACACTCTCGAGGGCAGAGAGGCCCTGCAGAGGGATCTAGACAAATCAGAGCAGTGGGTAATCACCAATCCTATGAAGTTTAACAGGGGCAATTGCTGGATCTTACACCTGGATGTTCATACAGACTGGGGAACGAGAGGCTGGAGAGCAGCTCTGCAGAGAGGGATCTGGGGGTTCTGGTCGATGGCAAGTTGAATGTGAGCCAACAGTGTGCCCTGGCAGCCAAGAGGGCCAACCGAGTCCTGGGGTGCATCAAGCACTGTATTGCTAGCCAGTCGAGGGAGGTGATTGTCCTGCTCTACTCTGCACTGGTGTGGCCTCACCTTGAGTACTGTGTGCAGTTTTGGGTGCCACAGTATATTAAGGATATAAAGCTACTAGAGAGTGTCCAGAGGAGGGCCACAAAGTTGGTGAAGGGTTTAGAGGAGAAACCATATGAGGAACGGCTGAAGTCACTTGGTTTGTTCAGCCTGGAGAAGAGGAGACTGAGGGCAGAACTCATTGCAGTCTACAGCTTCCTCACAAGGGGAAGAGGAGGGGCATGCGATGATCTCTTCTCTCTGCTGACCAATGATAGGACCTGAGCGAATGGCAGGAAGATGTGCCAGGGGAGGTTTAGGTTGGATATTAGGAAAAGGTTCTTCACCCAGAGGGTGGTGGAGCACTGGAACAGGCTCCCCAGGGGGTAGTCACAGCACCAAGCCTGACAATATTCAGGAAGCACTTGGAGAACACCCTCAGAGATATGGTGTAAATTTGGGGTTGTCCTGTGCAGGGACAGGAGTTGGACTTGATGATCCTTGTGGGTCCCTTCCAACTCAGGACATTCTATGATTCTATGAGTGTAGCTGAGCCATTCTCTCCATCCCAGAAGCCACATAGAGAAAGGACACTGAATTAAGTGTTTTGTCAAGGAAAGGTGTCACGCAAACTTCAATCATTCTTGCTTGAGATGCACTGATGGATTTACCGCTATGCAGGGGCTAGCATCTATAGTTAGTTTGGTTAATACATAATGCAGGTTATAAAATTTTAAATGTTGTATCAGAATGATTGTTAACTATTATTGATTATGTGTTTAACTGGAAGAGGTAAGTGTGGGGACTTGAGTTTTGAAAGGCTCCAATAGCACCTGGTTGAGACAGGGGACAGAGATATTTGTGTTACACAGTTTTTATGAGCTTGGGATGAGACAGTGAGCAGGCAAGCTTAGTCAGGCTCTTGATCCTGAGCAATTAATGCAGCCATCTAAATACAGCATACATAAATGCTGAGTTTCCTGGTGGATCTGGCACTTCTGACTAAGGCATAATATGGCTAATATTTCCCCAGAGGTTAAAAGCATCAACAAGGATTGGTGTCAGTCAGTGTGTCTAAAGGTTCCTCTTCTTGAATGGGTAATACCAAGTCCCACATCTCTAGCCAAAAACATACTCTAGCTCTGGTTCTCAAAACTAATCAAAGTAATAATGTTTTTGTAATGTCCCGTTTCTTTCCACTCAGAAATAGGAGAGAAAACCCTGGGAATGTGAACCTAAATATAATTTGTTTGGAGAAACAAACAAACAGAAAAGACATGACTAAATATATGTCTGATATAATAAAATGATAAAAGAAAGCATAAGTCAGGAAAGAGCAGAGTGTTGGCTTTCTTTTGGAGGGGTAAGATATTATAATCTCCCAGTCTAAAGAAAACATACATGCACGAGTTATAATATAATTTACAATTATTAGTAAAGGTGATAAAATACTGTCATGGTTTAGCCCCAGTCAGCAATTAAACACCACACAGCCGCTCGCTCACTCCCCCCACCCCTGTGGAATGGGGGAGAGCATCAGAAGAGCAAAAGCAAGAAAACTTGTGGCTTGAGATAAGAACAGTTTAATAATTAAAATAAAATAATAGCGACAACAACAATAATGTAATTAAAAGGAAAATAAGGAGGCGAAACCCAGGGTGGGGGGAAGGGGGAATGAAAAACCAAAACAAACAACACGTGATGCAGCCACTCACCACCCACTGACCTGACGCCACCAATCCCCAAGCTGAAACTGCCTCCCCCGCATGCCAACTCTTCCGGTTAATATACAGGTCATGGCGTCACATGGTATGGAATATCCCATTGGCCAGTTGGGGTCAGCTGTCTTGGCTGTGGCCTCTCCCCTCCCGGCTTCTTGCCCACATGGCAGAGCTCTAGCATGGGCTCCTCTCTCCATGGGTCCACAGGTCCTGCCAGGAGCCTGCTTCAGCATGGGCTTCCCATGGGGTCACAGTTTCCTTCAGGCGTCTGCTTTGGCATGGGGTGGATATCTGTTCTGCCATTAACCTTCATGGTCTGCAGGAGGACAGCCTGCCTCACCATGGTCTTCACCATAGGCTGCAGGGGAATTTCTGCTCTGGTGCTTGGAGCACCTCCTCCTCCTCCTTCTTCACTGACCTTGGTGTCTGCAGAGTTGTTTCTTACTCTCTTACTCCTCTCTCCGGCTGCAATTGCACAGGCTTTTTTTTTCTTTTGTTCTTAAATATCTTATCCCAGAGGTGCTACCACCATTGCTGATGGGCTCAGCCTTGGCTGAGCTGGTGCTGGCTCTATTGGACATAGGGGAAGCTTCTGGCATCTTCTCACAGATGCCACCCCTGTGGCCCCCCACTACCAAAACCTTGCCATGGAAACCCAATACAGAATGCAATGAATAATAAACCAAAGAAATCAGAAGCCATTGGAGAGAAAATCTTCAAGAGAGACTATGAAGCATAGCATCTTATTCCAGATTTTGCACACACTTCTGTGCATGCAGATGAACTGCTCACTTGAAAAATGTTGACCAAAGTAGGGCACATATAGTGAGAAAATGAGACCCAAATTTTAAAGCAATGCATCCAAGCCTGTGTCAGCCTAATTTACTTCAAGGTGCCTCCAAGGAAGCCCCCCCCCAAAAAACCCAGTCCACCTGTGCAAACCTCATACATCTCAACAACTTGATCATTCATTGCAAGCATTTACAAACATTTTTCAAACATCATTCAACTGTCCAACGCTCCCAGACGCTGAAAGGTGGAAGAGCATGAGGAGAAGGCATATGCCACGCCCACCACTGGTTCCATCAGTGACCACAGATGCATGCCTGGGGAGCCATGTCTTCCAGTGATCCTGGTGTGGCCAAATGACCAGGGAGTAATTTCAACAGATGCAAATCAATATCACTGCCCAGGCATCAATATATCTTGCAGCAATCCTTTCCCTGGATGAGATGTAAATAATTCTGGCTAGTTCTACACTGACAGATCAGCCCACACTCAGATGCTGGAAAGTATCTTACAAAACCTTTTGTCCACACCTTCAAACTTCTGGTTTAATTTCACAGCTTGAGCTTTGGCTTTCTGGGTGCAAGGAACAAGAGGTCAAGAGTAGACACTCTGGCAGTCCACACTGTGTCAGAAGGGCACAAAAACTAGCCAGGACACAAGTTTTGTGCAGGAGCATCTCCTAAACATGCAAAACTCATGTGAACACCTACTCCAGAAGCCAGATTCATTCACTCACTCCACCAGGCTCCCTTTGTGTTGCTACCTTGCCCAGCTTTAGAGATGAACCAGACTTGCAGACCAAAACAAAGCCCTCTTTGTTCTGCCTACCCCTAGCTTCATCTCTACTGAGAAGCAGAAGCTATCTATTTAATGCAGGATCTAAAAATGCAAAGGGATGGAGACAGCAGCTCCTCACGCAGTCTCACTGCACTGGCATGTGAAGAGAAGCAAGGAAACTTTCCTTCCTGGAGGACCTGCCAAGGTATAGTATGCCTTCTAATATTTCTGAGCTGTAATATAAGAAACATATAATAAGAACTCAGGTGGAAGGACTCCTTCATGTTGATTTAGCCCAAAAGTGATCTGAATGAATTGCTTGAAGCAGTTAGGAAAGTTGATTAAATATAACAGTTGGAGAGTCACTTTCCTTTGTCTTGGTTGAGACTGTTTATTAGATTGTAGTATAGCACTGCACATGTCAAGAACCTACATTTGCTGTTAGCACTAGAGAAGTCTCTTGCCATGTGGTTTGTAGTGAGGTGGGTGTTGGTCTCATCTCCCAAGTTACTAGCGATAGGACGAGAGGAAACAGCCTCAAGCTGCATCAGGGAGGTTTAGACTGGATATTAGTAAAAATTTCTTCACTGAAAGAGTGGTCAGGCATTGGAACAAGCTGCCCAGAGAGATGGTGGAGTCTCCATCCCTGGAGGTGTTCAAAAGAGGTGTAGATGTGGCACTTCAGGGCGTGGTTTAGGACACATGGTAGCATTGGGTTGATAGTTGGACTTGATCCTAGAGGTCTTTTCCAACCTTAATGATTCTATGATTCCATGATTTTTTCCTTTTCTTTTTTTATTTTCCATATACTTCTGGTGTATAGACTGTAGAAAAATGCTGTAATGTCACACATTCAGAGTCCTGTACTATTTGCTTTTCATATTGTGGCTGGTGGACCAGTATGCATTTGCCCCTGCTCCAACTTGGACTTATCCACAGACTGCAGTCCTTTAGGGTTGTACCTGCTCCAAGTGGAGCCTTATCTAGGAGCCACAGTCTCTCCAGGGGTATACCTGCTGTGGCATAGACTTATCCACAGCCACAGTCACTTTGAGGTACGCCTGTTCCAGCGTGGCCTTCTCCATGGACCACAATTCCTCCAGCGTGGCCTTACCCACAGCCCTAGTCCCTTCAGAAGTAAATATGTTCCAACATGGCCTTACCCATGGCTAAAATCCCTCCAGGTGTGTACCCGCTCTGTCGAGGGCTTATCCATGGACACATGCTTTGAGGTGCTCCGGCATGAACTCATGCACAGCCACTGATGCTTCAAGGTGTACCTGCTGCAGCATGGACTTATCTACAGCCACAGATGCTTCGAGGGGTACCTTCTCCAACATGGACTTATCCTTGGGCCAAAATTGCTTCAGAGCTATACCTGCTGTGGCACAGACATAACCAAGGCCACAAATGCTTCAAGATATCCCTGCTCTGGCAAGGGCTTAGACACGGCCACAGACGCTTTGGGGTGTCCTGCCCCTATGCGGACTCATCCACAAGTCACAGTCCCTTTGACTCGAGTTCACGCTGGAGTTTCAGCCTGTCTGGTACAGCAGCACAGAAACAGCAGCGGGGACCTGGCCATCTGCCGGCCCAGGCACCTGGCCATTGCTGTGAGCCCCACGTTGGGCGTCAAAAAGGACTGTAGTGGTTTACTCCAGTCAGCAATCAAGCACCACGCAGCTGCTCAATCACTCCCCCTACGCCTGTGGGATGGGGGAGAGAATCAGAAGAGTAAATGTGAGGCAACTCGAGGGTTGAGATAAAGACAGTTTAATAGGTAAAGCAAAAGCCACATGCACAAGCAAAGCAAAACAAGGAATTTATTCACTACTTCCCATGGGCAGGCAGGTGTTCAGCCATCTCCAGGAAAGCAGGGTTCCATTGAGCATAACGGTGACTTGGGGAGACAAACGCCATCGCTCCAAACATCCCCCCGCTTCCTTCTTCTTCCCCAGCTTTATATACTGAGTATGACATCATATGGTATGGAATAGCCCTTTGGTCAGTTGGGGTCAGCTGTCTTTGCTGTGTCCCCTCCCAGCATCTTGTGCACCCAGCAGAGCATGGGAAGCTGTGTAACAGGTTCGCAGGATTCCTACGCACAAAATTCACCCAACACATGATATTTAAAAAGCACAACAGTATTGCTCTATTATAGCAATACCTGGCATAAGCAGTTACTAGCATATTGCTTTCCCTTTATGAGAGTCTTACCAACCCAACTATGCCCGAGACACCGCTGAGCAGGAGGGTGACCATTAGCCGGGTCATCACAGAGAAGGTAGGTAGGCGTGGCACCTTCAGGGCATCCTCTGCGTCTTCTCTCTCCACTTTGAGCCGTTCTTTTTTTTTATACCATCAGCAGATTCAGTGGAAAAGTACTGACTAGACGTTGCCGCACACATGGCCAGCGCATGCAACAAGGCCTGCCAGGTGCGTACTCTGCCGGCTAACAGCGGCTCCCGGATTGCAACAACATATTGTTCAATAACAATCCTCCCAGCTCCCTTCTTCATGGTCGTGTTCTCACAGCTGTGTTCAGCTTGTAATTTTTCTGTTGTGGCCCTACACAGACCATCATCTAAAACCCCTCACACAAGCTGAAAAAGTCCTTGACTAGGGTAAGCACTGCTTAGCAGCAACAACTAAAACATCTCCACATTATCAACACCGGTTTCAGTGCAAATCCAAAATACAGCACTATATCAGCTACTGCGAAGAAAAATAACTCTATCCCAGCGAAAACCAGGACACCCCACTGAAATTAACTTCTGAATCATATTGTCTTTGGTGGGAGTCAAGAGGCAGAAAAGCACACAGTGGTGATTTCTCATGTTTCTATAAAGTGTTGGACCCAAAGCTTGGGAAACTCAGTACTTTGGGCTAAGCTGAGCATTCCCAGTTCCCACTCCCAATTTGGGGCTGGGAGGGGATCTCTCCAGAGCAGGTCCTCTCTTGCTGGGCAATTACAGCCCAATTGAAACTTCAACACGGGGCCTGAAAAATTATGTACAGTGTCCGTTATAACAATTGACATCTATAGAAATGTGAAAAGGAAATGTAATTAATTTAGGTAGAAGCAGCTACTGATGGACTGTACTGAAAATGCATTGCTGGTTCCTGTGAATGGGACCAAAGCTAATGGAGATGGCCCTTTCCACATGGACCTTGTACACCTGTTATGGGAATGGTACTGGTTCGTTTCCAGGACTTTCTTTTTCATTGAGGAGAGCTCAATGATTGATGTTGTAGCTTGGTGGTCTAAGCAAACTTCTGGGAGGTGGGCAGCTCTGAAGCTTCTGCTTTTGGGATCTTCTTTTTTTGGCCAGGGTGCTTTTGTGGTCCTTGGTTTTAGCTACCACAAAAATCCTCCGCTGGTTTCAGTACACTGCCATTAGGCCCCTAATGCAACTGTGCTGCACCTGTGTAAGACTGACCACTTTTTACGCGAGATAGCACATTTGGAGGAAGACTCATGCTTTTTTATTTTGGTAACTGCCTTTCCACTCAGTCAGCAGGCTGGTCTGACACACTTATCAACAATTTGATTGTGAAATCTGATGAAAGAGAGGCAGTGGGGACATGTGTCAGAGGCAGGGAAGGCAAGAGGGACTACCTCCTTCACTTACTACATGCATTTAGATCATCATGATGTCAAAAGTTAAGGTGACCATGATGCTCTGTCCTGAAACCATGACAACGAGAATAGAAAGCCCCTAAAACAAAGGCCTGTAAATACTTGCCTTGGGGCTAGCCATTGTTCAAGCAGGAACCACAGTAGGATGCAAAGTTAAACAGTAACTTAGTGGTAGCAAATAGGAAGAAGGTGTGACCTCTAGTTACCTTAGGTAATTATAATACCAAAAAGCACACCCCTGGGAAGATAATTCAATTGTAAATATAAGACCAACAAAATATAATGAGCTAAACTAAAAATAGGACATGCGTGGATAAACTTTTATGCCAATAACCAATCAGATATTTCTTCTTTGTCATCATTTTGTATAAAAGACCCTGTGTATTTCTAAAAGGTGTGCTGGCTGATGTTAAATGCCCAGCACTCCACTCCGCAGACTGGCAATGAAGACAAATATCTTGACTCAGTGTGTTGATTGGTGTTTTGCACACTGATTTAGGGACAACACTGTTATCCCGAAAAGCGGGTTCATTCACCCAGTGTGCAAAATGCCAAACAACACACAGAGTGGAGGTATTTTATTCAAGTCATTTTTATGCAAAGATTGGTGCTAGGTGGTAACCCACAAAGCTGGCACACTTCACCAAGAAACTACAAGGCATTTATACAGTTAAATGTGTCAATCACAGCTAATATTCACACGCCTCAGCTAATCGTTGGTTAATTTCTTTCTCACTTGGATTTAACAGTACAGCTCACTTTTTTAATTTACCATGCATGCTCATAGGTTAAGGGACTTACTAGAGGGGGCGGCAGTTCCCGGCCTATGGGCCTGATTTTTAGTATTATAACAAGGATAGTTCCCATACTGGGCACTTTGGTTTAGTTCTTATCTACATCCCAATTAGTTTGTCTCCTTGACTACACACTTTATCACCCTGTTCTCAGCGTATTCTGAGGCAGGATGTTTGCTTTGATCAGTATCTCAGCTCTCCTCAAGGATATAGTTGTAAAACAAGTGCTTCCTTATCTCTCAGTTTCCACCTCTGGCTGTCAAATTCTGTTTTGCCAAGCTCACATAGTGCATTGTTATGGTTTAGTGGAAAATTCCAAAAATTCCATTTTCTTCAGGATATCACCAAGAGGTCCAGCAACTCAAAGAAGATATGTCCTGCTCCCCACCCGTACAGAGTAGTGCCTCAGCTCTTAGGAATAAGTGTCCTTTTGCTCAAAGGAGAAGATATACACCACGGGGCACCCTGTGGTTCTACTTGTGTGACCACGGAGAGGACATGATGAGGTGGGATGGAAGACCTACCTTGACCCTAGAGGCACGGGTACGTGAGCTGCAAGGAAAAACAGTCACTCGCGGGGGTTCTTCCAGGAAAGCTGCTACTCCAGTTTCCAGTAAGCAATTCCCCAGACAGAGGAGTAGAAGCGCTGATTCTATTTCTAAGGTTAATAGAGAGACTCTTGATTCACGTTCAGAAGAAGTAAGTTGCAAATGCTATGACTGGGACTAGAAGGGCCCTGCCCCCAGCCAGGGGGAGGAAAGGGACAACTGGTTTCACTGGACTGTGTGGATCCAATGATCTGGCACATCTGACCCACAGGAGTATAAAGCTTTAGTGGACACTGGTGCACAGTGCATCCTAATGCCATCAAACTATATAGGGGCAGAACCCATCAGAATTGCTGGAGTGACAGGGGGATCCCAAGAGCTAACTGTATTGGAGGTCGAAGTGAGCTTAACAGGCAATGAGTGGCAAAAGCACCCCATTGTGACTGGCCCAGAGGCTCCGTGCATCCTTGGCATAGACTACCTCAGTAGAGGGTAGTTCAAGGACCCAAAAGGTTACAAGAGGGCTTTTGGAGTAGCTGCCTTGGAGATGGAGGGAATTAAACAGCTGTCTACCTTGCCTGGCCTCTCGAAGGACCCTTCTGTTGTGGGGTTGCTGAAGGTCAAAGAACAACAGGTGCCGATTGCCACGGCAACAGTGCATCAGGTGAGGGATAAGATATATAATCCTTAAGATGCACTGAATCTCAAGGTTGAAAAACTGCATTAAGAAGTAGCAACTCTGTTCTGAGTTTCCTCCCCACAGGCTGGAGCTGTGGCCCCACAGAGGAGCTGTCCTAGGGACATCCAGCACAAGGGAGCATGGCTCACCCAATGTGATGCTTTGAGCTGGAAGCGCCCACAACAGCTCACGGCTGGCAGGCAAGTGATTTTTTTTTTAATTACATATTATTTTTAAGAATAAAAGTGAGGACTTCTTTTCTAGCCATTGGGATGATGTTTGAGCAAAAATTTTGAAGGGCAGTGTTAAAAAAAAGATGAAGAAGCAGTAAGAAAATGTTGTCTTCTTCCATGCTGGAATGCCCTTACATGGCATCTTTCTTTTATTTCTCTACCAAAGGGGAAAAAGTTACAGCACTAATGCAAACAGTAATCAGAGTGGTAAGGGCAGCACAAACCTGACCTAATTAGGTATTAACCCCAATATGTTAAACCCTAGAAAATCAGACATCCCACAGGTATAAAAGGGCTAAATCTCCACAGCAAATCACTACCAAACATGCTGTGTGCACCTGGGTGGCAAAGGAAGGGAAGACTCCTCACACTCCCAGTTGCAGAACTCAAGAGCAAAATCAGGAATAAAGAGGAGAAAGAAGGCTAGAAAGGCACCAGCCACCATGTATCTCTGAGCATGCACTATAAGACCCCCTCCTGGCCCATCTCAGTTATTAGACTCAACATTTATTAGTGTCCAGAGACACCAAAAGGCTATTCTGCTTTTGATGTAAGTGATAGTCTCTTCACCTCCAAAAACGTGGCTGGTATGATGTTCGGAACTAAATACTGATAACTCAGCAAGCACGGCACTAACTCTGTGGTGTGTGAGAGGAATTGTCTAATAACAATAACAAAGCATGTTCCATCAGTTTATATATCCTATAGACATAGTTCAACTCCTGACTGGTGATGTTTATGTGCATTGCCTGAGAGTCAGCTGCAGTGATCTACCCTTCAAAAAGGAACCTCAGACATTTATTCAGCAATGATGTACTAAAAATCCAAGAAATGATGAGAAAGGAAGGGGGACAAAAACCAGAGGAATTCAGGTATCAGCCCAAGAGGTAAGACAAAGCAAACAAGTCCTTTGTGAATGTATAAATGTAGCATTTTTTTCATGCGCACTTAGCAAACAACAAATATGATGATCATGGTTTGAGGAAATCTCTATTTAAAGGTACATATATTAATTTGGACTAACGAGTGGAAAACCTATCAGGAATCACATAATTTGAAAATAACATGGTAACAAAAGAAACAAATATGGTTTGGGGTTTTTTCATAGTATCGTGGTTTAGCCCCAGTCAGCAATTAAGAACCACACAGCTGCTTGGTCACTCCCCCCACCACTGTGGGATGGCAGAGAGAATCGGAAGACCAACGTCTGTAAAATGTCCACAAAATGTCCATTGAGTTAATTTAGTCTGTGACCCTGGGCTCCATCTATCATAACCGTCTTTCAGGGCAGGAGAGATGGTGTGTGTGGTGTTGGATTCTTGCATGATGAAGTCAGTCCTTATTCCATGTCGTGGTTCACCCCCAGTCAGCTCACTCCCCCACCGGTAGATGGGGGAGAGAATCAGAAGGGCAACACTCGTGGGTTATGATAAGAACAGTTTAATAATTAAAATTTAAAAAACAACAACAAAAATGCAATGGAAAGGAGAACAACGAGAGGAGCGAAACCTGCGGGGGGGGGGAACGAACCGCCGAAACAAACTGCACGTGACGCAGCTGCTCACCACCCACCGACCTGACGCCGCACCTCCCCTGAGCTGCAAACTGCCCCCCCTTAATATACTGGTCATGGTGTCACATGGTATGGAATGAACCTGCCATTGGCCAGTCGGGGTCAGCTGCCCTCGCCGTGGCCCTACCCCCACCAGCCTCCCGCCAACACGACAGAGCGCAGGAAGCTGGAAAGGTAGTGGACCTCCCACAGTGAGGAGAATTAACCCCTTCTCAGCCAAAACCAGCACAAATAACTATGATAATAATATTGATTATGATAATAACAATAATGATAATATGATAAAAGGGAAAAGGGAAAAAGGGGAAAAACCAAAAACACAAATGATACAACCGCTCACCACTCGCTGACCGATGCTGCCGGTCCCCGAGCCACAATTGATGCCTCACTCCCCTGGCAAGCTCCTCCCAGTTAACATACTGGGCATGACATTACATGATATGGAATATCCCTTTGGCCAGTTTGAATCCGCTCTCTTAGCTGTGCCCCCCTCCCCTCCTGGCTTCTTGTGCAGCTGGCAGAGAATGGGAAGCTAGAAGAGTCCTTGACTAGTATAAGTACTACCCAGTAGCAGCCAAAACATCTGTGTGTTATCAATATTGTTTTCATGCTGAGTCCAAAGCACAGCACTATACCAGCTAGAGTAAAGAAAATTAACTCTATCCCAGCTAAAACTATGACATCATTCCATCACTGCCGCACTTTGCTTGGTTTAATCAAAGTTCATTCTTCATTAATCGGGGTGATTCCTACTACGATACCATTGATACGGCATATAGCAAACAAAGAAGTGATGACATACAATATTATAGAGCAATCAGCATCATGCCATTCAGTTGCCTGGCTATTTTCACCCAAAATCAAGTGCCACTGAAGTAAACATCAGACTTCTGCATCCTCACGCTTCACCCACCAAGTGCACCAAGGTCCCTGAGCAAAAGCAAGTCTCCCGTGCGCTACAGACACTTTATCCCCTTCCACAGTGCATAAGAGCTCTGATTGGGCAGGGCTAGCTCGAGTGGCCCACCACCCGTTTTTCTTAGTATATTCTTTAACAGTCCATTGTATTGTTTGGTTTTCCCAGAGGTTGGTGCATGATAGGGGATGTGATACACCCACTCAATGCCATGCTCTTTGGCCCAGGTGTATATGGACATTTGTTTCAGAAATGAGTCCCGTTGTCTCGCTCACTACTTTCTGGGGTGCCATGTCACCATAAGACTTGCTTTTCAAGGCTCAGGAGAGTACTCTGGGTGGTGGCATGGGGCACAGGATATATTTCCAGTGGTCGGTTCCATCATAGTGAATACATGGCACTTGGATCGGCAGGTTTCTAGGAGTATAATATAGTCAATCTGCCAGGCCTCTCCATATTTATTTTTCAGCCATCATCCCCCACACCACATAGGCTTTACCCGCTTGGCTTGTTTCATTGCAGTGCACACAACCAGGTTCTCTGCCTGGGCAGCAATATCTTGCCACAGTGCGGCAGCCCAGATGGGTTTACCGCTGCGCTGCCAGTTGCTCTGCTTCCACTGCTGCAGCCAGCCCCACAGGGCATTTGCCACCATCCAGGAGTCAGTATAGAGATAGAGCACTGGCCACTTTTCCCATTCAGCAATGTCTAAGGCCAGCTGGATGGCAACAACCTCTGCAAACTGACGCAATTCACCTTCTCCTTCAGCAGTTTCTGCTACTTGTCGTGTAGGACTCCATACAGCAGCCTTCCATCTCTGGTGCTTTCCCACAAGGCGACAAGACCCATCAGTGAACAGGGCACACTGCTTTTCATTTTCTGGCAGTTTGTTATACAGTGGGGCTTCTTCAGCACATGTCACCTGCTCCTCTGGCAATATTCCAAAGTCTTTGCCTTCTGGCCAGTCCATGATCACTTCCAAGAGTCCTGGGCGACTGGGGTTTCCTACTTGAGCCCACTGGGTGATCAGTGCAACCCATTTACTCCATGTAGCATCAGTTGCATGGTGTGTAGAGGGGACCTTCACATTGAACATCCAGCCCAGCACGGGCAGTCAGGGTGCCAGGAGCAACTGTGCCTCAGTACCAACCACTTCTGAAGCAGCTCGAACCCCTTCATATGCTGCCAATATCTCTTTTTCAGTTGGAGTATATCGGGCTTCGGACCCTCTATATCCACAACTCCAAAACCCTTGGGGTTGACTTTGGGTCTTCCCTGGTGCTTTCTGCCAGAGGCTCCAGGTAGGGCCATTCTCCCCGGCTGCAGTGTAGAGCACATTTTTTACATCTTGTCCTGCCCGGTCTGGCCCAGGAGCTATTGCATGAACTATCTCCTGTTTAATCTGTTCAAAGGCCTGTTGTTGCTCAGGGCCCCATTTGAAATCATTCTTTTTCTGGGTCACTTGATAGAAAGGGCTTACGATCAGACTGTAATCTGGAATATGCATTCTCCAGAAACCCAAAATGTTCAAAAATGTTTCTGTTTCCTTTTTGCTAGTTGGTGGAGACATGGCTGCTATTTTGTTGATCACATACATTGGGATCTGACGACGTCTATCTTGCCATTTGATTCCTAAGAACTGGATCTCTTGTGTGGGTCCCTTCACCTTACTTCGTTTTATGGCAAAAACAGCTTTCAGAAGGATGTGGACTATTTATGTTATTGCATTATATTCCATATTATCAACACTGTTTTTAGCACAAATCCAAACATAGCCCCATACTAGCTACTATGAAGAAAATTAACTGTATCCCGGTTAAAAGCATGACACATAGAATCTTTAAATTTAGAGAAAGGTTATACCTCTGTGCAGTAATCTTTCTCATTAACAGTGATGGTGGGGTTGTTTGTTACTGAGGCACCGAAGGGTGTCAGTAACAGACTGGTTTACATTGGGCTTCCATTACATCCTAAAGGAGACTACTTAATACCGCTTGTTCATGTGGGTAGGGTCTTTTTAATATTAGCCCAGCTTCTCATAGAATCATAGAATCATTAATGTTGGAAAAGACCTCTAGGATCATCAAGTCCAACCATTAACCCAACACTACCATGTCTCCTAAACGATGCCCTGAAGTGCCACATCTACACGTCTTTCATATACCTCCAGGGATGGTGACTCTACCACCTTTCTGGGCAGCCTATCCCAATGCCTGACTATTCTTTCAGTGAAGAAATTTTTCCTAATAGCCTATTTAAATATCCATTTTAGTTCTGATTGCTGTCCTTCACTCCCTACTTATATGCATGCAACTTGCAAAATGGTTTTCACTATTCTCAGTGACTGTACTTTTCATGTTTTTTCATTTGTAATGGTTGCTCAAGCAAACCATACATATTTAGCTCTATTCATCTTGCCTGAAAATCTCTACTACCCATGCTTTTTTTTTTTTGCTTCTTAGGTTAGCCCTAATGAATTCAACTATTTGAAAGCATACAGTAATATTCTACAATGCATTTCTGACTGTGGGAGTCCTAGTAATATTAAACCTCTTTACAGTATCTGTTTCTACTTTGCTTTCTGCAGATTGAGAGATATTTCTCTCAATATATTTCTTTATATGTACCATGCAAAAGTGGAGGCTATAGTCCGGCTGAAGTCTTTCCAGTGCTCAACAGAAGGGAAGGATTGCTTTACGTGCCTTACATAGCCCTGGTTTTATACATTCCACCTTGAAGTTCTCTCTTTTACAGCATTATGACACTGTTAATTTGTGTTCAGTTTGTGACCTGCTAAAAGCTGCAGATCCTTATCTGTCTTACTGCTGCCTGTCTAATTGCCATCCCCTCACAGCACTGCAGTTTATTTCTTCAGTGAATGGGTGAAAACTTCCACTTGTCCTCATTGAATGGCAGCCTATATATTTCAGACCATTTGCCTCTATTCATTGAGATCCTTTTGAATTCTAGCCCCGCCATCTAAAATATTTGCAATCCTTCCCAGCTTAGACTTATATGAAAACAGAGCAGGATGGTTTTCTCAAGACCTGTGTCCTGGCTTTCAGCAGTTTCCCCTGGACAATGTTGCACTAGCCTGCTTATGAGTGTGCCATGGGAGACAGTGCAAAAAGATGCACTAAAGTCAAGATATATCACATCTCTGTTTTCTCCCTTTAGCACAAAGCCACTTATATTGTCATTGAAAGAAGTTAGACTGGTTTGACATGATCTCTTTTTGACAAATCCACTTTGGCAGTTACTTACCACCTTGTGAACTTCTAGGCACTTTCCTAGAGCGTGTACATTAGCAAAATGCAGATTTGGTTGTATCTCCGTGGCAGTGAGTTGAGGGAGGACTTCCAGGATCCTTCCGTTTTAATGCATTTATCTTCTCCACTAGTATCACCACTCAAAAAGGCCCTTTGCTATGTCCCTCTTCTCTGTCTGAAGAGGACAAAAGTGGTGTGGCTGAAATTTGTATTGCAACTCTCTGCTTCTCTTAGCTGAATGTGCTTATGCACACCAGGGGTGCTTTTACTGCTAAGGGCATCAGTATTCTGTGTGTGACCTTTGTGTGTCACTGCTTCAGAAAAATTTCAGCCCATGCTCTGATCCTTTACGATGTCAGTAGTTTGACTGACAACTTTATTTCACTTCATGTATGTTGTCATTGAACCAGCTGTGCAAACCCTTTTCTGATGGCCCAGGAATACAGATGAGAATGAGGGAACATGAGGAGAAAAGACAGGGTAGTAAAATGTTTAGGCACATGAATGTGGCAGCAACACACGTGGGTAATGTGCGTCATTAGTAGAGATATCACAAATGCCTATGGAGGACACATGAAAAGATAAAAATGGCCAGATCTGTATGGAAATGAAGGAGCGCAGTGACTGCACACAGCCATAAGTCACACTCACAAACCTCATGTTCATTTCTTTGTCTATTCAGAGTTGGCCCCAAATGTCTAGCCTTTATCCTTCTGAAGAAAGGAGAAACAAATCCATCTGAACCCCTGTGGTCTTGTGTTTAACTGTAATAGTAGCCAAACCAAAGTGGGTCTGTTGTTGCTTGATCTGCCTTCTTCATTTAACAGAGTTCTAATCCCAACAGCGTAAATGCCAACATGTCAGTGGTTCTACACCAGATTATATTTACTCTGCAACTAGTCAGTCAAAGGCCATGGGCACAACTTGCAGGGTTGTGAGTTTCTCAGGCATGCCTGGTGTCTTCTTCCATCTGAGCACAGCACCAGAGCAACTGTGGGTACCAGCATACCAACAAGAATAAAACAGTATTGCCTCCTCCCCACTGTCATTCCACTCTCTAAAACTTACTTTTGAAAGAGGTCATTTAAATATGATCCTACTCCCTTAAATGAATATTCTGTGTCTTTTTGTTTTCGTAGTACAGTGCTTTCAACTTCTTCCCATTATTAAGCCATTTGAGTGAAATACCGAACTGATTAATGTGACATTTTCCACTAAACTGTTTCAGGAAATGCTGCACCTTTCCAGTGGGATGCTTTTGAATAATGTACTCTCCTTAGTATAATTAAAACTAAGTTCTGAGTTAGTACCTTTTTTTCCCTGGAGACACCCATCAAAATGTCAAGTGTGCCTTCTAGAGGAACCACAATCCCATAGTACAAACAAATATATTTATCCACTGTTCCTTGCAAGCAGGAGACCTTTGCCTCTATTCTTTGACACTTCATTTTTTAACATGAGTAAATAGTGCATAAAATAATAAACAGTTTCTCTGCACAGAATGACAGAGTGACAGAGGGTGTCTGCTCTGTGAGGGTGACAGAGCAGTGGAACAGGCTGCCCTGTTGTGGAGTCTCTTTCCCTGGAGACGTTCAAAATCCGCCTGGATGCGTTCCTGTGCCCCTTGCTCTGTGTGTCCCTGCTCAATCGGGGGGTTGGACAAGATGATCTCCAGAGGTCCCTTCCAACCCCTATGATTCTGTGATTTTATGATTTTAAAAAACTTGAAGAAAAGAAATGAGGTACCATAGGTAATAACAGTAAGAAGTCCTTGTTTTGTTTTACTAATGATTCCTTTCAAGTGTGACTCTTAAAATAAAGTTTAAATGCTTATTTACAAATTGAACAAATTATATGAAACAAAACATTTGCTTCCCCTAGACTTCTGAGGGCACATTTTGCCTTAGAGAAAAACAGGGCTGAGGTGCCACTACTGTGGCGATTTGCGACATGGACTCTATATTCACGCACAAGCAAAGCCAAAGCCGTTTATTCACAAAAGAGCAGCCTTAATATAGTCTGCCTCCTGAGCTAGTATTTTTCACTTCTCTCTGCCTCTGAATGTGTTCTATCACACTAGCTCCACATATGGTATAAACATAGATAAGCGCACTCTCCTGCTTTGGTGCTCCAGCTGTGCCCCTGACCTTCTGTCCTGCATATCAAGGCCTCAGTTCTGTGTTTTTCTGTGGGTTGTTTTTCTATCCCATGGCTTGCATCCAATAAGGGCGATGAGATCACAGGAGGCCACATTCACTTACTCCACAACTACCTGGAAAGCTGCAGCAGTATTATTCACAGATTTC
Organism: Phalacrocorax carbo; assembly: GCF_963921805.1. Lineage (NCBI taxonomy): Eukaryota > Metazoa > Chordata > Aves > Suliformes > Phalacrocoracidae > Phalacrocorax > Phalacrocorax carbo. The sequence goes on along the minus strand of NW_026990257.1, from coordinate 978,678 downwards.
AAGTTTCTGAGAGTTGCTGGAATTCCACAGATTTACATCTGGGTCTTGGGCAAGATTCCAGTTAAAAAGGTGGAAAATCAGTTCAAATTCTGTTTGAGAAACTCCACGGGTAGGGACATACATTTTAAAAATTGATCATGTACTGTTACATTCACCAAAAAAAAAAATCCTTACTCTGTGCATCATATGCATAGCAGGTCAATGTATTCAATATACAAAGAGTTTGCTCTCCTCTCTTGCACCACTGAGATGCTCTGAAAGCGAGGACTGGCTTGTCACTGTAACCCCAAGTTCTGAGCCACATGAGTATAATAACCTGTCCTGAAATCAGAAAGTAACAGGTACAATGCAAGTTCACAACCACATTGCTTTGCACAGTCTGCTGTGGTGTATGATGGACACGGACTCTGTAGGGTGTAAGCACAGAATCACTTTATTAAAAAATTTTCTAATTATATATAGCATTTCAGTAAAGGGAAGGCCCCCTTACTCCCCAATCACCACCTGATTCATGTTCCCAGTATAGCTCGATGCTTATATTTTCTGTTCCTTCTGTCAGGTGCTTGAGTCTTGTTTCTCAGCTCCTTATCGCTGGAATTTAGCCAGCCACCTGTTGTTTGCAAACCGCTGGAACATGCAGAGCTTGCTTTGTACGTGCCCTTTCTTTGATCCATCATCCTTGGTCATTTCAGCAAACAGGCAGAAGCTGCATATTTCCCATGCCATTTTTATTAAACAAGATGTTGCTCTCCACATCTCCCCCTTTTTTGTTTATGACCAATACATTGATTAACAGTGTGGCCGTAATGCAGGCTTCTACCTTTTGCACTCGTCAGATAGCTAACCATAGAATCTGTAAAAAACACAAAGAACAAGAAAAAAACACAGCACCTATACCAATAAATACCCATATTTGAAGATTTAATCCACTAAACCAAGTCTTTGGATTTAGCCATGACAAATCATCCCTTAATATTTGAAGCACACTTTCACTTGTTAGGTCTTGCAATTTCTTAATTTGGTCCTTTAACTGATCATGCAGAGATTGCTATTGTTATGCTGAAGAGATAAATCAAATGCCCCCTGTAAATGTTGTTTCACAAAGTCCCAGCTATGCTGAGTACTATTCCACAGGAGAGGCGTGACACATAAAGCTCTATGTTTATGTTCCCAATTGCATTGCAAGTTCGCTCGGGTTTTGAGTGCCTCCTGTCAATCTCCCAGTCACATCACTGTGGATTCTAAGGCCTGCAATCAAGATAAAATCTCTTCATCAATTTTTTTTCTTGTATTTGAAATTCTTTAGTTACATTTGTCAAGGCTTCTCCAACTACGTGTGCAGTTTTAATAGACTCTGTGAGGCCACTGCTATAGCAGCCGAGGCTATAATAATAATCGCAGAATTTACTGCAAATAACAACCATCCTAAAAACCATCTAGTTCTTTTTGTCTCACTTCTTGCTCTAAAATTCTAGCAAATCGAGCTAAACCACCTTCACCTTCCCATGACCTTGTTAAATTCACCAGTAACCATAATTCCGAATGCCACTGAAGAGGAAAAAGATAAGATTTATTTTGTACATTACTAAAAGATACACAAATCCTGCTCATCTTCACCATGTGTTTTTACTTGGGCTGGCTTTACATTTCTCGCAGGGATCAAATAAGGACATGAGGGAAGAGAAACACAAGCGTATCCCCATCCCCAGGTAAGCAGAAGAACTGGTCCTGCCCATTGACCAGATTCCAAATTCTTATAAAACACCTGGGGCCTCACAGTAGAGGATTCTCCAGCTCTAAAATGTCTATCTACCACAGAACTATATTGTTTAGACCCAGATAGATTAAGAAAATTTAAAACATAAGTAGCTTTGCCCAATACTTTCTGCGGTGTTGTCCCTACAAGATTCCCCGTTTTGTTTATCAATAAGAGATTTCAAAGAATGGTGGGCGTGTTCTATAATCACCTGACCAGTTGGAGAACGTGGGATTCCAGTAATATGTTCAATTCCCCAACCCTGCAAAAATAAGAGAAAATGGCAAGAAACATAAGCTGATCCATTGTCTGTCTTAATTTCCAGGGAACCCCAATGGTTGCAAAACATCATAAAAAATATTTCACAACATCCCGGGCCCGTTCCCCAGAATGAGCAGTGGCTATTAAAAACCCAGAGAAGGTATCGATAGAAACGTGGACATACGTTAGTTGTCCAAAGGAAGAAATGTGTGTGACATCTGATTGCCACAAGTCATTTGCATTTAAACCTCTAGGATTAGTTCCAGGCAAAACAGGTAATGGAGAAAGCTGCTGACAATCTGGGCATGTCCGAATTATGTCCTGAGCTTGTTCAGTTGTTAGAGAAAAATGTTTCCATAAGGAGTGTGCATTTTGATGAAAAAATTCATGAGCCAATTTGGCCTCCTCAAAACGTCAAGGAGAAACTGCAACCATAGTAAATCAATCTGCTATTGCATTACCTTCAACTAGAGGTGCAGTGTCATGGTTTTAGCTGGGGTAGAGTAAATTTTTCTCACTCTAGCTGGTATAGTGCTGTGCTTTGAACTCAGCATGAAAACAATGTTGAGATAACACACAGGTGTTTTGGCTGTTGCTGGGTAGTGCTTGTACCAGTCAAGGACTTTTCCAGCTTCCCACGCTCTGCTGGGTGCACAAGAATCCGGGAGGGGAGGGGGCACAGCTAAGAGAGCAGATTCAAACTGACCAAAGGGATATTCCATATCATGTAATGTCATGCCCAGTATGTTAACTGTGAGGAGCTGGCCAGGGGAGGGAGACAGCAATCATGGCTTGGGGACGGGCAGCGTCGGTCGGCGGGTGGTGAGCGGTTGTATTGTTTGTGTTTCTGTGGGTTTTTTTTCCTTTTTTTTCCTTTTCCTTCCTTTTCCATTTTATTATATTAACATTATTGTCATTATTATCTTAATAATTATTATTTTATTGTAGTTATTAAACTGTACTTATCTCAACCCACAAGTTCTTTTGCTCTTCTGATTCTCTTCCCCATCCCACAGGGGTGGGGGGAGTGAGCGAGTGGCTTGTGGTGTTCAGTTGCAAGCTGAGGCTGAACCACGACAGTCCATTTTTGGTGCCCAAAGTGGGGCACAAAGGGTTTGAGATAATAACAGTTGCTGGTCACAGCATTGATTCATCTGCTCTCAATAATAGTTTGTCCAGTCTCTACCATGCCGATTGTAAAGTACATGTTAAAAATTGCTGTTGGTTTTTGCAGTTTGCTGTGCTCTGCAGTGATTAGAGATGTTTTGCCTCGGAGACTTGTTATTAAAACACTGGCCTTGACCATTATCGGTTATTTAGGTCTTGCATGGAAGCCATTACTGTACTTCACCTACCACCTCATGGAGACAATTTGCAATTATACCTCCTCCTCTGAGAGGTTTCTTATGGAGGAAATACAGAACGGCACCTTAGCTACCATCTTCTATAATGCCTCCTCCTTCATTACAACAACTTTTCAGTATCTTGAACATCCTTGTGTAGTTAAGATACATCTGTTGATATTGCCTTGGCAGACGGTGTCAGTTCTGTCTAAGGTTAATAAGCAATTTAAGAATATAATCCAGAGATCTGCCCCAAGGCTGGCTAGCTATGCGTGGCAGGGTATGTGGGATAGTATGGGCAAATGCCTAAGACGGTGGGCACCCCCAGTGTTGTGGGACTTCACCCCTGAACAAGTGCAGAATCCTGAAAAATTAGCAGAACATTTGGAGGAAGTATGTTGTCACCCTGGCAATTCCAGAGAGATACAAATCACTGCAATGTGCTGGGGCCTGGCTCATGCCTATCGAGCCCTATTTAACACTATTCAGTACCCCCAAGGGAAAGAGAAGGCCTTTGGATCTAAAAAGACAAAGACAAGGAAAGCAACAAGCACTGCAGCCACTCAAACCCCCACGATAGACACTGCAGCTACTCCAACCCCAGTGCCAAGCATTGCAGCTGAATCACAGGACCAACTTGTGCCAGTATCAGTCGCCCCTACACACAAGAATAAATCTTGGAAGAGAAGGTCATCTCGTTTAGAAAGAGATTATGAGGAACCAAGGCCATCACAAGAAGAGGAGGAGGAAGAGGAAGAATGTGTACAAGAAACGGAAACTACCTGATACCTATCCTTGAGTGAGTTGCGGGATATACGGAAAGATTTCGGGCGTCATTCAGGTGAGCACGTTATCACTTGGCTGCTCCGATGCTGGGATAATGGGGCCAGTAGTCTGGAATTAGAGGGGAAGGAAGCCAAACAACTGGGATCCGTCTCTAGGGAAGGGGGCATTGGTAAAGCAATTGGAAAAGGAACACAAGCCCTCAGCCTCTGGAGGTGACTCCTGTCCGCAGTGAGAGAGAGGTATCCCTTCAAAGAAGATGCTACATATCGCCTAGGAAAATGGATGACCATGGAGAAAGGCATTCAGCATCTAAGGGAATTAGCCGTGCTTGAGGTGATTTATGGTGACCTGGATGATCAACAGTCATCCAAAGATCCAGATGAAGCCCAGTGCACACGACCCATGTGGCGGAAGTTTGTATGGAGCTCACCATCCTCGTATGCAAACTCATTGGCAGTAATGTCCTGGAAAGATGACGAGACACCAACGGTGGCGGAGTTCATTGATAAATTCCGGGAGTAAGAAACAGACCTCTCTTCCTTCCTCGCTCGTCTCTGCAGTTGAGAAACTGTCCCGAGAGGTCCAGCAACTCAAAGAAGATAGGTCCTACCCCCCACCAGTACGGACCAGTATCTCAGCCATTAGAAGTAAGCATCCCTTTGATCAAGAGAAGGGATACACACGACGGGGCACCCTATGGTTTTACCTGCGTGACCACAGAGAGGACATGAGGAGGTGGGAGGTGGCAAGCTACCTCGACCCTAGAGGCACAGGTACATGAGCTGCAAGGGAGAACAATCACTCAGGGGAATTTCTCCAGGAAAGCTGCTGCTCCAGTTTCCCGTAAGCAATTCCCCAGACAGAGGAGTAGAAGCGCTGTTTTTCTGTCTGATCTTAATAGAGACACTTGCGATTCATATTTACAGGAAGTGAGTGATGAACACTATGATCAGGACTAGAAGGGCCCTGCCTCCAGCCAGGGGGAGGAAAGGGATAACTGGGTTTACTGGACTGTGTGGATCCAATGATCTGGCACATCTGACCCACAGGAGTATAAGGCTCTAGTGGACACTGGTGCACAGTGCACCTTAATGCCATCAAACTATATAGGGGCAGAACCCATCAGCATTGCTGGAGTGACAGGGGGATCCCAAGAGCTAACTGTATTGGAGGCCAAAGTGAGCCTAACCGGGAATGAGTGGCAGAAGCACCCCATTGTGACTGGCCCAGAGGCTCCGTGCATCCTTGGCATAGACTACCTCAGGAGAGGGTATTTCAAGGACCCAAAAGGGTACAAGAGGGCTTTTGGTGTAGCTGCCTTGGAGATGGAGGGAATTAAACAGCTGTCTACCTTGCCTGGCCTCTTGAAGGACCCTTCTGTTGTGGGGTTGCTGAAGGTCGAAGAACAACAGGTGCCGATCGCCGCCACAACAGTGCAGCGGCGGCAATATCACACCAACAGAGACTCTCTGATCCCCATCCATGAACTCATTTGTCGACTGGAGAGCCAAGGAGTGATCATTAAGACCCACTCACCCTTTAACAGTCCCATATGGCCAGTGCGGAAGCCTAATGGAGAGTGGAGGCTAACACTCACCCTTTAACAGTCCCATATGGCCAGTGCGGAAGCCTAATGGAGAGTGGAGGCTAACAGTAGACTATCGTGGCCTGAATGGAGTCACTCCACCGTTGAGTGCTGCTGTGCCAGACATGCTAGAACTTCAATACGAACTGGAGTCCAAGACAGCCAAGTGGTATGTCACAATTGATATTGCTAATGCATTCTTCTCAACCCTTCTGGCAGCAGAGTGCAGGCCACAGTTTGCTTTCACATGGAGGGGCGTCCACTACACCTGGAATCGACTGCCCCAGGGGTGGAAACACAGTCCTACCATTTGCCATGGACTGATCCAGACTGTACTGGAACAGGGAGAAGCTCCAGAACACCTTTAATACATTGATTACATAATCCTGTGGGGCAACACAGCAGAAGAAGTTTTTGAGAAAGGAGAGAAAATAGTCCAAATCCTTCCGAAAGCTGGTTTTGCAATAAAACAAAGTAAAGGGACCTGCATGAGAAATCCAGTTCTTCGGAATAAAATGGCAAGATGGTCGTCGTCAGATTCCAATGGATGTGATCAACAAAATAGCCGCCATGTCTCCACCAACTAGCAAAAAGGAAACACAAGGTTTTTTCAGCATTGTGGGTTTTTGGAGAATGCATATTCCAAATTACAGTCTGATCGTAAGCCCTCTCTATCAAGTGACCCGGAAAAAGAATGATTTCAAATGGGGCCCTGAGCAACAACAGGCCTTTGAACAGATTAAACAGGAAATAGTTCATTCGGTAGCTCTTGGGACAGTCTGGGCAGGACAAGATGTAAAGAATGGGCTATACATTGCAGCTGGGGAGAATGGCCCTACCTGGAGCCTCCGGCAGAAAGCACCAGGGGAGACCCGTGGTCGACCCCAAGGGTTTTGGAGTCGGGGATACAGAGGGTCTGAAGCCTGCTATACTCCAACTGAAAAAGAGATATTGGCAGCATATGAAGGGGTTCGAGCTGCTTCAGAAGTGGTTGGTACTGAGGCACAGTTGCTCCTGGCACCCCGACTGCTAGTGCTGGGCTGGATGTTCAATGTGAAGGTCCCCTCTACACACCATGCAACTGATGCTACATGGAGTAAATGGGTTGAACTGATCACCCAGTGGGCTCAAATAGGAAACCCCAGTCGCCCAGTATGCTCTGATCACTGATGGGTCCTGTCGCCTTGTGGGAAAGCACCAGAGATGGAAGGCTGCTGTATGGAGTCCTACACGACAAGTAGCAGAAACTGCTGAAGGAGAAGGTGAATCGAGCCAGTTTGCAGAGGTAAAGGCCATCCAGCTGGCCTTAGACATTGCTGAACGGGAAAAGTGGCCAGTGCTCTATCTCTATACTGATTCCTGGATGGTGGCGAATGCCCTGTGGGGCTGGCTACAGCAGTGGAAGCAAAACAACCAGCAGCGCATAGGCAAATCCATCTGGGCTGCCACATTGTGGCAAGATATTGCTGCCCGGGTAGAGAACCTGGATGTGAAGGTACGTCATGTGGATGCTCACGTCCCCAAGGGTCGGGCCACTAAAGAACATCGGAACAATGAGCAGGTAGATCAGGCTGCCAAGATTGAAGTGGCTGAGGTGGATCAGGACTGGCAGCATAAGGGTGAACTGTTTCTAGCTCGGTGGGCCCATGACACCTCAGGCCATCAAGGGAGAGATGCAACATACAGGTGGGCTTGTGATCGAGGGGTGGACTTTACTATGGATGTTATTGCACAGGTTATCCATGAATGTGAAACATGCGCTGCAATCAAGCAAGTGGAGCAGGTAAAGCCTCTGTGGTATGGGGGACGATGGCTGAAATATAAATATGGGGAGGCCTGGCAAATTGACTGTATCACACTCCCACAAACCCGCCAAGGCAAGTGCCATGTGCTTACAATGGTAGAAACAACGAGCAGCTGGCTGGAAACATATCCCGTGCCACATGCCACTGCCCGGAACACTATCCTGGGTCTCGAAAAACAAGTCCTGTGGTGACATGGCACCCCAGAGAGAATTGAGTCAGACAACGGGACGCCTTTCCGAAATAACCTCATAGACACCTGGGCCAAAGAGCATGGCATTGAGTGGGTGTATCACATCCCCTGTCATGCACCAGCCTCCAGAAAAATGGAACGGTACAATGGACTGTTAAAAACTACGCTAAGAGCAATGATGGGGTGGAACATTCAACCACTGGGATACGCATTTAGCAAAAGCCACCTGGTTAGTCAACACTAGGGGATCTGCCAGTTGAGCTGGCCCTGCCCAGTCAGAAATCCTACATACTGTGATAGTAGTGCATGCAAAAAATATGCTGGGGAAAAGAGTCTGGGTTCTTCCTGTCTCAGGCAAAGGCAAACCCATTCGTGGGATTGCTTTTGCTCAAGGACCTGGTTGTACATGGTGGGTGATGCGGGAGGATGGAGAAATCCGATGTGTGCCTCAAGGGGATTTGATTTTGGGCGAAAACAGTCAATGAACTGAATGGTACAATGCGAACTGCTATATAATATTGTGTGTCACCTCTGTGTTGTATCAATGATATCAGAGTACAAGCCTCCCAACCCATGGAAGATAAACTGTGAAACAAGCCGTGCAGCAGTGATAGAACGATGACTGACTCGGTATGCAGCAACCCAACGCCACACACCATCTCTCCCACCCTGAAAGACTGATACAACAGATGGAGCCCAGAGTCATGGACTGGGTGAACTCAATGGACATTTTAATGGACATTTTACAGGGAAGGGCCATGAACTAAGGGAATGATGCCTGTGTATTATGTTAAAGGATGGGAAGGGGAGGGGTGGTGGTTGGTACGGTTGTATTGGATGGTATCGGTCCTGGGCATGGTGTAAATGGTATGGACTAAGGGGTGGAGAATGTGCTGGTTTTGGCTGAGAAGGGGTTAATTCTCCTCACCATGGGGGGTCAGCAACCTTTCCAGCTTCTCGCTCTGCCACATAGCAGGTGGGCTAGGAGGGGCACGGCCACAGCGGGAGCGGCTGACCCCGACTGGCCAATGGCATGTTCATTCCATACCATGTGACACCATGACCATTATATTAAGGGGGGGCAGTTTGCAGCTTGGGGGAGGAGTGGCGTCAGGTCAGTGGGCGGTGAGCAGCTGCGTCGAGTGCAGCTTGTTTCAGTGGTTAATTCCCCCCCCCCCGGGGCTTTGCACCTCTTGTTGTTCATTACATTGCATTTCTGTTGTTGTTTCTTTTAATTTTCATTATTAAACTGTTCTTATCCCAACCCACGAGCGTTACCCTTCTGATTCTCTCCCCCATCTACCGGTGGGGGAGTGAGCGAGCGACTGTGTGGGGCTGAGCTGCCGGCTAAACCACGACAGTCTTTTTGGCACCCAACGTGGGGCACAAGGGTTGGAGATAGTAACGGCTGCTGGTCACAGCACCATGTTGTCCTTTCTGCAGTTGGTGTTAAAGATTGGTGTTGGTTTGTTTAGTCTGCTGTGATTAGTAATGTTTTGCCTAAAAGGTTTGTTATACAAACATTCATTTTCAACTTTATCTGATATTTGGGGTTTTTGCTGAAACCATTACTGTGCTTTGGATACCACCTTGTTGAGGCAATTAGCAATTATACCTCCTCCTCTGAGAGATTTTATATGGAGGAAATACAGAATGATATCTTTGATACTTTGTTCTATGTCGTCTGTGCCTTTGTTACAACCACCTTTTTGTATATTGAACATCCTTGGGTGGTTAAGGTGCACTTATTTTTGAGCAGGTTGTTTTGGTTTTGACTAAGCAACTTAAGAATATTACCCAGAAATCTGCCCCAAGGCTTGATAGTTACGAGTGGCAGGGCATGTGGGATAGCATGGGCAAATACCTAGGGCAGTGGGCACCCCCAGTGTTTTGGAGTTTCACCCCTGAACAAGTGCAGAATCCTGAAAAACTAGTAGAATATTTGGAGAAAGTATGTTGTTGTGCTGGGAACTCCAGAGAGACAGAGATAACTGCAACGTGCTGGGGCCTGGCCCATGCATACCGAGCCCTGTTCAACAGTGTTCAGTGCCCCCAAGGGGAAGAGAAGGTCTCTGGATTGAAAGGCAAAGTGATTGGCACTGTTGTCACTTCTAGCCCTGACGACAGGCACTGCGGCCACTCAAACCCCCAGGACAAGCACTGTGGCTACTCAAACCCCCACGACAGGTACTGGAGCTGGCTCAGAGAATCAACCCGTACCAGTATTAGTCGCCCCCATACACAAGATGAAATCTTGGAAGCGGAAGTCAACTCGTTTAGAACGGGATGATTAAAAAGCAGGGCCGTCATGGGGAGAGGAGGAAGAAGTCATAAATGAAATAGAGACCACCCGATCCCTGTCCTTGAGCGAGTTGCAAGATATGTGAAAAGATTTTGGCCATCATCTAGGTAAGCAAATTTCCACCTGGCTGCTCCGATGCTGGGATAACGGGGCCAGTAGCCTGGAACTAGAGGGAAAAGAAGCCAAACAATTGGGATCCCTTTCTGGGGAAGGGGGTGTTAAAAAGCAATTGGAAGAAAAAACTACAAGCTCTCAGCCTCTGGAGGCGACTCCTGTCCGGAGTGAAGGAAAGGTATCCCTTTAAATAAGATGTTACATATCGCCCAGGAAAATGGACAACTATGGAGAAAGGCATTCAGCATCTAAGGGAATTAGCTGTGTTTGAGGTGATTTATGGTGACCTGGATGATCAACGGTCATCCAAAGATCCAGATGAAGCCAAGTGCACATGACCCATGTGGCGGAAGTTTGTACGGAGCGCACCATCTTCGCCTGCAAACTCATTGGCAGTAATGTCCTGGAAAGATGACGAGACACCAACACTGGCAGAGGTGACTGATAGACTCCGGGATTATGAAACAAATATCTCTTCCTTGCTCGTCTCTGCTGTGGAGAAACTATCCCGAGAGGTCCATCAACTCAAAGAAGATATGTCCTGCTCCCAACCTCTACAGAGTAGAGCTGTAGCTGTTAGGAGTAAGTGTCCTTTGGCTCCAAGGACAGGATACACACCATGGGCCACCCTATGTTTCTACCTGTGTGACCACGGAGAGGACATGATGAGGTGGGATGGCAAGCCTACCTCGACCCTAGAGGCACGAGTGCATGAACTGCAAGGAAGATCAGTTACTCAGGGAGGCTCTTCCAGGAAAGCTGCTGCCCCAATTTCCAGTGAGCAAGACCCCAGACAGAGGAGTAGAAGTGCTGATTTTATTTCTAAGCATAATAGAGAGACTCTAGATTCACATTTACGGGAAGCGAGTTTTGAATGCTATGATCAAGACATGAGTAAGACCTGCTCACCCTTTAACAGTCCCATATGGCCAGTGCAGAAGCCTAATGGAGAGTGGAGGCTAACAGTAGACTATCGTGGCCTGAACGAAGTCACGCCGCCACTGAGTGCTGCTGTGCCAGACATCCTAGAACTTCAATATGAACTGGAGTCCAAGGCAGCCAAGTGGTATGCCACAACTGATATCGCTAATGCATTCTTCTCAATCCCTCTGGCAGCAGAGTTTTCCAGCAATCAAACCTCCACGAGCATATCTCAGTTCCCATAAAGAGTTGTTAACTGAAAGTTCCCTGATTTTACAGTGCCTGATGGGTATATCCAAATTCAATATTAATAAGCTAATGTCCAAGTTCAATATCAGTAAATCCGTGCCACCAGAAGTACAGAACTTATGCAGGTTACATAAGTGTTACAATACCAGAAAGCATGTTATTGCAGAAGTACAAGGCTTAACCCATGTCTGTACCAATGTACTAAATACCAGAGTGCACCACAGCGAACGTGCACAAAACCAGAAGTACAAAACTTTATATAATACCAGATGTATCCCTCAGGCACTAGTAGCCTGGATACGGCATTTCACGTAGGACATCTCCTATGACTTGTGAGAATCTTCTGATGACTGGTCCCAGATTCCAGAACAGAAAACCAGAAAGATTTAAAGAATACCTTTATTCCTTTAGGTGGTCTTTGTCTGCTCCCGCAGTGATCCGACTGAGGCGAGGAGTCCCTCTAGGAAATCCCTGGGGTACCCTAGGGAGTCCTATTCTCAGTGGGTCCTCATCTGGGTCAGCAAAATGATGCTGTGAAAAGCAAAAATCAGGACTCAATAGTCTGAATGACTATTAAGCAGGTATTCTTTATTGCAGCGCTGGACGCACAGATCACTCCTCCTAATGTGTGCGCCAAACAAGGTTAGTTACATAGCTTATATACAAGATATATATACACTCATTAAGTTTCTGAGTTATGATTTACATAGGTTACCACCCACCCCCGTAGGTGCATTATAGTGTCTTGGTGGTCTTCAGTGTCATCTGGTGGTTGTTTACTTTTATCCACTCCTCTTCCTCACCATGTCCTTTTGGTGAACTTCAGCTTTTACTACTTCCTTATCTTGCTGACAAAGCTGCAGAACTGGTTCTGCAGCCTTGAGGCATTCTCTTCTTTTTATCTCATGACACACTTATATCTTGTTCTCAAAGATAAATTCCCTTAAAGAGTTACACAGATTACATTCCACAATACAATAGTTCATTGTTGCTGCTTGTTTAAAGGCTTTAGCTAATAAATTTCCACTAGGCCCTTGCTTCAGAAGAAAGGCCCTCAATGCAAAATAATAACTTCCTGTTTGCTCCTGCATATGAACCGTGTTCTGAAAAAAGGACACAACAGAACGCTCTGACAGAAATACCTTTGTACATTTCCATCATTTCACAGAAAAGCTTGGTGCTACTATTTCAGATGCTTCCTATGATTAAAATATAAGAAGAGTGCTTGCTATTTATGCCCATGACTTATTTCTCCATTGGGGATCCAGTGTTTCTCATCTTGCCCAGCATCTCTTGATGGGAGGATGTATGGTGCTGGCTAGAAATACACGTTGTGGTTTTGCTCCAGCCACAAACCAAGCACCACACAGCCGCTTGCTTACTCACCCAGTGGGATGGGGGAGAGAATCAGAAGAGGAAAAGTGAGGCAACTCATGGTTTGAGATAAGGACGGTTTAATAGGTAAAGCAAAAGCTGTGCATGGAAGCAAAGCAAAACAAGGAATTCATTCACTACTTCCCATGGGCAGGCAGGTGTTCAGCCATCTCCAGGAAAGCAGGGCTCCATCAAGCATAATGGTGACTTGGGAAGACAAACACCATCACTCCAAATGTCCCCTTCCTTCCTCCTCCTTCCCCCAGCTTTATATACTGAGTATGACATCATATGGTATGGAATAGCCCTTTGGTCAGTTGGGGTCAGCTGCCTTGGCTGTGCCCCCTCCCTTCCCAGATTCTTCTGCACCTGGCAGAGCATGGGAAGCTAGAAAAGTCCTTGATTAGTGTAAGCACTACTTGGCAACAACCAAAACACCTCTGCATTATCACCACTATTTTCAGCGCAAATAAAAAACATAGCTGTCATGGTTTTAGCTGGGATCAAGTTAATCTTCTTCACTGTATCTGGCATAGTGCTGTGCTTTGGACTTAGTATGAAAATAATGTTGATAACACACAGATGTTTTAGTTGTTGCTAGGTAGTGCTTATACTAGTAAAGGGCATTTCCTGCTTCCCATGCTCTGCCAGGTGCACAAGAAGCTGGGAGGGGAGGGGGCACAGCTAAGAGAGCAGATTCAACCTGGCCAAAGGGATATTCCATATCATCTGATGTCATGCCCAGTATATTAATCGGGAGGAGCTGGCCGGTGAGGGGAGCAATCACAGCTCGAGGACTGGCAGCATCAGTGGGTGGGTGGTGAGCAGTTGCATAACTTGTTTGGGTTTTGGTTTTGTGTTTTTTTTCTTTCCCTCCACCTAAGAGTACATGTGTCTCTCTCTTATAATTTTCTTTTTCATTATATTACTTTTATTATTATTGTTATTATTCTTTTATTGTAATTATTAAACTGTTCTTATCTCAACCTGCGAGTTTTCTTATTTTGGCCCTTCTGATTCTCTCCCCCATCCCACAGGGCTGGGGGAAGTGAGTGAGTGGCTGTGTGGTATTTAGTTTCTGACAAGGGGTAAACCACAATAGCCCCACACTAGCTACTACAAAGAAAATTAACTCTATCCCAGATGAAACCAGGACAGTATCCACCCCTTATTCCATACCATTTACATCATGCTCAGGTCCCATATTATCCAATACAACCTCATTAACACCCCACCCCCCCATGTTTTGATATAATACACAGATATCATTCCTTTATTCTATGGACCACCCCTGTAAAATGTCTTCAAAATGCCCACAAAATGTCCACTGAGTTCATTTAGTCCATGACTTTGGGCTCCATCTGTTATGGTGGTGACTCAGGACAGGAGAGGTGGTGTGTTGTGTGGAGTTACTGGGCACCAAAGCCAGCTCAGGTCAGGTCACTGCTGCACTTGCCCTGCTTCTTCTTTTGAGGCTTGTCCTCCATTGGTTTGGGTGGTTCCTGCTGTAGTAATTCCTATAACATGCAACTCAAATCACAGGATACAACAGTTTAAAGGTATTTCCATTACAGTCTCCACCCCTGGTCCCTTTGGACCAGACCATCGGGTTTAACATTTTAATGAACTCCTTCCCTTGCCCCTGCTCCGGCTTGGAATTATCCACAGACTGTAGTCCCTTAGGGACGTACCTGCTCCAAGTGGAGCCTTACCAAGGAGCCACAGTCTCTCCAGGGGCACACCTGCTGCAGCATAGACTTATCCAGAGCCACAGTCACTTTGAGGTGTGCCTGCTGCAGCGTGGCCTTCTGCTTGGGCCACAATGCCTTCAAAGATATACATGCTCCAGCATGGCCTTGCCCATGGATGCAGTCCCTCCAGAAGTAAACCTGCTCCAGCATGGCCTTGCCCATGGCTGCAGTCCCTCCAGAAGTAAACCTGCTCTGTTATGGGCTTACCCATGGCCACACACTTTGAGGTGCTCCGGCACGACCTCATTCACAGCCACTGATGCTTCAAGGTGTACCTGCTGCAGCACAAAATTATTCTTGGGCCACAATTGCCTCAGAGGTATACCTGCTGTGGCACAGACATAACCAAGGCCACAGATGCTTCAGGAGATACCTGCTCTGGCATGGGCTTATCCACAGCCACAGATGCTTCGGGGTGTCCTGCTCCCACATGGACTTAGCCGCAGGTCACAGTCCCTTTGACTCGAGTTCACACTGGAGCTCCAGCCTGTGCAGTATAGCAGCACAGAAACAGAAGCAATGCCCTGGCCATCTGCCAGCCCAGGCGCCTGGCCATTGCTGTTATCAGAATGTTCCCAGGCCCGGCAGGGTAAGGTGATAAGCAGTTCAGCAAGCAGCAGAAGAAAAAAGCTGCCACTAATGAGCACTGGATTCTAATATACAGCAAGGCAAGGAAGCCCCGTGGCAAACGGGAGTTTGCCAATTAATAGGTAAGCAGCAGTAATGATGTAAGAGAACAGCCCCTCTTTGGAAAGAACAGGTATTGTATAAGTTTAATTAGTGTGAATCTAGACACCTTTAATATTTAACCTAAGCTTAGGGATGGGATATCTTGGCCATCAGCGAGAATCCATTTAATCAAGGACAAGCATTCCTTTTAGAAGAAAATTATGGAAAGTTGGCAAGAGAAAATAGCCTTAAATTGTCCTTGCGTAACACGTGACCATATATGGGTAAAAAGGGTTAGGGTACTTCATCTGTAAAGACCACCAAGACTCCTGAAGAGAGGAAGGAATGCGCAGAAGAACCTGAAGTGGAGCCAAGAGGAATGACCTAATGCCATTACACAACCTATGTAGATTAGAATGAATATGCATTAGATAGGTAGAATATGTATGGACTTATTGTATAAATTGAATGAAGTAGCCAGCTTTGGTGTGCTTGATTTGTGGAAAACCACCAAGCACCCAGGCTTGCGCAACCCTAAAATAAATTAGCAGTGTCTTTCCTGAGTGTGTGATTATTGACTCATTGCACACCGGCTGACAGATCTGCTTTTCAGACAACAGTTTTTGGCAACCCAGACCGGACAGCTGTGAAGCCTTGCCCAGATGGTCTTGCCAGCTGCCGGTGGGGAGAAGTTGCTCTTCGCACTCCAAGCATGCACTGACCTGTTGTTCAGAGGACTCCGTGAGTAATCTCCCCATCCGGAGGGGGTAAGCAACTCAAAGGTGCAATGCATGATAAAGAGACATTGCATGGCTAACAATAGGTAAAGGTAAAGGTTTTAAAAGTGTTTGGTAAGTCTTGTTCATGATTGTACAGTGATGACTGGGGTGCATGAAACAATAGGTAAACATAAAAGGGTGAAGAAAAGGGTATTTTGTGGACTTTTGTATGTTTGGATGGTGACAACTGGAGTGTATGAAAGCATGGTTGACAATGTTCTTTTTGATAACATCGTGGGAGTAGGACAGCGAGCAGGACAATCTGCAGAGGTTTCCCCTTGCTCCGCATTAGGATGCATAAGTTAGGCAGGGTTCCTCTAATAAAAAAGAAATTAAAAGAATATTGCACTCAATGATGGCCAAAGTATAAACTGGAAAATGAGGAAAAATGGCCAGAAATTAGGTCTTTGAGTTATAATACAATCTTGCAACTCATGTTTGTGGCGATTCACGACACAGACTCCATATTCATGCACAAGCAAAGCCATTTATTAGTAAGAGATCAGCCTTAATATAGTCTTCTTCCTGAGCTAGTATTTTTCCCTTCTCTCTGCCTCTGAATGTGTTCTATCACATTAGCTCCATATATGGTATAAACATAGATAAGCACGCTCTCCTGCTTTGGTACTCCAGCTGTGCCCCTGACCTTCTGTTCCTTGTTTTTGTGGGTTGCTTTTCTATCCCATAGCTTGCATCCAACAAGGGCGATGAGATCTCCGGTGCTGTCATGGGAGGCCACATTCACTTATTCCACAATTCCCCCTTCTTTTTCAACTATCAATATGGTTTTCAGAGATTTATCTATTAAATGTTGTAAGCAGCATGGGATACAGATAACAATACACAAAAATCTTGGTTTATGGCTTTCACCAGTGTTACCCAAACATTGTTAGACGATGGCAGCTTGGGTAACCCTGGCCAAGAACATACCCAGTTACATGAACAGATTATAAATACAATCAACAAACAGAGCGTCTTCATTTTCCTTCAGTAGGGTTTGGTTCTTCCGATGCGAAATTTTCTGTTGAGGGTTGATACCGATATGGCCGGACACAACGGGCTGGGATTCAGTGAGGTCCTGACCCTGTGGAGACACAAGCATAACCTCTTCCCCATGTTATTAGGGGAAGGGACCCTCCATTATCCCGGATTCTAAATTTTGTACGAGGACCTGCACCTTTCCTTCAATGCTCTGCTGGTCTGTTTGCAGAGATAGTGTTGGCTAATGGGGGGACCTGTATCGGAAAAATTCAAAAAGTTAAGGACATACAGTGCTTTTGCTAAACTCTCTTGTGGAGTTAAGGTTCCAGCTCCCCCACTTTGTTGTAACAACATGCATTTTAAGGTGTTATGTGCTCGTTCAATGATGGCTTGCCCTGTGGGGGAGTGAGGAATCTCTGTGATGTGTTTCACCTCCCAATCTTGAAAAAAGGTTAGTAGATGATGTGAGAGATAGGCTGGGCCGTTATCAGTCTTAATTATACGCGGGATACCTAAGGATGCAAAGGCACAGGTAAAGTGTTTGATTATGTCTCGGGCTCTTTCTCCGGCATGACAAGAAGCGAAAATTGCTCCCAAGAAGGTATCAACAGAAACGTGAATATATTTCAAGCGACCAAATGTTGGAAAATGGGTAACATCTGTTTGCCGTAATTCTAAGGCAATCAGTCCCCTAGGATTAATGTCTGGTCGTGATGTTGTGCTAAAGCGGTGGCAGTCTGGACAAGCACTAATAATGTCACGGGCCTGTACAGATGTCAAAGAAATAATTTCTTGTAATGCTTTCTCATTGTGGTGAAAACACGCGTAGGAAATCTGGGCTTGTTCCATCATATTGGGAAGTACTTGAACAGGCATGGTCAGAGCATCTGCTCGCCGGTTGCCTTCAACCAAAGGGCCGGGGAGAGTCGTATGCGCTCTAATATGCATAATAACATAAGGTTCTTTTCTGTCATTCAAAAGACGGGACAGCTGGAATAGATAGTGGAATAATAGTGGATGAGAAACATCCCGCAAACATGCATTTTCTAAATGAGATATTAGCCTGGCTACATAAGCTGAATCTGTTACAATACTGAGGGGTTCTTGCCAAAGTTGAAAAGCTCGGGCTACTGCAGCGAGTTCCACAATTTGTGGAGAACCATTAGCATGGTTGATATCTGACAACCAAGTCTGAGTACATGGATCTTTCCACACAATAACTGCCTGGCCGGTTTGACCTGATCCATCAGTAAATATGGTGAGGGCTGATAGAGGTATATGGCTTCTGTTTGGGGTTTCATATAATATAAAGTCATGTTGGATCAACTTGTGGCTCGGTTTATGATTATCTAGCTGACCAGGAAAGTCTACTAAAGCTGTTTGAAAGTCTAGAGAAGTTTGCATTGAATTCTGTAACATATGTGATGACACTGGTACAATGATTCTGGCAATATCTTGGCCTGCTAATACTCTGAGTCATTGTTGTCCTTTCATAATTAGCAGGGCCTTTCATAATTAGCAGGGCCACAATGGTCTTATGTAAATGATTAGCAAGAAATATCCATTCGATTATCACTAAGGGGTCATTGTGTGTTACATTTCACTGATAAAACAGCACATATGGCTGGGTAGATGGATTCAAGATGACTAGTTGAAAGGGTAGTTCAGGACAGACGCAATCTGCTTGACGCAAAGCGATAGCGTCAGAAACCTTTGTAAGTGCCACTGTCGCTTCAGGGGTCAAAACAGAAGGTGATAAAAGCTCAGGGGTGCCTTTCAATAGAGAAAATAAAGGGCTTAATTCATGGTTCGTAACACCTAACAGAGGTTGAACCTGATTAAGAGTATCTAAGAGTTTTTGTAAATCATGAAGTGTCTTGACATTAGTTTGGATTTTTACATGTTGTGGCCTAATTTTTTGTTCTGTTATTCTCCACCCTAAATACTGCCATGGGCTTGCCTGTTGAATCTTCTCTGGTGCAATTTGCAACTGAAAATGCAGATTTAGGGGCACTGTTAGGATGCAAAGGAATTGTAAAGAAACAGTCTTTTAAATCAATAATAGTAAGATGCCAATTGCAGGGGATCATGGCAGGTGACGGCATGCCTGGTTGTAGTGCACCCATAGCCTCCATTACAGCATTAATTTTCCTTAGGTCATGTAAGAGACGCCATTTACCACTTTTCTTCTGAATGACAAACACAGATGAATTCCATGGACTAGTGGTAGGTACTGTGTGTCCTGCACGTAATTGTTTGTCAACTAATTTGTGTAAATGGCGCAATTTGACAACAGGCAGGGCCCACTGTTCCACCCATACCGGAGTTTGTGTTGCCCATGTCAATTCTAAGGTGGCTTGCGCCGCAGTGGCCCTCAGGATAAATTTGACCCAATTTGCACTCCCCACTGACTCATACAGTCCCGTCCCCATAATGTAATTGGTGTTGCTAATACAAACGGGCGCACCGATGCTACATGTTTGTCGGGCCCTTCGATTAATATCATGTTTTTACTCTGCAATTCCAGTTAAAGCTTCCCCAAGTTGCACCAGAGGCCAGTCTTTGGGCCACAGTTCTTTAGAGATGACGGTGACATCAGCACCAGTGTCAAGAACACCGGCTAATCGGATAGATTTCTTGTCTTTCGTCGTCAGGGTACAGTGCAGCATGGGGCGCGTGGCCCACGAAATATGCAGGGCTCCTGTTGATGCAAAGCCTTGACACCCTCGTACTGTGTTAGTGGTTTGTGGGGGGTGGGCATTAAAGTAGACTAACTGGGCTATTCATGAGCTTTGCACAATAGTTCAAGGTGGGGTGGGAGTCTAGGCCATAATTTTGATTTCACCAGAGTAATCGAATTAATAACGCCAGGTAAAGCAAAAAGCCCTTGCAGAGTTGTAGACGAGCAGCCCAATAGGGGAGCACTTCGTTGTTGACCAAGGGGTCCAAAGACACCAGTAGGGATTAAATGGACTGCAGATGTTTCTAAGGTTATTGATCTGGAGGCTGCCAGGTCCATTCCAGCACTCCCCCAGGTACTTGCACGTAAGTGGGTCTGGGGGGGTACAAATCAGGTTCTTCCTCTGGGTCAATGGGTCCAGGATCAAATGGGTCATCAGGGACATTATCAGTGTTCGAGAACCCTAGGTAAACTTGAGTCTTACATCAGGTCCCTTTCTTTTTTTCTGGGACCTCAGATTTAGCTGGCACTGGGGGGGCAGCGGGTAGGGCCGTGTCATGGGGATCGGTGGACTCACACTCTCCGGCATCTCGGTAACTAACTTCCTGATTGTACATAAGCTCTAATATTTGTCTCCAGGGAGTTAAGAGCTCTGCCACGATTTTATCCGACTTTGTTGCTGTATCCCACAATTTAACTCCTGCTTCGTCCCAAGTTTCAGTGTTAAAAATGTTGACTGCATCAACACCCTCACAGTTTATTGATACCCACTTCAAAATTCTCTTTAATGACTGCGGGTCAATATCAGCCTTGTGTTTTTGTAGGAGTCCCTCCATTAGGCTCAGTACTGACTTCTCCTTGGATGATATTCATGCACAAGCAAAGCCATTTATTAGCAAGATATCAGCCTTAATATAGTCTTCTTCCTGAGCTAGTATTTTTCCCTTCTCTCCGCCTCTGAATGTGTTCTATCACATTAGCACCATATATGGTATAAACATAGATAAGCGCGCTCTCCTGCTTCGCTGCTCCAGCTGTGCCCCGACCTTCTGTTCCTTGTTTTTGTTGGTTGTTTATCTGTCCCATGGCTTGTGTCCAACAAGGGCAATGAGACCTCTGGTGCTGTCACGGATTCCACATTCACTTGTTCCACAGTCAGGCTTTGCAGAAAGATTACAGAGCTGTGGTTCACTCAGTTAGAGTTGAAACTGGCCAGTGTTGTTTCAGGTAACAAGAAGGGCTTTCTAAGTATGTTAATAGCAAGAGGAGGTCTAAAGAAAACATTGGACTGACACTTGTTGAAGATGGTCATCCAACTAATAGGGATGATGAAAGAAGCGGAAGCATGCAATGCTTTTTTTGGCCTCAGTCTTTAATAATACTGATAGACCTTGGGCTGCCTGGTCCCCTGAGTCAGAGGATCATGAGTGTGGGAATGGTGACTTTCCATTTGTGGACACTGAAATTGTAAGGGACCAGCTGTATCAGCTGAATGTTCACAAGTCCGTGGGGCCTGATGGGATTCACCCCAGAGTACTTGAAGGAGCTAGCAGATGTTATGGCAGGACCCCTCTCGATCATCTACCAAAGGCCTTGGGAGCCTGGGGAGGTCCCTGCTGACTAGAAGCTAGCCAGTGTTATTCCAGTTTTTAAGAAGGGTGTGAGGGAAGACCCAGGGAACTACAGACCTGTTAGTCTAACCTCAGTTCCTGGAAAAATTATGGAGAAGGCTATACTGGGTGCTATTGAAAGGCATTTAAAGAACGATGCAATCATCAGGCACAATCAACATGGGTTCACAAAGGGAAAGTCCTGTTTAGCTAATTTGATATCCTTCTATGATAAGGTCATCTGCCTAGTGGATGAAGGGAAGGCGGTGGATGTAGTTTTTCTGGATTTTAGTCAGTCTTTTGATAATGTCCCTCACAGCATCCTTCTGGACAAGTTGTCCAACCATGGGATGAGCAGGTTCATGGTGCACTGGGTGAATGCAAGGGCTCAAAGGGATGTAGTAAATGAGGCTACATCTGACTGGCAACTGGTCATCAGTGGTGTTCCTCAGGGTTCAATTCTAGGGCCAGTTCTGTTCAAATTGCATATTCACCTTCTTGCTTTCTACCTCTCAGTTATTTAGACATTAGAATTTCACCTCTGACTGCATAACTACCCAGCCCCCTTATCAGCTTCTGTGCCGCAGCTCTCTGAAAGTCCAGCTCCTCTCATTCAGTCATATTTTTGTCAATGTGCATGCAAAACCTCAAGAGGCAGAAATAAATTTGTTGATTTCTGCATAAGTATTTTAGGAGGTGGTGGAGGAAAAAGAACTGTTGTGGAGCAGAACAATTCTGCTTGCAGGGCTCCAGGCCTGATTTCAAAAATGAGACAATACATCAAAATGCTTCAACAAATGATCATGGCTAGCAGAAAAAATCCAGTAGAGGACTCCTGGGATCCAGGGACTATTGACACATGCTGTATTACAATATCATTGAATAAAGTGCATAAAGAGCCTTGATGGCAGACAAGAGAATATAGGACTCTCACTGCTTCCTTTACCCACAGCTACTGGATTAATCAATCTCCTGCCTGCTTTATCCCTGACCAGAGTGCTCAGTGGCCTGCATAAAAAGATTTCATTTATATATTTAGAAATGGAAAAGTACAAGTGCTAGTGAACCAGAAGGTGTTTGCTACAGATGTAGTAAAACAAAAAGCAACTTCTAGTAGTAGAAAGAGCAGGCAAATACAGAGCAGAGCATTTCAGCACCTTAACAAGACAAAAACATTTTGCCGCATGTACAGTTTATGCCTGTGTGCTTCTTTGCTCACCTGCCTGATGTTTAAAGATTATGTGGGTGAACCATGATGGTGAAGGTGATGTTTTTAGGTCTCTAATATTTCCCTTGCAAACTCAGTCAGTGAGTCAAGCCATAACCTCTGTATGCATGTACAAATTCCCACATTCCTGGAATTGTACGAAAGTTTCTAGTTTTCCTCAGTATCCTGGAAAAATGGGGAAAAATATCTGGAAGATATGTTTATCAGTCTTGTTTAAAAAAAGAAAATAAAATGATAACTAGAATAAACAGAATACTTCCAATTGAAAGAAAGACTATTTGGTTTAAAATAAGTCAAGAACAACTTCATAAGTGATTTATGGTGTATTTTGAAGCACTGCTATGCAGCAAAATAACCATTATCATTGTTCTACAAATTTAGACTTTCTGTGCTCAGAATTTACCTATCAGCAATTTCAATTTTCTCAAGTTGAGAAAACCACAATCACTGAACACCACACAGGCCCCACAGCATTCTGTTAACTTTCCTGAGTAACACCAAAGATTTTGCTCATACAAATATTGGAAAAACAAATGTAAATTTTGAGTCAATTTCTGTCTAGTTTTAAACGCTGCTTCAATAATCTTTTCTTGCTAGGAAGCATTTAAAATCGCTGTGGGAAGTAATGACAACCAACAATCACAGTCAACATGACTAATTTTTTGTTGTTTCAAACACCAGTGTGTCCCTACCTCCTAAGAGTTTTTTTAGCGCTACATTCCATAATAGAATTGAAGAAGCTTTCTAGAGGTTAATAAAATGCAGAAACAGAAAACTATTTTCAGGTGGTAAGAAATGATACACAAGTTCAGCAAATTGTTTTATCTAAGAATATTTATTTTAAATGTTCTAGGCTTTTGACATGTTTAGAAGCAACAGCTTGACTTCAAAATTGATCGGTATTTTATTAAGAATCTAAAAAAAAAAATTTAAAGAAATACAACATTAAATCTTGGGTCAACTAAAATATTTTTACCAACCCACCATTTCTCCCTTCTTCGGAAAGAGAATGAAAAAGCCAATTACTTGCACAGCTCCAGCACAGGAAACATGCTTTACCACCTGCCAACAGCCACTGCTGACTTCAGAAATTACATGTACATTGGATCACATGTGGAATGTGATTTTATTTTGTATAATCACTTTTAAGGGGCATACTTTAGTTACATTTATGTATTGGTGGTAGAATTTGCTTGTTTCACTTTTGCTCCTTTTCACTTCTTTTTAGACCCCTTTCTGGAAATTGATGTAATCACCCATTTTGTGTAAAACTAAAAAAGATATTCCTTCATGATCAATATTTTTAAGCGAGTAATATGCAACAGTCAGTGCAGTAGTATGCACTCGGCCTAACAAAATGATGACAGGCCAGTGTAGAGAGCATAGGATGTAACATTTTTAAACACTCCTTATATATCCCAAATAAATTTTTAAAGTGGGTTGACTCCAGTTAATTCGATTTCATTTTCCCCAAGAGTCAGCAAAGTCTGATATGAACAAGCTATTGTACCTTATGAAAAGTTTCTACAGAACCAGTCAAATATGATTATCTGATTAGTCATCATTATTAATCATATCTAGCAGTAAGACAGAAATTGTGAACATTTTACAATCAGTAATTAATCATTTATTTTTTGAAGCAGCAGCATTTAAGCAAGAAAGTAAATGAGTTTGGAAGGCCTTCAAAATGTGCACCTTAATTACAAAGGTGTTGCATTTGCTAAGTGAAGATGTGGCATGTTTAGCCGTTCAAGGAACACCATGAACTGCAATTTATGAGCAGCACAAGAGTTTGGAACTATATAAAAATGAAAAAAAAACCCAAGCATACTAAACATTACTGAATGATATTGACTATAAATGTGATAGTATGCCTGTGTTAATATGAACTATAGAAGTGATTTTATCATTGATGAACCATCAAAGAAATGAGCCCAATTTTCAGTTATGAGCCGTGACTCTGCTTAGGACTTCAGCCAATGCTCCTGGTACACTGGGAGAAAATATCTGAACACTCATTGGGGCTAACAAGAAAACAGAGGCGATTTTCATGAGCAGCTTTGCTAAGGAGTACACACTCCTTAGGTGGTCCTTTTGAAAAGGTGGTCCCTTTTCAAACAGAAATTGTGGTCCAGACCTTGGAAAACAGACAAGATGACTTCACAAGAGGAAGGATGAAATCTTAGCACTCTAGCATCCTTTTCTTCAGGACAGTATTAGCTTAAATAACGTAACTTGCTGAGCAACTGCAACAACTCTTCCTCAGCAAGATTATTTCCTTCTTTCCCCTTCAAAGAGCTCTGCAGGAGCCGTGTTTCCCTTCTGCAAATTCTCTTAGGCTTTCCTGGGAATTGCCGAACCCCTTCTCAAATGAGGCATAACAGGCAGGAAGCATCCTGCCAATCCGTCAACAACACAGTGAGCATTTGCTTACCTTACAAGAAGTGGAGTTTTCTCAAATAGCTTTGCGCAAAAGGACTCCCAGGACGGCATGCAGTGTTTCAGCATCTACAGGGCGCCCACTGCGCTGTGCACCTCCCCGGACCCTACCAGGCCACCAGAAGTGCCTTGCAGTTTCACGGAGAGCTCAGAAATCCAGGTTACAAACCTGTATCAGCAGGGACTGGGGAGCAGGCAGAAGGCTCTCTCAGGCAAAGGCAAACCTGCTGTTCTTTAGTCCAGGTGGCACAAATCTCACCACAGCAACTTCTCCTCTGCGCTGGCAGGAGACAGGAGCACAGGTTCAGACGTTGCCTGTGGCCCAGCTCTGTGAGACCAAGCACCCAGCTTCAGTGCAGTGACGGCAAGGCACCAAACCAGCACACCACCAACTAGAGGACAGGGAGCTCTTGCTAAAACAATTTGTTTCCCTAACTGATTAAAACCTGACCCAAACAGCAGAGGTTATCAGGAAATGACCAGGCCATTGGACTTGTTTGCAAATGACAAAAAATCCTCTCTCTCTTCACTTTAGTGAAGGTAAGAAGCCACAACCTCCCTTCTGGTGAGGCAGGGTATGCTGCAACAGCCCAAGACCACTTCCCATGCCCACTTCAAGCATATTGGGAATGTTAGTCCGCCTTGTCATGGCAGTGGGGCCCCTGCCACGAGGCAGGGCACCTGAGGGACCACCTCTGTGGCAGCCACCACCAGGCAGGCCTGGTTGTCAGGGCAACAACACCTGGCTCCACCAGATCGCAGCGGGTCACAGTGAAACACAAGTGCATGTTGCCTCTGGCCCACCCTCCGCCACTAGCCCCATGTATACATGATACATATGTATCTACATGCACATTTTCTACACATACCTATTTTTTTTTACTTACGTTTAGGTAACCTTAAGTATGTTCAAGCTCTAGATTTATTAAGTTTATCATACTTAAGGTTATCTATCATACTTTAGGTTATCTAACCTGAAAGCATTTGTAGAAGTAAAATTATTCCAATAATTGCTTTGTATGAGACAAACACCTGGACTGTATAATAGGATTAAATAACTGCATGGATATAATTACCTTTAGAAGCTGAAAAAAAATTGAGCAAAGTGCAATGAGATTATGTGGGTTATTAATTCAGTTGGGCCAAAGGGCTAAAAATGGTCATTTCATTGATACACCAAAGTTAGTTTTTTGAAAATGGATTTAGACCTCTCAGTTCCATTCAGCACATAACTTCAAGGACATTGAAGTCTTATCAGAGACAGAAAAGACTTGTCTTCAACTTGACAGTCACTGCCTCTTCTGAAAGGTAAAGTGATAAAATTTGTAAGCCTCAGGAGTTTAATTATGCTGTAGAAAAAAAAAATCCCAATTTAAATTATTTTTTGCCTTGAAAAACAAAGCTAAAAGGGCAACAGGATCAAAGATCCTCACTAGAATTTCAGAAACTATATTTTACTGTTTCTGTGTCAGGCAATTTGTTGAATTCGGTTTCCCTTCTTCCCCAAGCAGCTACAGTCAGAACAAGGGGCTTAAGTTTGCTGCAGTCCTAATCAACAATCTTCCAACGAAAACTTAAGGGGAGGGATATATAAGAATTTTGTTAATATCTTAGGAAGCTGAAGAATTTTTACCACTATACTATATCTAATAATGCTTGATTTGAACCTGGCATCACCTGAACATGCAGTACACAAGCCTCTCCCCACCATCTCTGAATGAGTTTTTCTACTATTTTAAGCTGAAATTTCTCCACTTTCTCAGCATTAGACTGCTGCTGAGCACAGATTGACACTTGCTTTGCATTGTGCTAACTGACAGTGGTTATCATATAAGCAGTTATGGTGATGATAATTATTTTCATTTGTAGTCCAAGCCTGTCGTGGTTTAGCCCCAGTTAGCAAGCAACTAATCTGTTGCTGCAGTGTAGTTGTATTTCACAGTGGTTCTCAGGATAATTAGTTAGACTAAGCTGGTTAAAAAGTGACAGTTTATTAGCCAAACTATAGCTTTCTTGTATAGGCAATATCATCCAGAGTTATATGCAATGACATGTCTTCAGTAGCAACAGTACCTTTGCATTTTTTCAGTCATAATTTAACCCCAGCTGGCAACTAAGCACCCCACAGCCGCTCGCTCACTCCCCCTGCCCTGGTGGGATGGCGGAGAGAATCAGAAGGGTAAAACTGAGAAAACTCATGGGTTGAGATAAAGACAGTTTAATAATGAAAACAAACAGAAAATAAATAATAATAATCATCATCATAGGAAAATAGGGGAAAGAAAAATAAAATAACAGAAAAATAAAACCCAAGAAAGACAAATAATGCAAATGAAAACAATTGGTCACCACCAGCTGACCGATGCCCAGCCAGTCCCTGAGCAGCAGCCACCCTGTCAATCTCCGCCCTAGTTTTCTTGTTGAGCATGACATCATATGGTATGGAATAGCCCTTTGGTCAGTTGGGGTCAGCTATCACAGCTGTGTCCACTCCCAACTTCTTGAGCACCCCCATCCTACTTTCTGGCAGGGCGGTGTGGGAAGCAGCAAAGGCCTTGACTCTGTGTAAGCACTGCTTAGCAATAACTAAAATATCTCTGTAATTATCAACACTGTTTTCAGCACAAATCCAAAATGTAGCCCCGTACTAGCTACTACGAAGAAAATTAACTCTATCCCAACCAAAACCAGCACAATCATGTATGCATATAGTCCTTCAATCCAGCTGCACATTGTGTTAGTCTTTAGAAGTTCATATTAAAAAAAAATTTAAAAGAACAATAACGGCTTCTTTCCCAATTAGTGTGTTGCAGCACCTCTTCAATTAGTTATAATTTCCTGGTTTTACTTGGGTTTTTCACATAAACTAAATACTACCTACTTATCTGCATTTACTACCTGAGTCTGGCCACTCAGTGTTAGCACTTTTTGTGTCTGACTGATACGCATCTGTATTATTTTCCACATTTTGTACTCTTACTACCTGCTTGCCACTCATATCTCTCCATGTGCATTTTCATTCATTTATTAAAAGCTCTTGGTACTTCATAAAATAAAGTGAACCTTTTTTTTACAAAATATGTGCCATTTTTCTTAAAGGACCTTTGTCTTTAAACTTTTGTGAATAACAGTAGGGTCCAGCAACAAGATTTAGGCAAATAGGATACGCTTATCAAGTAATGGTGTCTCCATGCTCAACACCTGAGGGAAGTATGCTTAGACACACAATAACTAGAACAGTGAGGATTTTTTTGAAAAACACAAAAGGACTTGAAGTTCGGTGGAGGAGAATCATGTCTGAGCGTAGTGTGTGAGATGTGAGAGGTGACAGCAACCTGGAGTCCTAAGGATGAGTGCATTCACAAATGTCACAAATTCCTGGTCTAGTTTGGTCATATTCCAGTTTGTCTACAATCTTTATTGCTTGTCTGTGGTCCTACAGCTTCAAGAGTTCTCTCCTAATACAGTACAGTAGACATAGCTGGGTTTTATTAGATGTGCACTTGGTCCCCAGAATAGTGCCTAGTGAACATGGTCAGGAGCAGCAGCATAAATTTTCCTTAAGCCATTGTGGAAAGGATGTAGGCACCACTGTCTTAGGTGCTACATTTTGAGATACACATCTTCAATGTTCTTTGTTTTCTGAGACAAAAGGGGCTAAAACTATACCTCTTCCCCTTCTCATACCTATATATTTCTGGAAATAATCATAATCAGCTTGCTCACTGTGCTTTTGTCACTTTATATATTGTCAGCATTACAGTGTTTTTGGAAGTCCTTATTTTTAGATATTGAGAGGTTTTAGCGATCTATTTATCAAAGTAAAATTTTTTTTAATTCCTTCAGTTATCTGTGTATCTTGTCAGAACACAAATACTACTGAAAGATGCTTAAGAGTGAAAGGAATATTTTGGTCTCTAATAATTCGCTTAGTTTGCCTGCCAGGTAGCAGTGCAGCTTTAATGACATGAGTGGAAGATGTGGGTTCGGTCTTAGGCTGAGTATCAGTCTGCATCATTCAAGTGTTAGATATAGTACTAAGACTTCCTTAACTGTATGTCACGTGTGCTGGTTTTGGCTGGGACAGAGTTAATTTACTTCACTGTAGCTGGTATAGTGCCGACGGCACCTACAATATATTTATGATATCATTGTGTGGGGTAACAAAGCAGAAGACATTATTGAGGAAGTTTTCTCTCCTTCTGAGAGCTATTTTCTCCATAAAACAAAATAAGGTCAAGGGACCCGCACAGGAGATCCAGTTCTTAGGAATGAAATGGCAGGATGGATGTCATCAGATCCCAATGGATGTGATCAACAAAATAACAGCCATGTCTCCACCAACTAGCAAAAAGGAAACACAAACTCTTTTAGGTGTTGTGGGTTTCTGGAGAATGCATATTCCAAATTACAGTCTGATCGTAATCCCTCTTGTTGTGGTTTAGCCCCAGTCAGCCACCAAGTACCACGCAGCTGCTCACTCACTCCCCGCTGGCGGGACGGGGGAGAGAATTGGAAGAGTAAAAGTGAAACAACTCATGGGTTGAGATAAAGACAGTTTAATAGGTAAAGCAAAAGCTGCACATGGAAGCAGAGCAAAACAAGGAATTCATTCACTACTTCCCATCAGCAGGCAGGTGTTCAGCCATCTCCAAGAAAGCAGGGCTCCATCACACATAACGGTTACTTGGGAAGACAAACGCCATCACTCCAAATGTCCCCCCTTTCCTCTTTCTTTCCCAGCTTTAGATACTGAGCATGACGTCATATGGTATGGAATACCCCGTTGGTCAGTTTGGGTCAGCTGTCCTGGCTGCGTCCCCTCCAAGCTTCTTGTGTACCCAGCCAAGCATGGGGAGCTGAAAAAGTCCTTGGCCAGTGTAAGTGCTACTTAGCAGGAACTAAAACATCTCCACATTATCACCACTGTTTCCAGCAAAACTCCAAAACATAGCCCCATACTAGCTACTATGAAGAAATTTAACTCTATCCCAGCTGAAACGAGGACACCTCTCTCTCAAGTGACCTGGAAGAAGAATTATTTCGTATGGGGCCCTGAGCAACAAGCCTTTGAACAGTTTAAACAGGAGATAGTTCATGCATCAGAGAGTGTGAGAGAGAGATAGAGTGGTGGGCCACACCCTATCATCCCCAGGGCCAAGTCAGCAGATGGAGGCTCCACAAGAAGCTCCACAAGAAGCAGAGAATTCCCTACCCTCTTGCCACCTAGCAGAAGGAGGGAACCTAAGAGATGTGGGGGAATGGAAACAGGTCCCTGCTCGGGGTGGCAGGCAAATCCCCTCTCGGCCTCCCTCACCTTCCCAGCTGCCCTTACACAACAGATATGGGGCTCTGGAACTTGTGGGTCAGGCAAACGAGGATGTAGGTGAAGGTTCATCTGGGGGGTTGCCTAGGGAGAATTGGTCATCCCCACACATTATGACTGCCTCTGTTAAGAAGAAAAGGAGGGTAATCATTGTAGGCGATTCCCTTCTGAGGGGGACAGAGGGCCCAATATGCTGACCAGACCCATCCCACAGGGAAGTCTGCTGCCTCCCTGGGGCTCTGGTCAGACATGTTACTAGGAAACTCCCTGGTCTGGTCTGGCCCTCTGATAACTACCTGCTATCAGTTGTGCAGCTGGGCAGTGATGAGGTTGCAGAGAGAAGTCCAAGAGCAATCAAAAGGGACTTCAGGGCACTGGGGTGACTGGTTGAAGGATCAGGAGCGCAGGTAGTGTTTTCCTCAATCCTGTCAGTGGCAGGGAAGAGCAATACTGAAAGGAAGAGGAAAACTCAACTGATTGATTAACACATGGCTCAGAGGCTGGTGCCATCAGTGGAAATTTGTTTTTTTTTGATCATGGGGAGGTTTACATGGCACCGGGCCTGCTGGCAACAGCTAGAGTTCACCTATCTCAAAGGGGGAAAAGGATTCTTGCAAATGAGTTGGCGAGGCTCATCAAGAGGGCTTCAAACTAGATTCAGAGGGTGAAGGGGATGTAGCCAGGTTCACCAGTGAGGAGGCTAGGGGTGGCATGCCAGGGTTGCGGGTGAAACTGATAGCCCAGCTCAAGTGCATCTACACCAATGCACACAGCATGGGCAACAAACAGGAGGAGCTGGAAGCCATCGTGCAGCAGGATAGCTATAACTTAGTCACCATCAGAGAGACATGGTGGAATGACTCTTATGACCGGAGTCCTGCAATGAATGGCTATAAGCTCTTCAGAAGGGATAGGCAAGGAAGGAGAGGTGGTGGGGTGGCTCTGTATGTTAGGAAGTGCTTCAATTGCATAGAGTTTAGCAATTGTGATAATAAGGTTGAGTGCTTATGGGTAAGGATGAGAGGGAAGGCCAACAAGGCAGATATCCTGGTGGGAGTCTGTTATAGACCACCCAACCAGGATGAGGAGACAGATGAAGTACTCTACAAGCAGTTGGCTGAAGTCTCATAATCTCTAGCCCTCGTTTTAGTGGGGGACTTCAATTTACCAGTCTAGGAGAATCCTGGAGTGTGTGGAAGATAACTTCCTGACACAACTGGTAAGTGAAGCCTACCAGGGGAGGTGCCTCACTTGACCTCCTGTTTACAAACAAAGAAGGACTGGTGGGAGATGTGGTGGTCGGAGGACATCTTGGGCTTAGCAACCATGATATGACTGAGTTCTCAATTCTTGGTGAAGTAAGTAGGGGGGTCAGCAGATCCACTACCATGGACTTCCGGAGGGCAGACTTTGGCCTGTTCAAGGCAGTGGTTGGGAGAGTCCCTTGGGAGGCAGTCCTGAAGGGCAAAGGAGTCCAGGATGGCTGGGCTTTCTTCATGATGGAAGTCTCAAAGGTGCAGGAGCAGGCTGTCCCCAAGTGCCGCAAGACAAACCGGCGGGGTAGACGACCAGCCTGGCTGAACAGGGAGCTTTTCCTGGCATTCAGGAAAAAAAAGAGAGTCTACTGCTTTTGGAAGAAGGGGCAGGCAACTCAAGAAGCATACAGAGACCTCATTAGGTCTTGCAGAGGGAAAATTAGAGAAGCAAAGTCCCAGCTAGAACTCAACCTGGCCACTGTTGTAAGGGATAACAAAAGATGTTTTTACAAATATATTAACAACAAAAAGAGAACCAAATAAAATCTCCATCATCTATTGGATGTGGAGGGGAACATTGCAACTAAGGATGAGGAAAAGCCTGACGTACTAAATGCCTTCTTTGTCTCAGTCTTTAACCATCAGACCAGTTATCGCCAGGGTATTCAGCCCCCTGAGCTGGAAGGCAGGGACGGATCGCAGAATAAACCCCCCCCATAATCCAGGAGGAAGCAGTTTACGACCCGCTGAGCCACCTGGACACTCACAAGTCTATGGGGCCAGATGGGATCCACCTGAGAGTACTGAGGGAGCTGACAGAGGAGCTTGCCAAGCCACTCTCCATCATTTACCATCAGTCCTGGTTAACAGGGGAGGTCCCAGATGACTGGAAACTTGCCGATGTGATGCCCATCTACAAGAAGGGCCGGAAGGGGGATCCAGGGAACTACAGGCCCATCAGCCTGACCTTGGTACCGGGGAAGGTTATGGAGCAGTTAATCTTGATGTTAAGAGATAGTAGACTTAGAATAGGTATTTAGAATAAGAAAAATATAAAAGACTATTCAGTATTGTTATACCAGTTTAGAATAAGAAATAGATAAATGAATGTAGTCAATATTGTTATACTCTTGTGTTATCACAGGTGTATAACTTTTCTTTTCAGTCCATGCAGTGTACTGCTCATTCTGTCCCCTGTATAGCCCCAACCATGGCTGGATTAATCACCAGCAGAGCTAATCAGTAGAAAGAATAAATACAGAAAACCAGAGTTAAACATGAAGATTAAGTGCTGATTGTAATACCTCTGTTAACTAAATATAAGTATATAGATGATGAATAAGTAGAAAAATGTAACGGTTGGAAGGTTAACTTCTATGAAATCAGGAAACTTAAACAAGACATCGGGCGGACATTCTAAGAAGGAGATCAAAGGCCTAACAGTGGACCAATAAGGCTCGTGACCAGAAGCAGAACCGAGACGGGGACGACAAGAACTTGCTGAAGGTGGAAAAAGAAGACCTTTTAACTGGCCAGAAAAATGAAGAATTGAGAACACAGTGGAAAATTACGATGGGCTTTGACAATGACATAATTATCAGGGAAGCCTATATAACCTGAAGGCTGTGTCTTGTTAGTTGCCACACACTGAGGTGGTGGCCCAACTCTGAGTTGTGATTAATAAAGCAAACCTAGTGATACCCACTGTCTTGAGAAATTCTTCAACATCAGCTGGCTGTCGACCAACACCCCTACATCCCTCTCCACCACGCAGCTTTCCAGCCACTCTTCCCCAAGCCTGTAGTGTTGCATGGGGTTGTTGTGACTAAAGTGCATGACCCGGCACTTGTCCTTGTTAAACCTCATACAACTGGCCTTGGCCCATTGATCCAGCCTGTCCAGGTCCCTCTGTAGAGACTTCCTACCCTCGAGCAGACCACCACTTCTGCCCAAGTTGGTACTGAGGGTCCACTCGATCCCCTCATCCAGATCATTGAAAAGGATATTAAACAAGGCTGGCCCCAAAACTGAGACCTGGGGAACCCCACTCGTGATCGTCCACCAGCTGGATTTAGCTCCATTCACCACAACTCTCTGGGCTTGGGCATTGTGCTGGTTTTGGCTGAGAAGGGGTTAATTCTCTTCACTGTATTGCCTGTGGTAGTCAGGGACCTTTCCAGCTTCCCATGCTCTGACACGTGGGCAGGAGGCTGGGAGGGGCAGGCCACGGCAGGGGCAGCTGACCCTGACTGGCCAATGGGATGTTCATTCCATACCATGTGATGCCATGACCAGTATATTAATGGGGGTGGTTGGCACGCAGGGGGGCATTTACGGCTCAGGGACTGGTGGTGTCGTGTCAGCGGGCAGTGAGTGGCTGCATCACATGCAGTTTGTTTTGGTGGTTCATTCCCCTTCCCCCCCTCCCCACCCTGGATTTTGCACCTCTAATTGTTTTCGTTTCCATTGCATTTTTCACAGACTCTCAGGTTGGAAGGGACCTCAGGGATCATCTAGTTGTTGTTGTTTTATTTTAATTATTAAACTGTTCTTATCTCAACCCATGAGCGTTACACTTCTGATTCTCTCCCCCGCCCACTGGTGGGAGAGTGAGTGAGCGGCTGTGTGGGGCTGAGTTGGCAAATAAATCACAAGAGCCTTTTTTTGGCGCCCAACGTGGGGCTCAAGGGTTTGAGATAATAACGGCTGCTGGTCACAGCACCATGTTGTCCTTTTTGCAGTTGGTGTTAAAGATTGGTGTTGGTTTGTTTAGTCTGCTGTGATTAGTAATGTTTTGCCTAAAAGGTTTGTTATGCAAACACTGGTTTTCAGCTTTATCTGGTATTTGGGGGTTTTGCTGAAACCATTACTGTGCTTTGGATACCACCTTGTTGAGGCAATTAGCAATTATACCTCCTCCTCTGAGAGATTTTATATGAAGGAAATACAGAATGATATCTTTGATACTTTGTTCTATGACGTCTCTGCCTTTGTTACAACAACCTTTTTGTATCTTGACCATCCTTGGGTGGTTAAGGTGCACTTATTGTTAGTTTTTCGGCATGTTGTTTTGGTTTTGACTAAGCAACTTAAGAATATAATCCAGAAATCTGCCCCAAGGCTTGATAGTTACGAGTGGCAGGGCATGTGGGATAGCATGGGCAAATACCTAGGACAGTGGGCACCCCCAGCGTTTTGGAGTTTCACCCCTGAACAAGTGCAGAATCCTGAAAAACGAACAGAATATTTGGAGAAAGTATGTTGTTGTGCTGGGAACTCCAGAGAGATAGAGATAACTGCAACGTGCTGGGGCCTGGCCCATGCATACCGAGCCCTGTTCAACAGTGTTCAGTGCCCCCAAGGGGAAGAGAAGGTCTCTGGATTGAAAGGCAAAGTGATTGGCACTGTTGTCACTTCTAGCCCTGACGACAGGCACTGCGGCCACTCAAACCCCCAGGACAAGCACTGTGGCTACTCAAACCCCCACGACAGGTACTGGAGCTGGCTCAGAGAATCAACCCGTACCAGTATTAGTCGCCCCCATACACAAGATGAAATCTTGGAAGCGGAAGTCAACTCGTTTAGAACGGGATGATTAAAAAGCAGGGCCGTCATGGGGAGAGGAGGAAGAAGTCATAAATGAAATAGAGACCACCCGATCCCTGTCCTTGAGTGAGTTGCAAGATATGTGAAAAGATTTTGGCCGTCATCTACGGGAGCAAATTTCCACCTGGCTGCTCCGATGCTGGGATAACGGGGCCAGTAGCCTGGAACTAGAGGAAAAAGAAGCCAGACAACTGGGATCCCTTTCTGGGGAAGGGGGCGGTGACAAACCAATTGGAAAAGGGATACAAGCCCTGAGCTTCTGGAGGCGACTCCTGTCCGGAGTGAAGGAAAGGTATCCCTTTAAAGAAGATGTTACATATCGCCCAGGAAAATGGACAACCATGGAGAAAGGCATCCAACAGATAAGGGAATTAGCTGTGCTTGAGGTGATTTATGGTGACCTGGATGACCAACGGTCATCCAGAGATCCAGATGAAGCCGAGTGCACACGAAAGCACCAGGGGAGACCCGAGGTCAACCCCTAGGGTTTTGGAGTCGTGGATACAGAGGGTCCAAAGCCTGCTATACTCCAGCAGAAAAAGAGATATTGGCAGCATATGAAGGGGTTCGAGCTGCTTCAGAAGTGGTTGGTACTGAGGCACAGTTGCTCCTGGCACCCCGACTGCTAGTGCTGGGCTGGATGTTCAAAGGAAACATTCCCACCCCTACACACCATGCAACCGATGCTGCATAAATGGGTTGCACTGATTACCAAGCGGGCTCGAGGTGGAAACCCCAGTCGCCCAGGAATCTTGGAAGTGTTCATGGACTGGCCAGAAGGCAAAGATTTTGGATTATCACCAGAGGTGGAGTTGACACGTGCTGAAGAGGTACAGCTGTATAACAAACTGTCAGAAGATGAAAAGCAGTATGCCCTGTTCACTGATGGGTCCTGTCGCCTTGTGGGGAAGCACCAGAGATGGAAGGCCGCTGTATGGATTCCTGTATGACATGTCACAGAAACCGCTGAAGGAGAAGGTGAATCGAGCCAGTTTGCAGAGGTAAAGGCCATCCAGCTGACCTTAGACATTGCTGAATGGGAAAAGTAGCCAGCGCTCTATCTCTATACTGACTCCTGGATGGTGGCAAATGCCCTGTGGGGCTGGCTGCAGCAGTGGAAGCAAAGCAACTGGCAGCGCAGAGGCAAACCCATCTAGGCTGCCACATTGTGGCAAGATATTGCTGCCCGGGTAGAGAACCTGGTTGTAAACGTACATCATGTGGATGCTCACGTCCCCAAGAGTCGGGCCACTGAAGAACATTGAAACAATCAGCAGGTAGATCAGGCTGCCAAGATTGAAGTGGCTGAGGTGGATCTGGACTGGCAACATAAGGGTGAGCTATTTCTAGCTCAGTGGGCCCATGACACCTCAGGCCATCAAGGGAGAGATGCAACATACAGGTGGGCTTGTGATCGAGGGGTGTACTTGACCATGGATGCTATTGCACAGGTTATCCACAAATGTGAAACATGCGCTGCAATCAAGCAAGCAAAACGAGTAAAGCCTCTGTGGTATGGGGGATGATGGCTGAAATATAAATATGGGCAGGCCTGCCAAATTGACTATATCACGCTCCCACAAACCCACCAAGGCAAGCGCCACGTGCTTACAATGGTAGAAACAATTACTGGCTGGCTGGAAACATATCCTGTCCCCCACTCCACTGCCCGGAACACTATCCTGGGTCTTGAAAAACAAGTCCTGTGGCAACATGGCACCCCAGAGGGAACTGAGTCAGACAATGGGACTGATTTCCAAAATAACCTCATAGACATCTGGGCTAAAGGGCATGGCATTGAGTGGGTGTATCACATCCCCTATCACGCACCAGCCTCTGGGAAAATTGAACGGTACAATGGACTGTTAAAAACTATGCTAAGCGCAATGCGGGGTGGAACATTCAAACACTGGGATACAGATTTAGCAAAAGACACCTGGTTGGTCAACACGAGGGGCTCTGCCAACCAGGCTGGCCCTGCCCCATCAGAAATCCTACATACTGTGGAAGGGGATAGAGTCCCTGTAGTGCACGTAAAAAAAAAAAAAATGCTGTGCAAAACAGTTTGGATTCTTCCTGCCTCTGGCAAAGGCAAACCCATTCGTGGGATTGCTTTTGCTCAAGGACCTGGGTGTACATGGTGGGTGATGCGGGAGGATGGAGAAATCCGATGTGTGCCTCAAGGGGATTTGATTTTGGGTGAAAACAGTCAATGAACTGAATGGCACAATGCAAACTGCTATATAAAATTGTGTGTCACCTCTGTGTTGTATCAATAATATCAGAGTATAAGCCTCCCAACCCATGGAAGATAAACTGTGAAACAAGCCAAGTGCAGCAGTGATGGAACGATGACTGACTCGGTATGCAGCAACCCAACGCCACACACCATCTCTCCCACCCTGAAAAACTGATACGACAGATGGAGCCCAGAGTCATGGACTGGGTGAACTCAATGGACATTTTAATGGACATTTTACAGGGAAGGTCCATGAACTAAGGGAATGATGTCTGTGTATTATTTTAAAGGATGGGAAGGGGAGGGGTGGTGGTTGGTAAGGTTGTTTTGGATGGTATGGGACCTGGGCATGTTGTAAATGGTATGGACTAAGGGGTGGAGAATGTGCTGGTTTTGGCTGAGAAGGGGTTAATTCTCCTCACCACGGGGGGTTGGCAACCTTTCCAGCTTCCTGCTCTGCCACATGGCGGGGGGCTAGGAGGGGCAGGACCATGGCGGGGGCGGCTGACCCCGACTGGCCAATGGCATGTTCATTCCATACAATGTGACACCATGACCATTATATTAAGGGGGGGCAGTTTGCAGCTCGGGGGAGGAGTGGCGTCGGGTCAGTGGGCGGTGAGTAGCTGTGTCGCGTGCTGCTTGTTTCGGCTGTTCTTTTCTCTCCCCCCTCCCTTCTCCCCTCCCCACCCTGGGGTTCTGCGCCCCTCGTTGTTCTCCTTTACATTGCATTTCTGTTGTTGTTTCTTTTAATTTTCGTTATTAAACTGTTCTTATCCCAACCCACGAGCGTTACCCTTCTGATTCTCTCCCCCATCTACCGGTGGGGGAGTGAGCGAGCGACTGTGTGCGGCTGAGCTGCCGGTTAAACCATGAAACCTGGAAGAGCCTCCCTGAGTGACTGTTCTTCCTTGCAGTTCACATACCTGTGCCTCTAGTGTCAAGGTAGGCTTGCCATCCCTCTCTGTGGTCACACAGGTAGAACCATATGGTGGCCCGTGGTGTGTATCCTCTCCTTTGAGCCAAAGGATGGTTATTCCTCACAACTGAGACACTACTCTGTAGAGGTCAGGAGTAGCACATATCTTCTTTGAGTTGCTCGACCTCTTGGCTAGTTTCTCCACAGCCAAAACAAGGGAGAAAGAGGTATGTGTTTCATAATCCCGGAGTCTATCAATCACCTCCGCCACTGTTGGTGCCTCACACTCTCTGCAGGACATTACTGCCAATGAGTTCCCATGCATCAATGGTGCGTTCCATACAAACTTCTGCCACATGGGCCATGTGCACTCGGCTTCATCTATATCTTTGGATGATTTTTTGTTATCCAGGTCACCCTAAATCATCTCAAGCGTAGCTGATTCCCTCAGATACTCAGTACTTCTCTCCATGGTTTTCTATTTTCCTAGGTGATATGTAACATCATCTTTGAAGGGATACCTTTCCTTTACTCCAGACAGGAGTCGCCTCCAGAGGCTGAGGGCTTGTGCCCCTTTTCCAATTGCTTTGTCAACGCCCCCTTCCCCAGAAAGGGATCACAGCTGTTTGACTTCTTTTCCCTTTAATTCCAGGCTATTGGCCCCATTATCCCAGCATCGGAGCAGCCAGGTGGCAATATGCTCTCCTAGATGACAGCCGCAATCTTTTCGCATATCTCACAACTCACTCAAGGACAGGGATCGGATGGTCTCCATTTCATTTATAACTTCCTCCTTGTACTTTCTCCCAATATTCTGTTCGTTTTTCAGGATTCTGCACTTGTTCAGGCATAAAGCTCCAAAACACTGGGGGTGCCCACTGTCCTAGGTATTTGCCCATACTATCCCACATGCCCTATCCCTCACAACTATCAAGCCTTGGGGCAGATTTCTGGGTGATATTTTAAAGTTGTTTTTTAATCTTAGCCAAAACAGCATGCCCAGAAACTAACAGTAAGTGCACCTTAACCACCCAAGGATGTTCAAGATACAAAAAGGTTGTTGTAATAGAGGCAGAGACATCATAGAACAAAGCTGCAAAGATACTGTTCTGTATTTTCTCCACATAAAATCTCTCAGAGGAGGAGGTATAATTGCTAATTGCCTCAACAAGGTGGTATCCAAAGTACAGTAATGGTTCCAGCACAAACCCCAAATACCAGATCAAGCTGAAAACAAGTGTTTGTATAATAAATCTTGTAGGCAAAACATCACTAATCCCAGCAGACTAAACAAACCAACACTAATCTCCAACACATACTGTAAGAACAAGAGCATGGTGCTGTGACCAGCAGCTGTTATTATCTTGAACCCTCTAAGCCCCACATTGGGTACCATAAAAAGACTATTGTGGTTTATCTGGCAACTCTAGCCCCACACAGCTGCTCGCTTACTCCCCCACCAGCAGGATGGGGGAGAGGATTGGAAGGGTAAAACTCATGGGTTAAGATAGAAACAGTTTAATAATTAAAATAAAAGAATAATAGCAACAGTAATGCTGTGTAAAGAAAAATAATGAGCGCACAAAACCCAGGGCTCAGGGAAGGGAGAATGAAACCCAGCCCCCCAAGCAGCAACTACCCTGCTATTTGGTAACTCTCCCAGTTAATATACTGGTCATGTCATCACATAGTATGGAGTGACTATCCCATTGGCCAGTTGGGGTCAGCTGTTTTGGCTGTGGCTCCTCCCCTCCTGGCTTCTTGCCCATGTCGCAGAGCATGGGAAGCTGGAAAGGTCCCTGACTACTACAGGCACTACAGTGAAGAGAATTACATCTTTCCAAGCCAAAACCAGCACACCTCCCTTTCTTCTCTAAAATAACTTGGTGCTCTCTGGGACAGCTCTAGCTATAGGCTAAAGGAAGCAACTGACAAAAAGAGCAAAATCCTCAGGAAGTGCTACATGCAGCACATATGCCTGTTTTCCCTATAGCAGAATCTTGAAAACCTGAGCTTGCTACTGGTACTACCCTGACCATCACACAGGAGCAAGCTGAGGGTGGAACCCCTCTGCAGCAGGAAGAGCCACACGGTTGGCCTTCCCAAGTGAGCCCATCTCACTGCCATCCTCGGGAGACAATATTCTGTTCTGTTTCTGCAGCTGAGAAATCTTAAACTGGCAGTGGATATCTGAAGCAATATGTAAGCAGAAATCTGGTTAGAGAGGTACTCTAACAGGAAAAATTACTTAGCTTTTCTTGAGAAAGTTGTTTACATGAATCAAATTGTTTAAATACTGTATTGTTTAAAACATTTTTGCTTAAACTCTGCAAATTGACTTGCACAAGAAGCCTACTTTTGAAAAATTTTATTTTTAACAGAAGTTTCGGATATGTGCAGCAAGCATGTGTAATATTATCTCTATGAAATGGCAAAACCAGAGTGACTCACATTATTCACTAATAGAAGGAACAATCACTTGAGAGAATCAATTTCACTCATTCTGTCAGAAGGTATGCTTGGCCCTGGAAGTCTATCAGCTGTACAGTAAAATTTTCATATCTTTTACATAAATATGCCCACTAAAGAGAGGCTTTTTTTATTTGAGAAGAAGCTTTCTTAAACGATTTGAGTATCTGAAAGATAAAGCTGTCATTTGCAGAAGGTTTTATTGTGTTAAGGACTGCCAGAAATAATTGGTTCTTGCAGCAGGAATTTTGGAGCAGCTGAAGGTAGTTCAAAATAACACAATTATTTAAAGCAAGTTTCCTTCCTCTCTTTAAAAGAAACGTCACAGGAAGACAGTCATGTAGTTCTGCACCTTCAATTTTAGATAACACCGCTTTAAGACCCTTTTGAATATACTCATAAGCATTATAACATTGTTACATTTACTGAAAAAATAAAAGCTTTCTCATAAAGCAGCTGCTTGGTTCACCTTTGACTAGATATTTGTCCTGATGATCTGGGACAAAAAAAGGAAAGATGCTGTTCTGAAAGCAATGAAACCTCTTTAAGTTATACATGTAAGAGTTACCTAATTTTTTTTGGTAGTGACTACATGTTCTACAGCTTTACAAATACTAACATAGCTTTAGGATTTATAAGCAACATCTAAATTACCATTAGAAAATACTTAAGATTTTTCAGGAAATCCAGCAAACTAAATGTAAACTCATGCAATATTGTCTTCCTGACTTTCAAAGCAGACAAGAATAATCTGAAGGTAAGTACGGACTGAACTCTGACCTAAACATGTGTTATACATGAATTCTAGTAGCGACAAGTTAAAAGTCAGCGTAACGCTATTCAACATTCTCATTAAAAACTTTCCTTTTGTGTGTTTATCCACCAATGACAATGATGTCATGGTTTTAGCTGGGATAGAGTTAATTTTCTTCACTGCAGCTGGCATAGTGCCGTGCTTTGGACTTAGTATGAAAAAAATGTTGATAACACACAGAAGTTTTAGTTGTTGCTGG
Source organism: Phalacrocorax carbo (assembly GCF_963921805.1). Lineage (NCBI taxonomy): Eukaryota > Metazoa > Chordata > Aves > Suliformes > Phalacrocoracidae > Phalacrocorax > Phalacrocorax carbo. The sequence goes on along the minus strand of NW_026990257.1, from coordinate 937,027 downwards.
GTATTCCTTATACTAGTCAAGGCCTTTTCGAGCTTCCCATGCTCTTCCAGGTGCACAAGAAGCTGTGAGGGGAGGGGACACAGCTGAGAGAGCAGATTCAAACTGGCCAAAGGGATATTCCATATCATGTAATGTCATGCCTAGTATGTTAACTGGGAGGAGCTGGCTGGGTGAGGGAGGCAGCAATTGCAGCTCGGGGACCGGCAGCATCTGTCGGTGGGTGGTGAGTGGTTGTATCATTGGTTTTTCACCTTTTCTTTTTTATTATATTATCATTATTGTTATTATAGTAATAATATTATTGTCATTATTATTTTATTCTAATTATTAGACTGTTCTTATCTCAACCCACAAGTTTTCTTTTTTTTTCTTTTGCTCTTCCGATTCTTTCCCCCATCCCACAGGGGTGGAGAGAGTGAGTGAGCGGCTCTGTGGTGTCTAGTTGCTGACTAGGGCTGAACTAGAACCAATGACTAGAGAAAGAACAACAGTATAAACTGATTGCTGTAAGAACTCTACAGTGCACAAACTGTTTTCACAGCCTTTCACAGAAACTCTTCCGCTGAATGTCAGAAAGGGGAAAAAAAAGGATGAAAGTTCAAGATCTACCCTCAACATGAAAGAAGACTGAATAAACATTGTCCCTTGGAAGAGACACCAAAATACTAAGAAGCCAACTAAAGTAACTACTTAATCACAAATGAGAGAAGCAGCTAGTTCAATATTAACATGAGAAAAGACAATAAAATATGCAGTGCTTTCCTCACTTTTACTAAATGACATTTTCCATTAAATAATAGAAGAAAGTTTACTATATTACTATGAAGCCAAATAAAAAGTTAATATAATGTAGCATGAAAATTCTACCTTTTTAAGTTTCTTTTGGCAAAAAAAAAAAAGGCAAAACTACTTATATTTGAATATTTATCTGTAGAATTGTGAAAGACCTTAAAAATTATCTTAAGGGCCTTTATACCATTCTTATTTAAGGCATTTTAAATTTGCTCACCTATTCAATGATGGCAGAAGTGGAAGCAATGCCAAAGCAGAAAGTTTTCTTCTTTCTGGCTGAGTGATGTTATCCATCCAACCAACCCATATTTCAATCATGTTACCAAGAATTTTATTCAACGTCAATGGGAAACAAAATGTTCCTCTTCATTTATGAGTACTTCAGCATATTTAGAAGATAACTTACTTTAATTTTTCTACCAATTCAATACATTATTCAATTTGGGAAAGACACCATAGAGTTACGTATACGTGACAGTAGCAGCAACAGGTTGGTTGATTTATATTTTTTTTTTCAAAGCTTCTATAGCAGTGCTTCCAGGCCCTGAAGCCTGCTCACCATTAATTGTAACCTAGAAGTTAGAAATTCATTTAATTCACAGACAAAGCACAAATTCAGAACACTGAATTATTCAAACAGTCTTCACATAACAATCTAACACATATAAAGCATGTGAATTTACTGTTTTACCTCCACTGGTGGCAATAACAACAACAACAAAAAGACTTCTCTTTACCTGTTTGAAAACTGTATTATACCTGAGGAAAAGAAACATACTAAATTTCACTTAAAGACATAATAAAACACTTGTAGTAATAGAAACTCAGTAACCTCATCAGTTAAAACAGAGTACACTGAATTCGCTACTCCTAGAAACTGAGAGAGTTCTCACAGGAGAATGATTAGACCATTATCTCTAGTGTAAGACCCATCAAGATGAGACAAGGAAAGAAACTTTCACCCTTCAATGCCATGCAAACTGAATGGCTTTATACGGCTTGTCGTGGTTCAGCCTCAGTCGGCAACTAAATACCACAGAGCCACTCACTCACTCCCCCCAGGCCTGTGGGACGGGGGAAAGAATTGGAAGAGCAAAAGAAAAAAAAAAAGAAAACTTGTGGGTTGAGATAAAAACAGTCTAATAATTACAATAAGAATAGTAATAATTATGATAATAATAACAATAATGATAATATAATAAAATGGAAAAGGAAAAACAAGGAAAGAAACAGAAACATAAATGATACAACTGCTCACCACCCACCAACCGATGCTGCTGGTCCCCGAGCTGCGATTGCTGCCTCCCTCCCCCGGCCAGCTCCTCCCAGTTAACATACTAGGCATGACATTACATGATATGGAATATCCCTTTGGCCAGTTTGAATCTGCTCTCTCAGCTGTGTCCCCTCCCCTCACAGTTTCTTGTGCACCTGGAAGAGCATGGGAAGTTCGAAAAGGCCTTGACTAGTATAAGCACTACCCAGCAACAACTAAAACATCTGTGTGTTATCAACATTGTTTTCATACTAAGTCCAAAGCAGAGCACTATGCCAGCTAGAGTGAAGAATATTAACTCTATCCCAGATAAAACCATGACAGTATCCACCCCTTATTCCATATAATTTACATCATGCTCAGGTCCCATACTATCCAATAAAATTTCAGTAACCCCTACCTGCCTTCTCATCTTTTAACAGAATATACAGATTTCATTTATCATTCCCCTAGTCTATGGACCACCCCTGTAAAATGTCCATGAAACGTCCATTGAGTTTATATACTCCATGACTTTGGGTTCCATCTCTTGTACGATTCTTTCAGAGAGGTGGGCTGTGTGGTGTTGGATTGTTGCATGCTGAAGTCAGTCCTCATTCCATCACCGCTGCACTGTTAGTCCTTGTTCAATGAAAGTTCATTTTTTATTAATTTGGGAGATTCCCACCATGATACCATTGATATGGCATATAGCAACCATAGGAGTGATGACATACAACATTATATAGCAAATAACAGCATACCATACAGTTCATTGACTGTTTTCACCCAAAATCAAATCGCCTTGAGGCACACTCCTCCATCCTCCTGCATCACCCACCAAGTGCAACCAGGTCCTTGAGCAAAAGCAATCCCATGAATGGGTTTGCCTTTGCCTGAGGCAGGTATAACTCAGACTGTTTTCCCCAGCATATTTTTTACGTGCACTACAGGGACTCTATCCCCTTCCACAGTATGTAGGATTTCTGACTGGGCAGGTCCAGCTCGACTGGTAGATTCCCTCGTGTTGACTAACCAGGTGGCTTTTGCTAAATGTGTGTCTCAGTGTTTGAATGTTCCAACCCCGTTGCTCTCAGTGTAGTCTTTAATAGTCCATTGTATCTTTCAATTTTCCCAGAGACTGGTGCATGATAGGGGATGTGATATACCCACTCAATGCCATGCTCTTTGGCCCAAGTATCTATGAGATCTTTTTGGAAATGAGTCCTATTACAGAATCACAGAATGGTAGGGGTTGGAAGGGACCTCTCGAGATCATCTTGTCCAACCCCACTGATTGAGTAGGGACACCTAGAGCAAGGGGCACAGAAACACATCCAGGTGGGTTTTGAATGTCTCCAGGGAAGGAGACTCCACAACCTCTCTGGGCAGCCTGTTCCACTGCTCTGTCACCCTCACAGTAAAGAAGTTTTTTTTTCTCATGTTTAGGTGGATCTTCCTATGTTCCAACTTGTGCCCATTTCCCCTTGTCCTGTCATTGCACACTATTAAAAAGAGAATAATCCCATCATCCTGACGCCCACCCTTTAGATATTTATAGGTATTTATGAAATCCCCCCTCAACTGAGCTGAACAAACTCAAGTCTCTCAGCCTTTCCTCATAAGGGAGATGCTCCAGTCCCCTATACACCTTGGTAGCTCTCCGCTGGACTTGCTCAAGCAGTTCCACATCCTTCTTAAACTGGGGGGCCCAAAACTGGACACAGTACTCCAAATGTGGTCTCACTGGGGCAGAGTAGAGGGGGAGGATAACCTCTCTCGATCTGCTGGCCACGCTCCTTTTAATGCATCCCAGGATACTGTTGGCCTTCTTGGCCACAAGGGCACATCAGGACCATCAGGGTCATCTTGCTGTCCACCAGCACTCCCAGGTCCTTCTTAACAGAGCTGCTTTCCAGTAGGTCAACCCCCAACCTGTACTGGTGCATGAGGTTTTTCCACCCCAGGTGCAGGATCCCACACTTGCTCTTGTTGAATTTCATGAGGTTCCCCTCAGCCCAGCTCTCCAACCTGTCCAGGTCTCGCTGGATGGCAGCACAGCCTTCTGGTGTATCAGCCACTCCTCCCAGCTTTGCATCATCAGCAAACTTGCTGAGGTTACACTCTATCCCTCCATCCAGGTCATTGATGAATATGTTGAACAGGACTGGACCCAGCACAGACCCCTGGGGAGCACCAGTAGTGACAGGCCTCCAGACAGACTCTGCTCCATTGGATCATGACCCTCTGAGACCTGTTGTTGAGCCAGTTCTCTATCCACCTCACTGTCCACTCATACAACCCACACTTCCTTAGCTTGCCTGTGAGGATGCTATGGGAGACAGTGTCGAATGCCTTGCTGAAGTCGAGGTAAACAACATCCACTGCTCTCACTTCATCGACCCAGCCAGTCACACCATCATAGAAGGCTATCAGGTTGGTCAAGCATGATCTCCCCTTGGTGAATCCATGTTGACTACTTCTGATAACCTTCTTGTCCTCTACATGCCTGGAGATGACCTCCAGGATGAACTGCTCCATCACCTTTACAGGGATGGAGCAGGCTGACTGGCCTATAGTTTCCCAGGTCCTCCTTCTTGCCCTTTTTGAAGATTGGAGTGACACTGGCTACCCTCCAGTCCTCGGGCACCTCTCCTGTCTTCCATGACCTTTCAAAAGATGATGGAGAGTGGCTCAGCAAGAACATCCACCAGCTCCCTCAGCACTTGAAGGTGCATCCCATCAGGGCCCATGGATTTGCGAGGATCCAGTTTGCATAGGTGATCTCTGACCCAGTCTTTCTCAACCGATGGTAAGTCTTCCTTTCTTCAGAATTTTCCTCTCTTCTCTGGGGGCTGAAATGCCTGAGGGCCAGCCTTAGCAGTAAAGACTGAAGCAAAGAAGGCATTCAGTAACTCCGCCTTCTCTGCATCCTGCGTCACCAGGGCCCCTTCCTTGTTCAGCAGTGGGCCCACTGTATCCCCAGTCTTCCTTTTACTGCTGATGGATTTAAAGAAGCCCTTCTTGTTATCCTTGACATGCCTTGCCAGGTTTAATTCCAATTGGGCCTTGGCCTTCCCCGTCGCATCTCTGCATACCCTGACAACATCCCTATATTCTTCCCAAGTGAGCAGTCCCTTTTTCCACATACTGTGAATCTCCCTCTTCCATTTGAGTTTTCCTAGAAGCGCTTTGCTCATCCATGCAGGTCTCCTGGTTCCACTGCCTGACTTCTTCCTCCTAGGGATGCACCGATCTTGAGCTCGGAGGAATTGGTCCTTGAATACTGTCCAGCTCTCTTGGACCCCCCTGACTGCCAGAGGTCTAGCCCATGGCATTCCTCCAAGCAGGTCTTTGAAAAGGCCAAAGTTGGCCCTCTTGAAGTCCAAGGTTGTAATCCTACTTGTCACCCTGCTTCTGCCACGCAGGATCCTGAACTCCATCATCTCATGGTCACTGCAGCCAAGGCTACCCCCAACTCCCACATCCTCAACCAGCCCTTCCTTGTTTGTTAGTATAAGGTCGAGGAGCACATCTTGCCTCGTTGGCTCCTCCGCCACCTGCATCAAAAAGTTATCCTTGATGCTCTGCAGGAACCTTCTGGATTGTGCATGGCTCGCCATGTTGCTTTTCCAGCAAATATCAGGGTGGTTGAAGTCCCCCATGAGGACCAGGGCCTGCGATTGTGAGGCTACTTCCAGCTGTCTGTAGAAGGCTTCATCAACATCCTCTTCTTGATCAGGTGGCCTGTAGCAAATGCCCTCAACAGTGTCGCCCATATTTGGCTGTCCCTTAATTTTTACCCACAAGCTCTCAACTTGTTCTCCTTCCACTCCAAGGCAGAGCTCAATGCATTCCAGTTGCTCCCTCACATCAAGAGCAACTCCCCCACCTCACCTTGCTGGTCTGTCTTTCCTGAAAAGCCTGTACCCATCCATGACCACATTCCAGTCATGCGAGCTATCCCACCATGTCTCTGTGATTGCAGCCAGATCATGGCCCTGTGACCGCACACAGACCTCTAGTTCCTCCTGTTTATTCCCCATGCTGCATGCATTGGTGTACAGGCATTTCAGAAAGGTGCTTGAGCATACAGGTTTCCCCAGAGGGGTGTACGAGGACCCACTATAGCCATGCAAAACCTTGAGGTGGTTGGTCTCCTGGCTGCCATCACATGAGGCCAATACAATGCCTTTATCACTGCTCACTTTGGTTTGGGGGGGTTTTGGTTTTTTTAAGTTGCCATGTTTTTTAAACAACTAATCAATGAGTTTTCTAATTAAGAAGGTTTGACAACAAGGCATAATATCTCTAGTTCATTTCCTGCTAGAAGTTATGATCATAATTTTAATATGGCAGGATAATTAACAGTAAGTATTACTACACTGCATAGGACCTTTTCAGGTAACAAAGTACTAAATCAAGCCACAAAACATTAATTCTAAGTAATAATCTTTCTCAAATATGATTTGGCTGAGTGTCCACCATGTGTCATAAAGAGCTAACATCAGAACAATATGAATGTGTACAAATAAATGAGTAAGAGTATGTCATGGTTCAGCCTCAGTCAGCAACTAGACACCACACAGCCACTCACTCACTCCCCCCAGCCCTGTGGGACAGGGGAGAGAATCGGAAGAGCAAAAGCACAAAAAAACCCCAAACTTGTGGGTTGAGATAAGAACAGTTTAATAATTAAAAAAAATTAGGAGAATAATATTGATTATGATAATAACAATAATGATAATATAATAAAAAGGGAAAGGGAAAAGGAAAAAAACAGAAACACAAACAATACAACTGCTCACCACCGAACGACCGATGCTGCCAGTCCCCGAGCCGTGATTGCTGCCTCTCTCCCCCGGGCTGCTCCTCCCAGTTAACATACTGGGCATGACATTACATGATATGGAATATCCCTTTGGCCAGTTTGAATCAACTCTCTTGGCTGTGCCCCCTCCCCTCCTGGATTCTTGTGCACCCGGCAGAGCATGGGAAGCTAGAAAAGGCCTTGACTAGTATAAGCACTATCCAGCAACAACCAAAACATCTGTGTGTTACCAACATTGTTTTCATACTAAGTCCAAAGCAGAGCACTATGCCAGCTAGAGTGAAGAAAAATAACTCTATCCCAGCTAAAACCATGACTGACTGTGTGTAAGATGTTTCCCAATATGAGTGGGAAAATAATTCCAAACCAGAAAAACAGTTTGCCAGTAGGGAACTAAGGTTCGTTATATAATGGTAACATACCTGTAAAAATTCAGATTATGATAAGAAAATATAAACATTGATGATCTTAAAGCAATTTTTGAGGTTTTTTTTGAACTCAGCTCTGGATAAAAAAGAAAAAAAATCACAATTCGAATTGTCATCATCACAATGAAATATAATTAAAATGATTCACTTCCAAAAGTCTTTTTCCTCACACAGCTTTCCTCACACAGCATTTAAGTGCCAGATGCTTACAAATACAAAAAAGTTATCTTAGATTCAGTACCATTCAGTTTCTGTTTCCCTGCTAGAGACAAAAACAAAAGAGGGATGATAACGTCTCTCATGTTCTCAAATGGAAGCACAAGAAATCCTGTGACCTCAAAAGCCAATGTTAATAAATAAAATAAATAATAATAAAAAAGAAACAAAAATGTTTTGGATGCAATAGTGGGCTAAGAAGCTATTACAGACAGAAGAAATGAAACATGTACTTAAGAGACCTACAACTACTGATGAATGATCTCTCTCACGTTTGAGTCAGTAAATGCTGAGTAGAAAGTGTGAAAGAAAGAGTGCAGTTCTGTTCTTCTGACCCAAGTGCCACATCAAATGGCATTGAGCTTTTGGACTGAAACACACTGAGCTTTAGGTCAGTAAAGAAAGCAATGACAGGACAAGGGGCAGTGGTCACAAGTTGGAACACAGGAAATTCCACCTCAATATGAGAAAAAACTTCTTTACTGTGAGGGTGACAGAGCAGTGGAACAGGCTGCCCAGGGAGGTTGTGGAGTCTCCTTCCCTGGAGACATTCAAAACCCACCTGGATGCATTCCTGTGCCCCTTGCTCTAGGTGTCCCTGCTCAAGCAGTGGGGTTGGACAAGACGATCTCGAGAGGTCCCTTCCAACCCCTACCATTCTGTGATTCTGTGATATCCATTTAAGAGACAGATACACACAGATGTTACAGTATGGTATACAGTAGCAGTTTGAAGAAAGAGGGACAAAAAAAGACATGTCCTCAGGCAGTACCTGAAACACTGTTTAGAAAATAAAAATCACACCAGAACAACTGTAAACACAATTCACAGCAAAATCAAAGTTTTCAGTTTCACATGGAGTTTGATACTAGCACAGAAAGCCAACAGCCCTCCTTGTCTGAAGACAGAACACCAAAACACCTCAAAGGGCTTGCTAAACTTTCTTAAAAACAGGTTGGGAGACAGACTACTCTTGGTAAAGTAAGTGGACTTCTGCTGTACCACCTTGAATTAATATTCCAATAAAAATATCATGGAGACCCAATGGGAAAATATTTTCATATAAGTTTTAAATAAAGTTCCTTACTGTTTTCCATTATAACATCTCACAGAATCACAGAATCACAGAATCACAGGTTGGAAGGGACCTCAGGGATCATCTAATCCAACCTTTCTGGGAAGACCACAGTCTAAACAAGATGGCCCAGCACCCTGTCCAGATGACAATTAAAGGTGTCCAACTTGGCCGAGTCAACTGCTTCCCTGGGGAGATTATTCCAATGGTTGACTGGCCTCACTGTGAAAAATTTCCCTCTGATGTCCAATCGGAATCTCCCCAAGAGCAACTTGTGTCCATTCCCCCTTGTCCTCTCCATGTGACTCCTTGTAAAACAGGAATCTCCATCTTGTTTGTAGCTACGCCTTAAGTACTGGTACATGGTGATGAGATCCCCTCTGAGCCTCCTTTTCCCAAGGCTGAACAAACCCAGTATGAAAAGTCCTGGGGAGTTTTAGCAGTTTCTCTTCTTTTCCCTCCCATTAGAAAGAGCATTAATACTTCTGTTACTCAGCATGGCCATTGGATAGCTTTGAATGCATGAGTATTTTCATATCTTGGTGCTTGGACAAGTCATGTCTTGCTATCGCTTATTTGGAATATTCACATATATTGACTTGAAAAGAGATGAACTTTCACCTATCCATCCAATATCCTCTTCAAAAGATGCCAATACATCTATATACTAGCTTTAGTAGCTTATTACTAGTATTACACTTTTTTCTTGAAGTTACTGCATTCCCCTTAGAGGTCTGCAGCTTTTTTTCTTACTGATATATTTTGTTTCATATACTGATGAAGTAGACAATTGTAAAGAAATGGTCATATAAACATGAAATGCTACCAAGCTTTCCATAACTTTCCATTCTGTGATAACTGATATAAAGGTATTAAAATATGAGTAGCAGAACTGCAAGAAGTTATTTCAGGCCAGAAGGGAAAAACAGATAAGACAGATGTCCTGGAAACCATAGAATTTCAGTCACTCATCTGTGCATAAAGGTAAATGTTCAGTAAAAGCATTTTTTCTAAAAAGGTATCACCTTCAACTGATTACCTTTAGAAACCAATAATGCATCAATGCTCTTGCTGGGTTTTCCTGAATCAAACACATAATTTTTTTTTAATTAATTTCATAGCCTCCTGTGGGTTTTGTTGGGGATCAGAGGAATGATTCTGGTTCCTGCAACTTGCTTTTTGCCATTACCTTTACAAGCTCAGCACAGACACATTAAATGTGATGCTTCTTGAAACAGATATGTTTTGACTTTGACCATAGTCCCAATATGAAATTATATCAGATTCAGCTGTCATTTTAAGCAGTCTCGCTGCAGAAATGCATCCATCCTCAGAGAATTAATGTATTCCTCCATTTCACATTATTCAATCTGCTGCACTGAGAGATGGATTAAAGAATCTCTGTGCATTAGAAATGACAAAAACATATGCAATAGGCATTAATATGCTAAAAATCAACAAAGGTATTACAAAGGGATGTGAGACTTAAGGAATAATCAAAAAATTCAAGAGAGACCCTTACCAGGAAACGTGACAAGAGGCTCTGTACCTGGGAGTTATTGGCAAATTGATTTTTCAGAATTACCGAAGTGTAAAGGATGTAAGTATTTATTAGTAATTGTTGATACCTTTTCAGGCTGGCCAGAGGCTTTCTCATGTCACACCAACAAAGCCAGAGAGGTAGTAAAAGTGCTTTTAAAACAAATAATACCAAGATATGGAGTCACTGAGGGATTTTCATTAGACAGAGGACCCCATTTGCAGCAGAAATTATCCGAGAATTTTCAAAATATTTGCAGATTAAATGGGATTTGCACACTCTGTAGAGACCACAATCTAGTGGGAAAGTAGAAAGGATGAATCAAACAATTAAACAACAAATTAGAAAATTATGTCAAGAAACTCAGATGAAATGGACCAAGTTTTTTTCCTTGACATTACTTAGAATCAGAATAACACCATGAACGCAAGAAAAAGCCCATTTGAGATAGTATATGGGAGACCTTACGTTGTAAACTTAACAGGGAAAGACAGTCAGATGCACCTGAACAGAGATCAGATTCTAAGGGAATACTTAATTTCTCTGGGCAAGGTTATTAACTCTCTCCATAGGTATATTCTGTCTAAAGTTCCTGTGCCTTTGGATTCACTAGTGCACCCCTACAAGCCCGGAGACTCAGTATATCTACAGATGTGTAAAGACAAACCACTCGCAGAGAAGTGGAAAGGACCTTATCAGGTGCTGCTGACTACAAATACTGCAGTGAAGCTCCAGGAAATTGAGTCCTGGATCCATTATACTATAATAAAAAAAAAAAAAAAATCTTCACCTCCATAGACTTCCACACCAAAGAGACCCTTGAAATTAAAGTTAAGTCATATCCAGTATTGAATTATTTGAATAAGATTGTATCCAGGAAAAATATTTTTGTACAATATTGGATAACTATTTGTGAAGCTAATAATGAAATGGTTGATTGTTGTGGGTGTTCTGATAATTTGGATGTGAACAAGTGATTCACAGATTATGCTACCACAATGGGACAGAAATAAAAATATATGGGAAATACTAGCCTGAGAGGTAACCAATAGATCCTCCTTTTGTACTGAATCTGGGAATTCAGTAGGAAAGATGTATAGTTCATGCCTGATAGGAGTTCCCAATTCCCTAGAACTCCAGAAAATATAACTGGAGGCCCTTGCTCTATAGAAAGATTGGGCCCCTTACTTTTAAATAAGAAAGATTTACAACATGAATCAAGAAAAAGAAGAAATGTTTATCAGCTACCTAGTGACTGTGATTCACAAATCATTTTATATGGTCATAGTGAAATCACGGCAGCTGCCATTCTCACCCCTGGAGCCGGGGTAGCTATGAATTACCATATTCTAAAAAGAACTATCTGTGTGCTGGCAAAAGATATAAATTTTACTTCAAAGGCCTTGGCAGCCTTTGGTATTGAAATGACCCAAATCTGAGAAGCCACCGTGGAAAACTGGGCAGCTATTGACTATTTACTCTTAAGTCACAATCATGACTGTGAGGAATTTAAAGGGATGTGTTGCTTTAATCTTTCAGATAATTCACAGTTACTAGAAAAGAAAATAAAACAACTAAGAAAATTAGCCTCTGTAGTTTATGAAAGTGAAGGATTGGATTGTCCTGGTTTCGGCTGAGATAGAGCTAATTTTCTTCATAGCAGCTAGAATGGGGCTATGTTTTGGATTTGTGCTAAAAACAGTGGTGATAATGTGGAGGTGTTTTAGTTGTTGCTAAGTAGCGCTTACACTGGTCAAGGACTTTTTCAGTTTCCCATGCTCTGCCAGGTGCACAAGAACCTGGGAGGGGACACAGCTGGGACAGCTGACCCCAACTGGCCAATGGGATATTCCGTACCATATGATGTCATGCTCAGTATATAAAGCTGGGGGAAGAAGAAGGAAGGGGGGACATGGACATTGACATTAGGGGTGATGGTGTTTGTTTTCCCAAGTAACTGTTATGCTTGATGGAGCCCTGCTTTCCTGGAGATGGCTGAACACCTGCCTGCCCATGGGAAGTAGTGAATAATTTCCTTGTTTTGCTTTGCTTCCACGCACAGCTTTTGCTTTACCTATTAAACTGTCTTTATCTCAACCCAGGAGTTGCCTCACTTTTACTCTTCTGATTCTCTCCCCCGTCCCACCATGGGGGAGTGAGCGAGCGGCTGCGTGGTGCTTGGTTGCTGACTGGGGCTAAACCACCGCAGTCCTATTTGGCACCTAACATGGGGCTCGGAGGGTTTGAGATAATAACAGTTTTGTTTGGAATGTGCTAGATGGAATTTATAGCTGTTATTGCTGTTTAGCTATTAATTGGCAGGCTTCTGTGCTTGCCATGGGGCTTGCTTGCCTTATTGTATGTTAAAGTCTAGTGCTCGTTAGTGGCTGCTTTTTGCTTTTGCTGCTTGCTGTTCTGCCTTACTGCTTATCACTTTATTCTGCCTTGCCTGGGAACATTTTGATAACAGCAATGGCCAGGCGCCTGGGCTGGCAGATGGCCAGGGCCCAGCTGCTGTTTCTGTGCTGCTGTACTGGACAGGCTGGAACTCCAGTGTAAACTCGAGTCAAAGAGACTGTGACCTGTGGATGAGTCCATGTGGGAGCAGGACACCCCAAAGCATCTGTGGCTGTGGATAAGCCCATGCCAGAGCAGGAATATCTCAAAACGTCTGTGGCCTTGGTTATGTCTGTGCCGCAGCAGGTATACCTCTGAGGGAATTGTGGCCCAAGAGTAAGTCTACGCTGGAGAAGGTACACCGCAAAGCATCTGTGGCTGTAGATAAGTCCGTGCTGCAGCGGGTACACCTAGAAGCATCAGTAGCTGTGCATGAGGTCATGCTGGAGAACCTCAAAGCATATGTCCGTGGATAAGCCCACAACAGAGCAGGTTTACTTCTACAGGGACTGTGGCTGTGGGTAAGGCCACACTGGAGCATGTATATCTTTGAAGACATTGTGGCCCATGCAGAAGGCCATGCTGGAACAGGTGCACCTCAAAGCGACTGTGGCTGTGGATAAGTCTATGCTGCAGCAGGTATACCCCTGGAGAGACCATGGCTCCTAGATAAGGCTCCACTTGGAGCAGGTACAACCCTAAGGGACTGTAGTCTGTGGATAAGTCCAAGCCAGAGCAGGGGCAAGGGGAGGAATTCATTGCAATGTTAAACCCAATAGTCTGTTCCAAAAGGACCAGGGGTGGAGACTGTAATGGTTCTACCTTTAAATTGTTGTAACCTGTGGTTTGAGTTGCATTTTGTAGGAATTACTACAGCAGGAACCGCCCAAACTAATGGAGAACAAGCCTTACAAGAAGCAATTCAAGTGCAGCAGTGACCTACCTAGCCTGGCTTTGGTGCCCAGTAACTCCATGCAACACACCACCTCTCCTGTCCTGAATGACCACCATAACAGATGGAGCCCAAAGTCATGGACTGAATGAACTCAGTGGACATTTTGTGGGCATTTGTGGACATTTAAAAGACATTTTACAGGGGTTTTCCGTAGAATAAGGGAATGATATCTGTGTATTATATCAAAACATGGGGGTGGGGTGGGGTGGTTAATGAGGTTGTATTGGATAGTGTGGGACCTGAGCATGATGTAAATGGTATGGAATAAGGGGTGGATACTGTCTTGGTTTAGGCTGGGATGCAGTTAATTGTCTTTGTAGTAGCTAGTATGGGGCTATGTTTTGGATTTGTGCTAAAAACAGTGTTGATAAGGCAGAGATGTTTTAGTTGTTGCTAAGTGGTGCTTACACTAGTCAAGGAATTTTTCCTGGGTGCACTTGGTGGGTGATGCAGGAAGATGGGGAAGTCCAATGTGTACCTGAAGGGGATTTGATTTTGGCTGAGAATATCCTGTGAACTAGATTGTATGATGTTAATTGCTGTCAAATCACTTCCATGGTGGCTATATGCCATATCAACAGTATTACAGTAAGAATCACCCAGATTAATGAAGAATGAACTTGGATGAAACTGAGCAAAGTGCAGTGATGATAGAACCAGACAAGCACAGTAATAATTGAACCAGATCTGGCTTCAGCATGCAACAATCCAACACCACACACTGTCTCTCCTGCCCTGAAGGGCTGTTAAGACAGATGGAGCCCAGATTCATGGACTAAATCAACTCATTAAACATTTTAGAAGGATGGCCCATAGACCAAGGGAATGATATCTGTGTGTATATATATATCTCAAAAGACAGGAAAAGTGGTGGTGATTAATTGGTATGTATTAGAAAGTGTGGGACCTGGGCCTGACATAGATGGTATAGAATACGGGATGGGTACTGTCCTGGTTTTGGCTGGAATAGAGCTAATTTTCTTGCTGGTAGCTGGTACAGTGCCATGTTTTGGATTTATTATGAGAATAATGTTGCTAACACAACTGGCCCAAACTGGCCAAAGGGCTATTCCATACCATGTGATGTCATGCTCAGTACATAAACTGGGGGGAGTTGGCTGGGGTGCAGGGACCACAGCTTGGGAACTGGCTGGGCCCCAGTTGTTAGGGGATGAGCAATTGCATTGTGCATCACTTACTTTGTATATTCTTTTACCATTATTATTATTTTCAGCAGAAATTATTTTCATCAAAATTATTCACTAAGGCGGCTCAGGAAACACCAACTTATATCTGAGAAAACCAACTTGCTTCCTAAATGACTGAATCTTGAAAGTTTCATTAGAGATACAGTTTATTCTGCACACAGCACACCAATTAAAGAAACTAAAAATAAATCTTACATTACTGCCATCATGGCATCTTACTGCTTTTACCATACTTTCCAGCAATTTCCTTGACATTACTTTTGTGCTTAAAATTTGAAGGCAGATACAATTTAAAAATGCAGACTTAGCTACTACATTACATGAAATGCTCTGGCAGTTTCTGTAATCAGTCTAAAACTGTTCTCAGAAAGAACTGACATTACCTAATCTTGCACCAGTGCCACAAGGGCATAAACCAAACAGCTTTAGATTCAGTAGTAAAAAATAAGAACCAGAATAACAGTGAGCTGAATTGCCTAACAAAGATTGTGAAAAGCAATCCGTAGAGCTGCTAATTTTCTCCACTGATTATAAAAGCTGACCAGGAAGCATAGCTCAGATTGAAATGTTTAACTTGCAGACATATAGTTAGGCAAGATGAACCCTATTCATAGAATCTTAAGTAACAAATTATTTTGCCTTGTTATCCTAATTTATTTTTCATTTGGTCAACTTCTGCCTTATAAGCCATCAAGACAGTGATTTAAACTGAAGTTATTGAGGCTTCTTTACATTAAATTTATTAAACATTCCCATAAGAGTAAGATAATTAAGAAAGCCCACATTCAGAGAACATGAAAGTTGTGAAAGCAGCATGTATACAGCAGTTCATTAGACTGGAACACAAAGCTAATGAGGAATAACATTCCAGTGTTGTGAAGCACGAACAACCCATTTCCTATAAAATATTGATGAAGCATGACTTTCACAAGATGTTGCCTTCTATTTATTCAAGAAATTGTGATGATGCAACTTTGCTGCCTAAAGGGCTCTGGGGACTCAGGAAGCCTAAGTATCTTTATTCAAATGAGCAAAGGTGGTTGTCCTGAGAGAGTTTAATCAACACAAATATATGCAAGAGGACAGATTTATAATATAATAAAAATCTCTCTAATGTAACAGAATCCTGGAAGAAGCCACCACACAGTAATTTAAACATAAACAGAAATTGCCACTGTCATAAACACTCACTTCTGAGACTCTATGTCATGGTTTAGCCCCAGTCAGCAACCAAGCAGCACACAGCCGCTCGCTCACTCCCCCATGGT
The DNA here is from genome assembly GCF_963921805.1 of Phalacrocorax carbo. Lineage (NCBI taxonomy): Eukaryota > Metazoa > Chordata > Aves > Suliformes > Phalacrocoracidae > Phalacrocorax > Phalacrocorax carbo. The sequence goes on along the minus strand of NW_026990257.1, from coordinate 921,062 downwards.
GGGATGGGGGAGAGAATCAGAAGAGTAAAAGTGAGGCAACTCCTGGGTTGAGATAAAGACAGTTTAATAGGTAAAGCAAAAGCTGTGCGTGGAAGCAAAGCAAAACAAGGAAATTATTCACTACTTCCCATGGGCAGGCAGGTGTTCAGCCATCTCCAGGAAAGCAGGGCTCCATCACACATAACAGTTACTTGGGAAAACAAACACCATCACCCCTAATGTCAATGTCCATGTCCCCCCTTCCTTCTTCTTCCCCCAGCTTTATATACTGAGCATGACATCATATGGTACGGAATATCCCATTGGCCAGTTGGGGTCAGCTGTCCCAGCTGTGTCCCCTCCCAGGTTCTTGTGCACCTGGCAGAGCATGGGAAACTGAAAAAGTCCTTGACCAGTGTAAGCGCTACTTAGCAACAACTAAAACACCTCCACATTATCACCACTGTTTTTAGCACAAATCCAAAACATAGCCCCATTCTAGCTGCTATGAAGAAAATTAACTCTATGCCAGCCAAAACCAGGACACTCTATCAGTTATCTATATGTATTTCGTACCTCTGCACATTTAGTGGATGCATTTAAATATTGAGTTTTTCAAGTCTGTAATTATTAGAGATTATATCTTACCAGATTTGTATCAACAGTTCATATTTAAATGATGAAGACATAACAAACCAAGGTGTTTACCTGTAGTTCTGCTAATACTTGATTTTTAAACTACTGATCCAAATCCACCCTATCAAATAGTTCATAAGCAGCCAATCCAACCGCATTATACACTGGGGAAAAACAATAGCTAGGCTTATTGTTTGCTTGACTGTTTAATTTTTAATTCTAAATAATCAGACTAATTTAAGTTTCAAAAAACATTTTTGATAACCTGAGCATAATAAAGAAAAAACCTAAAGTGTATACTCTGAAGAAAGACCATGGTGAAGGGAACTGTGGAAGAAATTTTAGTAAAAGTAAGGTATTACAGAAGAAAAATAGAAAGTCTTGAAAATAGTTAAGCCATAAGAAAAAAATGAAGATCTCATTCTGTGGGAGATGAATTTGCAAGTAACTTAGCGCTGTTTGACACATCCTTGAGCTGAAGCAGCGCGGCAGTAAAAGACAGAGACAAGAGCGTGGGAATGCCAAGAAAGAATTAAGTAAGCTTAGAGCTAGAGATAATAGAACAGCCTATTAGAATGCAGCATAAGGCGCGTGCTTAGAGCTAGCAGACGAATAACAGAAATTGTTTGTGCGCGTGATCGCATGGAGAATGTGTTGAAAAGGTAGATAAGCAGTGAAAAGCTGGCAATAAAGGTCTTCTGTGGAACATCTGTCAGGAGTCCGTGACATTCATCCCTGCATCATTCTAACTTCAGGAATGCTTCCATCAGAGGCCTTATACAATTCTTTTGCCATAAAACCTCCTTATTTGTAAAATGGTCAGACTATCTCCATCAAAGCACTGCAGTTCATTTATTTGCAGAGGGGAAAGGACAGGACAGTAAAAGAGATTGTCTAAGGGTTTATTTCACAAAAATGCTGAAAAAAGCACCATATGTTTACATAAGCATTTCTAAAAGTTAAGATGGACATCAAGTGCATGGACAAATAGGATTTATGTCATATTTTTCAAATGTCTTAAAAATAACCCCCATTTTTAAAAAGGGGGAAAAGGAAGACCTGGGGAACTACAGGCTGGGCGATCTCACCTCTGTGCCTGGTAAGATCATGGAGCAGATCCTCCTGGAAACTATGCTAAGGCACATCAAAAATGAGGAGGTGATTGGAGACAGCCAATATGGCTTCACTAAAGGCAAATCATGCCTGACAAATTTGGTGGCCTTCTATTATGGGGTTACGGCATTGGTGGATAAGGGAAGAGCAACTGATGTCATCTACCTGGACCTGTGCAAAGCATTTGATGCTGTCCCGCACAACATCCTTGTCTCTAAAATGGAGAGACGTGGATTTGATAGATTGACCATTCGGTGGGTAAAGAATTGGCTGGATGGTCGCACTCAAACAGTTGCAGTCAACAACTCAATGCCCAGGTGGAGACGAGTGGCATTCCTCAGGGGTCAGTATTGGGACTGGCACCCTTTAACATCTTTGTTGGTGACATGGACAATGGGATTGAGTGCATCCTCAGCAAGTTTGCCGATGACACCAAGCTGTGTGGTGCGGTCAACATGTTGGAGGGAAGGGATGCCATCCAGAGGGACCTTGACAGGCTAGAGAGGGGCCCATGTGAATCTCAACAAGGCCAAGTGCAAGGTCCTGCACATGGGTCGGGGCAATCCTAAACATGGATACAGGCTGGGTGAAAAATGGGTTGAGAGCAGATTTGAGCAGAAGGACTTGGGTGTGTTGGTGGATGAGAGGCTCAACATGACCCTGCAATGTGCACTTGCAGCCCAGAAAGCCAACTGTATCCTGGGCTGCATCAAGAAGCATGGCCAGCAGGTCGAGGGAGGAGATTCTGCCCCTCTACTCTGCTCTCATGAGACCCCACCTGGAGTACTGTGTTCAGCTCTGGGGCCCCCAACATAAGAAGAGCATGGACCTGCTCAAGTGGGTCCAGAGGAGGGCCACAAAGATGATCAGGGGACTGAAGCACCTCTCCTATGAGGACAGGCTGAGAGAGTTGGGGTTGTTTAGCCTGGAGAAGAGAAGGCTCCGGGGAGACCTTATAGTGGCCTTCCAATACTTAAAGGGGGCTTACAGGAAAGATGGAGAGGGACTTTTTACAAGGGCATGTGGTGGTAGGACAAGAGGTAATGGCTTTAAACTGAAAGAGGGTAGATTTAGATTAGATATTAGGAAGAAATTACTATGAGGGTGGTGAGGCAATGGAACAGGTTGCCCAGAGAAGCTGTGGATGCCCCCTCCCTGGAAGTGTTCAAGGACAGGTTGGGTGGGGCTTTGAGCAACCTGGTCTAGCAGAAGGTGTCCGTGCCCATGGCAGGGGAGTTAGAACTAGATGATCTTCCTTCCAACCCATACCATTCTATGATTCTATGATAAATCTTGCAAATTTTTAATGTAATTTTTAGTAAGTCAAGCATATGAATGCTGGCGCGGAAGTCATGGACACAGCACACGATCAAGCAGATGTCGGTTTATTGCAGACACAGCACGGTTAATATAGCTTTTTAACCACCTTATCACGCACAAGTCTGTTGTGAATTGGTCAGCTGCGTTTGGCCACGCGCTGTTAGCTATATTCTGATTCGTTTATACTCTTAATCCACGTGCACAGCCTGATCTGCCCATATCCTGCTTTTAGTTCTGCCAGTTGGTGGTTACTTCCCCTTTTTCCTGATTGCTTCATGCCTTTAAAACCGCAGTCGACCTTTGCGATGTCCTTGAGGCCTCCTTGTTTACAGGCAGATTAAGTCCACACAGTCTGAGTCTGGATTGTTCACTACGTGTCCTTGGCTTTCCAGATATCCCACAAATCCCCCTTTTTGTTTTTGAGCAATCCAGACTCCAGTCATCATGTGCTCTACTGCTTTCATGAAACACTTAAAGGCATATCCTAATATTAGCACAGTTAATAATAATCCTAATAATAACACAAGCCCGTGGGTAATTAAATCTCTTACCCATCCTGAGATACCTAACCCAGTTAACCATGAATCAAGGCCTAGAGAGCTAGTTTTTAACTCATTGGTTAGTTTCTTAAGTCAATCTAGTTGTTGGTAAATTGAATTGGAGTTATTGGTAAGTATGGGATCCAGCCATCCCAATTATCAACTGCTGCCTTTGAATCATTCACTAAACCTGGGACGGGAAGACTCTGTTTGGCAAGGCGCTCCCACTCCTGATCACCTATCGGAATCCCTACCAGGCATGTCGTAAATGGGTTGCCTGCATTTGCCACAGCTAGACACAACAAACTCTGTCCCGTTTTATTTACAAGCGTCACCCAGACATTTTGATGTGGTTGCACCGAAATCCACAAGTGGCCAAGATCAACAATGGAGAGGAATGATAGGAGGAAATGCATCAGGGCAACGACCGTTGCTGTCCCGGATCTTCTCTCCATGGTTTCACCCAGCGGCTAGGCACCCACCATGGACCTCCGTCTGTCAAAGCACAAACATAACCTCGACCAGTCATTTTTACTTCTGCAGGACCCTTCCATTCCCCAGTTTTTAAATCTCGATACTGTACTTTTACTGAGTCAGCTTTTTGTAGTCCAGATTGCAATGACAGATGGTGAATTACAATTGGAGGAGAGTCACGGTCTCCTGTTAGCCTCAAATAGTTTAGAATGTAAATCGCTTTTGCAAGACATTCAGAAGGAGCCAGTTCTCCCCCTTTTTGTTTTTGCAACAGCGATTTCAAGGTAGCATGCACACGTTCCACAATGGCCTGTCTTGTAGGGGAGTGGGGTATGCCAGTTACTCTGCGAATGCCCCACAATTAGCAAAAGCATTCGAATGTTTGTGAAATATATGCAGGGCCATTATCTGTTTTTATTTCCTGAGGAGCTCCTAAAGCAGCAATGGCCGCATGCATATGCTTCACAACATGTTTGGCTGATTCTCCTGTTTGAGCAGTGACCCACAATGCATGTGAATAAGTATCAATGCTGACATGCACATACTTTTGACATCCGAAATCTGTAATATGAGTAACGTCCATTTGCCATAACTGCAAGGCTCCTAAGCCCTGAGGATTTACCCCAAGACCTAGACCAAATCCCAGTTTTTGGCAAGCCGGACACGATTGCATGATGCCCCGGGCATCTGACAGCTTTAAGTTAAACTGTTTCACTAATGCCTTTGCAGATTGATGTAAAAATTCATGAGACAAACAGGCCTGCTCAAACAGGTTGGCATTGTGATTTTTCCAAGCAGTAGCGACTAGTTTGTCTGCTACGTTGTTTCTGATAGACAAGCCTTGATTAAACTGATGGTTGCAAACTTGTGTCACAAAATAGGGTTTTCTGCGTTGATTCAACAAAAACAAAAGCTGCATCAGTAACATATATAAGGTGTTATTTTTTAGAGTTTTGATCATGGCGCATTCCAAGCGCTGTACCATTCCCACCACATAGAGTGAGTCTGAGACGACATTTAAAGGGTCGTCAGGCCAGTGTTGAAAAACTCACAAGACTGCTCTCAGTTCGAGTGTCTGCAAAGAGTCTGTGGCATGCCCTGTAAGAAGCTGATGATGCCACTGGTTGTTGCTGTGCCAAGCAATAGCAGCTTGTTTTGATTTTCTTCCAGCATCGGTGAATACTGTGAGCCCTTCCACTGGTACTTCTGACCTGCGAGGGATTTCCTCAAATTCCTGGTTTTGCAATAGTGATAAAATTTTTGCTGATGGATAATTATTAGTAACCGTACCTGGATACTCGGCAAGAGCGATTTGGATTGTCTCTGAGGTCACTAAGAGCCAATCCAAATAGCCCTGTGCTATAGGTATAAACATCGCTGCGGGCTCTTGTCCTGATAACTCCCAAATCCTTCTTCTGCCTTTAATAATTATGTTGGCTAACAGCTCGACCCATGTACAAACTGTATTTTTGGGTTGATAAGATAAGAATACCCATTCCAGAATGTTGATGTGCCGTTCATCTAATTGCATTATGAGTCCTACTAAATGCTTTCGTTTGGGTGACTAATTAACAATCAAAAACTGCAAAGGCAAAGTAGTAATTTGTCTCTGTACAGTAGCTGTTAGAATTTTTTCCACAATCTGTTCTAACACCTGTTTCTGTTCTACTGATAGGCTTTGTCGCTCGTTGGCTTTGGTCGTGGTTCCTAACAGGGGCATTAAAGGAGCTAAATCATCATTAGTGATTCCACTAACAGCTCTTACCCACTGAATGTCTCCCATCAATTTTTGAACATCTGAGAGGGTCTTAATGTCCGTTTTAAGTTCGATTTTCTGTGGTCGGACTGTACTTCCGGTAATGGTCCAGCCCAAATACTGCCATGGACCTTGGCGCTGCACCTTTTCCAGGGCTATTTTAAGCCCTTTTGGCTCTAAGGTTTCTACTAACTTTTGTAATATTCCTTCCGAATCCATCTTTTCACCAGCAATCAATATGTCATCTATATAGTGAAAAATTAGTAAGGATGGATGTTGCTTTCGGAATGGCTGTAGAGCCCATGCCACAAAATTTTGACACAATGTAGGTGAGTTCTTCATGCCCTGAGGTAACACCACCCATTGATACCTTTTCGCCGGCTCTTGTTTGTTAATTGCCGGTACCATAAATGCAAATTTCTCTGCATCTTCCGGATGCAAGGGAATAGTAAAGAAACAATCTTTTAAATCAATGATAAGCAAATCCCAGTTCTCAGGGATCATTACAGGGGAAGGTAATCCTGGCTGTAGCGACCCCATGGCCTGCATAACAGTGTTTACCTCTCGTAAATCGTGCAATAGTCGCCATCTGCCGGATTTTTTTGGAATGGTAAAAACGGGAGTGTTCCAAGGGCTTGTAGAAGGCACGCTATGACCTGCTTCTAATTGTTCGTTTACTGTGTCCTGTAAAATTTGCAGCCTGTCCTGTTTTAGCGGCTACTGGTCTACCCACACTGGTGTCGTCGTGGTCCAGGTGAGTTTTAAAATGGGCTGCTTAACCATGGCTGCTCCTAAAAATGCTGGGTTACAAGCTGGGCTCCCATTTGGGACAATATGTCTCGACCTACAAGAGCTACAGGCAGGTGCATTACATACGGCCTTGTGGTAACTGTCGTACCGTCTTCAAAGCTAAATGACACTGGAGATTTACTGATCATTGTGCATTGTGCACCTCCAACCCCCACTACATTGGTAGCTGCCGGTACCAATGGCCAGTTGTAGGGCCACTTTGTTGCGGGAATGATGGTTACATCTGCCCCTGTGTCAATTAGCATCGACAGCACCCAGGATTGTCCGTTTTGGTGCGTAATTGTCACCTTTTCTTCTAGTTTTCCCGATATTAGCGATTAGCGATATCGATTGCTAATAACACATTTGGCACACCGGTGGACCCAAAACCCCTATGGCCACGTATGACCGATTGTGCCTTAGGAACACATGCGCGAAATGGTATTAATTGAGCTATTTTTGATTGTGCTGGTATGGTGAGCGGTGGCATTAGGGTGTATATCATAATTTTTATGGTTCCACAGTAATCTGCATCAATGAGCCCTGGTACTATAAATATACCTTTTCGAGACATTGAGGAACGGCCTATAAGCAATGCACTTAGCCCATGCCCTAATGGTCCCTGTTGGTCGGAATCAATTAATTGAACCCCTGATGTTGTTAAAGTCATGTCTACTGTTGTTGCCAGGTCCACTCCGGCACTGCTGATTGTGGTGGCGGCGGCGCAGCGGTCTAAGCACCGTGCACTTGTGTCATCATGCGTGGGTGCGGCGCGCTCTGCACCTTGTTTCCCGATCTCCGACATTCCTGAGTGTCATGGTTGCCTTTCTTGCAATTTGTACACCACTTGTTTCCTTGCCCCCTCAGTGCTAACTAGACTCCTGCATTCTTTCCTAACATGACCTAGCTTTCCACAATTAAAGCACTTCTTGTCCCGTTTTCCTCCCTGGTTTTTTGAGACCAATGGCTTAACTGCTGCACCCACAGCTGCGGCCATAATGGTAGCCTTTTCTTGTTCTAACATTCACTCAGCGGCCTCTAACAACTGTCCTGTGTTGGATCCCCTCGGCAACACGCTGAGTGCTCTTTTAGTCTTTTCATTAGTATTATCAAAAGCAAGCATATCTAGGAATTTTGCTTTCATGCTCTCGTCCATATCTGGGTGAGCCATAATTGCAGCATGCAAGCGATCAAGAAACTTCCCATACGACTCTGTGGGTCCCTGCTTTACTGCAGTAAAGGCAGGGCCGGTCTTCTTATCATGCACGTTAGTAATAGCTCTATAAACTAACTCTTGGCTCAATTGCAACACCTCGGTAGCAAATTGTGCCTGCCAATCAGGTCGCGTAAAAGGCCCTGCTCCTATTAGCATCTGAGCCTGTACCCCAAACAGAGGATCACCCTGCTGTCGAGGTATTGAAGCTGCCCTATTGCAGGCAGTCTGCCAATGTTGGAAAAATTGTAGCTTCTGCGAGGGTGGCAACAGCATCCGGACAATCATCCTAGAGTCATAAGGAGTTAATAACTGTGTTGTAAAACAGACTGAGTATATGGTGATTTTAACCCATATTGAGTGACAGCATTTTTGGCCTCCTTCAACACTTTCCAATCCAACGCTTCCCACACCCCTCTCCCATTATTATCTACTACAACTGGAAATGTCATTGGCAAAAACTGCCCTTCTATCATGGCATCTCGAATCACCCCTTTCCATCGCCCCCCCGCCAACAACCCTTGCCCAAATACTGCCGACGGTGGTGGCGCTGGCATTGGTACAAGAGCACTGGTCCCACCCAGTGTTTCATTTGGGATGAATGGGTTAGACCCTGATGGTCCGGGGCATGGCACAGACAGAGGGGCTGGTGACTTTTCTGGTGGCGCCCCTAGGCGAGCCTCTAAAGTTTCCAGCCTTTTTATCAATTCCCACAATTGTGCATCCCCCAAACTGTTTGCTCTCTCCTCCTCCTTGCAACGTGACAGTGGAGAAGAAAGTGGCAAGGGAGGGTAAAGAGAAGTGGTCGATGCCGGTGAAGAGGGTCGGGATGGTGGATTGGCATCGTCATAAATCCAAGGGCTGTCTGACTGTGGTGCATCTGGTGGTGGTAGAAAATCTTCTGCAGCTTTTTCCTCTGGTGCCGGTACATGTGCGGTGGTGTGGGCTGTGGCTGCAGTTCCCGCTGGGATTCGGACCCCCACCCGCAGCGTGAGCCGGGGTTGCGGCAGGGATCATTGGACCCAAGAACAGCATGCTGGTTGCAGAGGTGGACCTGTCGTCTGGAGTCAAAGCCGCAAATGCAGACGCCATGGCTTGCCATTCAGCCCTCATGCTTTTCAATGTTTCATTAATCAACCTCCACACAGTGGAGAATTTGCTCGCCTCCTTGGATCCTTTACTTATTTCTTCCCACAGCTCTGCCCCTATTTATTCCCATGTTGAGACATCAAAGGCAGCTCCAGCTGTGGGGATCAAGTCCTTTCCCTTTGCCCAAAGCGGCAAAGCCTTCAGGGTAGACGAGTCATAACTCAGCCCTCTCATTGAGAGGATATGTTGGAGGAGCTTAACCACTGCTGACTCTTCTTTTGTCATGGTGGACCCCATCTCCTCCCCGGCCGCCCGCCTGATCAGGGCGAGATCTAATCTCTTGTGCTAGCATCTTCCCAAGTGCCGGGGCAGCACTCACCTACAGCTGGCTTCCGCACCCTCCGTCTTTGGTTCCGTCAGAAAATCCAACTCCGATCTAGTACTTCAACAATAACTCTCAAATTGAAAATATCCAGAAATGGCTACTAGAGACTTCAGGAGAAAAAAAAAGCGTGTATGTGTACCTTTTACCATGGAAGTATTATCTTCCATAATTCTTGAAAAACAAACTAAGTGACAATCCTTTTGAAAGGAATCTTTTACCATTCACAGTATCACAGCACAGAAAGCCATCCTGAAACTTATATACACAAAGTATTTTTATGAAGAGATTCTGGATGTGAAAACAGAAACCACCCTCAGAAAACGAATATTTTTTTTCTATTTAATAGAACATTCTGTTCCATAACTGTTCCATTCTGATAAGTTCAAATATAAAAATATTATAAGTCAGGTACAATACCACCTGGGGAAAGAACCTAAACTGAAATGACAGGGAAAACAAAGTGGCAGCTACCGCTCATTATCTTCCATGGCCACTGTAAAACTCATTTTGGGGGCAAAGAAAACCTGAATCATTCTTCAGTCTATGAAGACTTCAGTCTTCATACAGAAAAACACTAAACTTTTAAAGTACATTCTTCAGGTGTGGAAAGTCCTCTAGACTCTCCAAAATGTCAGCATACCTTGATCTTTCTGTTTAAAGGGTTTTTATTCCTCAGGATTTTTGCAGAAACTTGGCAGAATTACCATAAAGTGCCTTGAAACATTTGAACAGGGAGTTCCTGGTAAAAAACAACCTACAGAATTTATTAAGCTTGTCAACCATTATCATCAAAGCCTGAAACCTCATGAAAGTAGAACCGCCCCAGTTTTTGTCAGTCATTTAAGACAGTTATGACAAAAGGAAAAGAATCATTAGGATTCCCTCTTCCTATACACATTGCATTCTCCTTATGATAGGTTTAGAAATAATTTCAAAATATTAACACATCCTTTCAAAAATAGAGTGAATGCACTATATAAAATTAGATATCACAAGGTAAAATTGTTTAACAGTTGACAAAAGCAAATGTCATAATGCTACATTTTACAGTTCCTTTATTTTTTAAACAACTTACCTTGTAGACTGTGAACCATTTCTAAAAGCACAAGGGTAAGAGTCTGATTATATTAATGGAAAATATCAATAAAAAGAACTTCTGTGCATGGCTGAATTTTTTTAAAAATCTGTTTCAGAATCTATCAAAATAAAGGCAATTAAAATGTATTTTATGTTAAAATTTGTAGTAGCACCAAAGGCCATAATTTAAAATGCAATATACTGCAGCAAAGTTAGTCTCAGTATTATATGAACTACCATTTCATATTATACAGTATGCTTAACTCTAGCAAGATTTTCATTTCTGTATCTATATTAGCAAGGTCTGTGGTACAAGAACAACATAGGTATCTCACAGTTTCCTTTTGGATTAGCCCTAGTTCATTCATCTGGACTGAAAGTTCATTTACACTTGGAACACACTAGATGCGCAGGGTTGGGTTTTTTTAGTTTTAATCTGAAAGAAACCCAGCAAATAAGCTTTTAGATCTTTTTGCAAAGCAAACCATAGCAGGGATAATTGGGAGATTCACTACAACAGCATACTTTTTATTTGAACTAAAATGCTGTCATGGTTTCAGCTGCGATAGAGTTAATATTCTTCACTCTAGCTGGTATAGTGCTGTGCTTTGAAATTAGCATGGAAAAAACCTGTTGAGATAACACACAGATGTTTAGGCTGTTGCTGGGCAGCGCTGATACTAGTCAAGGACACGTCTAGTTTCCCATGCTCTGCTGGGTGCACAAGAAGCCGGGAGGGGAGGGGGCACAGCTAAGAGAGTGGATTCAAACTGACCAAAGGGATATTCCATATCATGTAACGTCATGCCCAGTATGCTACCTGGGAGGGGCTGGCCGGGGGAGGGAGGGGGCAATCGCGGCTCGGGGACGGGCAGCGTCGGTCGGCGGGTGGTGAGCGGTTGTATCGTTCGTGTTTCTGCGTTTTTGTTCCCTGTTTTCCCTTTCCTCCTGTAGCTGTACGCTTCTACGGGAGAACTTATCTTGGGCCGCATACCTCCGGGACACAGGGCTCTACCCACCCTGGGGACAGCGATGCACAGACATCAACATGATGGATACAAAATGTCCGTTTATTTGGCTGCGTCACACGCTTATATAGCTCTTGCGGTTCCTGTTCCTGCCACTCCTATGGGGAGGAGTCTATCTTTCCGTTACATCCCGTGATCTTCCGGTCGCCGATCCCTGTCTATTCCCCTACATCTCCCCCTCCCCATGCTACTAAAATTCTACGAAGCTACTTGCATAAGCGGATACATATTGCGGTCAGATCTATATTCATGTAACGCTCGCAGGCGCTCTTTGATTTGTCTTATAACACAGCATAACAATGGTAGCCCACAAGTAACCATGGTTACTACACACAACAAGATCCCCCCAATTATTACTATCCAGTTCCAGTTTATATCTCTCTTTTGCCGCCCTTTCCAGTGTCGCTCTCGTTGCAATATTGCTTGCGATCTTGTCAAGGAGCTCATTTCTTTTCCCAATGGTACGGCTAGCATGAGGATCCATGTCAGCAGACCCTGCAAAGAGACAACTCAGAAAGGGATTATTCACTGCACATCCTTGCACAGTTCTGCTTTCACACACTTTGCAGGCACCCATTCTATGCGCCCTTCATTCTCAACCGCGGCGTAGCCCCTCCCCAGGCATCTCAGTTTCCATCCTCTCTCCCATTGCTCACTGCCTGGGAACCTTACTCGTACCTGTGGATAGCGCTCGCCGGCTTGAGCTTTGCCAAAGTGCTTCTCCACTGCTGTAACTTGCTCCTGCCCGCGTATAAAATGATTAAGCGAATATAATGCACGCATTAAAATAGTTTGCTGAGCTGCTACGGGTATAGTTCCCTTATACCCCTCCCCCTCCCCAAGCTGTATTATTTTTGCCTTCAAGGTGCGATGAGCGCGTTCTACTATAGCTTGCCTTGTGCTATTGTAAGCAATGCCGTGTTTCAATACAATATTCCAAGCCTTACACCATTCTTGGGTATTTCGAGCGCGAAAGCATGGGCCATTATCTGTTTTTATCTCGGTAGGCATTCCAAGCCACGCCATCACCGTGGTCTAATGCGTAGTCAAGTGCGTTGCGGTCTGCTTCCGATGTTGAGTAGCCATGATGACTCCACTATAAGTATCAATTGTAACTGCCAGGTGCTTTCCGGGGGCCAACTGTGGGCATTCAGTAAAGTCAGTCTGCCAGACAGCATTTGCTTCCAGGCCTCGAGGGTTGACTCCTGCCTCCCACAATGGCGAGTGCTGACAGTAAGGACAGGTGGCTACTACTGCTCTCGCTGCTCTTATTGAGATGCTACACTCCTTTGCCAAGGCTTTAGCACCCAGGTGCAGTTGTTCATGCAGTTTCTTTGCCTCCGCCAAGGTCCAGACTCCCGTGGCTGCCTCATCAGCCATGCGATTCCCCTCAATCAGTGGTCCAGGCCCTGTCTGATGACTGCGAATGTGAATTACTGTCACCGTTGCTCCTCGCTGTGATAAAGCAATCTCTAGCATCAAGGCAATTTCTGTGTGTGGTACACCCTCTCGTTTCATGGACATGACTAACTTATACACATATAAGGAGTCTGTGCACACATTTATATGCCGATCTATATCCTTTCGCAGGGCCATCTCTAGCGCTTTCGCCTCCAGCCACTGCACACTTTTACCTTGCTCCTCATACGTCTGTCGCATCCAACTATTCTCTTCCTTCCACACTACCGCTGCTCTGTTTGTCTTTGAGGAAGCATCTGTGAAATATGTTGGTCCTGGGTGAGGGGTATCCAAAACTCTACTATCCACACTCAAATCTACCACTTTGGCTGTTTCGGCCCACCTCTGTACCGTGCCTGTGAGTATTTTCCCTGGGTATGAGTATACTGCCAATTGGATATCCTCTTCACTCTCTACCACCTTCTGCCATTTCTCCCCATTCCACGGCACTGTCAGCTTATCTGGCTCTTTCCCAAAAATTACCTTGCTTTCCCGTCGCAGCCGCCAAATCATTCCCCCGGCTACCTTAACTTTTGTGGAGAATGCATCCTTGGGAACCTTCTGATATACCCATCGCAGTGGTTTTTCTTCCCCTGCTCGTATTTGATATAGCAATCCTAACCCTCCACAGGCGGTCAGAACCCAACCCGCAATTAATTCCTCCTGGGGGTCCCACCGCCATACTCCTTCCTTTTGCATTCGACGTTCTATCATCTGCAATTGCTGAACTGCCTCAGCGTCTAAACTCCTGGGCTCCCATGGGTTGGTCCCTTTCAGCAACGCATAGAAAGGTTGCATCTCCTCACCGGTGACGCGCACGAATGTCCGCAACCACTGCAGTGCTCCTACCAGCTTCTGGACATCGTGTAAATTTTTAACCTTAGGTGTAAGTTTAATAGGCTGAGCTCGTATGGAATCCCCTTCTATTCTAGCACCCAGAAATCCACACACTGGTCCTCGCTGTACTTTTGCCTCAGCTATCTTGAGGCCCTGTTCCGCAAGGCCCCTTTGGGTGTCTGAAAAGACCTGTTCACACAGCACCTCGGTGGGCGCAGCTATGAGGACGTCATCCATGTAGTGGATCATGTAGATTTGCTCCTGATACTGCTGCCTTACTTGCTGCAATGCAGAAGCCACATACCTCTGGCAGATCGCTGGAGAATTTTTCATCCCCTGCGGAAGTACTGTCCACTGCCATCTACTACCTGGTTCTGTGCGGTTCACCGCAGGCAGAGTAAAGGCAAATCTCTTTCTATCATCTGGATGTAGCGGAATGCTGAAGAAGCAGTCTTTGATATCTAAAACAATAACTTGCCATCCTCTTGGGACAGCACTCAGATCTGGTAGGCCAGGTTGGAGAGGCCCCATGTCCTCCATTTGCTGATTTACTGCTCTAAGATCATGCAGCATCCTCCATTGGTTTTTATCTTTCTTTCTTATAGCAAATATAGGGGTGTTCCACGGGCTCATCGAGGGCTCTAAGTGCCCTGCTTCGTGCTCTCGTTTTACTATAGCTCTTACAGCCTCTGTTTTCTCTGTTGTCAGGGGCCACTGCTCCACCCAGACGGGCTGTTCGGTTTTCCACACTAACTTGTGCTGATGAAGCCTCTCTGAGGCAGTGGCCCTTATGATAAATTTTTCAACCCGATCCCCATCTGGGCAAGGGCGTCTCGCCCTAACAAGGGGCTTGCTACCCCATCTGCTACTAATATGGTCACTACGGCCGTGAGGAGCTTCCCTGCATCCTCGTCCATGACTTCGAGTTTCACAGGGCAAGTACTTGTTCTCGTCTGTTGCTCTCCTCCTACCCCTATTATACGTTTTCCCATGGCGAGGGGCCAAGTTGGTGGCCACCGTTTGAGTGACATTATGGTGACATCTGCCCCGGTATCCACTAACATTCCCAGGCATATTCGTGCCGGGTAACTCGGTTCTTGTGGGGTAATCATCACTGCTGCCATGGGTCTCTCATCACAGCCTATGACCAAGGCCACGCGGGGGCCGTAACCTGCAAATCTTGCCCCCCTGCGTGACGGTTCACTCCCCCTTGGCTCGCTACGGTGGGCCAAGCCCCTGGCGTTGGCACCGTGATGGGGGTCATTTGACTCATAGGAGGCGCGAATCCCCCTCGCTTCGCCCTCCCTTGGCCGTTTCTCGGCCTCGTAGTTGGACAATCTCTTGCCAGGTGTCCTGGCTTCCCACACACCCAGCACCTCCCTCTACTGGGCGTGCTCCTCCTCCATTACGTCCTCCCCTTTCCGCTAGCGGGCACCCAGCTCTAAAGTGCCCTCGCCGGCCACACAAGTGACATATCGGCCCCACCCCGGCTGCTTGCACCATCGCCCTTTCTTCACTTCCACAGTCAGTGTTCTGGCAGACGTGCGCTCCCGCACCGCCATGCTGGTTCAACGCCTCTTGGCGCAAGACATGCCTGATGGTTTGGCCCAATGGCGCCCCTACCGCCAGGGTGCGGAGGATATCTTGTGTTTGCGGATTTGCCTGACTTCGGAGGCAATCCATAAGGACTGCCTCCCTGGCTGCTGATGGCAAGTCTGATTCCATAATAGCTTTTTGCAACCTATCACAAAACGTTGTAAATGGCTCTGCTAGACCTTGCTGTATCTTTTGCCAAGGTTCTGCTTTTTTCTCATACCTGCCCACTTCACTATACGCTTTGCGGGAACTCTCCGTTACCGCTTGTAGCTCCCTGCCCCTTAATTCTGCTGCTTGCAACTGCGAGGTTTCCAGCCCACGACTTCTGCCAGTGAGCCGGTCAAGGGTGGTCCCCCGCAGCGGGTGGCTCGGAATTGCCACCGCTTGCTGTACAAGGGCGTGGCAAGCACTGTGCATTGCCTCCTTCCAAAGTATGTACATTGTGGGAGCTAATATTGCTTTCGCCAACTGCTTAGCATCAGAGGGGGTCAATGGCGCTGCATGCGCAGCGTCCAGCAGCAATCTTACTCCTTCATCTTTCAGCCCCTTTTCTTTAATTTCTTGCCATAAAGTTCGCACTAGTTTGGCATCTATCGGCGTCCACTCCACTCCTCCTCCTGGAGCTAATCGGACAGGGAAGATCCCGGGCATCTCTATCCTTACTCCATCGAGGCTACAATCTCTAGCTATCAGCCGCCAGTTAGGTAACTCAACTGATTGTCGCTGGGGTGCACCCCTCGTTAAAAATCCTGGCTGCAGCCGAGCTACTTCCCCTAGTGCGCGCATAAACTGCCGCAGCTGCCGCAGCACGTCCTCCGGAGACCCCTCCGGAGCTGCAGCGCCCCGGACCTCCCCTGTTGACGGTCCCTCTCCTCCCTCCTTCTGATTGGTCCTCCGAGTCCCTGCTGTTTTATGCGTCTTTTTTGCGCGCCGCAGGCAAGCTGCTCTCTCTTCCCACATACGGGCATCGGTTTCTCCTTCAATTTCTGATTCGCTGCTACTCGAAGTTGTTCTATACTCCCCCTGCCCTCCCCTCCAGGCATCTCAATCCCCCTCCTCGTCTGACTCCCATCTCAAGGGTTGCCCCGGGAGCCAGTCTCGAGGGTCGGGCAGAGGGCTGCGCCGCTGCCGGCGCTGCTTCCGGCGCCGGTCATCTTCCTCCTTCCGCTCCGTCACTCCCGCTGCGTCTACTGCCACGTCACCCTCCCCGCGCGCGGCCTCCCGCGCGCGTACCAAATCATCCCAGGGGTATGCGGGGGGGGACTCAAAAGGCCCTGTTGGCCCAACAGGGAACACCGCCACTTCCCGATCCACCTCTTTGGGAGCCTCAGACTGAGTCGCTGGCCAGGCTACTCCGTCCGAACTCTCCCCTTCTTCCCCATCCCCCGCGATGCTTGCCCCTGTCTGCGTCCCCACCGCCCCTCCTGGGTCTCTTTCCGGGCTACTGTCGCCCGTAACACCGTGCAGGCACCGCCGCGCCTGCCGCCACGTCTCCTGATCATCCCGAGCTTTCAATAGTAATCCGTGTATTTTTCCCCAGACCTGTATGTAGTGGGGTTTCCCCATCATAGCCCTTTCGGCTAACTCCTCTTTAATCCTCACCCACTTATCCGTATCAAATATGTCTGCGGGACCTCGTATGAGCCCCTGCGTGATCATCCATTGGATGGCCTTTGAGGTAGGCGTCTTCGATATCGAAGTACCATATTCCTTCCCCAATCCCTTCAGTACCTTCACGACTGAATCCATGGCGCGCCCGCCGACCTGCGGCTCCCCGTCCCGCCCCTGCGTGCCCCAAGCTCTCTTTCCCCCCGGCGAACCTGCCAAGCCTCCCCGCTAATCACGTCGGGGTCACCACTTGTAGCTGTACGCTTCTACGGGAGAACTTATCTTGGGCCGCATACCTCCGGGACACAGGGCTCTACCCACCCTGGGGACAGCGATGCACAGACATCAACATGATGGATACAAAATGTCCGTTTATTTGGCTGCGTCACACGCTTATATAGCTCTTGCGGTTCCTGTTCCTGCCACTCCTATGGGGAGGAGTCTATCTTTCCGTTACATCCCGTGATCTTCCGGTCGCCGATCCCTGTCTATTCCCCTACATCCTCCCTTTTCCCTTTTATTATATTAACCTTACTGTCATTATTATCATAATCATTTATCATCATCATTCTATTGTAGTTGTTAAACTGTGCTTATCTCAACCCACAAGTTCTTTTGCTCGTCCGATTCTCTTCCCCATCCCACAGGGGTGGGGGGGGGGGTGAGCGAGCGGCTGCGTGGTGTTCAGTTGCCAGCTGAGGCTGAACCACGACAGTCTATTTTTGGCGCCCAACGTGGGGCGAGAAGGGTTTGAGATAATAACAGTTGCTGGTCACAGCATTGATTAATCTGCTCGCAGTATTAGCTTGTCCAGTCTTTACCATGCTGATTGTAAAGTACATGTTAAAACTTGCTGTTGGTTCTGTCAGCTGGCTGTGCTCTGCAGTGATTAGAGATATTCTGCCTAGGAGACTTGTTATTAAAACACTGGCCTTGACTGTTATCAGTTATTTAGGTTTTGCATGGAAGCCGTTACTGTACTACAGCTACCACCTCATGGAGGCAATTAGCAATTATACCTCCTCCTCTGAGGAGTTTTTTATGGAGGAAATACAGAATGGCACCGTAGCTAATATCTTATGTGATGTCTCCTCCCTCCTTACAACAACTTTTCAGTATCTTGAACATCCTTGTGTAGTTAAGATACATCTGTTGATATTGCTTTGGCAAGTGGTATCAGATCTGTCTAAGGTTAGTAAGCAAGTTAAGAATATAATCCAGAGATCTGTCCCAAGGCTTGATAGCTATGCGTGGCAGGGTATGTGGGAAAGTATGGGCAAATGCCTAAGACGGTGGGCACCCCCCATGGTGTGGGACTTCACCCCTGAACAAGTGCAGAATCCTGAAAAATTAGTAGAACATTTGGAGGAAATATGTTGTCACCCTGGCAATTCCAGAGACATACAGATCACTGCCATGTGCTGGGGTCTGGCTTATGCCTATCGAGCCCTATTTAACACTATTCAGTACCCCCAAGGGAAAGAGAAAGGAACTACTCCGACCCCCGTGACAAGTACTGCGGCCACCCAAACCCTCACGACAGACACTGCAGCTACTCCAACCCCAGCGACAAGCACTGCGGCCACCCAAACCGCTGTGACAGAGACTGCAGTTACTCCAACCCCGGTGATGAGCACTGTGGCCACCCAACCTGCCGCGACAGAGACTGCAGCTACTCCAACCCCGGTGATGAGCACGGCGGCCACCCAACCCGCCGCAACAGAGAATGCAGTTACTCCAACCCCGGTGACGAGCACTGCGGCCACCCAACCCGTTGCGACAGATACTGCAGCTGCTCCAACCCCGGTGATGAGCACGGCGGCCACCCAACCCATTGCGACAGATACTGCAGCTGCTCCAACCCCGGTGATGAGCACGGCGGCCACTCAAACCCCCACGACAGGCACTGCAGCTACTCAAACCCCAGTGCCAAGCGTTGCAGCTGAACCAGAGGACCAACCTGTGCCAGTATCAGTCGCCCCTATACGCAAGAAGAAATCATGGAAGAGAAAGTCAACTCGTTTAGAAAGAGATTACGATGAACCAGGGCCGTCACGAGAAGAGGAGGAGGAGGAGGAACCATGTGTACAAGAAACGGAAACTACCCGATCTCTATCCTTGAGTGAGTTGCGGGATATACGGAAAGATTTCGGGCGTCATTCAGGTGAGCACGTTATCACCTGGCTGCTCCGATGCTGGGATAATGGGGCCAGTAGTTTGGAATTAGAGGGGAAGGAAGCCAAACAACTGGGATCCCTCTCTAGGGAAGGGGGCATTGATAAAGCAATTGGAAAAGGAACACAAGCCCTCAGCCTCTGGAGGCGGCTCCTGGCCGCGGTGAGAGAGAGGTATCCCTTCAAAGAAGATATTGTATTTCGCCTAGGAAAATGGACGACCATGGAGAAAGGTGTTCAGCATCTAAGGGAATTAGCCGTGCTTGAGGTGGTTTATGGTGACCTGGACGATCAACGGTCCTCCAAAGATCCAGATGAAGCCGAGTGCACACGACCCATGTGGCGGAAGTTTGTACGGAGCGCACCATCCTCGTATGCAAACTCATTGGCAGTGATGTCCTGGAAAGATGACGAGACACCAACGGTGGCTGAGTTGATTGATAGACTCCGGGAATATGAAGCGAATCTCTCTTCCTCGCTCGTCTCTGCTGTTGAGAAACTGTCCCGAGAGTTCCAGCAACTCAAAGAAGATATGTCCTACTCCCCACCAGTACGGACCAGTATCTCAGCCATTAGGAGTAATCGTCCCTTGGCTCAAGAGAAGGGATACACACGACGGGGCACCCTATGGTTTTACCTGCGTGATCACGGAGAGGACATGAAGAAGTGGGATGGAAAACCTACCTCAGCCTTAGAGGCACGGGTACGTGAGCTGCAAGGGAGAACAATTACTCAGGGAAGTTTCTCCAGGAGAGCTGCTGCCCCAGTTTCCCGTAAGCAATTCTCTAGACAGAGGAGCAGAAGTGCTGATGGCCTGACTGATCTTAACAGAGACACCCGTGATTCATATCTACCGGAAGTGAGTGATGAATACTATGATCAGGACTAGGGGGGCCCTGCCTCCAGCCAGGTGGAGGAAAGGGATAACCGGGTTTACTGGACTGTGTGGATCCGATGGCCTGGCACATCTGACCCACAGGAATATAGAGCTTTAGTGGACACCGGTGCACAGTGTACCTTAATGCCATCAAACTATATAGGGGCGGAACCCATCAGCATTGCTGGAGTGACAGGGGGATCCCAAGAGCTAACTGTATTGGAGGCCGAAGTGAGCCTAACTGGCAATGAGTGGCAGAAGCACCCCATTGTGACTGGCCCCGAGGCTCCGTGCATCCTTGGCATAGACTATCTCAGGAGAGGGTATTTCAAGGACCCAAAAGGTTACAAGTGGGCTTTTGGTGTAGCTGCCTTGGAGACGGCGGAAATTAAACAGCTGTCTACTTTGCCTGGCCTCTCGAAGGACCCTTCTGTGGTGGGGTTGCTGAAGGTCAAAGAACAACAGGTGCCGATCGCCACCACAACAGTGCACCGACGGCAATATCGCACCAACAGAGACTCTCTGATCCCTATCCACGGGCTCATTCGTCGACTGGAGAGCCAAGGAGTCATCAGTAAAACCCACTCACCCTTTAACAGTCCCATATGGCCAGTCCGGAAGTCTAATGGAGAGTGGAGGCTAACGGTAGACTATCGTGGCCTGAATGAAGTCACTCCACCGTTGAGTGCTGCTGTGCCAGACATGCTAGAACTTCAATATGAACTGGAGTCCAAGGCAGCCAAGTGGTATGCCACAATCGATATCGCTAATGCATTCTTCTCAATCCCTCTGGCAGCAGAGTGCAGGCCACAGTTTGCTTTTACTTGGAGGGGGGTCCAGTACACCTGGAATCGACTGCCCCAGGGGTGGAAACACAGCCCTACCATTTGCCATGGACTGATCCATAATGCTTTGGAACAAGGTGGAGCTCCCGAACACCTACAATACATTGATGACATCATCGTGTGGGGCAATACAGCAGAAGAAGTTTTTGAGAAAGGGAAGGAAATAGTTCAAATCCTCCTGAAAGCTGGTTTCGCCATAAAACAAAGTAAAGTTAAGGGACCTGCACGAGAAATCCAGTTCTTAGGAATCAAATGGCAAGATGGTCGTCGTCAGATCCCCATGGATGTGATCAACAAAATAACAGCCATGTCTCCACCAACCAGCAAAAAGGAAACACAAGCTTTCTTGGGCGTTGTGGGTTTTTGGAGAATGCATATTCCACACTACAGCCTGATCGTAAGCCCCCTCCATCAAGTGACCCGGAAAAAGAATGATTTCAAATGGGGCCCTGAACAACAACAAGCCTTTGAACAGATTAAACGGGAAATAGTTCATGCAGTAGCTCTTGGGCCAGTCCGGGCAGGACAAGATATTAAAAATGTGCTCTACACCGCAGCCGGGGAGAATGGCCCTACCTGGAGCCTCTGGCAGAAAGCACCAGGGGAGACCCGAGGTCGACCCCTAGGGTTTTGGAGTCGGGGATACAGAGGGTCCGAAGCCCGCTATACTCCAACTGAAAAAGAGATATTGGCAGCATATGAAGGGGTTCGAGCTGCTTCAGAAGTGGTTGGTACTGAAGCACAGTTGCTCCTGGCACCCCGACTGCCAGTGCTGGGCTGGATGTTCAAAGGAAATGTCCCCTCTACACACCATGCAACTGATGCTACGTGGAGTAAATGGGTTGCACTGATCACCCAGCGGGCTCGAGTAGGAAACCCCAGTCGCCCAGGAATCTTGGAAGTGATTATGGACTGGCCAGAAGGCAAAGATTTTGGAATATCACCAGAGGAGGAGGTGGCACGTGCTGAAGAAGCCCCACTGTATAACACACTGCCAGAAGATGAGAAGCAATATGCCCTGTTTACTGATGGGTCCTGTCGCCTTGTGGGAAAGCACCGGAGATGGAAGGCTGCTGTATGGAGTCCTACACGACAAGTAGCAGAAACTGCTGAAGGAGAAGGTGAATCGAGCCAGTTTGCAGAAGTAAAGGCCATCCAGCTGGCCTTAGACATCGCTGAACGGGAAAAGTGGCCAGTGCTCTATCTCTATACTGATTCCTGGATGGTGGCAAATGCCCTGTGGGGCTGGCTACAGCAGTGGAAGCAAAGCAACTGGCAGCGCAGAGGCAAACCCATCTGGGCTGCCGCACTGTGGCAAGATATTGCTGCCCGGGTAGAGAACCTGGTTGTAAAGGTACGTCATGTGGATGCTCACGTCCCCAAGAGTCGGGCCACTGAAGAACATCGAAACAACCAGCAGGTGGATCAGGCTGCCAAGATTGAAGTGGCTGAGGTGGATCTGGACTGGCAGCATAAGGGTGAACTATTTCTAGCTCGGTGGGCCCATGACACCTCAGGCCATCAAGGGAGAGATGCAACATACAGGTGGGCTCGTGATCGAGGGGTGGACTTGACCATGGACGTTATTGCGCAGGTTATCCACGAATGTGAAACATGTGCTGCAATCAAGCAAGCGAAGCGGGTAAAGCCTCTGTGGTATGGGGGACGATGGCTGAAATATAAATATGGGGAGGCCTGGCAAATTGACTATATCACACTCCCACAGACCCGCCAAGGCAAGCGCCATGTTCTCACCATGGTAGAAGCAACCACCGGCTGGCTGGAAACATATCCTGTCCCCCACGCCACTGCCCGGAACACTATCCTGGGTCTCGAAAAACAAGTCCTGTGGCGACATGGCACCCCAGAGAGAATTGAGTCAGATAATGGGACTCATTTCCGAAACAACCTTATAGACACCTGGGCCAAAGAGCACGGCATTGAATGGGTGTATCACATCCCCTATCACGCACCAGCCTCTGGGAAAATCGAAAGATACAATGGACTATTAAAGATGACACTGAGAGCAATGGGGGGTGGAACATTTAAACACTGGGATACACATTTAGCAAAAGCCACCTGGTTAGTCAACACAAGGGGATCTGCCAGGCGAGCTGGCCCGGCCCAATCAGAATCCTTACGTACTGTGGAAGGGGATAGAGTCCCTGTAGTGCACATAAAAAATATGCTGGGCAAGACAGTCTGGGTTATTCCTGCTTCCAGCAGAGGCAAACCCACTCGTGGGATTGCGTTTGCTCGAGGACCTGGGTGCACTTGGTGGGTGATGCGGGAGGATGGAGGAGTTCGGTGTGTACCCCAGGGGGATTTAATTCTGGGTGAAAACAGCCAATGAACTGAATAATATGCTGTTAATTGTAATATGATGTTGTATGTCATCACTACTATGGTTGCATCAGTGGAATGTTATCATGGTGGGAATCTCCCAATTAATGATAATAGCAAATGAACTTTCAATGGAACCGAGCAAAGTGCAGCAGTGAGAGAACACAAACTACCAGTGCAGCGGTGATGGAACAAGGACTGACATGCAACAACCTGACCCCACGCACACCGCCGCACCGAAGGACCCTTACAAGAGATGAAATCCAAAGTCATGGACTAAATGAACTCAATGGACATTTCACAGGCATTCTACAGGGGTGCTCCATAAACTAGTGGAATGATAAATGAAAAATCTGTATATATATATATTGTTAAAGGATAAGAAGATGGATAAGGATTATTGAAGTTGTACTGAATAGTATGGGACCTGAGCATGATGTCAATGATATGGAATAAGGGGTGGATACTGTCATGGTTTCAGCTGCGATAGAGTTAATATTCTTCACTCTAGCTGGTATAGTGCTGTGCTTTGAAATTAGCATGGAAAAAACCTGTTGAGATAACACACAGATGTTTAGGCTGTTGCTGGGCAGCGCTGATACTAGTCAAGGACACGTCTAGTTTCCCATGCTCTGCTGGGTGCACAAGAAGCCGGGAGGGGAGGGGGCACAGCTAAGAGAGTGGATTCAAACTGACCAAAGGGATATTCCATATCATGTAACGTCATGCCCAGTATGCTACCTGGGAGGGGCTGGCCGGGGGAGGGAGGGGGCAATCGCGGCTCGGGGACGGGCAGCGTCGGTCGGCGGGTGGTGAGCGGTTGTATCGTTCGTGTTTCTGCGTTTTTGTTCCCTGTTTTCCCTTTCCTCCCTTTTCCCTTTTATTATATTAACCTTACTGTCATTATTATCATAATCATTTATCATCATCATTCTATTGTAGTTGTTAAACTGTGCTTATCTCAACCCACAAGTTCTTTTGCTCGTCCGATTCTCTTCCCCATCCCACAGGGGTGGGGGGGGGGTGAGCGAGCGGCTGCGTGGTGTTCAGTTGCCAGCTGAGGCTGAACCACGACAAATGCTAATATAGATGCATCAAATTTTCTTCATCATGTCTACTAACAAAGTCATTAGCGATAATATCAATTATCAGTTTAAAGAAGAAAAAACTTCTACTGGGTTTAATAACCATCAGATACTACATGATACAAACACTGAAGCAAATTCCTTTTCCCTCCCTCCTAGAACATGAAGTGCATAGTTTCCAGCGTATTTCAAAATGTTTGAACATTGATCAATGAACGAAGTTCATTTATATTAATTCTAATAAAATTTCTCTAACAAAATATATTTTTAAAAGCTTATCTTTCTACCAAATATCATCCCTCTTGGGTACAAGACTATCAAGAAATGCATCCAGAAATGTCAAATGGTTTTATTTCAAATTGAAACACTTATTCTGAGACTGTACTTCCAAGAATTTCCTCCTGTCTCTTCTACAGCTATTATTTCACAAAGGAAAAGTATTTTTTCAACTATGGTTCAAATAAAATTTAGTATTTAGACATGGGAATATCACAAGCTACTGAGAAATCCCTTGTTATGAGAATAATCGCCGGAGGAAATTGTGCTGGTTTTGGCTGAGAAGGGGTTAATTCTCCTCGCTGTGGGGGTCAGCTACCTTTCCTGCTTCCCGAGCTCTGCCGAGTGGTGGTGGGGGGGGCTGGGAGGGGCAGGGCCATGGTGGGGGCGGCTGACCCCAACTGGCCAATGGCATGTTCATTCCATACCATGTGACACCATGACCAGTATATGAAGGGGGAGCAGTTGGCAGCTTGGGAGTGGTGTGGTGTTGGGTTGGTGGGTGGCTGTGGTGTGTGTGGTTTGTTTCGGCGGTTCGTTCCCCCTCTCCCTTCCCCCCTCCCCCGGGGCTTTGCGCCTTTCCTTGTTCTCCTTTACATTGCATTTCTGTTGTTGTTTCTTTCAATTTTCATTATTAAACTGTTCTTATCCCAACCCGCGAGCGTTACCCTTCTGATTCTCTTCCCCATCTACCGGCGGGGGAGTGAGCGAGTGACTGTGTGGGGCTGAGCTGCCGGCTAAACCACGACAGAAATATTTGTCCATGTAACAAAAGTGTAAAAAATAAAACAGCCAATATCACATGGGCAATTTGTAGAGGCAATGTGGATATGAAACCTTTTATGCCAATATCTAAACAAACTGCAGTCAACCATACAACACATTTCTCTACTGAAGCTTTCTGGGTCCTCTTCCCACATTGTTAATTCTTCCTCTGTCAGCAGGAAATAGTGAGTAACTAATCTCTAATCTCCTACATATCTCCATTAGAGAAAAACACTGTCTTTATCTTATGTGCTTATGTGCTTCAAGAGTTTCAGGACTGCTATCTGAAACAAAATATAGGAAAATTCAAAATAAAATTAAAAGGCTTAATGATCAAACAGTAGTCTAGTAAAACTAGAAAGAAATCAATAGATAAGAAATCCTCAGAGAAAAAAATACCTTTTCATGGCAAACTTTCATAACACAATTTCAAATGTATTTTTAAGAAAGTTTAATTTGATTTACTTTCAGAGAGTTCTTTAACAGCAAAATTGGACTGAAGGGTTCATAGAGCTTCCTGAAGTATTTATAATGCTTTTCAGTACTGTGGAGACAAAAAGAAAAACTTTTAGCTGCTGCTTTTGGTGTTTTTTTTTAATTTAGCATTACTGAGGAAGGCAATTAATAAACACACAGCACTCAAAGAAAGTTTCATTTATACTTATTCAGAAAATTTCTCCAAATATAATCTTAAAAATAACTTTTTTTTTTAGGAGTTAATATTGTTTAAAGAATGTAGCAGTAAAAACAAATACTATATGCTATACAAACAACACAAACACTCTATGTCAGTCAGAAATTAAGAAAAATAAATTATTTTCTCTGTATTTTAATTTTTTAATCACCCAATTCTTAGAAAGTCAAGTGCTACACTTTTATTAGAACATGCTGTATTCTTTTTGTCAAGTGACTACATTTCTACTTCAAAAACTCAAACACAACTAAAAACTTTTGCAAGTAGAAATTTCTGTTAATTATCAGTGGATTTAGGACATTAATGTATTATAAAATTATGGAATAACACTGAAATACATCAGTGTTATACTTTGCATGTCCAAAGAAGAGCAATGAAGTTGGTGAATGGTCTAGAGCACGTCTCATGAGGAGCGGCTGAGGGAACTGGGGTTGTTTAGCCTGGAGAAGAGGAGGCTGAGGGGAGACCTTATTGCTCTCTACAACTACCTGAAAGGAGGCTGTAGCGAGGCAGGGGTCGGTCTCTTCTCCCTAGTAACAAGCGATAGGACAAGAGGAAATGGCCTCAAGCTGCACCAGGGGAAGTTTAGGTTGGATATTAGGGAAAACTTCTTCACCGAAAGGGTTGTCAGGCATTGGAACAGGCCGCCCAGGGAGGTGGTGGAGTCTCCATCCCTGGAAGTATTTAAAAGAAGGGTAGATGTGGTGCTTGAGGATATGGATTAGTGGTGGACTTGGCAGTGATAGGTTAGCGGTTGGACTCGATGATCTTAAGGGTCTTTTCCAACCTTAATGATTCTATGATTCTATGAAAGGAAGTTGTAGTGAGGTGGGTGTTGGTCTCTTCTCCCAAGTAACAAGCAATAGGAAGAGAGAAAACAGCCTCAAGTTGTGCTAGAAGAGGTTTAGATTGGATATTAGGAAAAATTTCTTCACTGAAAGGGTTGTCAAGCATTGGAACAGGCTGCCCAGGGAAGTGTTTGAGCCACCATCCCTGGAGGGATTTAAAAGATGTGTAGACATGGCGCTTAGGGACATGGTTTAGTGGTGGACTTGGTACTGTTAGGTTAATGGTTGTACTCGATGATCTTAGAGGTCTTTGCCAACCTTAAACGATTTTATGAATATTTTGACTTTAAAGGCTAGGTTTGTGCAATCTTTCTGAAACATACTAGTATGTTCATGAAACACCACACACACCCCCAAATTTAGAAAGAGAACGCTAATTGTTGTCTATTCATTGGCAAATTTCAAACTGATGTAGGAGTTAACTTTTTAAAAAATATATAGTTCAATTCTAAGGAAAGCTATTTTTCATTATCCATTGTCCCATGTTTGTGTGGCAAGGTCTAGGTAGCAGGGGGGCTACAAGGGTGGCTTCTGTCAGAAGCCGCTAGAAGCTTCCCTCATGTCCAACAGAGCCAGTGCCAGCTGACTCCAATAAAGACCCTCTGCTGGCCAAGGACGAGCCAATCAGCAATGGTGGTAGTACCTCTGTGGTAACATATTTGGGGGGAGGGGGGGAGAACTGCTGTGCAACAGCAGCCAGAAGAGAGGAGTGAAAATAAGTGGGAGAAACAACCCTGCAGACACCAAGGTTGGTGAAGAAGGAGGAGGGGGAGGAGGTGCTCCAGGCACTGGAGCAGAGATTCCCCTGCAGCCCCTGGTGAAGACCATGGTGAGGCAGGCTGTCCCCCTGCAGCCCCTGGAGGACCCCACACTGGAGCAAGAGGATGCACCCAAAGGAGGCTGTGAACCTATGGGAAGCCTTTGCTGGAGCAGGCTTGCTGGCAGGACTTGTGAGCCTGTGGGGGACCCACACTGGAGCAGTCTGTTCCTGAAGGACTGCACCCCATGTAAAGACCCATATGGAAGCAGTTCGTGAAGAACTACAGCCCATGGGAAGGACACACATTGGAGAAGTTCGTGGAGGACTGTCTCCTGTGGGTGGGACCCCACGCTGGAGCAGGGGAAGAGCATGAGGAGGAAGGAGAAGCAGAGACGACGTGTGATAAATTGACCATAAACCGCATTCCCCATCCCCCTGCACCACTCAGGGGGAGGAGGAGGTGGAGAAAATTGGGAGTGAAGTTGAGCCCAAGAAGAAGGGAGGGGTGGGGGGAAGATGTTTTATGATTTGATTTTATTTCTCATTATCCTACTCTGATTTGATTAGGTATAAATTAAACTAATTTCCCCAAGTCGAGTCTGTTTTGCCTGTGAGAGTAACTGGTGAGTGATCTCTCCCTATCCTTATCTCGACCCACGAGCTTATTGTCATATTTTCTCTCCCCTGTCCAGCTGAAGAGGGGAGCGATAGTGCAGCTTGGTGGGCACCTGGTGTCCAGCTGGTGTCCGAAAAGCAGATTCGTCCACCAGTGTGCAATGAGTCAATAATCACACACTCAGGAGAGACATTGCTAATTTATTTCACGGTTGCGCAAGCACACCGAAGTCAGCTACCTCATTGTATTTATACAATAAGTCCATACATATTCTATCTATCTAATGCATATTCATTCTAATCTACATATGTTGCGTAATGGCATTAAGTCATTCCTCTTGGCTCCACTTCAGGTTCTTCTGCACATGCCTTCCTTTCTTCAGGGGTCTTGGTGGTCTTTACAGATGAAGTACCCTAACCCTTTTTATCCATATATTGTCGCGTGTTACACATGGACAATTTAAGGCTATTTTCTCTTGCCAACTTTCCATAATTTTCTTCTAAAAGGAACGCTTGTCCTTGACTAAATGGATAATCACTTGCAGGGATGAATGTCACAGACTCCTGACAGATGTTCTGCAGAAGACCTTTAGTCTCAGCTTTTCATTGCTTATATATCTTTTTGACACATTCCTCACGTGATCACGCACACAAACAATTTCTGTTATTTGTCAGCTAGCTTTAAACACACACCTTATGCTACATTCTAATAGGCTGTATAGAGATAGAGCACTAGCCAGTTTTCTCATTCAGCAATGTCTAAGGCCAGCTGGATGGCCTTTACCTCTGCAAACTGGCTCGATTCACCATCTCCTTCAGCAGTTCTGTGACTTGTCGTGTAGGACTCCATACAGCAGCCTTCCACCTCTGGTGCTTTCCCAAAAGGCAACAGGACCCATCAGTGAACAGGGCATATTGCTTCTCATTTGCTGGCAGTTTGTTATACAGTGGGGCTTCTCCAGCACATGTCACCTGCTCCTCTGGCAATATTCCAAAGTCTTTGCCTTCTGGCCAGTCCATAATCACTTCCAAGATTCCTGGGCAACTGGGGTTTCCACCTTGAGCCCGCTGGGTGATCAGTGCAACCCATTTACTCCATGTAGCATCAGTTGCATGGTGTGTAGAGGGAACGTTTCCTTTGAATACCCAGCCCATCACCGACAGTCGGGGTGCCAGGAGCAGCTGTGCCTCAGTACCAACCACTTCTGAAGCAGCTCGAACCCCTTCGTATGCTGCCAATATCTCTTTTTCAGTTGGAGTATAGCGGGCTTCGGGCCCTCTGTATCCCCGACTCTAAAACCCTAGGGGTCGACCCCAGGTCTCCCCTGGTGCTTTCTGCCAGAGGCTCCAGGTAGGATGATTCTCCCCAGCTGCAGTGTAGAGCAGATATTTTACATCTTGTCCTGCCCGGACTGGCCCAAGAGCTACTGCATGAACTATTTCTCGTTTAATCTGTTCAAAGGCTTGTTGTTGCTCAGGGCCCCATTTGAAATCATTCTTTTTCCGGGTCACTTGATAGAGAGGGCTTACGATCAGACTGTAATGTGGAATATGCATTCTCCAAAAACCCACAACGCCCAAGAAAGCTTGTGTTTCCTTTTTGCTAGTTGGTGGAGACATGGCTGTTATTTTGTTGATCATATCCATTGGGATCTGACTACGTCCATCTTGCTATTTTATTCCTGAATACAGGATCCTCGTTGCAGGTCCCTTGACCTTACTTCGGTTTATGGCAATATTGGCCTTCAGAAAAATTTTGAGTATTTTCTTTCCTTGCTAAAAAACTTCTCCTGTGTTGCCCCACACGATCTAGTCTACTGTTAGTCTCCACTCTCCATTAGTCTTCTGCACTGGCCATATGTATGAATGTTAAAGGCTGAGCGGGTCTTTCTGATCACTCTTTGGCTCTGCAGTCGAACAATGAGCTCATGGATAGGTATCAAGGAGTCTCGGTTGGTGCGATATTGCTGCCGGTGAACTGTTATTGTGGCGAATGGCACCTTTTTTATTTGATTTTCAGCAACCCTGTGTCGTGGTTTAGCCCCAGTCAGCCACCAAGCACCACGCAGCGGCTCACTCAGTCCCCTGTGGTAGGACAGGGGAGAAAATTGGAATAGTAAAAGTGAGGAAATTCATGGGCTGAGATAAAGACAGTTTAATAGGTAAAGCAAAAGCTGTGCACAGAAGCAAAGCAAAACAAGGAATTCATTCACTACTTCCCATCGCAGGCAGGTGTTCAGCCACCTCCAGGAAAGCTGGGCTCCATCACGCATAACAGTTACTTCACAGAATCACAGGTTGGAAGGGACCTCAGGGATCATCTAGTCCAACCTTTCTAGGAAGAGCACAGTCTAGACAAGATGGCCCAGCACCCTGTCCAGATGACTCTTGAAGTTGTCCAACGTGGCCGAGTCAACTGCTTCCCTGGGGAGATTATTCCAATGGTTGACTGGCCTCACTGTGAAAAATTTCCCTCTGGTGTCCAGTTGGAATCTCCCCAAGAGCAATTTGTGTCCATTCCCCCTTGTCCTCTCCATGTGACTCCTTGTAAAACGGGAGACTCCATCTTCTTTGTAACTACCCCTTAAGTACTGGTACATGGTGATGAGATCCCCTCTAAGCCTCCTTTTCTCAAAGCTGAACAAACCCAGTTCTCTCAGCCTATCCTCATATGGCAGGCTTCCCAGTCCTCTGATCATCTTGGTGGCCCTTCTCTGGACCCCTTCCAGCCTGTCTACATCCTTTTTGTATAGCGGGGACCAGAACTGTACACAGTACTCCAGGTGTGGCCTGACAAGTGCTGAGTAGAGCGGGATAATGACTTCTTTATCTCTCCTGGCGATGCCCTTTTTGATGCAACCCAGCATCCTGTTGGCCTTCTTGGCCGCAGCAGCACACTGTTCCCTCATGTTGATCTTCATGTCCACCAGGACCCCCAGGTCCCTTTCCACAGAGCTGCTCTCCAGCCAGGTGGATCCCAGTCTGTGCTGCACTCCTGGATTATGTTTTCCCAGGTGCATGACCTTACACTTCTCCTTGTTGAACTTCATAAGGTTCTTGCTGGCCGACTCTTCCAGCCTATCCAGATCTCCCTGCAGACCAGCTCTCCCTTCTGGAGTGTCTACTTCCCCACTCAACTTGGTGTCATCCACAAACTTAATCAGAAGACAAACGCTGTAACTCCAGATGTGTGTCCCCCCCTTCCTTCTTCTTCCCCCAGCTTTATATACTGAGCATGATGTCATATGGTATGGAATATCCCTTTGGTCACTTTGGGTCAGATGTCCCAGCTGTGTCCCCTCCCAGCTTCTTGTGTACCCGGCAGAGCATGGGGAGCTGAAAAAGTCCTTGACCAGTGTAAGCGCTACTTAGCAACAACTAAAACATCTCCACATTATCAACACTGTTTCCAGCAAAAATCTAAAACATAGCCCCATACTAGCTACTATGAAGAAAATTAACTCTATCCCAGCTGAAACCAGGACTCCCCACAACAGAAGGGTCCTTCGAGAGACCAGGCAAGGTAGACAGCTGTTTAATTTCCTCCACCTCCAAGGCAGCTACACCAAAAGCCCACCTGTACCCTTTTGGGTCCTTGAAATACCCTCTCCTGAGGTAGTCTATGCCAAGGATGCACGGAGCCTCTGGGCCAGTCACAATGGGGTGCTTTTGCCACTCATTCCCGGTTAGGCTCACTTCAGCCTCCAATACAGTTAGCTCTTGGGATCCCCCTGTCACTCCCGCAATGCTGATGGGTTCTGCCCCTGTATAGCTTGCTGGCATTAGGGTGCACTGTGCACCGGTGTCCACTAAAGCCTTATACTCTTGTGGGGCTGATTTTCCAGGCCATTGGATCCACACAGTCCAGTAAATGCAGTTGTCCCTTTCCTCCACCTGGCTGGAGGCAGGGCCCCTCTAGTCCTGATCATAGCAATCGCTACTCCCTGTAAACGTGGATCAAGAGTCTCTCTATTAAGCTCAGATATAAAATCAGTACTTCTACTCCTCTGTCTGGGGAACTCCTTATTGGAAACTGGATCAGCAACTTCCCTGGATGAACCTCCCTGAGTGATTGTTTTCCCTTGCAGCTCACGTACTCATGCCTTTAGGGTTGAGGTAGATTTTTCCATCCCGCTTCCTCGAGTCTTCTCTGTGTTCACTCAGGTAAAACCTTAGGGTGGCCTGTGGTGTGTATCCTCTCTCATGAGCAAAAGGATTCTTACTCCTAATGAGATGCTGGTCTTTCCAGGTGGGGACATATCTTCTTTGAGTTGCTAGAACTGCCATGACAGTTCCTCCTCAGCGTAGATGAGGAAGGAAGAGATATGTGCTTCGTAATCCTGGAGTCTGTCAATCACACCCCCCATCATTGGCACCTTGCCATCATTCAGGACATTACCGCCAGTGAGTTTACATGCAACCGTGGTGTGCTCCATATGATCTTCTGCCACATGGGTCATGTACACTGGGCTTCATCTGGATCATTGGATGATTGTTCATTGTCCAGGTCACCATACATCACTTCAAGGACGGCTAATTCCCTCAGATACTGGATACCTCTCTCCATGGCGGTCCATTTTTCCCTGGTGATATATAACATCTTCCTTGAAGGGGTACCTTTCTTTCACACTGGACAGGAGTTGCCTCCAGAGGCTAAGGGCTTGTGTCCCTTTTCCAATTGCTGCGTCAGTGCCCCCTTCTCTAGAGAGGGATCCAAGTTGTTTGGCTTCCTTCCCCTCTAATTCCAGGCTACTGGCCTGTCATGGTTTTAGCTGGGATAGAGTTAATTTTCTTCACTGCAGCTGGTATAGTGCTGTGCTTTGAAATTAGCATGGAAAAAAAAAAAACAAACCTGTTGAGATAACACACAGATGTTTAGGCTGTTGCTGGGTAGCGCTTATACTAGTCAAGGACATGTCTAGCCTCCCATGCTCTGCTGGGTGCACAAGAAGCTGGGAGGGGAGGGGGCACAGCTAAGAGAGCGGATTCAAACTGACCAAAGGGATATTCCATATCATGTAACGTCATGCCCAGTATGCTACCTGGGAGGGGCTGGCCGGGGGAGGGGGGAGCAATCGCAGCTCGGGGACGGGCAGCGTCGGTCGGCGGGTGGTGAGCGGTTGTATCGTTTGTGTTTCCGTGGGTTTTTTTCCTGTTTTCCCTTTCCCTTCCTTTTCCCTTTTATTATATTAACATTATTGTCATTATTATAATAATCATTTATCATTATCATTTTATTGTAATCATTAAACTGTGCTTATCTCAACCCAGAAGTTCTTTTGCTTGTCCGATTCTCTTCCCCATCCCACAGGGGTGGGGGGGTGGGTGAGTGAGCGGCTGCGTGGTGTTCAGTTGCCAGCTGAGGCTGAACCACGACATGGCCCCATTATCCTAGCATCAGAGCAGCCAGGTGACAACGTGCTCACCTGAACAACGGCTGAAATCTCTTTGCATATCTCGCAGCTCACTCAAGGACAGGGTTCTGGTGGTTTCCGTGTTGTTTATGAGTTCTTCCTCTTTTTCCTCCTCTTGTCGTGATGGCCCTGCTCTTCCATCATCTCTTCCTAAATGATCTGACTTTTGCTTCCAAGATTTCTTCTTGTGTATAAAAGTGACTGATACCGGCACAGGTTGGTTCTCTGGTTCAGCCACAGTGCCTGTCACCAGGGTTGGAGTGGCCTCAGTGCCTGTTGTTTTATTTTATTTGTCTTGGTAGATCCAGAGACCTTCTCTTCCCCTTGAGGGTAGTGAATACTCATGAAGAGGGCCAGGCCCCAGCACATTGCAGCAATTTTTGTCTCTCTGGACTTATCAGGGTGACAGCGTACTTTCTCCAAATACTATACTAGTTTTTCAAGATTCTGCACTTGTTCAGGTGTCCTAGGCATTTGCCCATATTATCCACATACTCTGCCACCCATAACTATGGAGCCTTGGGGCAGATCTCTGGATGATATTCTGAAATTCCTTACTAACCTTAGACAAAACCAAAAAAATATTCCCAAGAAATATCAACAGAAGGATCTTAACTACCCAAGGATGTTCAAGATGCTGAAAGTTATTGTCATGAAAAAAGAGATATCATAGAAGAAGGTAGTGAAGTTGGCATTCTGTATTTCCTCTAAAGAAACCTCTCAGAGGTGGAGTTATGATTGCTAATTTTCTTCCTGAAGTGGTACCCAATAAAGTTCTAGGCCAGTATTTTAATAAGAAATCTCCCAGGCAAAACATTGCTAATCCTGCAGAGCATAGCAAACTACAAAAACCAACTGTTGGGGTTTAGCCGGCAGTTCAGCCCCACACAGTCGCTCGCTCACTCCCCCACCAGTAGATGGGGGAGAGAATCAGAAGGATAACGCTCGTGGGTTGGCATAAGAACAGTTTAATAATTAAAATTAAAAGAAACAACAGAAATGCAATGTAAAAGAGAACAACGAGAGGCGCAAAGCCCCGGGGGAGGGGGGAAGGGAGGGGGGAGGGGAATGAACCACCGAAACAAACCGCATGCGACACAGTCGCTCACCGCCCGCCGACCCGACGCCACGCTGCCCCCAAGCTGCAAACTGCCCCCCTTTAATATACTGTCATGGTGTCACATGGTATGGAATGAACCTGCCATTGGCCAGTCGGGGTCAGCCGCTCCCGCCGTGGCCCTGCCCCTCCCAGCCCCCCGCCATTCGACAGAGCAGGAAGCTGGAAAGGTAGCTGACCCTCCACGGTGAGGAGAGTTAACCCTTTCTCGGCCAAAACCAGCACATTCTCCAACCCTTAGTCCATACCATTTACACCATGCCCAGGTCCCATACCATCCAATACAACCGTACCAACCACCACCCCTCCCCTTCCCATCCTTTGACATAATACACAGACAACATTCCCTTAGTTCATGGACCTTCCCTGTAAAATGTCCATTAAAATGTCCATTGAGTTCACCCAGTCCATGACTCTGGGCTCCATCTGTCGTATCAGTTTTTCAGGGTGGGAGAGATGGTGTGTGGCATTGGGTTGCTGCATACCGAGTCAGTCATCCTTCCATCACTGCTGCATGGCCTGTTTCACAGTCTTTCTTCCATGGATTGGGAGGCTCATACTCTGATATCATTGATACAACACAGAGGTGACACACAATATTATAGAGCAGTTTGCATTGTGCCATTCAGTTCATTGGCTGTTTTCACCCAAAATCAAATGCCCTTGAGGCACACATCGGATTTCTCCATCCTCCCGCATCACCCACCAAGTGCACCCAGGTCCTCGAGCAACAGCAATCCCACGAGTGGGTTTGTCCTTGCCCGAGGCAGGAATAACCCAGACTCTTTTCACCAGCGTTTATTTTATGTGCACTACAGGAACGTTATCCCCTTCCACAGTATGTAGGATTTCTGACTGGGCAGGGCCAGCTCGATTGGCAGATCCCCTCGTGTTGACTAACCACGTGGCTTTTGATAAATGTGTATCCCAGTGCTTGAATGTTCCACCCCCGTTGCTCTCAGTGTAGTTTTTAACAGTCCATTGTACCGTTCAATTTTCCCAGAGGCTGGTGCACGATAGGGGATGTGTTACATCCACTCAATGCCGTGCTCTTTGGCCCAGGTTTCTATGAGTTTTTTTCGGAAATGCATCCCATTGTCTGACTCAATTTTCTCTGGGGTGCCATGTCACCACAGGACTTGTTTTTCGAGACCCAGGATAGTGTTCCGGGCAGTGGCGTGGGGGACAGGATATGTTTCCAGCCAGCTGCTCGCTGTTTCTACCATTGTAAGCACATGGTGCTTGCCTTGACGGGTTTGTGGGAGAGTGATATAGTCAATTTGCCAGGCCTCCCCATATTTATATTTCAGCCATCGTCCTCCATACCACAGAGGCTTTACCTGCTTCGCTTGCTTGATAGCACCTCATGTTTCACATTCGTGGATAGCCCGTGAAATAACGTGCATGATCAAGTCCACCCCTCGCTCACGAGCCCATCTGTATGTTGCATCTCTCCCTTGATGGCCTGAGGTGTCAAGGGCCCACCGAGCTAGAAAAAATAGTTCACCCTTATGTTGCCAGTCCAGATCCACCTCAGCCACTTCAGTCTTAGCAGCCTGATCTATCTGCTGGTTGTTCCGATGTTCTTCAGCGGCCCGACTCTTGGGGACATGAGCATCCACATGACATACTTTTACAACCAGGTTCTCTACCTGGGCAGCAATATCTTGCCACGCTGTGACGGCCCAGATGGGTTTACCTCTATGCTGCTAGTTGTTTTGCTTCCACTGCTGTAGCCAGCCCCACAGGGCATTTGCCACCATCCAGGAGTCAGTATAGAGATAGACCAATGGCCACTTTTCCCGTTCAGCAATGTCTAAGGCCAGCTGGATGGCCTTTACCTCTGCAAACTGGCTCGATTCACCTTCTCCTTCAGCAGTTTCTGCTACTTGTCGTGTAGGACTCCATACAGCAGCCTTCCATCTCCGGTGCTTTCCTACAAGGCGACAGGACCCATCAGTGAACAGGGCATATTGCTTCTCATTTGCTGGCAGTTTGTTATACAGTGGGGCTTCTCCAGCACATGTCACCTGCTCCTCTGGCAATATTCCAAAGTCTTTGCCTTCTGGCCAGTCCATAATCACTTCCAAGATTCCTGGGCAACTGGGGTTTCCACCTCGAGCCCGCTGGGTGATCAGTGCAACCCATTTACTCCATGTAGCATCAGTTGCATGGTGTGTAGAGGGAACGTTTCCTTTGAATACCCAGCCCATCACCGACAGTCGGGGTGCCAGGAGCAGCTGTGCCTCAGTACCAACCACTTCTGAAGCAGCTCGAACCCCTTCGTATGCTGCCAATATCTCTTTTTCTGTTGGAGTATAGTGGGCTTCGGACCCTCTCTATTCATGACTCCAAAACCCTAGGGGTTGACCTTGGGTCTCCCCTGGTGCTTTCTGCCAGAGGTTCACAGAAGTACATAATGGTAGAGGTTGGAAGGGATACTTTCCTAACCTTCTGAGACTATGTCTTTTGAGGAGACCATAACACTGGTGTTTCCAGAATGTAAAAAATCTGATCCTGTAATTAAGGGGAGTATTCAGAGGAAAAAAGGATAGCTCTTTCTGCTTCCTTACAGTTGCATAAGCCATGCTCTAAAAGTCCAAGCCTTTCAATGATGGTTGATAGTTTCCTTTCTTGTCTGCTGAACCTGAAACACTTAAATGGTGCCTGACTTTCAGAAGATCAGTCCATGACAAATGACAGTGCTCAGTTTCCACTCCTGGCGCAGTTGATTCCAGGTGTACTGGACACCCCTCTGAACGAAAGCAAACTGTGGCCTACACTCTGCTGCCAGAGGAATTGAGAAGAATGCATTAGCGATATCATTTGTGGCATTCCACTTGGCTGCCTTTGACTCCAGTTCGTACTGAAGTTCTAGCATGTCTGGCACAGCAGCACTCAACGGTGGAGTGACTTCATTCAGGCCACGTTAGCCTCCACTCTCTTTCTGCACTGGCCATATGGGACTGTTAAAGGGTGAGTGGGTCTTACTGATCATTCCTTGGTTCTCCAGTCGAGAAATGAGCTCATGGAATGGAATCAGGGAGTCTCTGTCGGTGCGATGTTGCCGCCGATGCACTGTTGTGGTGGTGATCGGCACCTGTTGTTCTTTGACCTTCAGCAGCCCCAAAACAGAAGGGTCCTTTGAGAGGCCAGGCAAGGTAGACAGCTGTTAAATTCTCTCCGTCACCATGCAGCTACACCAAAAGCCCACTTGTAACCTTTTGGGTCCTTGAAATACCCTCTCCTGAGGTAGTCTATGCCAAGGATGCACGGAGCCTCTGGGCCAGTCACAATGGGGTGCTTTTGCCACTCATTCCCGGTTAGGCTCACTTCAGCATCCAATACATTTAGCTCTTGGGATCCCTCTGTCACTCCAGCAATGCTGATGGGTTCTGCCCCTATATAGTTTTATGGCATTAGGGTGCACTGTGCACCAGTGTCCACTAGAGCCTTATACTCCTGTGGGTCAGATGTGCCAGGCCATCAGATCCACACAGTCAATGCCCCCTTCCCTAGAAAGGGATCCCAGTTGTTTGGCTTTCTTATCTTCTAATTCTAGAATGCTGGCCCCATTATCCCAGCATAGGAGCAGCCAGATGACAATGTGCTTACCTGAACGACGGCCAAAATCTTTTCGCATATCCCACAAATCACTCAAGGATAGGGATCGGGTAGTTTCCGTTTCTTGTACAGGTTCTTCCTCTTCTTCCTCCTCCTCTCCTAGTGATAGCCCTGCTTCTTCATCATCTCTTTCTAAACATGTTGACTTTCTCTTCCAAGATTTCTTCTTGAGTATAGGAGTGACTGATACTGGTATGGGTTGATTCTCTGATTTAGCTGCAACGCTTGTCACTGGGGTTGGCGTAGCTGCAGTGTCTGTTGTGGGCGTTTGAGTGGCCGCAGTGCTTGCCACCAGGGTTGGAATGGCTGCAGTGCTTGTTGCTTTCCTTGTCCTTGTCTTTTTAGATCCAGAGGCCTTTTCTTCCCCTTGGGGGTGCTGAATAGTGTTAAGTAGGGCTCCATAGGCATGGGCCAGGCCCCAGCACATTGCAGTGATTTGTATCTCTCTGGGATTGCCAGGGTGACAACATACTTCCTCCAAATATTCTACTAATTTCTCAGGATTCTGCACTTGTTCAGGGGTGAAGTCCCACAACACTGGGGGTGCCCACCGTCTTAGGCATTTTCCCATACTATCCCATATACCCTGCCACCCATAGCTATCCAGCCTTGGGGCAGATCTCTGGATTATATTCTTAACTTGCTTATTAACCTTAGACAGAACTGACACTGTCTGCCAAAGCAATAGCAACAGATGTATCTTAACTACCCAAGGACGTTCAAGGTACTGAAAAGTTGTTGTAATGGAGGAGGAGGCATTATAGAGGATGGTAGCTGAGGTGCCATTCTGTATTTCCTCCATAAAAAACCTCTCAGAGGAGGAGGTATAATTGCAAATTGTCTCCATGAGGCAGTAGCTGAAGTACAGTAATGGCTTCCATGCAAGACCCAAATAACTGATAACACTCAAGGCCAGTGCTTTAATAACAAATCAACAAAGCAAAACATCTCTAATCACTGCAGAGCACAGCAGACTACAAAAAACAACAGCAATTTTTAACATGTACTTTACAATCAGCATGGTGTAGACTGGACAAACTATTATTGAGAACAGATGAATCAATGCTGTGACCAGCAACTGTTATTATCTCAAACCCTTCGTGCCCCACGTTGGGCGCCAAAATGGACTGTCATGGTTCAGCCCCAGTCGGCCAACTAAACACCATGCAGCCGCTTGCTCACTCCCCCCACCCCTGTGGGATGGGGGAGAGAATCGGAAGTGCAAAAGCAAAAAAAATAACCTTGTGGGTTGCGATAAGAACATTTTAATGCTTAAAGTAAATTAATAATTATAATAATTTTAATAATTATTATTATAGTAATAACAATAATGATAATATAATAAAAAGGAAAAGGGAAAAAGCGAAAAAAGCAGAAACGCAAACGATACAACCACCGCGATTGCTGCCTGCGTCTCCCAGCCAGCTCCTCCCAGTTAACATACTGGGCATGACATTACATCATATGGAATATCCCTTTGGCCAGTTTGAATCCGCTCTCTTAGCTTTGCCCCCTCCCCTCCTGGCTTCTTGTGCACCTGGCAGAGCATGGGAAGCTAGAAATATCCTTAAATAGTATAAATGCTACCTAGCAACAACTAAAATATTTGTTATCAACATTATTTTCATACTAAGTCCAGAACACAGCACTGTACCAACTACGGTGAAGAAATTTAACCCTGTCCCAGTTAAAACCATGACATAGGGGCAGTGAGACCTTTAGCCCCGTAGCGGGGAGAACTCGAGTACATCATCACCCTATAGTAGAGGCTCCCCTTCTTCAGGCAGTGGGTCCAGATGGTTCCCTAGTGTATGTAGACATGCCTATTTCTACATCAGATTTGATGAATTGGATGGAGTCTGCAGGATGCTATCGGGATAATCCTGACAGGATATATCAGTCTTTTAGGATGATCATTGAAAAACATAATCCAGACTGAAAGGATATTCAAGTATTGTTGAATAATTTGTTTACACTAGAAGAAAAAGAATAGTTATAGAAAAAGTAAGGGAAGACAATGAGCAGCTAAGTGCCAGGGGTGGTCCTGAGAGGTTCATGCCTACTCAGGAACCCAATTGGAATCAGAATCTAAATGCAGGGAGTTTAATGATTAAACAATAACAGCAACTGATTTTGTATGGAAAAAAAAAATGGGATATCGAAACGAAATAATCTTGCCAAATTGTATCAAGTAATACAAGGTAAAACAGAAGACCCCTCTGCCTTCTATGAGCAGTTGTGTGAAGTAGCCTGGAAATGGACAGATCTGGACCCTGAAGATGAGGCAAATATAATTACTTTTACCACCTTGTTTGTAGGACAATCGGCACCTGATATTAGGAGGAAATTACAGAAAGTAGATGGAATGTCAGGAATGACCATATCTCAGTTAACTGAAATTGCGTATAAAGTCTATAATAGGGAAGAAGTTGAATAGAAAGAAAGTGAAAAAGAAAAATTAAAAGCTAGGAGACAGAATGCAGCAATATTGGCAGCTGACTTTCTTGAGGCACATGCTCCATTTAGAGGTTGAGGTTTCAAGAGTGGGCCAGGGGTCAGGGTACAGGGAGAGGATCAGGAATTAGAATTCCATTGAAAAAAGATCAGTGTGCTCTTCGCAGGGAAAAGGGACATTGGAAAAAATGAATGTCTGAAAGGGGGGGAACACCAGGATACATAGGGTACCCAGGGAATTGATCAAGATCATGGAAGAGTATTCAGACTGACAGGAAACAGGGGTTGAAGAAATGAAATCCCCAGCCGAACCCCTGGTTGATGTTAAGCTGGGGAACGATCTAGTTAAATTTCTAGTTGACACAGGATCAACCTACTCTGTATTAACTAATTGCAAGGGACCCATGAGTAAATAGTCTATGGCTGTGGTTGGTGCAATGAGAAAGCAGGAGGTTAGACCCTTTTTTCAAATAATTAAATATAAAACTGGCAACAAGATGTTTGAACATGAATTTTTATACATGCCAGAATGCCCGATACCTGTAATGGGAAGGGACTTGTTAAATAAATTATGGGTGCAGATAACCTTTGACAAAAGCAAAATAAGAGTCCATGTGCTACAAAGTAATGCTTGGGAAGCACAAATATATGTATTACAGGAATTACTTGAGACAGCGGAAGACAATGAAGAGGGACCAAACACCCCCTTTTCGGAGACAGAAGGTGCTGTAACCCCTTTTGTATGGGCAACCCGAGAGTCCTGGAAGAGCCAAATCAGCCGAACTGGTAAAAATAGAATTAAAGTAGGGAACTAAACCGGTAAGATGAAAACAATATCCCATAAAAATGGAGGCCCATATTGTACTGGAGCCTATGATTAATAACCGTCTAAGATATGGACTGTTACCAGAATGTAATATAATACCCTGATTTTACCTGTTAAAAAGCCACATTCACATGAATACTGTTTAGTACAAGATCTAAGCGCTAGTAATCAAATAGTGACTGATGTACACCCAGTGGTACCCAATCCTTATACTTCATTAACAACAATAGTTGATTCAAATGTCTATTTCACCGTATTGGACTTAAAGGATGCCTTCTTTTGCATTCCATTGGAACAACGAGGTCAGAAGCTGTTTGCCTTCGAATGGGAAAGCCCTACAACAGGACGCAAGATGCAGTTGTGCTGGACAGTGCTCCCCCAAGGATTCAAGAACAGCCCCATGATTTTTGGTAACGTACTTGCAAAAGAACTGGAACAATGGCAAGGTAAAGGAACTATCATTACCTTATTACAGTACGTGGATGATATACTGTTGGGGGCAGACACAGCT
Source organism: Phalacrocorax carbo (assembly GCF_963921805.1). NCBI lineage: Eukaryota > Metazoa > Chordata > Aves > Suliformes > Phalacrocoracidae > Phalacrocorax > Phalacrocorax carbo. Next base: position 878,937 of record NW_026990257.1, on the reverse strand, counting down.
GAGGAATGCAAGAAAGCAACCATAAGCTTATTGAACTTTCTGGGGCTAACAGAATATAGAGAGCCAAGGAAAAAAGCACAAGTTGTTCAGACGAATGTGACATATCTGGGTTTTGAAATCTCCCATGGAGAGAGAAAGGTAGGGACTGAAAGAAAAGACGCAATATGCCAAATTGCACCCCCACACACACCACCAAAGAGAGAACTTAGAACATTTTTAGGAATGGTTGGATGGTGGTATTTGTGGATTCCTAATTTTGGATTAATGGCCAAACCTTTATATGAAGCCAGTGAACACTTCTGCACAAAAAGCTGAATTAATTGCACTGATTCAAGCCTTGGAAATATCGGAAGTGAGCTAACATCTCTTACAGACTCCAAATATGCATTTGGGGTAATACATGCAGATATACAAGGAGAGCGGCCTTAGCCCCTGAAAGAACTTTTGTTATTAATGTTCCTGAATATATAGAGAAGGAAAATAAACTGGCTGAGTTTCTAAATTGTATCAAGACCTCTGAAGGATCATGGAAAACTCCAGATGGACAATGTGTAGTTACTCCTCAAAGAATGAGAGAAATTATGAAAAAAATACATGGTGCCACTCATATGGGAGCTGAGACATTAGTTGATATGACAAAAACATATGCAATAGGCATTAATAAGCTAAAAATTGACAAAGGTATTACAAAAGGATGTGAGACTTGTTTAAGGAATAATAAAATTTCAAAGGTGACCCATACCAGGAGAGGTAAAAAGAGGCTCTGTACCTGGGAGTTATTGGCAAGTTGATTTTTCAGAGTTACCAAAGTGTAAAGGATATAAGTATTTATTGGTAACTGTCGATACCTTTTCAGACTGGCCAGAGGCTTTCCTGTATTGCACCAACAAAGCCAGAGAGGTAGTAAAAGTGCTTTTAAAACAAATAATACCCAGATATGGAGTCCCTGAGGGATTTTCATTAGACAGGGGACCCCACTTTGTAGCAGAAATTATCCAAGAAGTTTCAACATTTTTGCCGATTAAATGGGATTTACACACTCTGTGGAGACCAAAATCTAGTGGGAAAGTGGAAAGGATGAATCAAAAAATTAAACAACAAATTAGAAAATTATGTCAAGAAACCCAGATGAAAGAGAATGAAGTTTTGTCCTTGGCATTACTTAGAATCAGAATAGCATCGTGAATGCAAGAAGTTAGCCTATTGGAGCACCTCCGTAGACTTCCATACCAAAGGGACCACTGAAGTTAAAGCTAAGTTGTATCCAGTGTTGAATTATTTGAATAAGACTGCATCCAGGGAAAATAGTTTTATATTATGTGGTTGGATGAGTCGACAGTGAGGTGGATAGAGAACTGGCTCAACAACAGAGCTCAGAGGGTCGTGATCAACAGGGCAGAGTCTGTCTGGAGGCCTGCAACTAGTGATGCTCCCCAGGGGTCTGTACTGGGTCCAGTCCTGTTCAACATATCCATCATTGTCCTGGTTTCAGCTGGGACAGAGTTAAATTTCTTCATAGTAGCTAGTATGAGACTATGTTGTGGATTTTTGCTGGAAACAGTGGTGATAATGTGGAGATGTTTTAGTTGTTGCTAAGTAGCGCTTACACTGGTCAAGGACTTTTTCAGGTCCCCGTGCTCTGCTGGGTACACAAGAAGCTGGGAGGGGACACAGCCAGGACAGACGACCCAGATCGACCAACGGGATATTCCATACCATATGACGTGATGCTCAGTATATAAAGCTGGGGAAGAAGAAGGCAGGGGGGACGTTTGGAGTGACGGCGTTTGTGTTGCCAAGTAACCGTTATGCTTGATGGAGCCCTGCTTTCCTGGGGATGGCTGAACACCTGCCTGCCAATGGGAAGGAGTGAATGAATTCCTTGTTTTGCTTTGCTTCCGCGCGCAGCTTTTGCTTTACCTATTAAACTGTCTTTATCTCAAACCATGAGTTGCCTCACTTTTACTCTTCTGATTCTCTCCCCCGTCCCACCAGTGGGGAGTGAGCGAGAGGCTGCGTGGTGCTTGGTTGCTGACTGGGGCTAAACCACGAAAATCATTGACCTGGACAAAGGGATAGAGTGTAACCTCAGCAAGTTCGCTAATGATACCAAGCTGGGAGGAGTGGCTGATATGCCGGAAGGCTGTGCTGCCATCCAACGAGACCTGGACAAGCTGGAGAGCTGGGCCGAGGGGAACCTCATGAAATTCAACAAGAGCAAGTGCAAGGTCCCGCACCTGGGGAGGAACAACCCCATGTACCAGTACAGTCTGGGAGCTGAACTACTGGAAAGCGGCTCTGTTGAGAAGGACCTGGAAGTGCTGGTGGACAGCAAGCTGACTATCAGCCAGCAATGTGCCCTTGTGGCCAAGGTGGCCAATGGTATCCTGGGTTGCATTAAAAGGAGTGTGGCCAGCAGGTCGAGAGAGGTTATCCTCCCCCTCTACTCCGCCCTAGGGAGATCACATTTGGAGTACTGTGTCCAGTTGTGGGCCCCCCAGTTTAAGAAGGACAGGGAACTGCTTGAGCAAGTCCAGCAGAGATCTACGAAGATGATCAGGGGGCTGGAGCATCTCCCTTATGAGGAAAGGCTGAGAGACTTGGGTTTGTTCAGCCTGGACAAGAGAAGACTGAGGGGGGATCTTATCAATACTTATAAATATGTGAAGGGTGTGTGTCAAGAGGATGGGACTAGGCTCTTTTCAGTAGTGCCCAATGACAGGACAAGGGGCAATGGGCTCAAGTTGGAACATAGGAAGTTCTAGTTAAACATGAGAAAAAACTTCTTTCCTGTGAGGGTAACAGAGCAGTGGAACAGGCTGCCCAGAGAGGTTGTGGAGTCTCCTTCCCTGGAGACATTCAAAACCTGCCTGGATGCGTTCCTGTGCTACTTGCTCTAGGTGTGCCCTGCTCAAGCAGTGGGGTTGGACACACAATACTCAAGGTGAGGCCACACCAGCACATAGTAGAGGAGGAAAATCACCTCACTTGACTGGCTAGCAATACAGTGCTTGATGCACCCCGGGACACGGTTCGCCCTCTTGGCTGCCAGGGCACACTGTTGGCTCATGTTCAACTTGGTGTTGACCAGAATCCCAAGGTCTGCAGAGCTGCTCTCCAGCCTCTCATTCCCCAGTCTGTATCTACATCCAGGGTTGCAATATCCAGCACTTGCCCTTGTTAAACTTCATATGGTTGGTGATTGCCTAACTCTCTAATTTGTCTAGATCTCTCTGCAGGGCCTCTCTGCCCTTGAGAGTGCCAACAGCTCCTCCCAGTTTTGTGTCATCAGCAGTCTTAATTAGTATTCTTTCAAGTTCTGCATCCAAGTATTTTATGAAGACATTAAAGAGTACTGGCCCTAAGATGAATCCCTGCAGAACCCCGCTAGTGACTGGCCACCAGCCCAATGTAACCCCAGTTACTATAAACCCTTTGAGCCCAACCTGTCAGCCAATTGCTCACCCATTGCGCTACGTGTTTACCCAGCTGTATGCTGGATATTTTGTCCAGGAGGATGCTGTGAGAAACAGTATTGAATGTTTTACTGAAATCCAAAAAGATCACATCGACTGGCTTCCCTTGGTCAACTAGGTGGGTGACCTTGTCATAGAAGGAAATCAAATTTGTTAAGCAGGACTCTCCCCTCATGAACCCATGCTTGCTAGGACCAATGACTGCATTTTCTTTCAGGTGTTTTTCAGTAACTCCCAGAATAATCTTCTCCATAATTTTACCAGGCACAGAAGTGAGACTGACAGGCCTACAGTTACTGGGGTCATCCCTGTTGCCCTTCTTGAAGATTGGGACAACATTTGCCAGCTTCCAGTCAACTGGGACCTCTCCAGATTCCCAAGAGCATTGAAAAATCATTGAGAGAGGTCTTGCTATGACATCATCCAGCTCTTTAAGCACCCTCAGATGAATCCCATCAGGCCCCATTGACTTATAGAGATCTAGCTGGAGCAGCAAGTCCTGCACAAGTTCAGGGTTTATTTGGAGTTTATCATTCCTACAGGCATGGTTCTCTAGCCCAGGGCCCTGGGGGTCCTGAGCCCACCATCGGTATTGAAGAGTGAGGCAAAGAAAGCATTAAACGTCTCTGCTTGGCTATGTCCCTATTTGCGATATAACCATGCTCATCAGTCAACAGGCCACTGTTATTTCTCGCTTGCCTTTTGTCATTAATGTATTTTAAAAGCCCTTCTTATTGTCCCTCACAGTACTGGCCAGCTTCAACTCTAAGTGAGCTTTGGCTACATGAATTTCCTCCCTGCAGTGGCGAATAGCATCCCCATAGGCCTCCCATGTCACCTGACCTTGCTTCCACTGGCCATATACTTTTTTTTTCCTTATTTCTAGAAGAATATCCCTGGCCAGCCAAGCTGGCCTTTTGCCTCACCTGCTTGACTACTACATTTTGGAATTGCCTGCTCCTGTGCTTTTAGGAGGTGGTACTTAAAAAGTGACTAGCACTGATGGACCCCAGCACCTTTGAAAGCTTTTTCCCAGGGGACCTTACTAAGCAGTTCCCTGAGCAACTTGAAGTCTTAATGTTCCTTTCCTCCAGTTTTCTCCTCAAAGTATTTGCCACCTCTTTTTTTTTTCCAATTCACTTATCATTCTGTTTCATTTATGTGTACAGGGCGAGTTCTGCTTTTCTTGACCTTTTTTTTCCCCTTCTTTCCTTTCCTGATGCTTTTTTTTGCCCTTTCCTCATGCTTATTTTGCCCTTTCTGCCTCTCCCATTTCTACTCACCATCCTGTGAGCATCACCATGCCTATCAGCACCACCAATGCATAGGATGCTCACTGGAAATAGGCATAGAGGACTAGAGGAGCAGCAACGGGTCTTGGGGAATGTGACTTGCTGGCAAATAACCAACTGCCAGGTGAACCATTAACTTGCTGTAAAAAATACTTCCCACCTACATGATTCTGCTTCTCCTTGCATGAGGATGCTCGCTGCTGGTTGGTTTGTAAATGGGTGTATGGTGTTCGCTCTAATGGGCAAAGCTCCCCAGAAAGCCTGTGAACAGTCCCATAGACAGGTACATGTGGCTAGCCCAAGGCTTGCTTCATTAGTGTTACAGTGCCACAGGGACAATTAGGTGCCAACCATGCGTGGAGGTGCAGTGCAGAGGTCCATGGAGAGGTTTTTGATTTTGGGGAAAAAAGGCATCAGGGAAGCTGATCGAAGAGGTGGAGCGGATGACGAGCTGAGCCTCCAGTGCAGTGTTTTTGTTGCTTCTATTTGCAATATATCTGGCCACAGTTAAATGAGAAGCACAGGAAAAGCATGCTTCAGATGCGGGCCATGCAAGGGCTGAGCTCAGGAGCTGGGTGGTTTTTTTACTTATTGGGGGTGTGTGTGTGTGTAGAGCTTGAATCATTGTCACAGGCTGGGTAGAGCTAGGTCATGAAGAATATCCAGCTCAGGGTGAAACTGTAGTTTATGTCCTCCTTTCGCAGTCTACTTTCACTGATTGTTCCTGAATTGAAGTGTTTTCCAAGTGAAAGCCAGCTTATGGACCCCAGTTGCCTGCAAAACTTGGCAGCTGGGCTGGGGGAGGAAAGTGGGGGGAAGAAGCAGTTGCTTTTGACATTTTCCTTGCAGTGTTTCTCAAGTGGCTAAACTTCAACAAATTGTCTCCTCCTCGGACCACTGGCCACTGTTTCCAGTAGATATATGGAAGTAGGCAGGGTCTTTTTAGGCCACATAGTGCCAACACTTCCCATGACACAGGATTTATGGAATAGCACAGAGCATTCAGAGGAAATAAAGATATATTTTTTTGCAGAAAGCACAAAGATGGGCCTGGGGTGCCTGTTGCCTGATATAAAAGATATAGGAATGACTAATTGTGCTTCCTGATTCTGCTTTCAGGAACTGAAAGTCTGATGAAAGTGGTACTTTTGGGACCTGTAGGTTTCCATTTGTGTGTTTTGGTTATCTTTTCTAAGTCACAAATGACTTGCATAGACTAGGAAAACATCAACTACAGGTAGGAGACCTTTCTGAAGGATCAGCAAAGGTTTTCTCTAGGTGACAGTAGCAAAATGGTTTTTTCCTCAAATCCAAGGGCTATGCTTTGAACCATACAGATATTGTTAAAAAATAAACAGGGAGCCCTCACAGGTTCAAAAGATAAGTCTGCACTGTGGGCAAAAGTAGGGTGGTACCTTGTGTGGGAATAGTGGAATTGGCTTGATGTTGAAAACATTGCTACCACCTCAGTTGAGTTGACTGCATGAATAAACTGCTTAGGGGTTCACCCAGCATTTTGGGCAAAGGTTGAGCTCGCTGTCTGCTCTGCTACTGCTACTCAAAAGAGCTAATTTAAAGGGGTGGGGGGATGCATTTACATGAGCTACAATTACAGCTCATTTGCAGTGCAGTCATGCAAAGAGTTACCTGTACTGTTCAAGGCTGCATCTTCTGAGATGTGCTAGTTACAGTGGTGTGAAGCAGACATAAACTCACTGGGGTGTACCAAGTTTGGGCATCATCAAAATAGCACACCACTGAGTCTGAACTGACAGGTTCGAAATGTTCCTCTTGCCCAATGTCAAGTCCCTCTACTGAGCAGTGAGAACAAGGATTCTTTAAGGACAAAATTTCAACATAGAAACAGGAAAATATTTTAGGAGAGAACTGGGGTACTTACACTGCAGAAAGAGTGCAAATGACTGAGAGCACCTTGAAAAACTAACTGTCTCAAAAGGTGGATCATATTTTAAGGAACACCAATATTTCAAAAATTTCAGTATAAAAATTTGAAGCAGAGTAAAGTTGGCATGAAAGAAGCAATACTGATACTATTTTAGAGCCTGATTTTACACCTGCAATAGCCTGCAGCATGACACAAAGGGCACAAAAATCTAAAAATAAAATAAGGACTAGAAGAGAAATTTATGACTCTCATGATTAATGAGGGTTGACAAAACCTTCTTTTTAAAGACATATCAAATTGACAGCAAGCAAATCTTATTATCTGAGATATCTAGGACAGGGGTTAGTGCTGGGGAAGAGCTTTCTTGACAGTGGTGTACCTGCTCAGTGGCTGAGTAGAGATTTTCAATAGTCAACACTATGACCCTGACACCTTTTCCATGCAATAAATACACCACAGAGTCATAGTCCTGATTTCCTGAGCTAGATGCAAGAATCACTGGGTGAAATATACAGTCTGCATTGTGCAGCAGGTCAGACTTAGGTGATCCTATTGGTCTCTTCTGACCTTAAAACCCACTGTTGTGGTTTAGCACCAGTCAGCAACGAAGCACCACACAGACGCTCACTCACTCCCCCCGGTGGGACAGGGGAGAGAATCAGAAGAGTAAAAGTGAGGCAACTCATGGTTTGAGATAAAGACAGTTTAATAGGTAAAGCAAAAGCCACGCATGCAAGCAAAGCAAACCAAGGAATTCATTCACTGCTTCCCATCGGCAGGCAGATGTTCAGCCGTCTCCAGGAAAGCAGGGCTCCATCGTGTGTAACGGTTACTTGGGAAGACAAAGGCCATCACTCTGAACGTCCTTCCCCTTCCCTCTTCTTTCCCCAGCTTTATATACTGAGCATGACATAATCTGGTATAGAATATCCCTTTGGTCAATCTGGGTCAGCTGTCCCGGCTGTGTCCACTCCCAGTTTCTTGTGCACCTGGCAGAGCATGGGAAGCTGGAAAAGCCCTTGACTAGTGTAACCACTACTTAACAACAACTAAAACACCTCTGCATTATCACCACTGTTTCCAGCACAAATCCAGAACATAGTCTCATACTAGCTATAGTGAAGAAAATCAACTCTATCCCAGCTGAAACACTGACACCCATGATTCATAGAACAGCAATGAACACTTCCTGCATAAAAAACAGAGTTCAGAACCAGGAAACAGACAGCTGTGGAGCAGAATGAGATCTGGGAGGCTGTATGGGATCTCAGGTTGTCTCCCTTCAAAACTTTTTTGCAGAAGGAAGGTAGCATGGAACAAGCCCAGGAGCAGGAGGATTTACAGCCCAGTGGCTCCTGTGTGCCACCCTGGTGCAGATGGTTGGTGCACACCAAATGGTCTGTAGCTACCTCTGCTGCCACAGAGCAGAAAGGCCAGAGCCTGGGAAAAGTTGGAGGTACTTCAAGTATGATTTTTAAGTGCCTAAATCTAAACTCATGATGCTGATTCAGCTGTGTGCAGGTTTTGGCTGAGAAAGGGTTAATTCTCTTCAGTGTAGTGCCTGTAGTAGTCAGGGATTTTTCCAGCTTCCCATGCTCTGCTACATGGGCAAGAGGCTGGGAGGGGTGGGGCCACAGCCAAGACAGCTGACCCCGACTGGCCAATGGGATGTTCATTCCATACCATGTGACACCATGACCAGTATATTAATGGGGGCAGTTGGTGTGTGTGGGTTGCAGTTTGGGGATGGGTGAGGTCAGTCAGTTATGTGTGGTTTGTTTTGGTGGTTCATTCCCCTGCCCCTGGGGTTTCACACCTTTCCATTGCGTTTTTGTTGTTGTTGTTGTTGTTGTTGTTGTTTTAGGTCCCCAGGCAGTTACATTTCAAGGTCACCTTGGGTTTTTATGCTTAATTTTTCCAGATGCCTGAAGTTTTTTCTCACTCCCAATAAATTTCTAGAAATCAACAATGACTTTGGTTTTCTCCTGAGAAGCATGAGCCAATGGGTTTTCACAGATTACCTCCAGGGCTGGGGTTTTTGACTTTTGCCATTTTTAAAAAAAACAGAAGGGAGACCCTTCATTCATACAACAGCACTCATGCACAAAGTGGATATCCACACCCAACCTTTTTCCCTCCATGAGAGTGTCAAATCCCTGTTTCTGGCCTCCCAGGAAACTGCTGTAGCCACTAGTATGTAAAGTGGTGTAGGAAAGATTTCAAGATCCATGGTCAGAAGGAGCAAGGTTGTTTCAGCTCACTTCCAGCAGTGTATGAGGAGTTGGATCTGCTGTCAAGGGTAGAAGAAACTGGAATTTTACAGGAAAACCACTGAGAATGGCCCAGCAGAAATGGAAGATTTAGGCAGATATTGTGTTACTATTCATACAAACAGTATAGTCGCCCTTGGAAGACAACAGGTTACTGTTGGATCTCATCTCTAATCAAATCACAGTAAGTGGTCTTTTGTCTTCTAAAACAGATTTTCTTTTTTAAAACTGTAGAAAAATAAAGATACCAAATCAAAGACCTTATTTAAAGTAAGGATCATTAAAAAGCAATATTTGCTGTTTAAGTTTGGCTGTGACAGTAAGATGGTATCTATCTTGTCTGCTCCAAATATAGTATTTTGTTTCCTGTTGAAGTCCAAAGATAGCCTTCTTTTTCAGATAACCATCTATTTGTACAATAAACTAAATCACAATGTCAGCATTGAGCATTTCTCAAAATCCTTATTTTATGAATGGTTGCTGTTTTCATAAATCTCTTCCCCAGCCCTGATCAGATCCCATAAATTCCCCCCAAAATTCAATGGGAATTTTTCCTTTGATATTCACAGGTCTTGAATCAAATGCCTCAGAAAAAAGTTGTTGCTGGATAAAATGAAGAATTTAAAAAGTGCATTTTATTTTGGATTTGTGTCCTGTTTTCCTTCCACCCCATTGGGATGTCCTCAGCTTTCTGAGCTGTTTCTGTCCCCCAGGTGCTGCCGAGGGGATGCAATCCCCATGTACGTCCTCAATTCCTGTCCTCGTGGACACTCTCTGATCCTTCCTCTGAGTCTCAATTAGCAAGAAGCAACACTTGTGGTTCTTAGAAATGCATATGCTGATTCTGACCAGTAGTCTCAATCATAAAGGCCAGCTGGCAGCTAAAACTGAACAGAAAAGCTACTGATTTTCATGAAAAACACTGGAATGTAATATCTTTGAGACCTCTACCCTTCTGTCAAAGTTGATCAGTGGGTTTACAGGTTACTGAAAGAGACTGACAGATGGCTGAACAGGCACAAAGAATGATCATACATTCTCAGGCTAAAGACCATGATTAACTTTTGAAAAACAAAGTTCAGTGTACCTGGATAATCTTATCTCCACTAGTGATTTGTAAGCAACGTACAGAATAACATGCAGCATGAATTATGTATTGGTGATGCACATCTAGAAACTTTTCCAGCATTATGAACTTCTAAACTTCTGTTTTTGATAGCATCCTCCTCCACACAGCAGCAAATTCAAGTCAGCTAAAGAGATAAGCAGCTTGTCTAGTTTTAAGTTGCTTTTCTTTCCTCTTTCCTGTAGCTACTTCATCAGTTAGAAAGCTCATGGAAAAAGGGCATTACTAGGAGAGATTGACTAAGTGAGAGAAGGAAAGAGCAAAATGCAAACACAGCTGATCCTCAGTGAATTGAAACTTCCCCCAAAGAAAGGTTGGACTAGATGATCCCTGAGGTCCCTTCCAACGTGTGATTCTGTGAAATAGATATGTGTACTTCTAGCTTTGCTTCTTGGGATTCTTCTTTCTTATGCATCATATGCTAATTATCTTACCAGTCAGCCTGCAACATTTGATTTGGCAGTTTTCCTGCTTCTTGCTTGTAAATTAACATCAGAGAAGACATAAGGTGACATTATTAATGAAAATGTATCCACAGGTGTCTTTCCAAAGAGAGCAGAACTAGCGTATGAAACATCCCACTTTCAGGTTTCCTTTTAATGCACTTATATTTAGCTCTGAACCCCACCAATTTGCATAGGCCAGAGGATAAAAGCAGTAACAAACATCTCAGCTGGTTCTGAATTTCCCCCACAGACAGAATTATATATCTGCTGTTCCTTTCTGTGCGTGTTTCTCTCAGAAAGCAGGCAGCATGGTGTTTGCATGTTGCTCTTGGTTCTTTTTAGTGGCATCCCAAGTTGTGCCTGACAAAAAGATGATTTCCCAATAAGCTGAGACATGGTAGGTGGGATTTCTCTGAGCAAAAGTGTCTAGAGCTGAGAAAGAGGGACTTCATCAGAAGTAAAGGCCTGAAATGAGATGAATTGTGGCCTAACAAGCTATTTAGCTCAGTTGATGTTTGTTCTGATGAAGCCCTCATCATGACCACTGGGTGCTAGAGCAATGAGGAGGAACCACGGAGGAGATATCAGCAATGTCACAGGCGGTTGAGAGGGAACGAAGGAGGAAGGATGAGCTTTTTTTCCCTCTTGATGTGTATGTACATGCCTGTCTTATCCTGCACCTAGAGTAAATTAGTCTTATTTGCTCAATAAATGGGAGGCATCACACAGCAATAAAGCTGAAAGATGGATGCAAACAGAGGAGGATGTGCAAGAAGATCAGCTCAAAGTGGATGTGATGTTTGAGGAAAAAGTGCATTTTTTTTTTCCACAGACAGTTAGGAGGTACCTTTTCACCAGGCAGTGACAACATGTAGGACAACAGCTAGGCTGATTTGCACGTCTAACTTCAGTAAATATAGCAACAAGGGTGGGTAGCTGTTAGATGCTCACTGCTCTTCAGGTGATGAAATGTGGGCTTACCAGTCTGTCTGCAGTGCCTTGCTTTTGAAAGCTCAGTGTATGCATGTTCATAGCAGCATGGAGTCAATTATTTTTCGGTCTGTCACAGTGTTGTCCCTTAGCCCACAATACATAGACAAGCATTCATTATCTGGTGCTCTATTAGGCATGCTTTCTCCAGTTTACTGTTTTGATGGTTATTCTTTACTTTCTAAAAGATTTACTTCTGGTTTTATCTGCTACAATTTGCTACTTATGACTAACCAAAACTTTTAATAAAAAAAAATGTTTTTTCTTAAAGAAGCAAATTTACTGAACTGCTTCCCCAAACAAAGATTCAAGCAAATGAAAAGAAAAACACCTTTGACTGAGAAACTGAAAATGTCAACTGCAAACTCGACTGCTTTTATTTTTTTCCACTCTTGCCTGAGTATTCCACTTCTGAGCATTTTTTTTTTCTCATTTTCAGCTGTAGAACAATAAGGAATCTGTGGCTTTTATTTTTTTCTACTAAAAAAAATTCTCACCAACTCTTGCAACCAAATTATGGCTTCAAAACAACCCACTTATAATCTAATTTGCATGAGTCCTTGTTGTGGTTCAGCCCCAGTCAGCAACTAAACACCACGCAGCTGCTCAGTCACTCCCTCCACCCCTCTGGGATGGGGGAGAGAATGAGAAGAGCAAAAGCAAAAAAAGAAAACTTGTGGGTTGAGATAAGAACAAATTAATAATTATAATAAAACATTAATGATAATATTGATTATGATAATAATAACAATAATGATAATATAATGAAAAGGAAAAAAAACAGAAACACAAACAATACAACTGCTTACCACCCACCAACCGATGCTGCCCATCCCTGAGCCGTGATTGCTGCCTCCCTCCCCTGGCCAGCTCCTCCCAGTTAACATACTGGGACATCATGACATTACATATCCCTTTGGCCAGTTTGAATCCGCTCTCTTAGCTGTGCCCCCTCCCCTCCCTTGTGCACCTGGCAGAGCATGGGAAGCTAGAAGGGGCCTTGACTAGTACAAGCACTACCCAGCAACAACCAAAACATCTGTGTGTTATCAACATTGTTTTCATACTAAGTCCAAAGCACAGCACTATGCCAGCTAGAGTGAAGAAAATTAACTCTATCCCAGATAAAACAATGACAGTATCCACCCCTTATTCCATATCATTTACATCATGCTCAGGTCCCATACTATCCAATACAATATCAACAACCCCTACCTGCCTTCGCATCCTTTAATGGAATATACAGATTTCATTTATCATTGCCCTAGTCTATGGACCACCCCTGTAAAACGTCTGTGAAATGTCCATTGAGCTCATTTAGTCAATGACTTTGGGTTCCATCTAATGTATGATTCTTTCAGAGAGGTGCTGTGTGTGATGCTGGATTGTTGCATGCTGAAGTCAGACCTCGTTCCACCACCGCTGCACTGTTAGTCCTTGTTCTCTCACCGCTGCACTTTGCTTGGTTCAATGAAAGTTCTTTTTTTTTTCATTAATTTGGGAGATTCCCACCATGATATCATTGATATGGCATATAGCAACCATAGTAGTGATGGCAGACAACATTATATAGCAAATAACAGCATATTATTCAGTTCATTGGCTGTTTTCACCCAAAATCAAATCCCCTTGAGGTACACACCGGACTCCTCCATCCTCCCACATCACCCACAAAGTGCACCCAGGTCCTCGAGCAAAAGCAATCCCACAAATGGGTTTGCCTTTGCCTGAGGCAGGTATAACTCAGACTGTTTTCCCCAGCATATTTTTTACGTGCACTACAGGGACTCTATCCCCTTCCACAGTATGTAGGATTTCTGACTGGGTAGGGCCAGCTCGGTTGGCAAATCTCCTCGTGTTGACTAACCAGGTGGCTTTTGCTAAATGTGTATCCCAGTGTTTGTATGTTTCAGCCCCCTCATTGCTCTCAGTGTAGTCTTTAACAGTCCACTGTATTGTTTGATTTTCCCAGAGGCTGGTGCATGACGGGGGATGTGATACACCCACTCAATACCATGCACTTTTGCTCAGGTGTCTATGAGGCTATTTTGGAAATGAGTCCTTTTTTCTGACTCAGTTCTCTCTGGGGTACCATGTTGCCACAGGACTTGTTTTTCGAGACCCAGGATAGTGTTCCAGGCGGCGGCAGCCATCCGGTGGTTGCTTCCACCATTGTAAGCACATGGCGCTTGCCTTGGTGGGTTTGTGGGAGTGTGTTGTAATCAGTCTGCCAGGCCTCCCCATATTTATGTTTCAGCCATAATACACCATACCATAGAGGCTTTAAATGTGTGGCTTGCTTGATTGCAGTGCACATTTCACATTCATGGACAAAAGTGCAATAACGTCCATGGTCAAGTCCACCCCTCGATCACAAGCCCATCTGTATGTTGCATCTCTCCCTTGATGTCTTTTTCAGTTGAAATATAGCATGCTTTGGACCCTCTGTATCCCCGACTCCAAAACCCTAGGGGTCGACCTCGGGTCTCCCCTAGTGCTTTCTGCCAGAGACTCCAGGTAGGACTATTCTCCGTGGCTGCAGTGTAGGGCACATTTTTTACATCTTGTCCTGCCCGGACTGGCCCAAGAGCTACTGCATGGACTATTTCTCGTTTAATCTGTTCAAAGGCTTGTCGTTGCTCAGGGCCCCATTTGAAATTATTCTTCTTCTGGGTCACTTGATAGAGAGGCCTTACAATCAGACTATAATCTGGAATATGCATTCTCCAAAAACCCACAACACCTAAAAAAGCTTGTGTTTCCTTTTTGCTAGTTGGTGGAGACATGGCTGCTATTTTGTTGATCACATCCATTGGGATCTGACGACATCCGTCTTGCCATTTGATTCCTAAGAACTGGATCTCTTGTGCAGGTCTCTTCACCTTACTTTGGTTTATGGCAAAACCAGCTTTCAGAAGGATTTGGACTATTTTCTCTCCATTCTCAAAAACTTCTTCTGCTGTGTTGCCCCACACAATGATGTCATCAATGTATTGAAGGTGTTCTGGAGCTTCTCCCTGTTCCAGTACAGCATGAATCAGAATATGGCAAATGGTAGGGCTGTGTTTCCACCCCTGGGGCAGTCGATTCCATGTGTACTGGACACCCCTCCATGTGAAAGCAAACTGTGGCCTGCACTCTGCTGCCAGAGGGACTGAGAAGAATGCATTAGCGATATCACTTGAGGCATACCACTTGGCTGCCTTTGACTCCAGTTCATATTGAAGTTCTAGCATGTCTGGCACAGCAGCACTCTAATGGTGGAGTGACTTCATTCAGGCCACGATAGTCTACTGTTAGCCTCCTGTAGGGGAATAGACAGTGATTGGCCACCGGAAGATCACGGGCTGTGACATAAAGATAGACTCCTCCCCATAGGAGTGGCAGGAACAGGAAGTGAAAGAGCAATATAAGCGTGTGACGCAGTTAAATAAACGGACATTTTGTATCAATCATATTGATGTCTGTGCATCACTGTCCCCAGGGTGGGTAGAGCCTTGTGTCCCAGAGATATGCGGCCCAAGATAAGTTCTCCCATAGAAGCGCACGGCAACAGCCTCCACTCTCCATTACACTTCCGGACTGGCCATATGGGACTGTTAAAGGGTGAGTGGGTCTTACTGATCATTCCTTGGTTCTCCAGTCGAGAAATGAGCTCATGGATAGGAATCAGGGAGTCTCGGTTGGTGCGATATTGCCGCCGATGCACTGTTGTGGTGGTGATCGGCACCTGTTGTTCTTTGACCTTCAGTAACCCCACAACAGAAGGGTCCTTCGAGAGGCCAGGCAAGGTAGACAGCTGTTCAGTTTCCTCCACCTCCAAGGCAGCTACACCAAAAGCCCACTTGTAACCTTTTGGGTCCTTGAAATACCCTCTCCTGAGGTAGTCTATGCCAAGGATGCACGGAGCCTCTGGGCCAGTCACAATGGGGTGCTTTTGCCACTCATTCCCGGTTAGGCTCACTTCGGCCTCCAATACAGTTAGCTCTTGGGATCCCCCTGTCACTCCAGCAATGCTGATGGGTTCTGCCCCTATATAGTTTGATGGCATTAGGGTGCACTGTGCACCAGTGTCCACTAAAGCTTTATACTCCTGTGGGTCTGATGTGCCAGGCCATCGGATCCACACAGTCCAGTAAGCCCGGTTATCCCTTTCCTCCACCTGGCTGGAGGCAGGGCCCCTCTAGTTCCGATCATGGCATTCACAACTCCCTTCTTGTAAATGCGAATCAAGAGTCTCTATTAAGCTTTAGAAGTAAAATCAGCACTTCTGCTCCTCTGTCTGGTGAATTGCTTACTGGAAATTGGAGCAGCAGCTTTCCTGGAGGAACCGCCATGAGTGCCTGTTTTTCCTTGCAGCTCATGTACCTGTGCCTCTAGGGTCGACGTAGGTTTTCCGTCCCACATCCTCATGTCCTCTCTGTGGTCACGCAGGTAGAATCATAGGGTGGCCCGTGGTGTGTATCCCTCCTTTGAGCCAAAGGACGCTTACTCCTAACAGCTGAGAGACTACTCCGTAGAGTTTGGGAATAGACATATCTTCTTTGAGTTGCTGGACCTCTTGGGAGAGTTTCTCCATCAGCTGAGACGAGGGAGGAAGAGAGTTTTGCTTCATAATTCCCCGAGTCTATTAATCGTGTCCACCACTGTTAGTGCCTCATCATTTCTTCAGGACATTACTGCCAATGAGTTTGAATACGAGGATGGTGCACTCTGTACAAACTTCCGCCACATGGGTCGTGTGTGCTGGGCTTCATCTTGACCTTTGAATGACTGCTGATCGTCTAGGTCATGGCTAGTTCTCTCAGGTACTGGATACCTTTCTCCATGGTCATCCATTTTCCTAGGCGAAATAGAATATCTTCTTTAAAGGGATACCTTTCCTTCACTCCAGACAGGAGTTGCCTCCAGAGGCTGAGGGCTTGTGGTTTTTTTCCAATTGCTTTGTCAACGCCCCCTTCCCCAGAAAGGCATCCCAGTTGTTTGGCTTCTTTTCCCTCTAGTTCCAGGCTACTGGCCCCATTATCCCAGCATCGGAGCAGCCAGGTGGCAATTTGCTCCCCTTGACGACAGCCGAAATCTTTTCACATATCTCGCAACTCACTCAAGAACAGGGATCGGGTGGTCTCTGTTTCATTTATGACTTCTTCCTCCTCTTCTCCTCATGATGGCCCTGCTTCTTCATCATCCCTTTCTAAATGAGTTGACTTCCGCTTCCAAGATTTCTTCTTGTGTATGGGGTGACTGATACTGGCATGGGTTGGTTCTCTGGTTCAGCACCAGTGCATATTGTGGGGGTTTGAGTAGCCACAGTGCTTGTCCTGGGGGTTTGAGTGGCCACAGTGCCTGTCGTCAGGGCTGGATTGACTGCAGCGCCTGTCACTTTTCCTTTTAATCCAGAGACCTTCTCTTCCCCTTGGCAGCACTGAATACTCTTGAACAGGGCTCGGTATGCATGGGTCAGGCCCCAGCACATTGCTGTGATCTGTGTCTCTCTGGAGTTCCCAGCACAACATACCTTCTCCAAATATTCTACTAGTTTTTCAGGATTCTGCACTTGTTCGGGGGTGAAACTCCAGAACACTGGGGGTGCCCACTGCCCTAGGTATTTGCCCACACTATCCCGCATACCCTGCCACTCGTAACTATCAAGCCTTGGGGCAGATCTCTGGATGATATTCTTAAGTCGCTTTCTAACCTTAGTCAAAACCAAAACAATGTCCCCTAAAACTAACAGTAAGTATATCTTAACTACCCAAGGATGTTCAAGATACAAAAATGTTGTTGCAATAAGGGTGGAGAAATCACAGAAGAAAGTATCAAAGATACCATTCCATATTTCCTCCATATAAAATCTCTCATAGGAGGAGGTATAATTGATAATCGCCTCAACAAGGTGGTATCCAAAGTACAGTAATGGTTCCAGCAAAAACCCCAAATACCAGATAAACCTGAAAACCAGTGTTTGCATAACAACTCTCTTAGGCAAAACATTACTAATCCCAGCAAAACACAGCAAACTGAACAACCCAACACCAATCTTTGACACAAACTGCAAAAATGAGAACATGGTGCTGTGACCAGAAGCTGTTTTTACCTCAAACCCTCTGAGCCCCATGTTGGGTGCCAAAAGAGACTGTTGTGGTTTATCTGGCAACTCAACCCCACAGAACCGCTCGCTCACTCCCCCACTGGCGGGATGGGGGAGAGAATCAGAAGGGTAAAGCTCGTGGCTTGAGGTAAGAACAGTTTAATAATGAAAATAAAGCAATAACAACAACAGCAACAATAATGCAGTGGAAAGGAAAAGAATGAGAGAGGTCCGAAACCCAGGCCAGGGGTGGTGAAGGGGGAATGAACCACTAAAACAAGATGCACGTGATGCAGCCACTCACTGCACTGGGGACGATAGCTGAAATATAAATATGGGAAGGCCTGGCAGATTGATTATATCACACTTCTACAAACCCACCAAGGCAAGCGCCATGTGCTTACAATGGTGGAAGCAACCACCGGATGGCTGGAAACATATCCCGTTCCCCATGCCACCGCCCAGAACACATCCTTGGCCTGGATGTACAAGTCTTATGGCGACATGCACCCCAGAGAGAATTGAGTGAGACAACAGGACTCATTTCTGAAATAACCTCATAGACACCTGGGCCAAAGAGCATGGCATTGAGTGGATGTAACACATCCCCTATCATGCACCAGCCTCTGGGAAAATCAAACAATACAATGGACTGTTAAAGACTACACTGAGAGGAATGGGTGGTGGGACATTTAAACACTGGGATTCACATTTAGCATAAGCCACCTGGTTAGTCAACACGAGGAGATTTGCCAATCGAGCTGGCCCTGCACAGTCAGAACTCTTACGTACCTTGGAAGGGGATCAAGTCCCTGCAGTGCACATAAAAATATGCTGGGGAAAACAGTCTTGGTACTTCCTGCCTCAGGCAAAGGCAAACCCATTTGTGGGATTGCTTTTGCTCAAGGACCTGGGTGCACTTGGTGGGTGATGCGGGAGGATGGGGAAGTCTGTTTTGTACCCCAAGGTGATTTGATTTTGGGTGAAAACAGCCAATGAACGACATCGCATAATGCAAACTGCTATATAATATTGTGTGTCATCTCTTATGTGGTCGCTATATGCTATATCAATGATATCATAGTACAAATCTCCCAATTCATGGAAGATGAACTTTGATGAAACAATGCAAAGTACAGCAGTGATGGAACAAAGACTGAGTTTGGTATGCAGCAATCCAACACCACACACCTTCTCTCCGGCCCTGAAAGACAGATATGACGGAGCCCAGAGTTATGGAATGGGTGAACACAATGGACATTTTTGTGGACATTTGTGGATGCTTTACAAGTATGGTCCATAGACTAAGGGAACGATATCTGTGTATTATGTCAAAGGATGGGAAGGGGAGGGGTTGTGGTTGGTAAGGTTGTATTGGATAGTATGGGACCTGGGTATGACTTAAATGGTATGGAATAAGGGGTGGAGAACATATTGGTTTTGGCTGGGGTAAAGTTAATTTTCTTCACTGTAGGTGGTATAGTGCTGATGGCACATTGATGTTTTAGTTCTTGTTAAGTAGCGGCTAAGTGTCGCTAAGTAGTGCCTGTAGTAGTTAGGGATCTTTCCAGCTTCCCATGCTTTGCCATGGTGCACAAGAAGCCGGGAGGGGAGGGGCCAATTAGCTGTGGGGAGCTCACAGTCTGTGGGGGGCTCCATAAGCAAGAAGCAGTTCCCACGATGTGGGGCTGGGAGCGCTGGTGGCTTGCTGCACTTTTTGCATAGTGCCTGCTTCAGTGGGTGAAATCCCTGCTTAGCATCCCTAGAAAGGGAAAGAGAAAAGAGACGCAAGGCCCAGGCCTGGGAATCACTGCAGCATGGGAAGGACAGCATGCTGTGATACCCAGGAGCAGGTGGCAGAGTAGGTTTCCTCTCTGGAGGGATTTCATTGGTGTGCGTTGGCTTTGACTGGTTAATTAAACAGATACCACATCTTCATGCTCATAGAAAGTAGTGTGTCACTTTAAAGGAAGGGCTGAGAAGTCCTGTCTTGTAGCACAGATGGAGTTCATATGGATAGCTAACATTGCTGCAAAATATGAGAGATTATTATGAATAGGACATCAAATGATATAAAATACCATTTAGAATAATTATATTATCATATTTTTGTATGAAAATTATTTTCCAGGCAAATGTCACCTGTTTGGAGAATTTGAAAACAACTCTAAATACATCATTCTGTATGTCACAGAACAAAATGATTTTAAAGTTTAAAACTCATTTTTTTAGAAGAGTTATTTATTTCAAGTAGGTGGAAATTTTCTTCCTCTCCCCCAGCCCATAGATTTCAGTAGCTATTCACCTCTCACAATTTTAATCTAGCCTGTTCTTTAGAAACCAATTGCAACCTTTAAAGTAGTTATCTATTTTCAGTGGAAATCTTCACATCCTGCTCTTTAAGCTGCTTTTTCAAACGCTTAATAAATTGACTCAGGTTGTAGCGTTAGTAATAACACTTAATAGTGTTAGGCTTTCATGAAATGGTCTGAACCTCAATTCTCTTTTTACCCTTTCTTTTGTCCACTGATCCTTGCATTTTTGCAGAAGTTCAAGAATTGCCCATTCAAGAGGAACAAATGCCTTTTTTCTCCCACAACAGAATTTGGGAAATTTGCCAGATAAATGGGGATGAGGAGGGACATGTAAACAGGGTCAGCTGAAGTAGAACTGGATCTCAAAAGAGCAGTAAATACTTAGCTCTCACAAAGTACTTCTCTTGGCAAGAATAATCTCTTCAGGGAGAGAAAGAAGAAATCAGAAGGTGACTTTCTGTTACTGAATTTACCTCCTGCTGCTACTTTACAATCAAAGTCTGCAGTGAATTGGAAGTTTTTGAAAACTGGGTAGGGTATCACAAAACCGCAGTGTGCTCTTGTCCTGGTTTCAGCTGGGATAGAGTTATATTTCTTCATAGTAGCTAGTATGGGGCTATGTTTTGGATTTTTGCTGGAAACAGTGGTGATAACGTGGAGATGTTTTGGCTGTTGTTAAGTATCACTTACACTGTTCAAGGACTTTTTCAGCTCCCCATGATCTGCCAGGCGCACAAGAAGCTGGGAGGGGACACAGCCGGGACAGCTGACCCAAACTGACCAATGGGATACTCCATGCCATATGACGTCATGCTCAGTATATAAATCTAGGGGAAGAAGAAGGAAGGGGGGGACGTTTGGAGTAATGGCGTTTGTCTTCCCAAGTATCTGTTATGCATGATGGAGCCCTGCTTTCCTGGAGATGGCTGAACACCTGCCTGCCCATGGGAAGTAGTGAATGAATTCCTTGTTTTGCTTTGCTTTCGCACGCAGCTTTTGCTTTACCTATTAAACTGTCTTTATCTCAAACTATGAGTTGCCTCACTTTTACTCTTCTGATTCTCTCCCCCGTCCCACCAGTGGGGAGTGAGCGAGCGGCTGCGTGGTGCTTGGTTGCTGACTGGGACTAAACCATGACAGCTCTGTAGACACGCTCCTCGTAGAAGTGTTGGAGATGAGAGGTAGCCTCAAAGGACAGGAGATCAGGTTTCATAAACTCTGGAGTCTGCCCAAGCGCCTGGCTGAGACTCTGGAGCTGCTGGCTGAGAAATGTGTTGGGATGATGTGGCTCAGGGCATTAGTAGTTTCCTGGTGGAGAGCCCTCAACATAGAGGAAGAAGGGGCAATTCCTCAGGCTGCATTTGATTGCAAGTTTCTACAACCCTAGTGCCCATAAGATGGAGACTCAGGAATGCAGTATCAGATGAGGAAAATTTGTATTAGGATGACTGTATCCTGGATCATAAGAATATAGGGACACCACAAAAGAAGCAGGTGTCCTGAAAAAAACTTTGTGGTCTTGTAGGTACTCAATTGCATATAGGTACCCCACGTTGTCACTAAGAGGGCAAATGCAAACCTGAACATCTAGGCAGGGGAATTATCAAATACAGCAGGGAAGCAATGTTTCTTGGTGTGTTATGAAACCATTAGTGGAAGATGGTATCCAAGTGCTGGTTTCCACACTTCAAAAGGGGATGTGGGTGAATGAGAAAGCATTCAGAAAAAAATATAAGTATGATTTAGAGTAGGAAAAACTTGTCTCACCGTGACAAATTTAAGTACTTCAATCTATTCAGTTTATCCAGGAGTAGATTAAGAGGTGAATTGATCATATCTATGTTGGGAAGAGATTTTAGAAAACAGAGAATTCTTTAATTGAGTAGAGAAAAGCTTAATGAGATTTGGTAGTTTTAAACAAAGCTACTGTGAACTCAGAGTAGGAATATGGCAAACATGTTTTGACTGCGAAGATAATTAGCCACTGAAGCAGTTTAACTGGGTATATGGAAGACTCTGTCACTTGAAAATGAGCTAAACTATTATTTAAACTCAATTAAGTGCTTGGTGCAGACATAGCTAGCAAGGTTTTGTGGTCTGGTTTTGTGGTCTGGCACATCAGATTAGATGGCTATGCCAGCTGGAGTGAAGAAAATTAACTCTATCCCAGCTAAAACCATGACAAAAGTGAAACATAAGGATGGAGGTTTTACAGAGTGCATGTGCTGGTTTTGGCTGAGAAGGGGTTAATTCTTCTCACTGTGGGGGTCGGCTGCCTTTCCAGCTTCCCCCGCTCTGCCGCGTGGCGGGGGGGCTGGGAGGGGCAGGGCCATGGTGGGGACGGCTGACCCTGACTGGCCAATGGCAGGTTCATTCCATACCATGTGACACCATGACCAATATACTGAGGGGGGGCAGTGGCAGCGCGGAGGCGGCGTGGCGTCGGGTCGGCAGGCAGCGAGCGGCTGCGGCGCGTGCAGTTTGTTCCAGCGGTTTGTTCCCCCTCTCCCCTCCCTTCCCCCTCCCCCGGGGCTTTGCGCCTCTCGTTGTTCTCCTTTACATTGCATTTCTACTGTTGTTTCTTTTAATTTTAATTATTAAACTGTTCTTATCCCAACCCACGAGCGTTACCCTTCTGATTCTCTCCCCCATCTACCGGTGGGGAGTGAGCGAGCGACTGTGTGGGGCTGAGCTGCCGGCTAAACCACGACAGTCTTTTTGGCACCCAACGTGGGGCTCAAGGGTTGGAGATAACAACAGCTGCTGGTCACAGCACCATGTTGTCCTTTTTGCAGTTGGTGTTAAAAATCGGTGTTGGTTTGTTGAGTCTGCTGTGTTCTGCTGTGATTAGTAATGTTTTGCCTACAAGATTTGTTATACAAACACTGGTTTTCAGCTTTATCTGGTATTTGGGGTTTTTGCTGAAACCGTTACTGTACTTCGGATACCACCTTGTTGAGGCAATTAGCAATTATACCTCCTCCTCTGAGAGATTTTATATGGAGGAAATACAGAATAATACCTTTGCAACTTTGTTCTATGTCGTCTGTGCCTTTGTTACAACAACGTTTTTGTATCTTGAACATCCTCGGGTGGTTAAGGTGCACTTATTGTTAGTTTTTCGGCATGTCGTTTTGGTTTTGACTAAGCAACTTAAGAATATCACCCAGAAATCTGCCCCGAGGCTTGATAGTTACGAGTGGCAGGGCATGTGGGATAGCATGGGCAAATACCTAGGGCAGTGGGCACCCCCAGTGTTTTGGAGTTTCACCCCCGAACAAGTGCAGAATCCTAAAAAACTAGTAGAATATTTGGAGAAAGTATGTTGTTACGCTGGGAACTCCAGAGAGACACAGATAACTGCAACATGCTGGGGCCTGACCCATGCATACCGAGCCCTGCTCAACAGTATTCAGTGCCCCCAGGGGGAAGAGAATGTCTCTGGATTGAAATACAAAGTGACTGGCACTGTAGACAATCCAGCCCTGACCACAGGCACTGCAGCCACTCAAACCCCCACAACAAGTACCGGAGCTAGCTCAGAAAATAAACCCGTACCAGAATCAGTTGCCCCCATACACAAGACGAAATACTGGAAGCGGACATCAACTCGTTTAGAACGGGATGATGAAGAACCAGGGCCATCGTGGGGAGAGAAGGGAGAAATAATAAATGAAATAGAGACCACCCGATCCCTGTCCTTAAGCGAGTTGCGAGATATGCGAAAAGATTATAGCCATCGTTCAGGTGAGCACATTGCCACCTGGCTGCTCCGATGCTGGGATAATGGGGCCAGTAGCCTGGAACTAGAGGGAAAAGAAGCCAAACAACTGGGATGCCTTTCTGGGGAAGGGGGCGTTGACAAAGCAATAGGGAAAAAACTACAAGCCCTCAGCCTCTGGAGGCGACTCCTGTCTGGAATGAAGGAAAGGTATCCCTTTAAAGAAGATGTTACATATCGCCCAGGAAAATGGACAACTATGGAGAAAGGCATCCAGTATCTAAGGGAATTGGCTGTGTTTGAGGTGATTTATGGTGACCTGGACGATCAACGGTCATCCAAAGATCCAGATGAAGCCGAGTGCACACGACTCATGTGGCAGAAGTTTTTACGGCGCGCACCATCTTCGCATGCAAACTCATTGGCAGTGATGTCCTGGAAAGATGATGAGACACCAACGGTGGCAGAGGTGATAGATAGACTCCGGGATTACGACACAAATATCTCTTCCTCGCTTGTCTCTGCTGTGGAGAAACTATCCCAAGAGGTCCAGCAACTCAAAGAAGATCTGTCCTACTCCCCACCTCGACAGAGCAGTGTCTCAGCTGTTAGGAATAAGCGTCCTTTGGCTCAAAGAAGGAGATACACACCACGGGCCACCCTATGGTTCTACCTGCATGACCACGGAGAGGACATGATGAGGTGGGATGGCAAGCCTACTTCGACCCTACAGGCACGAGTACATGAACTGCAAGGAAGAACAGTCACTCAGGGAGGCTTTTCCAGGAAAGCTGCTGCTCCAGTTTCCAGCGAGCAAGTCCCCAGACAGAGGAGCAGAAGTGCAGATTTTATTTCTAAGTGTAATAGAGGGACTCCTGATTCACATTTACAGGAAGTGAGTTGCTAATGCCATGATCAGGACTAGAGGGGCCCTGCCTCCAGCCGGGTGGAGGAAAGGGATAACCGGGCTTACTGGACTGTGTGGATCCGATGGCCTGGCACGTCCGACCCACAGGAGTATAAAGCTTTAGTGGACACCGGCGCACAGTGCACCTTAATGCCATCAAACGATATAGGGGCAGAACCCATCAGCATTGCTGGAGTGACAGGGGGATCCCAAGAGCTAACTCTATTGGAGGCAAAAGTGAGTCTAACTGGGAATGAGTGGCAGAAGCACCCCATTGTGACTGGCCCAGAGGCTCCGTGCATCCTTGGCATAGACTACCTCAGGAGAGGGTATTTCCAGGACCCAAAAGGTTACAAGTGGGCTTTTGGTGTAGCTGCCTTGGAGTCGGAGGAAACTGAACAGCTGTCTACCTTGCCCGGTCTCTCAAAGGACCCCTCTGTGGTGGGGTTGCTGAAGGTCAAAGAACAACAGGTGCCAATCGCCACCACAACAGTGCACCGGCGGCAATATCGCACCAACAGAGACTCTCTGATCCCCATCCATAAACTCATTCACCAACTAAGGAGCCAAGGAGTCATCAGTAAGACCCGCTCACCCTTTAACAGTCCCATATGGCCAGTCTGGAAGTCTAATGGAGAGCGGAGGCTAACAGTAGACTATCGTGGCCTGAATGAAGTCACTCCACCATTGAGTGCTGCTGTGCCAGACATGCTAGAACTTCAATATGAACTGGAGTCAAAGGTAGCCAAGTGGTATGCCACAAGTGATATTGCTAATGCATTCTTCTCAATCCCTCTGGCAGCAGAGTGCAGGCCACAGTTTGCTTTCACATGGAGGGGCGTCCACTACACCTGGAATCGACTGCCCCAGGGGTGGAAACACAGTCCTACCACTTGCCATGGACTGATTCAGACTGTACTGGAACAGGGAGAAGCTCCAGAACACCTTCAATACATTGATGACATCATTGTGTGGGGCAACACAGCGGAAGAAGTTTTTGAGAAAGGAGAGAAAATAGTCCAAATCCTTCTGAAAGCTGGTTTTGCCATAAAACAAAGTAAGGTGAAGAGACCTGCACAAGAGATCCAGTTCTTAGGAATGAAATGGCAAGATGGTCGTTGTCGGATTCCAATGGATGTGATCAACAAAATAGCAGCCATGTCTCCACCAACTAGCAAAAAGGAAACACAAGCTTTCTTGGGCATTGTGGGTTTTTGGAGAATGCATATTCCAAATTACAGTCTGATCGTAAGCCCTCTCTATCAAGTGACCCGGAAAAAGAATGATTTCAAATGGGGCCCTGAGCAACGACAAGCCTTTGAACAGATTAAACGAGAAATAGTCCATGTAGTAGGCCTTGGGCCAGTCCGGGCAGGACAAGATGTAAAAAATGTGCTCTACACCACAGCTGGGGAGAACGGCCCTACCTGGAGTCTCTGGCAGAAAGCACATGGGGAGACCCGGGGTCGACCCCTAGGGTTTTGGAGTTGGGGATACAAAGGGTCCGAAGCCCGCTATACTCCAACTGAAAAAGAGATATTGGCAGCATATGAAGGGGTCCGAGCTGCTTCAGAAGTGGTTGGTACTGAAGCAGAGTTGCTCCTGGCACCCCAACTGCCAGTGCTGGGCTGGATGTTCAAAGGAAACATCCCCTCTACACACTATGCAACTGATGCTACATGGAGTAAATGGGTTGCACTGATTACCCAGCAGGCTCGAATAGGAAACACCAGTCGCCCAGGAATCTTGGAAGTGATTATGGACTGGCCAGAAGGCAAAGATTTTGGATTATCACCAGAGGAGGAGGTGACACATGCTGGAGAAGCCCCACTGTATAACAAACTGCCAGAAAATGAGAAGCAATATGCCCTGTTCACTGATGGGTCCTGTCGCCTTGTGGGAAAGCACCGGAGATGGAAGGCTGCTGTGTGGAGTCCTACACGACAAGTTGCAGAAACCGCTGAAGGAGAAGGTGAATCGAGCCAGTTTGCAGAGGTAAAGGCCATCCAGCTGGCCTTAGACATCGCTGAACGGGAAAAGTGGCCAGTGCTCTATCTTTATACTGACTCCTGGATGGTGGCAAATGCCTTGTGGGGCTGGCTGCAGCAATGGAAGCAAAGCAACTGGCAGCGCAGAGGCAAACCCATCTGGGCTGCCACATTGTGGCAAGATATTGCTGCCCA
Source organism: Phalacrocorax carbo (assembly GCF_963921805.1). Taxonomy (NCBI): domain Eukaryota; kingdom Metazoa; phylum Chordata; class Aves; order Suliformes; family Phalacrocoracidae; genus Phalacrocorax; species Phalacrocorax carbo. The sequence continues at coordinate 852,214 of NW_026990257.1, read as the reverse complement.
GGTAGAGAACCTGGTTGTGAAGGTACAGCATGTGGATGCTCACATCCCCAAGAGTCGGGCCACTGAAGAACATTGAAACAACCAGCAGGTAGATCAGGCTGCCAAGATTGAAGTGGCTGAGGTGGATCAGGACTGGCAGCATAAGGGTGAACTATTTCTAGCTTGGTGGGCCCATGACACCTCAGGCCATCAAGGGAGAGATGCAACATACAGGTGGGCTCATGATCGAGGGGTGGACTTGACCATGGATATTATTGCACAGGTTATCCACGAATGTGACACATGTGCTGCAATCAAGCAAGCGAAGCGGGTAAAGCCTCTGTGGTATGGAGGACGATGGCTGAAATATAAATATGGGGAGGCCTGGCAAATTGACTATATCACACTCCCACAGACCCACCAAGGCAAGCGCCATGTGCTTACAATGGTAGAAACAGCGAGCAGCTGGCTGGAAACATATCCTGTCCCCCATGCCACTGCCCGGAACACTATCCTGGGTCTTGAAAAACAAGTCCTGTGGCGACATGGCACCCCAGAGAGAATTTAGTCAGACAACGGGACTCATTTCCGAAATAGCCTCATAGACACCTGGGCCAAAGAGAATGGCATTGAGTGGGTGTATCACATCCCCTATCATGCACCAGCCTCTGGGAAAATTGAACGGTACAATGGACTGTTAAAAACTACACTGAGAGCAATGGGAGGTGGAACATTCAAGCACTGGGATACACATTTAGCAAAAGCCACGTGGTTAGTCAGCACGAGGGGATCTGCCAATCGAGCTGGCCCTGCCCAGTCAGAAATCCTACATACTGTGGAAGGGGATAGAGTCCCTGTAGTGCACACAAAAAGTATGCTGGGCAAAACAGTCTGGGTTCTTCCTGCCTCCGGCAAAGGCAAACCCATTCGTGGGATTGCTTTTGCTCGAGGACCTGGGTGCACTTGGTGGGTGATGCGGGAGGATGGAGAAATCCGATGTGTGCCTCAAGGGGATTTGATTTTGGGTGAAAACAGTCAATGAACTGAATGGCACAATGTGAACTGCTATATAATACTGTGTGTCACCTCTGTGTTGTATCAATGATATCAGAGTACGAGCCTCCCAACCCATGGAAGATCAACTATGAAACAAGCCGTGCAGCAGTGATGGAATGATGACTGACTCGGTATGCAGCAACCCAACGCCACACACCATCTCTCCCACCCGGAAAGACTGATACAACAGATGGAGCCCAGAGTCATGGACTGGGTGAACTCAATGGACATTTTAATGGACATTTTACAGGGAAGGTCCATGAACTAAGGGAATGTTTTCTGTGTATTATGTCAAAGGATGGGAAGGGGAGGGGTGGTGGTTGGTACGGTTGTATTGGATGGTATGGGACCTGGGCATGGTGTAAATGGTATGGAATAAGGGGTGGAGAATGTGCTGGTTTTGGCTGAGAAGGGGTTAATTCTCCTCACTGTGGGGGTCGACTACCTTTCCAGCTTCCCGCGCTCTGCCCCGTGGCGGGGGGGGCTGGGAGGGGCAGGGCCATGGTGGGGACGGCTGACCCTGACTGGCCAATGGCAGGTTCATTCCATACCATGTGACACCATGACCAATATACTGAGGGGGGGCAGTGGCAGCGCGGAGGCGGCGTGGCGTCGGGTCGGCGGGCAGCGAGCGGCTGCAGCGCGTGCATTTTGTTCCAGCAGTTCGTTCCCCCTCTCCCCTCCCTTCCCCCTCCCCCGGGGCTTTGCGCCTCTCGTTGTTCTCCTTTACATTGCATTTCTGTTGTTGTTTCTTTTAATTTTAATTATTAAACTGTTCTTATCCCAACCCACGAGCGTTACCCTTCTGATTCTCTCCCCCATCTACCGGTGGGGAGTGAGTGAGCGACTGTGTGGGGCTGAGCTGCCACTAAACCACAACAGTGCACCAACAAATTGTGGACCTTGTAGCCACAGGGTATGGTGAATGCTAGAATATAGAGTGACCTAACCACTTATGCTCTTAGCTAGTCCTACAACTTCTTTCATTGCAGAAGCACGGTTTGGGCTCAGGAACTGCTTTGTTTTCAGCATCATGATACTGTACTTTATGGGGAAAGCAGAAAACCAGTTTGTTTTCTACCTTAATTAGTCTAATGATAGCTGGTTTTGAGACACAGTTGAGAACTAAATCTTGTTGCTTGGGCTGAGGCCCTTTAGAGAGAGGACTGCCCATATTCTGCTTACCCACCTCTATACTAGGCTGTTGGATAGGAAATAAATAACCAAGCTCACCCAACATGATGCATCCATATAGCAAGTGTTTGCAGTACTGATTTCTCCACGTCTAGGAAGCTGACCTGCAAGGCTCTCCCATCTGCTACTGCTCAGCAGAAGAGAAGAAATATATGTTATCTCCCCATCAGCTATGTTTTGACCTTGCTGATGACTTCCGAGATGGATATTTTGTCAATTCAGACTCTGGTACATATTTTTCTGGAGGCTTTTGCTTCCAGCCTTGCCCTTTTTAATGAAAGCCATGTCTTGTGTCTCACACAAGGAAAATTCCAATACTTTACATAGATTCCTTGATAATTTTGGCAGAAGAACTAATGATTCTTTTACACGCTTAAATTGAGACTATGTACAGTGTAACCTCCTGTAAAATCAGTTTTCCATTAAGCAACTGAACCCTGAAGATAAAGTTACCAGCTCAGGCTCAACATCATTCTTTGCTCTCTATCCATCTCCCCCCAGCCCTGTTTTTTTCCGTTAGTCTCTTCTAGGTGATTGTCTCTGTTTCTGCAGTAGTCTCACTTAGTCATGAAAGTGTCAGGTTCTTCTCTAGTTTTTGCTGGTGAAATTCTCTGGAGTTCAGTGAGATGAAACCAGATTTATACCAACATAACTAGTATCACAAGGTGACCATAATGCTCTTTCCCAAGCTCAGCATAAGCTCATGTCAGAGCTGTGCTTTCTTCTTCATTATCTCACTTATACTCCACATGGCATCTTTCCTATCTGAAAATAGCTCCTAACTGAGCTATGCCTTCACAAGAGTAGATGGAGAAAGAATTTTGCAAGTCTAATAATAAACTAGAAAAAGGCTGTGTCTTCCGAGGATTTGGGATCATTTGAGAAAGTCTATAGGTCCAGCTATTAGCTCAGATTGGAAAGTAATATTGTTTTTAAAAGTCTTTTCATTCAATTCATTAATTTAACTAGAAATTCATAGTTATTGATAAATCTTGCTATAAATCAACATTCTAGAAAAGAAGGCATAGGATGAGTTACTTCAGTGCAGAGAAATTACTTTAAATAAATATTTTTCACTCCTAAATCTCAGCTTGCTTTCTCAGTATAAAACTTTTTTCCTTAAAATTAGGTCACTGTCTAAGCATTTCAATATGATGGAGTTTTAATGATGCATTCTATTATTATTAGCATTTCTTGATTTTGAGTCTTCTGTACAATTTTAATTATGCATTTTTAGCTTTTCTTCCAGTCATAGCATCTATTCTAACAGCCAGAGAACTATCTTTCATACAGTTTCTTTAGAGCTTCAGTTGCCAATGCAAACAATCAGGTTTCAAGAAGGACGTGATGATGCAACACATGTACTGTAAAACAATTCAGAAAAAGGTGACATTGTAAAAATCCAGTAATTTTTAAATATGGCTAAGAATTGCAGCATAAATTTTCCTGGAAAAATAGCAGTGCTTTTCCCATTACAGAAGAAAATAGATATAACTTTGTCTCTATTTGCACTCCTGTGGTCAGTACTTTTAATCATCTTTGCAGTGACAACTGTAGAAAACCTGGAAAATTCTGTGAGTTTTTAAACTCAAGTTCTGCACAACTGTCTGAAGGCTGCTGATTTCCTGGTAACCATGCGGGCTGATGATGGGTCATAACAAGTAGGTCATGTAGGAGCCCCAAAGAGTATGTTTCCACAGGTTGACCTACAGAGTCCAACCTTGGCGATTGATGCTCAAGAAGTTCCAAAGCCTTTGTGAAAGTACCATAGAACAACCTGTACTTAACAGTCATAAAATGGTCAAAAACCCAATATCATTCTGTAGTTAACCCAAGAGTCTTGTCACTATCTGAAAATCACCTCAGTAATATCAGCAAAGCATTGAGTCATCTGAGTCTAAAAAAATACCTCAACCCATCTCCTTCAGAAAGAACTGATGTTCTATGCTTAGACTAGGGCCTGGATTTGGTGGTATTAGAATTTCACATGTGCTTTTTGCGAGTTTTTATCTGATAATAGAGGAAATCCATGCAGCTGCCCAACGTTATGACATTTCTTCCATTTGTGCTGGAAATAGAAAGTGGCTCTCTTTCATGTCCAGATGCTACTCATCACTATGAGAAAAAAAAAAACAAACATCAGAATTAACCTAATTGCTATTCTCATAAAAAAGGCCACAGGGACAAAATTGCTGCTGGTGGTTTGCCTTGCTATTTGTGCACAAAAAAGTACACTTTCCTTATTTCTTTCTGAGATATACCTGACCAGAGGGCATAGGTAGGAATTCTGTTGCCAAATAAAATTATTAAGGTTGTTTCCTAAAATTTAAAGGAAAAAAATACATCTTTAAGGAAAATATATTATTGTATGACTTACTGGTTGTGGAACTGCAGTAAATACTATAGACATAGCTAGACAGGCAGAGAACAACTGCATTCTGCTTTCATTCCCTTAGCCTGAAGTTTCATATGAACATTTTATAGCTGATTCATCTAAACTGTAGGTTTTCCTTCAGTTTTCCACACAGCAGAAACCCTCTTTCCCAGCTGAGTCTCCTGTTTAAGCCACTGTGTCATCTTAGACACAGTTTCTGAAGAAAAAAGGTGCATGAACAATGACCACTGCACTAGAAACACTCCTTCATCAGCTCTGGTGAATGTATTCAAGAGATAAAGAACTTAACTCCAGTGTACCTCCTACAAGTGATTCTGTATTTGAACAGCCCCTTCACCTGTTGTTAGACCCAAAGGGTGATGAAAAGGCAAAGAATAATGAGAAGCTGCTGCAGATGACTCATCTCTTCTACCAGAAGCTAGAACAGTATAACAAACCAAAGGTGTCCAATGCACAGCTGACCCCAGGTGGATTCATCTTCAATCTTGAGCATTATCATAGAATCATAGAATGTCCTGAGTTGGAAGGGACCCACAAGGATCATCGAGTCCAACTCCTGTCCCTGCACAGGACAACCCCAAATTCACACCATATCTCTGAGGGCATTCTCAAAGTGCTTCCTGAATATCGTCAGGCTTGGTGCCATGACTACCTCCCTGGGGAGCCTGTTCCAGTACTCCACCACCCTCTGGGTGAAGAACCTTTTCCTAATATCCAACCTAAACCTCCCCTGGCGCATCTTCCTGCCATTCCCTTGGGTCCTATCATTGGTCACCAGAGAGAAGAGATCAGCACCTACCCCTCCTCTTCCCCTTGTGAGGAAGCTATAGATTGCAATGAGGTCTCCCCTCAGCCTCCTCTTCTCCAGGCTGAACAAACCAAGTGACTTCAGCTGCTCCTCATATGGTTTCCCCTCTAAACCCTTCACCAACTTCGTGGTCCTTCTCTGGACACTCTCTAGTAGCTTTATATCCTTAATGTACTGTGGTGCCCAAACCTGCACACAGTACTCAAGGTGAGGCCGCACCAGCACAGAGTAGAGCGGGGCAATCACCCCCCTCGACCGGCTAGCAATACAGTGCTTGAATTATGTACGTTAATTGTATCTTTACAATACAAGTTTTGATTTGGGTGTGGTGGTTATGAGAACCATCATTTAAAAAAACAGGTAGGGGCAAGACCATACATTATTTCAACTAATCCTACCTATTAGAGAAAGAAAGATATTTGCTTGCTCTGCTGTTGCTATTTTGTAAACTCACTTAAAAAGCTCTTTTCTGATTTGGGCATTTATGTCAATGTGGTTAAAAAAGCCCTACAGTAGCATGAAATACAAGGGCTACACTAGAGGTGGAAGCTTTCTGAAAAGTCCTATACCTACAGCCTAAGATATTATTTCTTCTGGAACAAAAATAACAATATTCCTACTCATATGCATGAGCTGGAGTTTACCTATAAGTAACTATTGTATAAAAACTACTGGAGTAACTTACACAGATCACTAACCCCTCACACATACTAATCTTTCCCTCTGAAACTATAAATTAGAAACATAGCTAAATACCTGCATTTTCTTTAAAATGTGGGTGCACAGGGAGGAGTTTAAATGCATAAGAAAGCCTTCCAACTGGTCTATTGAAAGACCAGATGTGCAGCCTGCAATTTTCCCCATAAAATATAACTAAAAGTGGGTGTGAAGAATTAGAATGTGGCTCTGGCTTTAGAAGTTCCTTTTAAAAAAGTAAGCTTTATTTCCCACCGTTGCTGTACGCTTCTATGGGAGAACTTATCTTGGGCCGCATATCTCCGGGACACAGGGCTCTACCCACCCTGGGGACAGTGATGCACAGACATCAATATGATGGATACAAAATGTCCATTTATTTAGCTGCGTCACACGCTTATATAGCTCTTGTGCTTCCTGTTCCTGCCACTCCTATGGGGAGGAGTCTATCTTTCTGTCACATCCCATGATCTTCCGGTCGCCAATCCCTGTCTATTCCCCTACATCCCACCAATGATTTGATAGTTAAAATTCACATTTCATTTACAATAATATGTTATACACACACAGATGCAGCCTGTCATTTTACATATGGGTTTTATGAGGTTACAATGGCAATAAAAAAACAACCCACAGTTTTCCTGAAAAGGGAACAGTGCTCCTTGCAAAGTTTCCTCTCTCCAGGCACAGCAGCCATGAAGAATGGTGCTTGGATTATGTCATATCAATGGTTAATTTCAAATGTAGAAGTTGATTAACTTTGACTCATAGCATATAAGGCCACGACCAATTTATTCAGAAAAAATCTTGCTGTTTAGCCAAAGACTATACCAAGCAATCTTGTACTTGATGTGCTTGTGATAAACATTCACATGACAAGGTTGTTTGGTGTACAGCAACTGGAGGGGTTGTCATAGCAACCTGCGCATGATGCCCATAAATCTGATGTATAGTTATCCTTGCTGTATATGCAAAAAAGCACAAAGCCAACTCAAGCAGTTTAATTTACAGCATTGACTGTCTCCAAAAGAAAAAAAAAATAATTCTAAGGTAATAGACTTCTTTGGATTCTATTCCTTCACAAGGAGAGGACTCCATGAGCTGAGACAACCTATTCAAAACCAAAAAGACTTTTAAGATAATTATTATGGTAGGAACTGCAGGTCATCATTAATACTGAGAAAGAAAAAAAAAAGAGCTCTCTTGAAAATCTCTGCTCAACTATACTGATTGCCTTCTGTTACTCACACAAACAGCTAAGTGAAAAAAAAAATCCAAACACACTCTTTTTTATTTTGCTTTTGATTTTCAGAAATGATGAGGTGAAACCTTGAATCACCTGTCAAGTAGGCCATGACAAAATGCCCTCCTTTCCATAAAAAGTCACCAGAATAAGAACAACCTATCTTTCTCTACAGTTCTCTCTCATTCAAATACAGGATAAAAATTAAGAGAAAGGTAAAAAGACCACTCATTTCTGATGGGTAAAAAAGGTTGTTCTGGAGATAATAAAGACAATAGATGAAGAAGTAGATGATCAGGGCTTTTTAGGAACTAAGACATCAAAACTTTCTGTTTGGCCAAGTTGCTTAAATTATGTGCCTCAGTCTCCCTACCTGTATAGCAGGGATGCCTTATCTCCATTCTCAGGAATAACATATCACCCCCTTTAGAAAGAAATAATGCTTGGAAGAATAGAGATTTTAGAGTAAAACCACTTGCAGAGAGTAAGTGAGGAGCTCTGGACCATCCCCATCAGCACTGAGGAGAGCCCTGGTGGAAATCCTCCCCTGCTGGGGCCCCTCTAAGCCATACAAGGCTGCACCCACATGAAATACATGGGCACCAGGCAGTAACAGCAACAACTTTGTCTTGTAGCTACACCTAAAGTGCTGAAAACCACATACCTGGGTAATGGGGTGTGATGAGTGCCAAATGCCTCCAAAGCATTTGGGACTCTCCTCTGGAGGATGCAGATATTTATTATTACTTCCAGATGCATAAATATTAATGAGTCAAGGGTCCTGGGCATAACCAAACCAAGACGTTCCTAGGTGCACAACAGGAGAACATACTGCTCAGGATCACATTCCTGCTCCAATGGCCAGGCCTTTTGCAAGGAGCTGCTTCAATAAAAATAGAAGATACTTCTAAATATGCAAAATATTTCTCCAAAGTTTTCTAGTGTGTAAGACTGACATGATACAACATATCATTTATCTCCCAGGGACAACTGCATCTATTTTCATCTAGAACTGCTGTTCTATGACTTCTTGTCATGGAAATAAATATCTAGATATATAGATAAACTCAAAAGTATAGTGTAAATTACAGAAGGAGGAAATAAAAGCACAACTTTAATGGTGAGAAATGGGGTGTCCTGAACACAGACACTTCTGGAACGTGATTCATCCCAGCCTCAGAAGGGTGCTCAGCACAGTCAGATGATCACTTTCTGGAAAAGCATATTTCTGTCTGTTGGCATACAGGGATGCTGGGATGACTACTGCAAATTTAGATTTTGAAAGATCTAAAGAGGAGTAATCTAAGCTAACCATAGGTGTCTACAGTGCAGATGTCTACATGTGAGCTAGATATCCAGTATCCCACTATGTTCAGGGAGACATAGACAAGGCAGTTAATAGGCATTAGGGCAAAATTCATTTCATCCTTGAGTTGACTTTTGGTTAGATGAATCACTTCCTAATTTCCATTTACTGCTTTGAGTAGATTTTCATTCATAATAGAAGTCTAGATGACTAGTTCATGTGTAGTCCCTTTCAACGTGTACCCCTAAAGCTAGGTAAAACTGATCTCTCAAGAAAAATCCTTTCTTTTTTCACCCAGTATTGAAGCCTCAGTGACATCTGGGCCTCCCCTATTCCTTCCTCCAGGTAAGTGATTTCTCAAGGATTCCTTCTTCCAAAAAACCTTCATTATGCAACACCACCCTTTAAAGTGCCAAGTTGCTGTGGTGTCATGATTTTAGTGAAACAGGGTGTTTCCACAGGGACTGTCATCTTATACTGAGAAAACCTGCTACTTTGCCACTACCAAAAACTTTTAGAGAATCACAAAGTCTCAGTCCATGTGGTCTCACACAGCATAATAAAATGCATTCCCAGGAGTGTGATCCAGCTTTGGTTAACTTGATACATGCACCACATAAATGGCAAAACCCAAGCTGGTCATCCTGGGCTCCCTTTGTAGGTGGGGAAGGCTGAGTGGGTGAAAAATCACTTTGGGGGCATGATTCATCTGACTGATTTCAGATGTATTTCAGGATGAAATGAATCACATCCGGAAAGATCTCTATAGGGACCGCAGAGTGACTAATGCAGAAGTAAACACCTACATGACAGACAGTCAAGAGACAATGCCTTCAATGCATAGCATGCCCTTGGAACTTCATGGAAGATGAACATGATTTTTGTGTGTCCTTACAGCCTAATGACACAGTGCTGTGGTTCAGCCTCAGTTGGCAACTAAACAGAACGCATATGCTGTGAAGGAAATTAACTCTATCCCAGCTAAAACCATGACACACGGCAATCAAGTAGGAAATTGCTCACTTCCAGATAGGTTTTATGCAGAACTGTGCTGGTTTTGGCTGAGAAGGGATTAATCCTCCTCCCTGTGGGGGATCGGCTACCCTTTGAGCTTCCCAGGCTCTGCTGTGTGGCAGGGGGGATGGGAGGGGCAGGACCATGGTGGGGCGGCTGACCCCGACTGGCCAATGGCATGTTCATTGCATACCATGTGACACCATGACCAGTATATTAAGGGGGGGCAGTTTTAAGGCTGGGGGAGGCGTGGTGTTGGGTTGGCAGGCGGTGAGTGGCTGTGTCGCATGCGGTTTGTTTCAGCAGTTCATTCCCGCCCCCACACCCTTCCTGCACCCACCTGGGTTTTGCGCCTCTCCTTGTTCTCCTTTACATTGCATTTCTGTTATTGTTTCTTTTAATTTTAACTATTAAACTGTTCTTATCCCAACCCACGAGCGTTACCCTTCTGATTCTCTCCCCCATCTACCGGTGGGGGAGTGAGCGAGTGACTGTGTGGGGCTGAGCTGCCGGCTAAACCACAACAGTCTTTTTTGTGCTCAACATGGGGCTCAAGGGTTGGAGATAATAACAGCTGCTGGTCACAGCACCATGTTGTCCTTTTTGCAGTTGGTGTTAAAGATTGGTGTTGGTTTGTTGAGTCTGCTGTGTTCTGCTGTCATTAGTAACATTTTGGCTACGACGTTTGATATACAAACACTTTTTTTCAGCTTTATCTGGTATTTGGGGTTGTTACTGAAACCGTTACTGTACTTTGAATACCACCTTGTTGAGGCAATTAGCAATTATACCTCCTCCTCTGAGAGATTTTATATGGAGGAAATACAGAATGATATCTTTGATACTTTGTTCTATGACGTCTCTGCCTCTATTAGAACCTTTTTGTATCTTGAACAACCTTGGGTGGTTAAGGTGCACTTACTGTTAGTTTTTGGGCATGTTGTTTTGATTTTGACTAAGCAACTTGAGAATATTACCCAGAAATCTGCCCCAAGGCTTGATAGTTACGAGTGGCAGGGCATGTGGGATAGCATGGGCAAATACCTAGGGCAGTGGGCACCCCCAGTGTTTTGGAGTTTCACCCCCGAACAAGTGCAGAATCCTGAAAAACTAGTAGAATATTTGGAGAAAGTATGTTGTTGTGCTGGGAACTCCAGAGAGACAGAGATAACTGCAACGTGCTGGGGCCTGGCCCATGCATACCGAGCCCTGTTCAACAGTGTTCAGTGCCCCCAAGGGGAAGAGAAGGTCTCTGGATTGAAAGGCAAAGTGATTGGCACTGTTGTCACTTCTAGCCCTGACGACAGGCACTGCGGCCACTCAAACCCCCAGGACAAGCACTGTGGCTACTCAAACCCCCACGACAGGTACTGGAGCTGGCTCAGAGAATCAACCCGTACCAGTATTAGTCGCCCCCATACACAAGATGAAATCTTGGAAGCGGAAGTCAACTCGTTTAGAACGGGATGATTAAAAAGCAGGGCCGTCATGGGGAGAGGAGGAAGAAGTCATAAATGAAATAGAGACCACCCGATCCCTGTCCTTGAGCGAGTTGCAAGATATGTGAAAAGATTTTGGCCATCATCTAGGTAAGCAAATTTCCACCTGGCTGCTCCGATGCTGGGATAATGGGGCCATTAGCCAGGAACTAGAGGGAAAAGAAGCCAAACAATTGGGATCCCTTTCTGGGGAAGGGGGCATTGACAAAGCAATTGGAAAAGGGACACAAGCTCTCAGCCTCTGGAGGCAACTCCTGTCCGGAGTGAAGGAAAAGTATCCCTTTAAAGAAGATGTAACATATCGCCCAGGAAAATGGACAACTATGGAGAAAGGCATCCAGTATCTAAGGGAATTAGCTGTGCTTGAGGTGATTTATGGTGACCTGGACGATCAACGGTCATCCAAAGATCCAGATGAAGCCAAGTGCACATGACCCATGTGGCGGAAGTTTGTACGGAGTGCACCATCTTCGCATGATAACTCATTAGCAGTAATGTCCTGGAAAGACGATGAGACACCAACGGTGGCAGAGGTGATTGATAGACTCCGGGATTACGAAACAAATCTCTCTTCCTTGCTCATCTCTGCTGTGGAGAAACTATCCCAAGAGGTCCAGCAACTCAAAGAAGATATGTCCTGCTCCCCAGCTCTACAGAGTAGTGTCTCAGCTGTTAGGAATAAGCGTCCTTTGGCTCAAAGGAGAGGATATACCCCACGGGCCACCCTATGATTCTACCTGCATGACCACGGAGAGGACATGATGAGGTGGGATGGCAAGCCTACTTCGACCCTTGAGGCATGGCTACGTAAGATTCAATGAAGAACAGTCACTCAGGGGGGTTCTTCCTGGAGATCTGCTGCTCCACTTTCCAGTGAGCAGGTCCCCAGACAGACGAGTAGAAGCACTCGTTTTATTTCTGAGCTTAACAGAGAGACTCTTGATTCACATTTACAGGAAGTGAGTTGTGAATGCCATAATCAATAATAGAGGGGCCTTTCCTCCAGCCAGGTGGAGGAAAGGGATAACCGGGCTTACTGGACTGTGTGGATCCGATGGCCTGGCACATCAGACCCACAGGAGTATAAAGCTTTAGTGGACACCGGCGCACAGTGCACCTTAATGCCATCAAACTATATAGGGGCAGAACCCATCAGCATTGCTGGAGTGACGGGGGATCCCAAGAGCTAACTCTATTGGAGGCAAAAGTGAGTCTAACTGGCAATGAGTGGCAGAAGCACCCCATTGTGACTGGCCCAGAGGCTCAATGCATCTTTGGCATAGGCTACCTCAGGAGAGGGTATTTCAAGGACCCAAAAGGGTACAGGTGGGCTTTTGGTGTAGCTGCCTCAGAGACAGAGAGAATTAAAAAGCTGTCTACCTCGCCTGGCCTCTCAAAGGACCCTTCTGTTGTGGGGTTCCTGAGGGTCAAAGAACAACAGGTGCCAATTGCCACCACAACAGTGCACCGGCAGCAATATCGCACCAACAGAGACACTCTGATCCCCATCCATGAGCTCATTCACCAACTGAGGAGCCAAGGAGTCATCAGTAAGACCCACTCACCCTTTAACAGTCCCATATGGCCAGTCCGGAAGTCTAATGGAGAGTGGAGGCTAACAGAAGACTATTGTGGCCTGAATGAACTCACTCCACCATTAGAGTGCTGCTGTGCCAGACATGCTAGAACTTCAATACGAACTGGAGTCAAAGGTAGCCAAGTGGTATGCCTCAAGTGATATCGCTAATGCATTCTTCTCAATTCCTCTGGCAGCAGAGTGCAGGCCACAGTTTGCTTTCCCTTGGAGGGGCGTCCACTACACCTGGAATCGACTGCCCCAGGGGTGGAAACACAGTCCTACCATTTGCCATGGACTGATTCAGACTGTTCTGGAACAGGGAGAAGCTCCAGAACACCTTCAATACATTGATGACATCACTGTGTGTGGCAAACAGCAGAAGTTTTTGAGAAAGGAGAGAAAATAGTCCAAATCCTTCTGAAAGCTGGTTTTGCCATAAAACAAAGCCAAGTTAAGGGACCCGCACAAGAGATCCTGTTCTTAGGAATCAAATGGCAAGGTGGACGTCATCAGATCCCAATAGGTGTGATCAACAAAATAGCAGCCATATCTCCACCAACTAGCAAAAAGGAAATACAAGCTTTCTTGGGCATTGTGGGTTTTTGGAGAATGCATATTACAAATTACAGTATGATCATAAGCCATCTCTATTAAGTGACCCAGAAAAAGAAATATTTCAAATGGGGCCCTGAGCAACAAAAGGACTTTGACCAGATTAAACAGGAGACAGTTCATGCAGTAGGCCTTGGGCCATTCTGGGCAGGAAAAGATGTAAAAAACATGCTCTACACCACAGCTGGGGAGAATGGCCCTACGTGGAGCCTCTGGCAGAAAGCGCCAGGGGAGACCCGGGGTCGACCACTAGGGTTTTGGAGTCGGGGATGCAGAGGGTCCGAAGCCCGCTATACTCCAACGGAAAAAGAGATCTTGGCAGCATATGAAGGGGTTCGAGATGCTTCAGAAGTGGCTGGTACTGAGGCACAGTTGCTCCTGGCACCCCGACTGCCGGTGATGGGCTGGATGTTCAAAGGAAGCGTCCCCTCTACACACCATGGAACTGATTCAGCATGCAGTAAATGGGTTGCACTGATAACCCAGCAGGCTCCAGTAGGAAGCCCCAGTCACCCAGGAATCTTGGAAGTGACCATGGACTGGCCAGAAGACTTTGGAATATCACCAGAGGATGAGGTTACACGTGCTGAAGAAGCCCCACTGACGGAAAACCAGCGGGAGACAGGCACCATCCGATAATGATCATCAAATCTCGTTTATCGGCAATTAGCAAATATCTTTTATACCGTTCGTTAATTAGCTCATACATATTGCAAAAGCACAGCTCATCATTGGCTGGGAGGTAGATGCCAACTCCTCCCATGCTTCTCTCTTGTGTTCAGCCTTGCAATTAGCAGTTACTTGTTTCTCACACTCCTTTACCGGTCAACAACAGCTGGGCTCACACTCCCTTGTAAAACACCAGCTGGCCTCACATTCCTCTGTCGACCAACAGCTGGGCCCAAGGTTGCTCTAACTCTGAGCCTGCTTTTCTACTTCAATGCCCTCTTTCTGCTAGCCATTCCCGGGCTAGAGTTCCCCACATTTCCCCCTTTTTCTTTTGTTCCTTGAGAAAGGAACACGGCACTCATACTTCTTTCCATCATTTGTTGCATACATTGCGATATACAAGGGACATACATTAATATAATAATAAACAGTATAAATATTATTAATCCCATCTGCAAAATACTCTTGATCCCATTGCCAATGCCCCATCCATTAAACAAGCTGTTAAACCAATGCCATGGATCATCCTGTCTTACAGAGTCTACATCTAGTAATAAGTCAGATAATGCCTTTGATGTGGCATTTGTTTGCTTAGCTAGCCAACATCCTAGCTTGTTTAATGTCGTGAGGCTTTGAGCAGCACCAACTCCAGGAGCCAAGAAGGAAACAGCTATGATCTTTGTAGGATTCCAAAATTCAGCTGTAGAGTCACAGTTATCCTCAAACTTATGAGTGCTCCTTTCGCTTCTCATCTTTCTATGATGTTGATAAATCATTGAAGTGTTAGGGGTAAGAAACGTTAGGCGACCTATAGAGCAAGGCCCTCCCTTTATATGTGACGGGATGCCAGGCCAAGCCCGATCTCCACAAATTAAAAACAAACCTGCAGGTAGCGCAATAGGCATATTGTTAGAGCGTGATATATTTACAGAGGTATAGTTACACCAAGCAGTAGCATTAAGAGAGCCCGCAAGGGCAAGCTCTTGTGGTTCTGGGCCTACGGGGAGTACATCATCCCAGATATCATACTCAACAAACACCGAAGGGGCGTCACGCCACTTAAAGGGACGCTTCCGAGTTATATTATGCTGCTGTCGCAGCTCTGCTACGGACTGAGTAAAAGTCATAAAGGTTGCATTACTTAAAGGCACCCCAATAAGACATGTGACAAATGGGGAGTCGGGCGTTGCTAGGCTGGCACAAAAGCTAGTTGTATTCAATGATCTAGCTAGCGTGACCCAGATATTTTCTCGTGGGTCAAAAACGTTAGGCACAAGGGCAGTGCTACATACACTTAAAAGGGCTAATACCCATAATTTCTGTTCAGCAGAGCTCATTATCAGTCCGCCTTGTATTCTCGGTCGAAACCAGACCAAACCTCGGGCGCTATGCACCCTCTGGGACCTTTGTTCCTCCTGGACCGTGGTTATTCACTGGTGAGTGCTGTACAGCGCTCCTCTGGGTTTCCTTCCGCTGATCCCAACCGTTCGGGTGCCGCTTCGCCTGGTGCCGCGGTGGGCAGCTGTTCTGCGTCGCGCTGTGTGGGGGAGGTGGCGGGTCTGGCACATCTAGCTGGAATCCATTGCGGCCCTGTAGGGGTAGAAACACAGAGATACCCCCTCCCCCAATATAAAACCTCCACAGGCCCTGACCATACACCCGTACGCGGGTCTTTGTATTTGACCCAAACTCGGGGTAGCTCCCGTTCGTCTTTTTTCTGTCTATAGTGAACGATGACAGCAGGCACTCCCTCAGAGCCAAATACACACAAATAGTTTAACACAAACAGTGCTTTTACCAGCCGCTCTTGCAGGTCTTTTATATCTGCATACTTTTGAACATAGGTTTTCAGCAACCCATTAGCTCGTTCCACTATTGCTTGACCCGTTGGGTTGTGAGGGATACCTGCAATGTGTTGTACCGACGCACCCACGCAGGAGGGTTATCGTGTTCTGCAAATAGGCATAAGTGATTTAATACAAACAAAACTTTTGCACAAACAAAACTTTTGCCATTCCAACACCCTTATCTTCTCCCCCTTTTTCTTTTTGCACTGAGTAAGTGCACCCAAAATGTGAGTAGAACCATGGAGTATGGTGAGATCGATGGGGAGATCGGGGTCCAGGCGGTCTACTGCTCTCTGGACGATCTCGGAGCTAAGACGTTGTATCATAGTGTGTTGTTCAGCAGTCGGTCGGACCGGCGCGGCAGGGTCAGTGCCCTTTAACATTGGGCGAAGAACTGAGAGTCACTGATGCGCCACCCAAGATATTTCCATACCGGTGAACGTTGAACCTTCTCTGCTGCTATTACTAGGTCGTGTAGCTGGAGCTGTTGCTGTAAATATAATTCTTGCTGTGCTGAGAAAGGTTGTACTTGCGCAAACAAGATGTCATCCATGTAATGGTAAATTATAGTGTCCGGCCATTGCTGCCTCACTTCTTTCAATGCAGCATCTACGAAGAGTTGACACAGAGTAGGGCTATTCTGCATGCCGTGTAGCAATACTGTCCATTCGAAGCGTAAGTCAGGACCCTCTCTGTTGATTGCCGGTAATGTAAATGCAAACCGCTGGGTATCCTGAGGATGCAGCTTTGTAGTAAAAAAGCAGTCCTTTAAGTCAATAATTAGTAAATGCCAGCCAGTTGGTAGCATGGCTGGATTTGGAAGGCCAGGCTGTAAAGCCCCCATCGCTTGCATTTGCTGATTTACTGCCCGTAGATCATGTAACAGCTTGAGATGTCCTTGATCTAATTGTTCTTTTATTAATATACAGGCTTGTTGTAGACTTTCCCGTTTGAGCGGTCACTGCCCGACCCATACTGGCTCTTCTGTGAGCCATGTCAGTGGGATTGGGAAAGTCCATGTGGCAGTGACCCTCTTTGGTTACTGTTGAGAGTTTTTGGCTGGACCCAATGGGGCGAGAGCGGCACAAACTTGTTGCTGAACGTGTACCATTCCCTGCCCAACTTCCCTCAATGCTTCAACTAACATAGCTCGGGGGCCGGGAGGTACCCGACTCATGCGTTCAAGCATCACCTCAATGCCTGCGTCTAGGGGAAGTGTAATTAAAATGCTTTTAGTAGCATGGTTGGAGTTTGCCATAACACATTGACGCAGCAATGGGCCCTTCATAAAAATTTTCCAATCAAGAGGATTATGGTGTGCTAATAAATTTTGATTGTTAGCAGGGTCCGGTTGATAGATGACAGGGAAAGCCTGAGCTAACAAATCGGCAGTCTCTAGGTCCCCGTTCTGTAATGCCTCTAACCCGATTTTTCGCCAGTCAACCTGGCTGCGCACAGCAGGCACAGAACGGTGACTAGACAGCGTGCTCGGCTTATTTTCCTCCACCGGAGAGACTACATCACATAAATTTTCAATATCTTCACCTCCCTTTCCCAAGCTTATTCCTCCTCCGCTAGTTTCTACAGATGTAGATTTATCAGGGGCGGGAGGAGGGGGAATAAGGGGTTTTCGAGGCACGACAACTGGGATCCCTGAGAAGGGAGGAGAGAGATTGTCTAAGCCAATTCCAATCTTTCCAGCATTGGGGTCACAGTTGTCTAGCCGATCAGAGGCGGCTGTTGCTAATCTTTTTTCAGTTTTATATTTTTTCATACAGTTAATCACTTCCCGCCAAGGTTTCATTAACTTTTCCGCTGGCTTATTGTCATCTATCACCAAATCCCACAAACAATCATCATAGGCTCTCCCTTGTTTTATTCCCATATAAAAGGGGATCCCTCCTGTATCTTTAACCTTAGTCATAGCTGCTCGAGCAACTCTCATCGCTTCTCTACACTTCTCTGGTCCCAATAAAACCTGTGCCTCCGTTCTAAAGAACGCTCCCAGCCCTAACAGTTCATCCAAGGTAACGCCTTGAAGGGGATCTCCCGGTGCCCTCTGGGTTGCAGCTGACGCCTGTGCCTCAGCTTGCCAGTGAGCCTCCCACAGCAATCTTTGGTGTGGCGAAAAAATCAACTCGGCGAGCCCTTTAATATCGGCAGGCAACAAGACATGTGCAGTGAACAGATAGTCCAGCATTTGTCTTACAGGCTCACTCGATACTCCGAACTGACTAACAGTAGACCGTAACTGGGACAATAATTTCCAGTCTAACGCAGTCCCCCCATATTTATATTTCAGCCATCGTCCCCCATACCACAGAGGCTTTACCCGCTTCACTTGCTTGATTGCAGTGCATGTTTCACATTCATGGATAGCCTGCGCAATAGCATCCATGTTCAAGTCCACCCCTCGATCTCGAGCCCACCTGTATGTTGCATCTCTCCCTTGATGGCCTGAGGTGTCATGGGCCCACCAAGCTAGAAATAGTTCACCCTTATGCTGCCAGTCCTGATCCACCTCAGCCACTTCAATCTTGGCAGCCTGATCTACCTGCTGGTTGTTTCAGTGTTCTTCAGCAGCCCGACTCTTGGGGACGTGAGCATCCACATGACATACTTTCATAACCAGGTTCTCCACCTGGGCAGCAATATCTTGCCACAATGTGGCAGCCCAGATAGGTTTGCCTCTACGCTGCCAGTTGTTCTGCTTCCACTGCTTTAACCAGCCCCACAGGGCATTTGCCACCATCCAGGAGTCAGTATAGAGGTAGAGCACTGGCGACTTTTCCCCTTCAGCGATGTCTAAGGCCAGCTGGATGGCCTTTACCTCTGCAAACTGACTCGAATCTCTTTCTCCTTCAGCATTTTCTGCTACTTGTCATGTAGGACTCCATACAGCAGCCTTCCATCTCCAATGCTTTTCCACAAGATGACAGGACCCATCAGTGAACAGGGCATATTGCTTCTCATTTTCTGGCAGTTTGTTATACAGTGGGGCTTCTTCAGCACATGTCACTTCCTCCTCTGGTGTGTCATGGTTTTAGCTGGGATAGAGTTAATTTTCTTCACTCTAGCTGGAATAGTGCTGTGCTTTGGACTTAGTATGAAAATAATGTTGATAACATACCGATGTTTTAGTTATTGCTAGGTAGTGTTTATACTAGTCAAGGACTTTTCTAGCTTCCCATGCTCTGCCAGGTGCACAAGAAGCCAGGACAGGAGGGGACACAGCTAAGAGAGTGGATTCAAACTGGCCAAAGGGATATTCCATATCATGTAACATCATGCCCAGTATGTTCAATTGCCGGGGCAGGGAGGCAGCAGTTGCGGTTCGGGGACGGGCAGTGTCAGTCTGCGGGTGGTGAGTGGTTGCAATGTTTCTGTTTCTGTTTTTTTCCTTTTTAAAATTTTCTTTCCCATTTTAATATATTATCATTATTGCTATTATTATAATCATTATTACTATAATTATATTTACTGTAATTATTAAACCATTCATATCTCAACCCACAAGTTTCTTTTTTTGCTTTTGCTGTTCCAATCCTCTCCCCCATCCCACAGGGGTGGTGGTGGAAGTGAGCGAGCAGCTGCATGGTGTTTAGTTGCTGACTGAGGCTGAATCACGACCGGTGATATTCCAAAGTCTTTGCCTTCTGGCCAGTCTATAATCACTTCCTAGATTCCTGGGCGACTAGGGTTTCCTACTCGAGCCAGCTGGGTCATCAGTGCAACCCATTTACTCAATGTAGCATCAGTCGCATGGTGTGTAGAGGGGACGTTCCCATTGAACATCCAGCCCATCACCGGCAGTCGGGGTGCCAGGAGCAACTGTGCCTCAGTACCAGCCACTTCTGAAGCAGCTCGAACCCCTTCATATGCTGCCAATATCTCTTTTTCAGTTGGAGTATAGCGGGCTTCAGACCCTCTGCATCCCCAAATCCAAAACCTTAGAAGTAGACCTTGGGTCTGCCCTGGTGCTTTCTGCCAGAGGCTCCACATAGGGCCATTCTCCCCAGCCACGGAGTAGAGCACGTTTTTTACATCTTTTCCTGCCAAGACTGGCCCAAAGGCTACTGCATAAACTATTTCATGTTTAAACTGTTCAAAGTCCTGTTGTTGCTCAGGGTCCCATTTGAAATCATTCTTTTTCCGGGTCACTTGAGAGGTCTTACAATCAGACTGTAATCTGGAATATGCATTCTCCAAAAACCCACAATGCCCAAGAAAGCTTGTGCTTCCTTTTTGCTAGTTGTTGGAGACATGGCTGCTATTTTGTTGATCATATACATTGGAATCTGACGACGACCATCTTGCCATTTTATTCCTAAGAACAGGATCTCTTGTGCGGGTCCCTTAACTTGGCTTTGTTTTATGGCAAAACCAGCTTGCAGAAGGATTTGGTCTATTTTCTCTCCTTTCTCAAAAACTTCTGCTGTTTGCCACACACAGTGATGTCATCAATGTATTGAAGGTGTTCTGGAGCTTCTCCCTGTTCCAGTACAGTCTGAATCAGTCCATGGCAAATGGTAGGACTGTGTTTCCACCCCTGGGGCAGTCGATTCCAGGTGTACTGGACACCCCTCCAAGGGAAAGCAAACTGTGGCCTGCACTCTGCTGCCAGAGGAATTGAGAAGAATGCATTAGCGATATCACTTGAGGCATACCACTTGGCTACCTTTGACTCCAGTTCGTATTGAAGTTCTAGCATGTCTGGCACAGCAGCACTCTAATGGTGGAGTGAGTTCATTCAGGCCACAATAGTCTTCTGTTAGCCTCCACTCTCCATTAGACTTCCGGACTGGCCATATGGGACTGTTAAAGGGTGAGTGGGTCTTACTGATGACTCCTTGGCTCCTCAGTTGGTGAATGAGCTCATGGATGGGGATCAGAGTGTCTCTGTTGGTGCGATATTGCTGCCGGTGCACTGTTGTGGTGGCAATTGGCACCTGTTGTTCTTTGACCCTCAGGAACCCCACAACAGAAGGGTCCTTTGAGAGGCTAGGCAAGGTAGACAGCTTTTTAATTCTCTCTGTCTCTGAGGCAGCTACACCAAAAGCCCACCTGTACCCTTTTGGGTCCTTGAAATACCCTCTCCTGAGGTAGCCTATGCCAAAGATGCATTGAGCCTCTGGGCCAGTCACAATGGGGTGCTTCTGCCACTCATTCCTATTTAGACTCACTTTTGCCTCCAATAGAGTTAGCTCTTGGGATCCCCCGTCACTCCAGCAATACTGATGGGTTCTGCCCCTATATAGTTTGATGGCATTAAGGTGCACTGTGCGCCGGTGTCCACTAAAGCTTTATACTCCTGTGGGTCTGATGTGCCAGGCCATCGTATCCACACAGTCCAATAAGCCCGAGTATCCCTTTCCTCCACCTGGCTAGAGTTGGGCCCCTGAAGTCCTGACCGTGGCATTCGCAACTCACTTCCTGTAAATGTGAATCAAGAGTCTCTGTATTAATCTCAGAAATAAAATCAGCACTTCTACTGCTCTCTCTGGGGACTTGCTCACTGAAATCTGGAGCAGCAGCTGCCTGAGTGATTCTTCTTCCATGCAGCTCATATACCCATGCCTCTAGGGTTGAGGTAGGCTTGCCATCCAACTTCCTCATGTCCTCTCTGTGGTCACACAGGTAGAATCATAGGGTGGTCCGTGGTGTGTATCCTCTCCTTTGAGCAAAAGGACACTTATTCCTAACTGCTGAGAAACTACTTCATAGAGGTGGGAAGTAGGACGTATCTTCTTTGAGTTGCTGGACCTCTTGGGAGAGTTTCTCCCCAGCAGAGATGAGCAAGGAAGAGATATTTTCTTCCTAATCCCAGAGTCTGTCAATCATGTCCACCACTGTTAGTGCCTCATCATCTCTCCAGGACATTATTGCCAATGAGTTGACATATGAGGATGATGCACTCTGTACAAACTTCCGCCACGTGGATTGTGTGCACTGGGATTCATCTGGATCTTTGGATGACTGTTGATCATCTAGGTCGCTATAA
Organism: Phalacrocorax carbo; assembly: GCF_963921805.1. Lineage (NCBI taxonomy): Eukaryota > Metazoa > Chordata > Aves > Suliformes > Phalacrocoracidae > Phalacrocorax > Phalacrocorax carbo. The sequence goes on along the minus strand of NW_026990257.1, from coordinate 830,316 downwards.
ATCACCTCAAGCACATCTAGTTCCCTCAGGTACTGGATGCCTTTCTCCATGGTCATCCATTTTCCTAGGTGATATAAAATATCTTCCTTGAAAGGATACCTTTCTCTCACACGGGACAGGAGTCGCCTTCAGAGGCTGAGGGCTTGTGCCCCTTTTCCAATTGCTTTGTCAATGCCCCCTTCCCCAGAAAGGGATCCCAGTTGTTTGGCTTCTTTCCCCTCCAGTTCCCGGCTAATGGCCCCATTATCCCAGCATCGGAGCAGCCAGGTGGCTATTTGCTCTACTAGACGACAGCCAAAATCTTTTTGCTTGTCTCTCAACTCACTCAAGGATAGGGATTGGGTGGTTTCCATTTCATTTATGAATTCTTCCTCCTCTTCTCTTAGTGATGGTCCTGGTTCTTCATTATCCCATTCTAAATGAGTTGACTTCCGCTTCCAATATTTCTTCTTGTGTATGGGGGCAACTGATACTAGCATGGGCTGATTCTCTGATTCAGCCACAGTGCCGGTTGTTGGGGTTCGCGTGGCACCACAGTGCCAGTCACTTTGCCTTTCGATCCAGAGACCATCTCTTCCCCTTGGCAGCACGGAGTACTGTTGAACAATGCTCGGTATGCATGGGCCAGGCCCCAGCACATTGCAGTTATCCGTGTCTCTCTAGAGCTCCCAGGGCAACAACATACTTTCTCCAAATATTCAACTAGTTTTTCAGGATTCTGCACTTGTGCAGGGGTGAAACTCCAAAACACTGGGGGTGCCCACTGCCCTAGGTATTTGTCAATTCTATCCCACGTGCCCTGCTACTTGTAACTATCAAGCCTTGGGGCAGATCTCTGGATTTTATTCTTAAATTTCTTTCTAACCTTAGTCAAAACCAAAACAACATGCCCCAAAAACTAACAATAAGTATGTCTTAACTATCCAAGGATGTTCAAGATACTAAAAGGTTGTTGCAATAAAGATAGAGACATCATAGAAGGAAGTATCAAAGATACCATTCCATATTTCCTCCATATAATATTTCTCAGAGGAGGAGGTATAATTGCTGATTGCCTCATTAAGGTGGTATCCAAAGTACAGTGACGGTTTCAGCAAAAACCCCAAATACCAGATAAAGCTGAAAACCAGTGTTTGCATAACAGATCTCGTAGGCAAAACATCACTAATCACAGCAGAACACAGCAGACTAAACAACCCAACACCAATCTTTATCACAAACTGCAAAAACAAGAACATGGTGCTAAAACTGAGCCCCACATTGGGTGCCAAAAGAGACTGTTGTGGTATAGCCGGCAACTTGGCCCCCCACTGCTGCTTTCTCACTCCCCCACCAGCAGGATGCGGGAGAGAATCAGAAGGGTAAAATTTTAGGTTGAGCTAAGAACAGTTTAATAATTAAACTTAAAATAACAAAAACAACAACAATAATACAATGGAAAGGAAAACAATGAGAGGTGCAAAACCCAGGGCAGGGGGAAAGGAGGAATGAACAGCCAAAACAAACTGTACATGACACAGCCACCCATCACCCACTGCCAGCCCCAGAGCCACAACAACCCTCCAAACACACACTACTTGCCCTGGTTAATATACTGGTCATGGTGTCACATGGTATGGAATGACTATCCCATTAGCCATTTGGGGACAGCTGTCTTGGCTGTGGCCCTGCCCCTCCCAGCCTCTTGCCCATGTGGCAGAGCATGGGAAGCTGGAAAGGTCCCTAACTACTATAGGCACTACAGTGAAGAGAATTAACCCCTTCTCAGCCAAAACCAGCACAAGCAGTCACTGGGTCCATGACACAAATGTGAAACTGATGTTAGAAGTGAAACTGATATTAGATTTAAAACAGAGAGCGCTCCATTTTGGACAAGCATTTTTATTTGTAATGGTCAGACATCTCTGTGTAATCCTTTGCATTAAGGAGGATAGCTATATCTTCGTTGATATCCTGATGGCACCGAAGTCAAAAGAAATGTAATTACTTTCAGTTGGACCAGGATTTTACCTCTTTATGTTTGGCTATATTCTCTCTAATCTGAAAAGCCTTCAGCTACATCTTCTGCAGACTCAGCACCAGCTACAGGCACATGAATGGATTAATGTCTCCCAAGTCAAGCTGTCCTGACTTTAAAAAGCTGCAGACAGGGGCAATTTTCTCATGTGTTTTGCTGCCTGACTTTTAACACTCTGGCTGCTCATTTTTCACACTTGAGGACACAGAGACACAGGTTTGTCCCCAGCTGCCACTGTGCAACATGCTCAAACAGTGGAACAGGCTGCCGGGGGAGATGGTGGAGTCTCCATCCCTGGAGGTATTTAAAAGAAGGGTAGATGTGGTGCTTGAGGATATGGTTTAGTGGTGGACTTGGCAGTGATAGGTTAGTGGTTGGACTCGATGATCTTAAGGATCTTTTCCAACCTTAATGATTCTATGATTCTATGCTCCAGGTTTATGCCTCAAGCTTTGCCTCTCTGCTCACGTGTCCATAGCCTCAGAGATTGCTTTGACTGTGACAGAACTGCACCCTTCCCTGTGTTGGATTAGAATATTGCACACACACATAAAAAAAAAGCAATGAAAAAAAAAGGGAAATATTATTCCCTTGTGAAGTGAATGTTGATTCTTGGAATTGTGATGTGAATGGTGCAGAAAAAAAGCGTTACACAAAGTGCCATGGGCTCACCAATGATCATAAACAAGAAAGTGTTCTCAATGTTGCCATTGTTGTCAAAACAACATTCATTACCAGTATCCTGTTGAACAGTGGCATCACGGTGAAAATATCCACATATTAAATCATATGGCTATTTTTTTGCAACATTTTGATGTTACCCATCCATATAATAACCAGGTCCAATTTGTGAGTTAGTGATTATTATCTAAGTGAAAACGGCTACAGGCACAACAGGAAAAGTCATGAAACAGAAAGCAACCAAGCAAAGGGAAACTGAAAATCTATTGACTGATTGATGAGGCGCATGTGGTTCTTCAGGAAAACAAAGGAGAACTTAAGTACATAAATAAGGCTGAAGTAAAATAAGAGAGCTTTGCAGAGGGTAGCTCATGAAACAGCAGTTGTGTTCACCCCAAGTGGTTCACCTGTCCTGGTTTCAGCTGGAATAGAGTTAAATTTCTTCGTAGTAGCTAGTATGGGGCTATGTTTTGGATTTTTGCTGGAAACAGTGGTGATAACGTGGAGATGTTTTGGTTGTTGCTAAGTAGCGCTTACACTGGTCAAGGACTTTTTCAGCTCCCTGTGCTCTGCCGGGTACACAAGAAGCTGGGAGGGGACACAGCCAGGACAGCTGACCCAGACTGACCAACGGGATATTCCATACCATATGATGTCATGCTCGGTATGTAAAGCTGGGGGAAGAAGAAGGAAGGGGGGACATTGGGAGTGATGGCGTTTGTCTTCCCAAGTAACCATTATGTGTGATGGAGCCCTGCTTTCCTGGAGATGGCTGAACACTTGCCTGCCCATGGGAAGTAGTGAATGAATTCCTTGTTTTGCTTTGCTTCCGCACGCAGCTTTTGCTTTACCTATTAAACTGTCTTTATCTCAAACCGTGAGTTGCCTCACTTTTACTCTTCTGATTCTCTCCCCCGTCCCACCAGTGGGGAGTGAACGAGCGGCTGCGTGGTGCTTGGTTGCTGACTGGGGCTAAACCATGACATCACACCATCACACAAGGTCCAGAATTGCTCCATGCCCCTTCACTCCCACTGAAACTTGTATTTGCTTCTGTGGGGTGTGTATCTTTTTGACAGCTACGTCCCATGAGCAAACGAGTTCTTGCACGAGATGAGGTAGAAAGCAAGAGTTAAGCTTGCACTAACTCTTGTCTTTGCACTGGACTCTGTGTGGGATCACACTGCTTAGCATAGCGGGGGAATAGGATCACCAGGAAAACCCTCAACCAAAACTCTGTCAAAGTGGCAGTCAAATACGACAGACATGAATCTGACTGCCACCTTCACAGGGAGGGCACTTGTTTAGCCTGAATCTGACAAGATAAAATTAACCTGCATCCAGCTAATAAATTGTAAAGGAGCTTTTTAATTTTTTTTTAAATAAATGATGCCTTTGGCAAGGATGAGAAAGTAGTCCAGAAGGAAAAAGGTTTACAATTTTTTCAAATTCTTTCTTTTAATTTTAATTCTTATCTACTGTTTCTTAAATTATTACTGCCTCTGAAATATTAAAATCTGTGTTGGTTACATAAGCCCCAGTTCTGATGAGGTGTACTCAGCTAGTTTGGGAAATGAAACAGCAGTGTGCAACTTCCAGGACCATTAAAGCTAAACAACGCAGGAGCCTGACCCCCACAAATCAATGGGCCCGGACGCCATCCACCCAAGGGTGTTGAGAGAGCTTGCTGACATCATCGCAAGGCTGCTCTCCATAATCTTTGAGAAGTCATGGAAAACGGGGGATGTCCCAGAGGACTGGATGAAGGCAAATGTTACCCCTATCTACAAGAAGGGCTCGAGGGAGGATCCGGATAACTATAGGCCCATCAGCCTTACTTCAATCCCTGGGAAAGTTATGGAACGAATCCTCCTGGGGCCATCACAAGTCAAATGAAGCACGTGATTGGGAAAAGCCAACATGGCTTCACTAAAGGCAGATCGTGCTTGACTAACCTGGTGGCCTTCTATGACAAAGTGACTTGCCTGGTTGACATGGGGAGGGCGGTGGACATTGTCTACCTGGACTTCTCCAAGGCCTTTGATACGGTCCCCCATAGTCTCCTCCTGGAGAAATTGATGTGTTATGGCCTAGACAAGTGGTCTGTGCAGTGGAAGGGGAACTGGCTGACAGGCTGCACCCAAAGGGGGGTGGTAAATAGCTCTTTCTCAAACTGGCAACCTGTCACGAGTGGAGTCCCCCAGGGATCAATATTGGGCCCAATGTTATTCAACATCTTTATAAGTGATCTGGATAACGGCATCAAGTGTAGCCTGATGAAGTTTGCAGATGACACCAAGTTGAGTGGGGGAGTAGACACTCCAGAAGGGAGAGCTGCTCTGCAGGGAGATCTGGATAGGCTGGAGGAGTGGGCCAGCAAGAACCTTATGAAGTTCAATAAGGAAAAGTGTAAGATTATGCACCTGGGAAAACATAATCTGGGAGTGCAGCACAGACTGGGATCCACCTGGCTGGGGAGCAGCTCTGTGGAAAGGGACCTGGGGGTCCTGGTGGACAGAAAGCTCAACATGAGTGAACAGTGTGCTGCTGCGGCCAAGAAGGCCAACAGGACGCTGGGTTGCATCAAAAAGGGCATCACCAGCAGAGAGAAAGAAGTCATTATCCCACTCTACTCAGCACTTGTCAGGCCACACCTGTGTACACACCTGTGTACAGTTCTGGTCCCCGCTATACAAAAAGGATGTGGACAGGCTGGAAGGGGTCCAGAGAAGGGCCACCAAGATGATCAGAGGACTGGGAAGCCTGCCATATGAGGATAGGCTGAGAGAACTGGGTTTGTTCAGCCTTGAGAAAGGGAGGCTCAGAGGGGCTCTCATCACCATGTACCAGTACTTAAGGGGTAGTTACAAAGAAGATGGAGACTCCCTTTTTACAAGGAGTCACATGGAGAGGACAAGGGGGAATGGACACAAATTGCTCTTGGGGAGATTCCGATTGGACACCAGAGGAAAATTTTTCACATTGAGGCCAGTCAACCATTGGAATAATCTCCCCAGGGAAGCGGTTGACTCGTCCACATTGGACACCTTCAAGAATCATCTGGACAGGGTGCTGGGCCATCTTGTTTAGACTCTGCTCTTCCTAGAAAGGTTGGACTAGATGATCCCTGAGGTCCCTTCCAACCTGTGATTCTGTGATTCTGTGATTTCTAAACACTCAGAGCTTACCGGCTCAAGAGCATTAAAAAAATAAAATAATAAATATCGTGCTGAATCTTGGAATCTTGATTTTGAATGAATCACAGGGTGCTTCTGGACATCCTAGCCTGGATTCATCTCACCTAACTTCAGTTCTCAGTGAATGTGTCTTTCTAAACAGAAAGGTTAAATTTATTTCCAATAAATTATTTGCTTGGGCTTGGTTATTACTATTCTACTGAATGGAAGGCTGAAAAGTTTGAAGGATATTCCTTAATGCATGGAGATGATCAATTGAAAATGTATTATGGGTATCAGGGAAAATTTCATAGGGGTAAGAAGTGCATTCCATGATGCAGTTTTTCCTTACAGGCATAAAGTTGGGTAACATTTATTGGTCTGTCTTCAAGCTAGGTTAGATAAAACACTGGGAAATGCAGTGAAAGGAATACTATTTGGCCAACCTGTAAATTACTGGCCTCAAATAACTTTATGAGTTTTTAGCATCTATAATTTTGACAGTACCTCAATGATGCCTCTTTCAATTGTATTTCAGCCTGAAGTTACAGGTGACTTGCATATAACAAAGATAAAACCTACCAAAAGGCATTTACTTTGCTTTATTCTTACACACCACGAAAGAAAGCAATTCAGAAACAGCTCTGACGTGACTCTTCCAATAACACCCTATCATTGCTAGCTCCAAAAAGATTTTTCCTTGGACACACTTAATAACCCTCCTGATTCTGACCCTCAGGAACACACAGTGACAAAAGATCTGTCAGATATATTGGGCCGTAGTTGCTGAATGCCTTAAAAATAAGCAGTAAAACCTCAAAATCAATAAGGAATTTTACAAGGAGTTAGTGTAAAATTTGTAAAATAGGAGTGATGTGTTCACCTACATGCTGATGTTTTTTTAGATATGTGCCCTACCCTGTGCACATGTCTGTGGCTGCCATTATTGTTGATGGGAGTCATACACCACCAAGTGTAGGAGGGGGTTAGAGAGTTCGAGGGACAAGAGGACTCACGTAGCTTGAGCTGGATTTGGAACCCAGCTGCGCAGATGTAAATGGAGATGTGAAGTGACTTTTCCATATTTGTGCCTATGTGAAGGTGATCAGTTTTTGTCTTATTTACTGGTCAGTATGAAGTTAGAATAAATCTACTTATACAAAATGAACACCATCATATGCAAAAAATATTCTTCCCAGGTCATAATTACCTATGCCTGGTCACAAAATGCCCATTTGAAACATCAACTTGTTATCACTTGTAAATAAATTAATCAAGCATGAGTGCTGCAATGGGAAATGCTCCAAAAGAGAAGCCAAAGAGATGTGTCCTTCCATACTGAAGTAAAGACTGTACAGTTCATCTAATAAATCAGCAGGGGAAGTGCAATGCTGAATCTGGTAAGCAGTGAACAGTGCTGTGTATCCTCTACTCCTGTACAGACAGCCTTTTGAGGAAAACCAACGTGTCCTCTCATATGGATAAATGCTTTACTCTGTGGCTTGTAAAGACAGTTTCCACTGAAGGAAAGGCACCTTCACCTTTCAGAGTACTCCTGCAAGGGGAGCCAGATACATTGCAGTGCAAACTAGTAATTAAAAATACCTTTCACTCTGTAGTCCCTTTAGAAATTACAGAGGCTCTGGAATTTTATGAAGAGTCAGTCATTTTATGAAGAGACTGGCTTCTTTGGAACATGTGATGCAACTGAGCAAAAGGATGCTCTGCTCACTGGAGGCGCTTCAGTCCTGTAACAAAACCAGAGACTACAACACCTAGACACCTGCCTTTTTCTTTTTCCTGTCTACCTTTTCCTTGTTTTCTTTCCTGCTACACTCACTCATGAAAAGGCTCTGTACAAATTACATCTAGCAAAGAGCTGATTTGCAGAGGAAACTCCCCAAGTAGTGTTTGTTTCAGCTGATTTTATTAATTTGTTTATTGTCTCTTGAATCCCCTGAAGATCTTTCACGTCAGACACACACAGCATTTTATAAAGATCAAAGAAGTCAGCTTAATAGTCACTCCCATTTGGATGGTGAGGAGCTGCTAGGTTTGCTTTACACATAACAGCATCAGGCACAGAGAAAGGTTTTCCATAAACCTATAGCAGTCATGGTGTTAGACCCCCACATATCCTCTAATTTTGACCTTGTACCCTTATTCAGGAGCAGAATCCAAGATCTGGCTTTAAAATGCTTCCACTGAAGAAAAGTTAACAGATTATATTGTGCAAAGAGGTCTTCACCATCATGAATGACACTGTTTTAAACCAGTTGGGGATCAAAACTACTTCTACAACTGGAGAAAACCCACGTATTGAGCTAAAGAGTATATAGAGCCTACTTGGACCTCCATAGTCTACAAGACACATTTTTGAATGTTAATGGTATGGTCTGTATGTTGAAAGCAGCACACATGCCTGCACACAACTCTCGCTTTATTCTGTTACTGGATAGAATAAAAGATGCTTTTATTCAGTGGAAGCATGAGCAGTCTAAAGGAAAATCTTTCCACTGAAGTATTTTTGGGCCTGGGATTACCATACAGGGTTTTGCTCAGATTGCTAAATGTATTCTCCCTGGGAAACAGGAGGTTACAAAAGCAGATGTCTGCTAGACGCAATTTGCCTATTACCCCCCAAGTGGCAAAGTCGCTCAATTTGCTGAGTGAGGAAACTGCTACAGCGCTATATTATATATTATATCTCAAGGCATTCATTTCAGGACATAGCATTCTTTCATTATCCACTCACATCATTCAGCATTTCTTCAGACACACATTATTAAACCACAGCTAATTATTAAATATTTAACAAAGACTTTACAGTACATTGACTGCACCTACCAAGGTAGGCAGAGCTATACAGACTGATTTCTCTGTGTCTTGAGCTCAGTATACATCAAACAGCATGGATGCTTTGAAATTTCAAATCATGAGGCCAAGTCTGGACAGTTGGTAGTGCTCAAAAGGAAGTGATTTCCTTGTTCCAGAAATATTTTTATGTTATTTAAAAAAAATATCCAGAACAGAGACAAAATCTTGGAGTCTTAAAAAATAATCTTCTAAGTGAAAAAATATATATCTCCATGGTTCAGTAAGAAAAATTCTCTTAGATAAATATGAAATATTTGGCCAACTTTATTATTATAATGTAATTCAATTTTTAAAGGTAAGTTTCTTTTAAATAGAAATATTTTCATTTTCTAAATTTTAAAGGAAAGTGCCTTGAAATTTTGATGAAAAGAAGAACAGTTTAGCTATAGTCAATATCATTCAGTGGTAAGTTTTTCTAGCGCGACCTTTCAAACTTTGGAGTTGGCAGCTCAGTGTTTACATTTCATCTTTAAAGACTTTTCTTTGAATCCAATTTACTTGTCATGTGGAATAAATGTTGGGACTTCTATTTAATCCTTTCACAGATATTTCTGCACACAGATTAATGAATTTTAAATCGATTATGATCATCTAGTCTGACCTCCTGCATAACATGAGTCATAAAATGTCACCCAGCAACTCTTGCATCAAACCAAATCATCTGTGGTTAAGGTAAAGCTGTCACACTGTGTAGCATGACTCAGCATCTCCAGAGGAGCCAAACAACAGGAAAAATCACAGTTTAGCAAAGATGATTTTTGTGGCAGAGAGGAGTATTGGCCAATTAGAGTTGCTAAGATGCCACCGACTACAAAAAGTACAAAATTAACTTTTCAATGTCTTCAAACAAAGCCAAATGAGAATGCTGCTGTGCATGTTTTTAGGGTGGTCCTTATTTTTTAAGGTCAGGGATCAGCAATCTCAGGCACATGCTGTTAGCATTATTGAAACAGGATTGCAACCTGGTCCTCAAAAATTTGATGCACATTCCAGGAATGTAAGCTGTCAAAGGCAATAGCATTAAGTATGACTGGCAAGACCCATTGCCAACTGCTTTGGTTCTTTTTGGCACTCATTCAGGAACTGATGCTGCCAGTCATGGCTGCTCAGAGCAGCAGCTCTAAGGAAGTGTTGTGGTTTAGCCGGCAGCTCAGCCTCACACAGTCGCTCGCTCACTCCCCCACCGGTAGGTGGGGGAGGGAATCAGAAGGGTAACGGTCTTGGGTTGGGATAAGAACAGTTTAATAATTAAAATTAAAAGAAGCAACAACAGAAATGTAATGTAAAGGAGAACAACGAGAGGCGCAAAACCCCGGGGGGGGGGGGGTGGGAAGGGAGAGGGGAGAGGAACGAAGCGCCAAAACAAACCGTACGTGACGCAGCCGCCCACCGACACAACGCCACACCGCTCCCAAGCCACAAACTGCCCCCCCTTAATATACTGGTCAGGTGTCACATGGTATGGAATGAACATGCCATTGGCAAGTCAGGGTCAGCCGCCCCCCGCCGCAGCTCTACCCCTCCCAGCCCCGCGCCAGGCAGCAGAGCAGGAAGCTGGAAAGGTAGCCGACCCTCCACGGTGAGGAGAGTTAACCCCTTCTCAGCCAAAACCAGCACATTCTCCAACCCTTAGTCCATACCATTTACACCATGCCCAGGTCCCATACCATCCAATACAACCTTACCAACCACCACCCCTCCCCTTCCCACCCTTTGACATAATACACAGACATCATTCCCTGAGTTTATGGACCTTCCCTGTAAAACGCCCATTAAAATGTCCATTGAGTTCACCCAGTCCATGACTCTGGGCTCCATCTGTCGTATCAGTCTTTCAGGGTGGGAGAGATGGTTTGTGTGTAGCATAGGGTTGCTGCATACCGAGTCAGTCATCATTCCATCACTGCTGCACTTTGCTTGTTTCACAGTCTATCTTCCATGGTTTGGGACGCTCGTACTCTGATATCATTAATACAACACAGAGTTGACGCACAATATTATATAGCAGTTCGCACTGTGCCGTTCAGTTCATTGGCTGTTTTCGCCAAAAATCAAATCCTCTTGAGGCACACATCGGATTTCTCCATCCTCCCACATCACCCACCAAGTCTCTAATTCATGCTTCTCCATTCTGTTTTACCATCCTGGGTACAATGGAGTTGACAAGACTCTTTTGGGCTTTGGTGTCCATCTTGGTGAGCAAACCTGAAGCTCTGCCTTCTGCAAATAGACCCTGTTACCCTTCTAAAGTGTTCTTTCCCTGTAGGATGGACTTTTTTTTGTCCCTCCTCTGATGTCTGACTGTCTATACTACGTGGGTTTGGATCCCTCTTGACTTTCCTGCTTCCTGGGCTTTGGCTTGATCCTGGACCATGTCTTGTCCAGATGTTAAATTTAATCCAGCCTTTGGTCCTTCTGTGTTTTGCTGCCTGGTTTTAAGTAGAGTACAGAATTTATCAGGTGCGTCAGTCTAAACTCAGTCTAGCTTCTGTGAAACTACGCTATGTTTGTGTAATGCATGTATATACCAACACACCAACCCCAAAGTAGTTTGCATGACCTTTCCTTTCAATAAAAAATGAGAGTCTAAGCCAGAGTATCTCTGTCAGATCAGTCAGTCCCTGTTATGGGATTACCATTTGAAACTCAAGATAGCAACTTTTCAGAGTAAACAGTGAATTAATTATTCTATCTTTATCCCCAGAAAAAGAAAGTGCTAGTCTCTAAGTCAAAGACCTTAGATCCCCTATTACAAATGCTTGTGTTTTCTGAGTTTGATCTATATAAGAAACATAAAGCACAGCATGTAAAATACATTTAATTTTGCCAATTTTTTCATTTGTCAGTGTGAAAAAGTAACTCTGTGTGTGAGAACTAATTGCTCCCAGAAACTCACTTTATGGAAGTGATCAAAATGAGTAATTCTTTGAGTTTAATGGATTTGCTTCAAGAGGGAAGCAAAATGAGCCAAGAAAGAAGCATGTAGAGAGTTTTCCAAGGATTTAAGGTCAAATAAGACACCATCTTTCAGAAGTCTAATGAATGACAAGTAGGAAATCAAGACTTTCAGACACAAAAAAAAGACACACTTTTACTGTAAGTGAGGATACTTAAAAGAGAGTATCATGATGGAAGTGAACCAATATTTTTTAATGCATGTAACAGAGTAATTTTGTTACCCCAACACAGAGAAGCCCATGTAAAGTCAGCATAATTATTGGTGAAATGAAGATGATAATTGTGATTTTTTTTCATATCTTTTCCTACATTACACTAACTTTTAAAATGATCTTTAAATGCTTTATAAATGATTAATCAAATGGTGGCATATTTTACAGTGCTGCTTGTTGGAGGGCGATTGCAGAGCCAGGTATATTTAATCACACCATCCCATAGACTCCTGCTTCCCATTCATTACACTGACAACCCCAGACCAGCCGAGTGGCTTGTCTCCTGTAGACCATTAGCTTGTTTACAAAAGGGGGTGTAGAGTATCTGGCTCTCCTGTCATCCTAAAGCATGACCCAAGACAAGAAAAGATTTTCAGTTTTGCATGACCAAAAAAGGGAAGTAGAGGAAGGAGGGGAGCAAAGGGGTAAAACCTGGATCTTCCCATTGCTGGAGCATTGGTCATGAAATTTAAGTGAACAGGGTTGGGTTTCCCTGCCTGATGTTTGTCCATTGTGTGAGTTGAGCTTGTCAATTCCACCTCTTTCTTCCATGTTCCCTGTTCAGGCTGATCATTGTTCAGGACAGACAGTATCTAACTGTGTACATGGTCAGTGCCTAATACAGCATGCAATCAGTCTTGACAGGGATATCCAGGTGGTAGTACAGGCAATACTTTTTTTGGACCCTGAGTATAATCAGCCAGCTGTGCTACAGAAGCGAAGCAACACAGTGGCTTTTCCAAATTCAGTGCTTTGTGATGTTCTCATAACAAGTGACTTGCTGGTTTCAGGTAGTCAGCTATGATCACCTGAGGAGAAAGAATTATAAATTAACTCCATCACTAAGGAAGAAAAGTGGGGTCTGGCTCAGAAGGCAATGGAATTAGCAAGGGTACATTGTCTCTGAGATCACAAACATAGTGAATCAGAAAATGGAAAGCCATTGAGAAACAAGAAGTCTTTGAGAGAAGAGAGATGAAATTCAGCATGCTTGGGACAAAGAAATAGTCTCTAAATACAACCCAGTTGTCCAGTCAGTGGAAGGTATATTGGGCAGTTTGTTCACCATCTTCTGCTATGAAACATACAGAACTTTTCTTGACTCTGTTTTACTCAAATTTTATGTCTCCTATAACCCCACTAAATCCAATGAACTTATATCATAGCAAAAATGTATCTGTAGTAAATTCTACTCAGTCTAATAACTGTCACTAAGCTTGCAAAACCTTAATTTATGGATTTTGCTTTCTTGACCAATGTAGATATGTGGCTTAACTAACTGTAAAGTGTCACAAAAATCTCACTACCAGACGTTTGGCCATTCCTACAATCTAGTACCAAATGTTTGTAGCAAAAGCCAGGCAATTCAAATAAAAATCATAGTAATACTTCAGAACGTGTGTTTAAAAACAATCTCGCCAAGATATGCAGTAATCGCCTGTCTTTTTTACTCCTTTCCCCCACAGGGACAAGGATCTGCAGACTCCAAACAACATTTGACAAGAAATTCCAACCTACCATCATGGAGAGAGAGATATGCTTATTTCCATTTAAAAAAAAAAAAGTATAATATTCAGGGGTTTTACAAGGATTAATTTAGAAGAGACAGGTCAAAAGGGCTGAACTTCCTCCTCCAGCACTGCCTTACGTAGCATGCACACTTCTACATCGCCAGATGTGGCTGTGAATTACTTTTCAGCATTTCCTAGCCAAGCCATCAGCATCACAGAGGTATCTGTCCCTGTTATGTCTCAGGTTTTAAATGTTATATATCTAGAAATAGCATTTTCTCACTTTCCTTTATTGGATCACCTTCAAGGGTCATTTGAACATGTTCTACCAAATGAATTATTCGCTTTTGCAATTGTGGATGTTAATGGTGCTTTAGTCCTGAGATCTCTGCTCCTTGCACACAGTAATTTTGTCTCTTGATGGCTGAAATGTCTTCTGTCTAGGATCAGCTCAGAAATATTGAGGGTAAATGTAATGGGTTGAGATACATAGAAGGGAAGACTAAGTGACCAAATAATCCTGTTTGGGTATAAGGTCTACAAAACTAACAGAACAAAGCAGATAACTTCATTTCTATCAGTTAGAAAAGTTCTGTCTATTCACCTGTGAAAATCTGGTCTTGCCTGACACAGCAATTCTTTTTCTGCCTGGCTTGAATTTTGTTGGCACTAATCAAGCTTTTATGGTGAACTATTTGAACACAAATGAAGTTTAAAGATACTGTCTCGTTTCAGGATGGATTTTTTTGATTAGAAGAATAAATTATCCCAAGCATACTGCAAGTTTATCATGCCTGTTTAACATGTCTGGAAAGATTTCACAGTGTCGATATCTTGCAGCTTCTCTTTTCACCTTGGTAGATATCACTCTACTGGAGAAGTGCAATAGCGAGACAAGAGTAGACCTTGTAGGGGTCTTTTCTCTCACATACTCATGTCCTCTCACAGCAACAAGGCACATTTCCACCACAGCCCCACTGATGAGCATGTGCATCTTTTGGAAATCCAGCCAGAGTCACAGAGGAGCATTATGGAGCAAGATTAATTTGAACATCCCCCTTCTTAACTCAGGAAAGGGAGCTCCTGGGCTCCACATGGATCAGCATGACCACCTGCCCCATTAGGCTGGGGAGACCAATTACACGAGCCATTGGTCCCTGACTATTTGTACCACCTATGTACTGGGAGAACCTGACTGGGAGAGCTGGCTTGAACCTGAGCCATGAATCTTCAGGCAGTGCTGCATAACTGTCTGAAAGTATCTGATGCAGTGCCATCAGCCCTGGCTTGGACAGTGCTACTAAAGACAGCATGTGTGCACCTGTAAGCACAAGATTTTCATCTTGTCCTGAAAATGTTGGATTTTCTCACCTGGTGTCCTGGTTTCAGCTGGGATAGAGTTAAATTTCTTTGTAGTAGCTAGTATGGGGCTATGTTTTGGATTTTTGCTGGAAACAGTGGTGATAACGTGGAGATGTTTTGGCTGTTGCTAAGTATCACTTACACCAGTCAAGGACTTTTTCAGCTCCCCATGCTCTGCTGGGTGCACAAGAAGCTGGGAGGGGACACACACAGGACAGCTGACCCAAACTAACCAATGGGATATTCCATACCATATGACGTCATGCTCAGTATATAAATCTAGGGGAAGAAGAAGGAAGGGGGGACATTGGGAGTGATGGCGGTTGTCTTCCCAAGTAACCGTTACACATGATGGAGCCCTGCTTTCCTGGAGACGGCTGAACACCTGCCTGCCAATGGGAAGTAGTGAATGAATTCCTTGTTTTGCTTTGCTTCTGCACGCAGCTTTTGCTTTACCTATTAAACTGTCTTTATCTCAAACCATGAGTTTTCTCACTTTTACTCTTCCAATTCTCTCCCCCGTCCCACCAGGGGGGAGTGAGCGAGAGGCTGCGTGGTGCTTGGTTGCTGACTGGGGCTAAACCACGACACCTGGTTTCAGATCTATCCTCAAGTCTAATGCTCCACAGAAATAAATTCTACAGGCAGACTGCACTGTAGGGTATCTTGTTTATTTGTTTTAAATTTACCTACCATTTATTTTAACATATGAGCCCCAGTTCTCATATTACTGCAGAGTGTAAAGAGAAGGAATGATCAGCTTTTCTTATACCATTCGCCATCTTAAATAGGCCAATTAAGCCCATGTAATTATCCTTCTTTCCAAGTTAAATGATCCAAGTCTTTGCAGCTTCTCATATGGAAAGGCCATCATGCCTCTAAACCATTGAAAATCATGTGGTGCTAATTTAAAACATGGCCACTTGCAACATGCACATCTATGTCTATTTCTACTGATACTATGATTGTCAGATAATTAGACATGTAACACAGAAAACACAACTCCATCATTTTGTTCCCACATCCACTAAGGAAGGGGCAGTGAGTTCTAGGATGTAATGGCAGTTTGTATGTGCTGAAGATGGTCTGGCACCTTCCAGAGGGCTAAGAGCCATGGAAGCTTACAAAATTGTTGAATATATTTTACTCCCTGACCTCTAGAGACAGGGAGCTCTTTGGCAATGTCCACACTATCCTGTCCCCCCACCAGAGTTTCCCATTTCAGTCCCAGATAGAGGAAACTTCAGTTATTACAGAAGTCCAAATAATGTCTAGGGTCCCCAGCTGAGATCAAGGCTCCATTGTACTTGCAATGGCATAAACACATACTTACAGACAGTCCCTTCCCTAAAGGGCTTATAGTCTAAATAGAAAAGATGGATAAAGGGTGGGAGAGAAAATAAATTTGGAGTGACTTGCACAGCTGCTGGGACAGCTGCTCTTGGAGGGATCCGGGAACAGGACCCAGTTTGGAGGGGCTCAGGCCAGTGCATTAGCTACTGGGCTGACATGCTTCATGCTTTCTTGTGGAAAATGACATTTTAACTGCCACGTCTTGAAAGCACCTGGTCAGAGAGAGCCTAGGGGACAGAGAAGTTAAACTACAAATAATTACTTGGCAGCTCAGCACCCTTGTGTTGTGTCTGCTGCTGTTGTGGATAGAGCCAGCACAATAGTTTTAGAGAAGACCTGATGTGGGAAAGGCCACAGTGAAAGAAATATGATGTCTTCTGTGGTCACAGGTCACTGATTTATGTTAAACACTCAGAATTCAGGTCACATGAAAGCTTTGGCAAACTTCTGAGCAAATGAGCATTAGTAATTCATTTAACACCAAAATTAAAAGAGATCTTGACCCAAAATCTTAGGAACATTTAAATTTGGAACCAGATTTTAGTGTATCTTTGCATTCCAGTGTGGGAGCTTTCTGGTTATGTGTTGAATGGGCTATCGCAGCATCTCCCAGTTCACACAAAATGTTGACTAATAAATGAAAGGAAATAGAGGGAAGTCTGTGAGTGAGGAGCTCTTGCTGCCAGGGCCATACACAACTTCACTCCCTGTGATACTGATAAAGATTAACTTAGCTCACTTCACCCTAACAATACTATGGCATATATCTCTGTCTCAGAACAAAAGCCCCAAAGTAAATGATAGTCTGCTTTGTTAACAGCCCATGAAGGACTGCTTAGTGTTGCCAAATTTAAGTGAAACTAGGGGAAAGGTAATTCTGGCAGGGGGAGATCACGAACAGTGACTCAAAGACCACCCACTCAAGAAACCCACTGACCCAAAAGGTTAAGGAAATAAAGGTCTCAAAAACCATAATGGGCATGCATAGTTATTTACATGGTAGGTGAAGAATTTTTAACCAATCATTTAACAGAATAACAATTAATATGTATTAGATTATTAATATCTTGTGTATAAATAACTGTTAGTTTCCACCAACGGTGTGATGGTTTGTACCTGGAATCGGTATCTGCGCATTTATGTAATAAAGGAAAATACCTCGACTATGTGTGTAAATTGGGCAATGCACACCAGGTAACGGACCTAAGTTTTTGGGACAACACCTGTAGTCTTTCCTTGGCAGACTAATGTCTCTGCTAAGAGCTGGAGAAAGCTGTCTGGGAGTCTATGGCCTGCCCACATTGAATATCCAGGTAGCAATCCATTTTTGCCAGTCTGAGATGTTCCCCCCAGGCAGTTTTACAAGCAGTAGTAAAATCTACTCTTCTTCAGGCTGCTAAATGTGACCAGTTTTCCTGCTTATGAATGCATTGGTCATCCCTATAAGCAGCACCTTTCTTACTTTGCCTACCACAGAATGCTAGTTCAGAATTTAAGACAGCCTAGCTCCCTGGTGTCCTAGGAAGACCTCCTAACATGGGGATCCCTGCTGGACAGACAAGACCTGCCAGGGTGCTTTCTAGAATTACCTAATGCTCTTCAGTCACTCATTTGAGGTATTTTTCCTGGCTGACTGAATTTCCAAGGGACAGAGCTCCCTCTTCTGAGACTCTTTTTCCACCTTCTTGCTTGCAGCTACTTCAAGAGACAGACTCCTCCCTCCCATCCTTTTTGAGATGGAAATGACTGATCCAGCTTGTATTTGATTTTTTTTTTCCAATAGGTAGTGAGCGCTTCTGCTTGTGTGCACTGCCTAGATCTCTGCTTCATGCTCTCTACCCCAAGCACCTGCCAGCAAACCTGGTAGCCTCACAGATTTAGCGCTAGCCACTTCATTGCCAGTGGCACAGGAGGAATGTCTTCCATGCACAACAGCACCTGCTTGCCAACAGGTACACATTAAGAGAGAAGATTTACAATAACATGCATGTGGGAAACTCTAGCCCGGGAACGGCTAGCAGAAAGTGGGCATTGAAGTAGAAGGACAGGCTCAGGGTCGGAGCGACCTTGGGCCCAGCTGTTGTTGACCGGTAAAGGAGTGTGAGAAACAAGTAACTGCTAATTGCAAGGCTGAACACAAGAGATAAGCATGGGAGGAGTTGGCATCTACCTCCCAGCCAAGGATGAGCTATGCTTTTGCAAATAGGTATGAGCTAATTTACGAACGGTATAAAAGATATTTGCTAATTGCCAATAAACGAGACTTGATGATCATCATCGGATGGTGCCTGTCTCCCGCTGGTTTTCCGTCACATGCACATAAGATTTTATAACCCTTCATGCCTATAGGTAGACATGTATTAGATTTGGGACCCAATTTTCCTCAGGACTGTGTTACAACCTTCCTGCTACAACCCTCAGTTTTCTTTCAGTGTATTTCCCTCCTCCTCTTTAAATCATAGCTAAAAAGTCTTTTACAACTTCTAGTTTCTCAGTCTGAGCAAAACCTCTAAATAACAATTCCCAGGCAAAAAGGGGTGAACACCTTATGGAGATATCCCTGACATATTCATATGATTTTTGTGATGCTCTCAAATTATGTTAGCACGTATGTCTTTCATGTCAAATTTGATCCAATGACCTGGGTGCACTAGGATCTGTGTTTATTTCTTCTAGCCACTGATGTACCCTCTACGGTCACAGGAGAGAAAAAGACACTTCTCAAAGTTGACTCAGTCTTAGATCTCATCCACACTCCAGAGGAACCATATTCCCCCACCCTCATTATCTAGTAAGGAACCCAAGATTGATATGCTTCTAACACAGAAGCCTATGCTTAGTAGATGAAGTTGGGTGAAACAGTGCCAGCCTTGGGAATGATCCTACTAGGGTGGCTTTGTTCCATTGCTGCTATACTACAGGGCCCTCTCCTAGCAGAGACAATGTGAAAGCCCTCAGACAGAAGCTAGTATCCTGCCAATGTAGTTGTGAAAACTTAATCGAACAGCAGGATTTTATTGGCAAAGATACATTGGCTGGGTACATCTGATTTTTTTTCATGCTCTTAACCAAAGAAGCTATGCCAGCAACATCTCATAGCATAGACTTCACAGCAAGTAGCCCATCATAAATGCATTCACAGAGGCATGCAAAATGGTCATTAAAAAAGATGTTCCCCAGTTCTCTGCTAAATTCTTATTGGCCGCAGATATGTAGCAAAGTTAAAAATAAATAAATGAACCAATCTGCCAGCCACTTATTGCGAGTCAGCAGCTGTCTCTTCATGCTAGTAGGAACTCTAAACAGAGGTCATGATGTAATTTAATTTTAGCAGCACCCAGTGTTCTCCTTGACGAATATGATTCTTTTGGGTCACTCCTAGGTCACATAAGAGTGAAGAGAAAGTGCTTTCACTAACTTATTTTCTTGGGACCAACTCACTCTAGAGGTATTCCTTGCCAGAATTACGTGACTGCTTCACAGAACAAGATACTTTCTCTGGGTTAATCATTTAAAGACTTAATTCTCAGCTTATAAAAATAGTTCACGCAGTAACAGAAAGTATTTTCAGGGTTTATCCTCTTCCTCTTTTTAAACTGATTTTCAATTCACTGTTACTCAGTGTTGCTTCTGCTATTCATGGAACACAGCCAAGTGAAACTGGGACCTGCTATACTGCTGATTTACACTATAGAACCACTATTAGCTGAGTTCTGCATTGACATTCCAGGCATTCCAGTGTGCAGCTAGTCTCCCGTGTATTTATTAATTCAAAATAATGACAGGGCTGGTGAAAGATGCCGGAGTGACAGCCCCATGGAATGAAGAGGTCCTTCACTAAGCTGTGGAATAGAAACAGCAGAACTAATATGTGCCATCCCCTCCCCATACCTCCCATACCCTCCTTGGTCCTAATCTGAAGGTTGCCTGCACCTCGCTGAATTAAAGTAGAAGGCAGAGCATTTGCAAGGCCTAGTTAGTTTTTGATGAAATGTGCAACAGTGGTGCAATTTCTGTTCTCGCTGTCGGTGGTCTTTCATCATTCTTAGGCTTTTAAAGGGTTCCCTGGCACAACTACACTCATCAGATGGCCCTATTTCTTGAATCACTAGGGCAAACACACAAAAAACTCCCAACTTCCAAACAATTTAGGACCCATGGACTAGCTTTTAGGAGTGACCTGGCCACATAACTCACAGCTCCAGGTTACCATTAGGGTAGATCTGAGGTCTCTAAATGGTGCAGCCATTTGTTCCAGCCCCCAGAGCACACTGCTCATGCTTCTTCTTTCAGTCCTTTCCCGCCCATTCTTTTTTAAGAAGGAAGCATCATGACAGATCATTAACATTATGAAAAATGCACTCTCGGGTGTAGGAGGTAATTAAAATGTTCCATTGTGCTAAGTGCTGTGCAAACACTGAAACAATGGTCCGTGGCGGGGATCTCCCCACTGGGACAGACAGTAGCAGCCATTCACACCACCTGTTAGAGACTATTTGGTGTATCCATTTTAGGTGTGAGTCATATCCTAAGTTTTCCATATAGGCCAAGAAATAGATGCTTCCAGGGAGTGACTCAGAGCACCTAAGTTAGATGGCAAAAAAGTCATATGGTATTAATATCCCGGGTCAGTATGTGGAGCAGAGTGAGGGAGAATAGCCACTTTTCACCTAATGCACCACTCTCCCCAAGTTCCTTCCACTGCCAACAGGAAGAGAACACTTCATGAGGTAATTCAGAGCATCCAAGTTGAGCTCTCCCTCCTCCTGATGCAAACCATTTCTCTTTACTGACAGCAGAGGGGGGAGTCTGGGGATAGTAAATTCATTAGGCTAAAATAACCTCTTGCAATACCCTTGTAGCTAGCAGGGAAACCAGCACACAGCTGCCTAACTTTGTCAGGTAGCCTACTGAATTTATGAATGGATACAAATCAGCCAAAAAAATGGGGGAAAGGGAGAATCCATTTACAGGAAAACTAACATCTTTCCACATATCAGCCAAATGCACTCAAGAAAAACACACAGATTTTTAATAAATATGACATCTCTCAGACACCTCTGTGATTCACATTTAAAGCAGAACACTGTGAAGACCCAGCCACCACAGTGCTGGGCTGGTTAAGCAAGAAGCTGGTCTGTGCCTTCAGTCTGGCTGCAGGGCAGATGCCCATGCAGAGGACTTCCCAAGCTGTGTGCTGAGTCCTTGCTTTCCCAGGTCACACACCTTCAAGGAAGGCAGTACCTCTTGTTGTAACCAGGGTGATGAAGTTAACCAAACATAGATGCTGCTCTATCATCCAACTGGACGTCAAGTCTGGGGACAATCAGTGTATTCTTTAATCATTAATGCAATAGATAATGTGTTTCTGTCAGAACCCCTCTCCTTTCAGACTCAAAGCCTAATTTTTAGATCCCAAAACCCTCACTCCTAGTGTTCAGGGTCCAAACCTCTGTTTTAAGGATTAAATTAAAACCTCACTTTTAGGTAGTAATGATTCAGGGTATAAATGGTTGGGAGTTACTAATACAACCTAGTGTAGCTCAACTAAGGCTGGGACCTGGAGCCGAAACTTAGCCAGGATAAGGAGATAGCCAAAACAAGAACAGCCTGCACGATAGAATAAGGAAGTAGCCAAAACAAGAACAGCCTGCATGATGACTAAACCTTGTTGCTTTAGGGAGTCAAAGAGGCCTCAAGATTTGAAGTACCTAAACAAAATCACGATGACATTTGGCCTTAAGAAAAGCAGACATACAGAGCCATAAAGATAAGGAACTGCAGAGCAGACACTAAACCAGAACAGACCACCCCTCAAGAGCAGTACATAAGTAATCTCAGAACCGAGTTTGCGCGAATACAAGGGTTAACTAGCAGACACAGGGAGGAAGAGGATGTCCTTCATCCAGAGACCCCTGACGACCACCCGGAGACACCAACAGGCATGTGCAAATAACGTCTGAATATGTATCTCTTTTATCAGAAAGCTAATGAATATGTATATGAAGCATGTACTTAACTGGCACAAAGAGATCTGACGGTATGCACGTTAGGATGAGCGAACCCCCATGCATCCGGCGCAGCAAATAAAGAATGCCTTCCTTTTAACACTACATTGGTGTTACGAGGTTTATTCCCGATTTCGGTGACATTGTCTACCGCGATTAGAAGAAGCTACTGGGGCTTGGGGCTGCAGGAACCACCTCTCAGCACTCAAGGGCAGCTTGCATATCACAACTGAGTTTTCTTCTACACCATCCATAACACTAGTATAATAGTACTTATTTCCTATCAGCTTTAGTCAACTGATGCTTGCAAAGCACTCAGAGGCCCTCAGATTAAATGTGCTAATGTAAGAGCAAAGTGTTATAAAAGCACGCAGTGTGATCGCCACCATGTGCTTCCCCTCCTTCTGCCCAGCGAGCTGCTGTGCATGGATGCTGCTCCACCATGACCTTCTACAATGGTGCTGTAGCAGCCTATTTCTTCACAGGGGCATTTGGGCTGCCAACACGAATCTCCTTTTCCCACATAATTGAAAGGAATTTTTGATTATGCTCGGGGATGTCAGCAGTGTGAGGATATTAGATGCCTTCCAGCCACAGCCAGATCCAATGACAGTGCTGTAATTTATCCTTTTTTGGCACTCTACTTGTGAACTTTCTGCTTCCTTCTGGGAGTGATTTCTCAAGATAATACTCTGCTGCTCCAGCTTCTCTCTGATGGCCTAGATTTATAGCTTCTGCAAGATGTGAGAGGGGAAGGGGTGTGGGAGAGGCAGGGAGGATGAAAGCAGAGAAGGAAATTATTTTTCCTTTGGGGTTTTATTATTTTGGTCCCACTCTGCTAGAGTGACTGTCTGCAGGCTTTTCACAAAAATAGTCTGTCATTTCCATCTCTATAATGCTCTTTACTGCCTGCAGTACACACGTGTTTTTCTGGCCTCTCTTTAGTTCAGCCCCTGTGAATATGTGGTATGAAGTGAGCACTACATTTATCTCTGACCTTTTCACCATCTCTTGCATCTGTTAACTGAAAAGAGCAGAAGATGCCCCCAGCCTCCTCTCCCACAGAGCAGATGATACTGGTGACTTGATTTACTTTATCTCTATCAGTCCCAACTTGCCTCAAATCTTTTCAAATGTCTACTTTGCCTAAAGCATTCATTGCTCTAGCTACACTGGGGAAAAACAAAACAACCGCCCCCAAAACCCCAGCCACTGATTTTCAGGGAGAAATGTTTAAAAATTCCAGATGCTGTGTTCAGAAATTTAGTAACGTTGTAATTAATTAAGACAAAAATTCCTCTCTCTGGATGTGCTAAACAGCTGAATTTCCTCTTTCCCCAGTGACTTCAGACTGTTGAAGATGTTTCTGTAACATCAGAACTGTATTCAAGTATTTCAGCCCTCTCTTATATCACCTCCAGGAAAGTGGGATGGTGCTTCCATCCCCATTTTACAGGTGGGGAATGGAGGCACAGAACATATCTAAGACAGGCCAGGTGAGTTACCTTTTGAATATACCTGTTCCTCCTTACTATTTATAAAGGTAGCTCACTGATGTCTCATAGGATTACATCCATAATCCTGTATAGCTGCAATCAGCTAAGATGAATGCTGCTCTTTGAGACTCAGCAAGGTCACCCAGGAAGTGTAGAGCAAAGAAGTGAAATGAGCCTTTGTATTTTACAAAGGACCTGGTGAACAATACGTGCATCCCCTTATGAGGTTTTGGACCCTGGAATGTTCAGTCGGCATTGCTGGGAAAGGCAGGGGTGTGCTGAGCAGCTCCTGGCGGTTTTCCTGCATTGTGTTTCAGCTTTGATGTCTTCCTGGCTGCCCTGGGGACACCAAGGCAATTCTGTGGTGTCCACTGGCTTTAGTTACCAGGGTCTTTCAGTTCTTCAGGTTGCAGCTAGAAAGGGAAATAGCACTGAAAAAACTGCCCGTGCTCAGCTGCACATTTCTCATCACCTTGGATAGTCAAATTGCCGGTGCTAAGTGCTTATTTCTAGGGGTTGTGGCTCAAACCCTCCTTCCCCAAGGAGAATACATCAGGAGACTGACTTGAAAAACTTGCAGTTTATCTTGTTCTTGTTTATCTTTTGCTGGTTGCATCTGCAGGAGTCTCAAACTTCCCCTCACTGTAATCTTTTTAAAATTGCTTCTGGGAATCTCAGGTAACCCAATTCCAGGTACTGAGGCCTAAGGAAAAGCTTTTGCATATGGAAGGATGTAAAATCAAATGGTGACTGGAGGGCTAGATATAGCACTTTCTGATGAAGACTGCAGGAAAGCATCCTAAAGGTCCGGACTGGAAAATGTTTGCACAATTCTTTCCTGATGCTTTGAGTATTTCAGTACAAAACCACATGCTCTGGCTGTAATGATACACCCTAATTAAGCACCACTGAGAATCAGATCATACTTGCATTCAAAGCAGAAATGAAGTTGACCACTTGGTGCTCCTCGAGCCTGGGTACCTGGGCAGAGGCTGTGATTGAAATGACCTTATATACAATCAGTCACAGGAGTCACTCCTCGGCGAGGATTGGTCTAAGGTGATGGGAAGCCTTTTGCTTCAGAGTGACAAAGACATGCTGACTGGTTGAGGAAATTATATTTTATTCAACTTATCAGCATGTGAAAGATAACGGAAATGAGCTGTGGAACCAAGTCACAATCTCTTCTGCGAAGGCAGTTGCAGAGGGTTAGAAGAAATGCTGCAGCAAGCCAGGTACTACCAACTGCCAGCAGGTCCCATGCCACTGCAGGCCTCCTACGTGGCCTTGCAAGGTTGCTCAGGGCTGTGTGCAGGGTCTACCTCAGGTGGCACAGCAGTCCCCATGCCTAAGTCACAGAAAAGCAAAGAGTGATTCAGATGATGCACCATCTGCTGCTGTCAAACAGTCCAGAGAAAATTAGCAGCCACAGTGCCCGAATAGGCAAACCACCAAGTGTGCATGCCTCATGTTGAGTGCTGTGATGTCCTTGCTCTGCTGATGACATACAGATCAGGAGTCAGGCAGATGGGGAGAGGGGCCGCTCTCAATTGCCCATTATTGACTTGAACTGGGAAGCCATAGAAGTCTAGATGCTTAAGCCAGGCACTTATAACACGAAGCTTAATCTAGCTTTAAGTGCCGTGCACTTCATTTTCTTATCTATAAAATGGGGTTAACAGCAGTGTCTGGTAGCAGAGGAGGGATGTGAAGGTAGGTTGCAAAAGCTGCAGCATGCTTAGACCCCCTGGCCATGGAGATCGTGTACACTCCTGTCTGGCTCTGCTACTCACCATCTGTGTAAGTCAGGTTGCATCCCCGAGGCTCCCCTCTTGCCTGGAGATTTTCTCTGTTGGTGCTTTTTGTGCTCAAGGTGCTTTTGTGCATGAATGTAGGTAAAAAGAGAGCAAAGCTGACCTGGCCATGAAGCCACATGACATTTCTGGCTGCAGTGATATCTTTGCTATTCAGGGGGCATTTCACCTTCTCCCCCTGAGTGGGTAAAGAGAGACCACACACCTGAAGTGGTAAACCCAAAAGTTAGGCTCAAACTTAGTGTGGTCAGAGACAAAATATTTACTAGCTTGGTAGTAAACTTTGTACTGGCAAGTTATACTAATAAAAAGTAGTTTTGATGTATGCAATACTTACTGGTATATGCATTAAACCATGTGGTGGAATCTGGGGGCATAATAAAATGGCTGCTTTAGTTAAACCCAGAAGAGCGTCTGGTGGTTATGCTGGAGAAGAGGATGGGAGCAGAGTGAGGGTACCCATATTAACTGCTTCACCACTAGACGCTGCTGTGGCATGGCCACAAAAAGGTTATTTTTATGTGAAGCTATAAGGCCCCTGAACTAATGGTGTTTCCCAATAATGCAATTTTCTTCCAGTGCCCTTCAGACAAGACACACCCCTGCTATTTCACTGTTATTTTATCACTAGACATAATTTGATTTAAGCCTGGCCCAGATATTTCAAGTGCTTACAGATTAGGAAGTCCTTGTGCCTACATGGACCGTGTTCATAAAATTCAATATATTGTGCAAATTGTAAACAGGAAAAGATCAGCACGATTTTATGTATTACACAGTACTGCAGGTTTGATTCAAGTCCAGCTCCCTGGGAAAAGGGAGATGGAGGCTGTATCCTCTCTGCAGTCTATGCAGGACGTTGTGGATGTTCATGCTCCTTCTGTTCTACTTTCAACACTTTTTAAAATTTTTTCTTCCTCCTTGGCACTTTGATACTTGAGACACACATTTGTATCTTCTCTGAAAGTTGTGTTCAAGTTGGTTTTTCTTTTTCCCCATGTAAGGGAATCCCCTAGTTATTTGTATGTTTGAAGGGGAAAACTTCTTGATGTATAGCTTAAGAGAAGAGGGTTAAAGATTTTCCTTATTTGCATGTTTATATGGATTTGGAGCATTTAGCATTCATAACCAAGAAGTTGAGAATGGTCCTAGAGAAAAGTGATGGCAGAGGGAATAGATAAAAATTTTATTGCTGTCTCCATGAGCAAAGCCCTCATTAAAATAATAAGAAATAGCAACTGTGGTTCTCCATTTAATTTGCTTTTGCAGAAATGAAACACACTCATTTCCCCTTATGCAAAGTTGTTTGAAGAGCTTAGAGATACTGGGGCCTGGTGCATATGTGGTACTGGGTTCAGTATGTAACCCCACAAACGATGCCTTCATTCATTTAGGAACTCCAGCTGTCTGATAAGCATCATAATTCCAGATTAGGCTAAATACAGCACTCTGCCTTCCCTTAGAAGGAGTCATCACTAACAATCAGATGTTAGATGAAGTAGCCTGGGGGTTCTTTATATTTAAAATCAAAGCAGGGCAAAACAAATGCAATTACAGTCCAATAATGAAATTTGTATCTGTTGTAAATGTCCTTAGCTACGTAGCAGAAAATCCAGTTACAGCTGAGCTAAAACCAGCTCCAAAATGAGTGCTGAGGGAAAGTTGCAATTTATTTTTAATTTATGGGGGAAGAGACAGCAGACAGTATATAAACCTCACAAAATGTTAGCTTTTTGTTTAAGCTGTGCAGTAAAGATAACTTTCCATTCATCATGTGAGTGACCATACAGTATGACACCAACTGGGAAGCTGCTCTCAGCCTCAAGCAATGTGATATTTTTGAGTTCAGAGGCAGGGAAAGGGGATCTTCAGTGCTGTGCCTTGGACTAATGGCCAGCGAACACTCCTTGTAAAGACCTAAAGCAAGACCACTCTTCAAAGGCAGGCTAGAAATAACATTGGCCCATTGCTTGATGAGAACAGTCACCTCACAAGCAGGGACATGGATAAGGCAGAGACGTTTAATGCTTTCTTCGCCTTGGTCTTCAAAACCAATGGTGGGCTCAGGGACGCCCAGGGCCCTGGGCTAGAGAACCATGAAAGTGGGAATGATAATCTCCTAATCAGCCCTGAACTTGTGCAGCACTTGCTGCTCCAGCTAGATCCCTATAAGTTGATGGGGCCTTGTTGTGGTTTAGCCACAGCCAGCAACTCAGCCCCACAAAGCCACTCGCTCACTCCCCCACCGGCGGGATGGGGGAGAGCATCAGAAGGGTAAAAGTGAGAAAGCTCGTGGGTTGAGATAAGAACAGTTTAATAA
Organism: Phalacrocorax carbo; assembly: GCF_963921805.1. NCBI lineage: Eukaryota > Metazoa > Chordata > Aves > Suliformes > Phalacrocoracidae > Phalacrocorax > Phalacrocorax carbo. The sequence goes on along the minus strand of NW_026990257.1, from coordinate 802,531 downwards.
TTAAAACAACAATAATAACAACAACAATAATAATGTAATGAAAAGGAAAATAACAAGAGAGAGGTGAAACCCAGGGCGGGGGAAAGAGGAAATGAACAACCAAAACAAACAACACGTGATGCAGCCACCCACTGACTTGATGCCACCAGTCCCCAAGCCAAAACCGCCTCCCCCGTGCACCAACTGCCCCAGTTAATATACTGGTCATGGGTCATGGCGTCATATGCTATGGAATATCCCATTGGCCAGTTTGGGTCAGCTGTCTTGCCTGTGGCCCCTCCCCTCCCGTCTTCTTGCCCATGTTACAGAAGAGAGGTAATAATAATTTGGTAGAGTCAATGTGACCTAAATCACTAAGTTTTGGGTCAATACAAATCTTCTGTTCTGTTCAGATTAATGTTTTTAGCAATAAGAAAACCCTGGTCAATTAAGTCTTGACTCAGGTTATGTAAAGGCAGCCATGTAGAAAATAAGCATGCAGACTAATCTAGTCATTCTGAAGGCATCTCTAGAAAGTGATGCATTTCACTTGTCTTTGATATTGATCTTGGTGTATAACATGCTGCTAGAGCATATTTTCATGATCTGCCAGTAACACGAAAACAGAAAATACTTTGGGCACAAGCAGCTTTAGAAACAACTCACCAGGCTGTAATACTCTCAAAAAACCCAAGGTATTTCATGAGCAGTGGTATTAATGAAGCCTTTTTCCTTATCAGTTTGGGTGGCTTATTCTTCTAGCTTCCTCTCCTTTCCCTCACCCCATATCCTGTACGATGAAAAGCCATGATGCCTTCTGTCCCCCCTTACATCCCACAGCTCTCTCCTGGGAAAGGTCAGCCTGTGTGCTGCCAGAGATGTGGGAATGTCCCCACCAACTGCTAGGTACCCAAGCTGGATAGACACCTACTCACACATCACAGTCTTTTTCTCTGTGTGACTATTGGATCTCCTCCTCTAGCCAGTTGCAAATTTCATGTACCTTTACAGAACATAGTATCACGAGGTTATTATAGGAGAGTTATAAACACATCTTCAAATCTGACTGAAACAAACCAACAGATCCCAGAGTCATTAAGTGGAGAACACAGATGGACAAATGATAGTATGATCACAGAAGCCTTTTTCCCCTTCAGAAACTCAGATAAAGAAAGAACAAACCCTTTAAACAGAATTAAATCATAACATTATTTTTTTTTAATCAGGGACTTGCTATCATTTTCCCCCTTGCTGCCATGAAAATTGAGAAACTGGGAATCCGATTACAAAGGCTAGATAAAAGGGAATGATAGTGAAGAATTTTAATTGGATGGAAAAGACACTGAATGCATGGTCACTAGATACATGCTTCAAAAGCCCTAGCACTACAATTCTACAGGCACAGGTCACTGTAGAAAGGGATATAAGGTGACTTAAACACAGAAACAGTGAACCATGGCTCTGGTTTTCAATCGATAAAGACAGTGAGAGCTCCTGGACCTCTGGTGCAATTGATTACTTTGAGAACTAGTAAATAGTGATACTGATATTTAGAATGTAGCCAAAACAAAATTTCTCATCTCTTTTGTCAGCTTTATTTAAAGTGTGAAAACCCTCAACAGCAGGTACCAAGGGTTTGGCAACCTTTTATTTCCAAGGCTTACTATAAGGAAAAGGGCATGTTGTTCGGGGCTCTGTTCTGAATAGCTCTTACTGTGGGGTTTATTGTATTATTATTATTATTATTATTATTATTATTATTATTATTATTATTTCTGGAAGCTGATGCAGTAGAGAAAAAAAAGGAGACAGTCTGCTCTTTCATGTACAGCATGGTGACCCAAAGTCTTTTTGATACATTAAATTAGAAAAGTCCTAGTTGCTTGGCTTGAAATATGATTTGAACTTTGCAGAACTTTCCTGCTAAGCATGGTAAGCAGCAGTCATTTAAGTCCTGCTAAGGTAAGCAAAACTGATTTGCATGCAGGAAGACTCAAACTTTAAATCCAGCTGAGCATGAGCATTCCTTAAAACAGTTTGGTAAATTTTATCTTGTGGTATCTCCAGACCCATGGGCTGCTGGCATTTAAATTACAGTGCAAACCTAAAGGCAAAACTCCCACTGATTTCAAAGACATCAGGATTTCACTCATCAGAATGAGATCATCTATCAAAACTCTTTGTTCAGCCTCTGTGAATACACCACTACAATTCAGGCTGAGGCATGTGGTTTTAATCTCTTTATTTGAGAGATAAGCCCAGCATCTGACAAGACTTTGGAGTTAGGATATATACCACGTGAACTGCTTTTGGCTGGGACAGAGATAATTCTCTTCACTGGAGCTGGTAAAGTGTCGATGGCACATTGAAGCTTTAGTTGCTGTTAAGTAGCAGCTAAGTGTTGTAAAGTAGCACCTACAGTAGCTAGGGACCTTTCCACCTTCCCATGCTCTGCCATGTGCACAAGAAGCCAGGAGGGGGGGGCCACAGCCAAGACAGCTGACCCAAGCTGGCCAATGGGATGTTCATTCCATACCATGTGATGCCATGACCAGTATATTAACCAGGGGAGTTGGTGTGCAGCTGGGGCATGGTTGTGGCTTGGGGAATGGCAGCATTGGATCTGTGGGTGGTGAGTGGCTGTGTCATGTGCTGTTTGTTTTGGTTGTTCATTCCCCCTTCCCCCGCCCCGAGGTTGTGTTTCTCACGTTATTCTCCTTTTCAATGCATTATTATTATAATTTTATTTTAATTATTAAACTGTTCTCAACCCATGAGCATTACCCTTCTGATTCTCTCCCCATCCCACCGGTGGGGGGTGTGTGAATGAGTGGTTATGTGGGGCTGTGCTGCCAGCTAAACAACAGTCTCTTTTGGCACCCAACATGGGTCTCAGACGGTTTGAGATAATAACAGCTGCTGGTCACAGCATCATGTTCTCATTTCTGCAGATTGTGTCAAAGAAAGATTGGTGTTGGTTTGTTTAGTCTGCTGTGCTCTGCCATGATTAGTGATTGTCTGCCTAAAGGATTTCTTATGCAAACACTGGTTTTCAGAGTTATCTGGTATTTGGGGTTCTCGTGGTTCAGCCCTAGTCAGCAACTAAACACCATGCAGCCGCTCGCTCACTGCCCCCACCCCTGTGGGATAGGGGAGAGAACTGGAAGAGCAAAAGCAAAAAAAAAACTTGTGGGTAGAGATAAGAACAGTTTAATAATTAGAATAAAACAACAACAATAATATTGATTATTATAATAATAACAATAATGATAATAAAATAAAAATTAACAGGGAAAAAGGGAAAAATCAGAAACACAAATTATACAACCACTCACCACCCACTGACCAATGCTGCCCGTACCCAAGCTGCGATTGTCGCTTCCCTCCCCCTGGCCAGCTCCTCCCAGTTAACATACTGGGCATGACATTGCATGATATGGAATATCCCTTTGGCCAGTTTGAATCCGCTCTCTTAGCTGTGCCCCCTCCCCTCCCGGCTTCTTGTGCACCCGGTAGAGCATGGGAAGTCCTTGACTAGTACAAGCACTACCCAGTAACAACCAAAACATCGATGTGTTATCAACATTATTTTCATACTAAGTCCAAAGCACAGCACTATGCCAGCTGCAGTGAAGAAAATAAACTCTATCCCAGATAAAACCATAATAGGGATTTTTGCTGGAAATGTTACTGTATTTTGGACACCACCTTATTGAGGCAACTAGCAATTATACCTCCTCCTCTGAGAAATTTTATATGGAGGAAGTACAGAATGGTATCTTTGATACTATCTTCTATGATGTCTCCACCTATATTGCAACAACCTTTTAGTATCTTAAACATCCTTGGGTAGTTAAGATATACTTACTGTTAATTTTTGAGCATGTTGTTCTGGATTTGTCTAAGGTTAATAAGCAATTTAAGAATATCACCCAGAAATCTGCCCCAACGCTTTATAGTTATGCGTGGCAGGGTATGTGGGATAGTATGGGCAAATACCTAGGGCAGTGGGCACCCCCAGTGCTTTGGCATTTCACCCCTGCACAAGTGCAGAATCCTGAAAAACTAGTAGACTATTTGGAGAAAGTATGTTGTTGTGCTGGGAACTCCAGAGAGACAGAGATAACTGCAACGTGCTGGGGCCTGGCCCATGCGTACCAAGCCCTGTTCAACAGTATTCAGTGCTCCCAAGGTGAAGAGAAGGTCTCTGGATTGAAAGACAAAGTGACAGGCACTGTGGCTACTCAAAACCCCAGGCTTGCTAGGAATGAGCCTGGGGGTGGCATACCTGTGTTGGAAAAGAGATCAATAGATCAATTGAAGTGCATTTATACCAATGCACACAGCATGGGCAATAAACAGGAGGAGCTGGAAGCCATTGTGTGCCAGGAAAACTATGATGTGGTCGCCATCACGGAAACATGGTGGGATGACTTGCACAACTGGAGCACTGCAATGGATGGCTATAAACTCTTTAGAAGGGACAGGCAAGGAAGGAGAGGTGGAGGGGTAGCCTTGTATGTTAGAGAGTGTTTTGACTGTCTAGAACTCAATGACGGTAATGATAAGGTTGAGTGCTTATGGGTAAGGGTCAGGGGGAAGGCTAATAAGGCAGATATCCTGGTGGGAGTCTGTTACAGACCACCCAACCAGGATGAGGAGACAGATGAAGTACTCTACAAGCAGTTGGCTGAAATATCACAATCTCTAGCCCTAGTTCTCGTGGGAGACTTCAACTTACCAGATATCTGCTGGAAATACAACACAGCAGAGAGGAAGCAGTCTTGGAGGTTCCTGGAGTGTGTGGGAGATAACTTCCTGACGCAGCTGGTAAGCGAGCCAACCAGGGGAGGTGCCCCGCTGGACCTGCTGTTTACAAACAGAGAAGGCCTGGTGGGTGATGTGGTGGTTGGAGGCTGTCTTGGGCTAAGCGACCATGACATGATAGAGTTCTCATACTTGGAGAAGTAAGGAAGAGGGTCAGCAAAACTGCTACCCTGGACTTCAGAAGGGCAGACTTTGGATTGTTAAGGAGTTTGGTTAACAGAGTCCCTTGGGAGGCAGTCCTGAAGGGCAAAGGAGTCCAGGAAGGCTGGATGTTATTAAAGAAGGAAGTCTCAAATTGCAGGAGCAGGCCGTCCCCATGTACCGTAAGTCAAGCAGGCGGGGGAGAAGACCGGCTTGGCTGAATTGGGAGCTTTGGCTGGAACTCAAGAAAAAAAGGAGAGCTTACCGCCTTTGGAAGAAGGGGCAGGTGACTCAGGAGGACTACAAGGATGTTGTGAGGTTACGCAGGGAAAAGATTAGAAAGGTGAAGGCCCAGCTGGAACTTAAACTGGCCGCCACCATTAAAGATAACAAAAAAATGTTTTCAAAAATAAATCAGTGACAAAAGGAGGGCCAGGGAGGATCTCCCTCCTTTATTGGATGCGGAAGGTAACCTTGCCAGGAAAGATGAGGAGAAGGCTGAGGTACTTAATGCTTTCTTTGCCTCAGTCTTTAATAGTCAGACTGGTCATCCTCAGGGTTGTCAGGCCCCTGTGCTGGGAGATGGAGATAGTATGCAGAATGAAGTCCCAGTTGTTGAAGAGGTGGCAGTCACCAACCTGCTCCTTCACCTGGATGTTCACAAGTCCATGGGGCCGGATGGGATCCACCCGAGGATACTGAGGGAGCTGGCAGAGGAGCTTGCCAAGCCACTGTCCATCATTTATCAGCAGTCCTGGTCAACCAGGGAAGGTCCCAGATGACTGGAAGCTAGCGAATGTGACGCCCCTCTACAAGAAGGGTCAGAAAGAGGATCCGGGGAACTACAGGCCTGTCAGCCTGAAGCCCGGTGCCGGGAAAGGTCATGGAACAGATCATCTTGAATGCCATTACGTGGCACGTACAGGACAACCAGGTGATCAGGTCCAGTCAGCATGGGTTTATGAAAGGGAGGTCCTGCCTCACTAACCTGGTCTCCTTCTATGATAAGGTGACCTGCTTAGTGGATGAGGGGAAGGCTGTGGACGTTGTCTACTTGGACTTTAGTAAGGCCTTTGACACTGTCTCCCACACATTCTCCTGGAGAAGCTGGCCACTCACGGCTTGGACAAGTGCACTCTGCGCTGGGTTAAAAACTGGCTGGACGGCCGAGCCCAGAGAGTCGTGGTGAATGGAGTCAAATCCGGTTGGCGGCCAGTCACGAGTGGTGTTCCCCAGGGCTCAGTGTTGGGGTCGGTCCTGTTCAATATCTTCACTGATGATCTGGATGAGGGGATTGAGCGCACCCTCAGTACGTTTGCATATGACACCAAGCTGGGCAGGAGTGTTGATCTGCTGGAGGGCAGGAAGGCCCTACAGAGGGACCTGGACAGGCTGGATCGATGGGCCGGAGCCAACGGTATGAGATTCAACAAGGCTAAGGGCCGGGTCCTTCACTTGGGTCACAACAACCCCATGCAATGCTACAGGCTTGGGGAGGAGTGGCTGGAGAGCTACCTGGAGGAAAAGGACCTGGGGGTGTTGGTGGACAGCCGGCTGAACATGAGCTGGCAGTGTGCTCAGGTGGCCAAGAAGGCCAATGGCATCCTGGCTTGTATCAGGAACAGTGTGGCCAGCAGGAGCAGGGAGGTGATCGTGCCCCTGTACTCGGCACTGGTGAGGCTGCACCTCAAGTACTGTGTGCAGTTTTGGGCCCCTCACTACAAGAAGGTCATCAAGGTGCTGGAGCATGTCCAGAGAAGGGCAACAAAGCTGGTGAAGGGTCAAGAGAACGTGTCTTATGAGGAGCAGCTGAGGGAGCTGGGGTTGTTTAGTTTGGAGAAGAGGAGGCTGAGGGGAGACCTTATCGCTCTCTACAACTACCTGAAAGGAGGCTGTAGTGAGGTGGGGGTCGGTCTCTTCACCCTAGTAACAAGTGATAGGACGAGAGGAAATGGCCTCAAGCTGTGCCAGGGGAAATTTAGATTGGATATTAGGAAAAACTTCTTCACTGAAAGGGTTGTCAGGCATTGGAACAGGCTGCCCAGGGAAGTGGTGGAGTCTCCATCCCTGGAGGTATTTAAAAGAAGGGTAGATGTGGTGCTTGAGGATATGGTTTAGTGGTGGACTTGGCAGTGATAGGTTAGCAGTTGGACTCGATGATCTTAAGGGTCTTTTCCAACCTTAATGATTCTATGATTCTATGGCAGGTACTGGAGCTGAATCAGAGAATCAACCCATGCCAGTATCAGTCGCCCCCATACACAAGATAAATATTGGAAGCGGCCGTCAACTCGTTCTGAATGGGATGATGACGAAGCAGGGCTGTCATGAGAAGAAGAGGAGGAAGATGTCATAAATGAAACAGGCACCACCCGATCCCTGTCCTTGAGTGAGTTGCAAGATATGTGAAAAGATTTTGGCCATCGTCTAGGTAAGCAAATAGCCACCTGGCTGCTCTGATGGTGGGATAACAGGGCCAGTAGCCTGGAATTAGAGGGAAAAGAAGCCAAACAACTGGGTTCCCTTTCTGGGGAAGGGGATGTTGACAAAGCAATCGGAAAATGGACACAAGCTCTCAGCTTCTGGAGGCGACTCCTGTCTGGCATGAAGGAAAGGGATCCCTTCAAAGTAGATGTTTCATATCACCTACAAAGATGGACAACCATGGAGAAAGGTATCTAAGGGAACTAGACATGGTGAGGTGATTTTTAGTGACCTAGATGATCAATGGCCGTTCAAAGATCCAGATGAATCCCAGTGCACTCAACCCATGTGGCGGAAATTTGTACGGAGCGCACCATCTTCATTGGCAGTAATGTCCTGGAAAGATGATGAGACACCAATGGTAGCAGAGGTGATTGATAGACTCTGGGATTATGAAACAAATATCTCTTCCTCGCTAGTCTCTGCTGTGGAGAAACTATCCCAAGAGGTCCAGCAACTCAAAGAAGATCTGTCCTGCTCCCCACCTCTACAGAGTAGTCTCTCAGCTGTTAGGAATAAGCTTCCTTTTGGTCAAAGGAGAGGATACATACCACGGGCCACACTATGATTCTACCTGCGTGACCACGGAGAGGACATGAGGAGGTGGGATGGCAAGCCTACCTTGACACTAGCGGCATGGGTACGTAAGATGCAACGAAGAACAGTCACTCAGGGACTTCCAGGAAATCTGCTGCTCCAGTTTCCAGTGAGCGGGTCCCCAGACAGAGGAGTAGAAGCACTCATTTTATTTCTGAGCTTAACAGAGAGACTCTTGATTCATATTTACAGGAAGTGAGTTGTGAATGCCATGATCAGGACTAGAGGGGCCCTGCCTCCAGCCAGGTGGAAGAAAAGGATAACCGGGTTTACTGGACTGTGTGGATCCGATGGCCTGGCACATCCGACCCACAGGAGTATAAAGCTTTAGGGGACACTGCTGCACAGTGGATTTGCTATGGGGTTTGAGCTTGCAGGGGGGTGGAGAGAGGCATTGGCACTGAGTGGCCACAAGCAGACCAGCGCCACATGGCATTTTGGTGGCCAGCTCTTCAGCTCCATAAGTCAACGGCATGATGGTGACACGTACCTGGCAAGGTAGCAGCTGCAATGGATGAATCCCTACAGTTCTCCCTGTGCAGGAAACACCACAATAATTATTGTTCCTACTTTATAGGTTTGGGAAACCAGGGATTAAACAAGTTGTCAAAGGCCAGTGGCAAAGCAGGCAGTACACTGTGAGCCCTCTCTGCTCTCAGAGGCAGTTCATAGACCACACTGCATCTTAAAAGCAGCCATTCAACAACCCTATGGCTTGTATATATGTTTAAATGGAAGACAAATTGCAGCATTTTTGTCTTTATTTGCACTAGTAACATCTGTTCAGACTTCTAAGACTGCACAATGACTGATGAGTAGTTCAGTAAAGACCTCTAACAGACAAAATAGACATGCAACACACAGGGAGTTTTATGTTTAGCTTCCCTGCAAAAAATCCCACTGACAGTCTTGCAATAAATATAAAATTTTATGGCCTATTTCTCAATCATATTCTGCTACATAATTTCATACTAAGAAAAGCTAGCTACCTTGCCAATGGAAATATGTTGCTGGCAGGTGGTAAGTCTCTCCAGATCTGCTCAAGGAGTCATAACTGTAACAATATAAGCAAATAGGTCATCAGCATATTCCTTTCTGCATTTTTTTTCTTTTTCTTTCCTCTCCTCCTTCTTTCCCTGCATTTTCCCCTCTCACTTTCTTCCATCTCCCCTTCTCCACCTTCCCTCCCCCTCGCTCACTCCTCCATTAGTGTTTAGAAGATTTCACAGTTTTCTCCCAACCCTGGAAAGAATGTAAGTCAATGCTGCTGATTGCCTTTGAAAACATTTGCAACAAATTATCTCTACTTTTGGAATCTGAATAAAGGAATGCAAGCCTCACTGGAGAAATATTGAAATACAGGGTGGGTTTCACAGAAGGTCTGTAGCTTTTTCTTTTCATTCTTTCTTTAAAATTAAGAAAATAATACACTTTTTCTTTTATTTTTTTCCCTTTTTTTGTTACTTCAGGTTGGAAAATGTTTCATCTGGGAAAAGTGAAGAGTCTAAGGAAGTGCTTTTTGTGAAGTGGCATCTTCATCACCTCTTTTAAAGATGAAAATTATAATTGGCGAGTCAATTGTTAGCATGAACTCCATGAACCCAGTGGGCTTGATGAAGAAATGAAGCAGATCTTGGATTCTTTCTCTCTTCTCCAGTAAGGCAGGATCTGGGCCACTAAAGTCTCCTTTTCCTGCATTATTCTGCTTTTAGATAGCTTGCCTCAGTTTCCCTGCCTGCAGGCTGCTGCCACACTGTGGTGCTGTGGGCTTGCCATCAGGAAAATAACAGAGATCTCCTGAGGAAAGGTGCTGTGTAAATTTCGGACAACTCATACATTTCCAGATTCAGACTTTCCTATGTGTAGGAGTATTTGTATGCAAGAATTTTTTTTGTCTAGTTGCAGAAAATGGTGCTAACCACAAAGTTTGGTTCCAAATCATGATAGAAATGGCTCAAATTTGGTAGAGGGAATTGGGAACTAGGGTGTTTTTTTCCTTTTTTTTCCTTTTTTATTTTGTTTTTTTGGGGGTTCAGACCCATGTCTAGTATAAATGCAAAAACCTTATAACTTGTCGTGGTTCAGCCTCAGTAGGCAACTAAACACCATGCAGCCGCTTGCTCACTCCCCCCACCCCTGTGGGATGGGGGAGAGAATCGGAAGAGCAAAAGCACAAAAAAAACTTGTGGGTTGAGATAAGAACAGTTTAATAATTACAATAAAATAATAATAATAATAATTATAATAATGATTATGATAATAATAACTAATGATAATATAATAAATAGGAAAAGGGAAAAAGGGGGAAAAAACAGAAACACAAACAATACAACCACTCACCACCCGCCAACTGACGCTGCCCATCCCCGAGCTGCAATTGCTGCTTCCCTCCCCCGGCCAGCCCCTCCCAGTTAACATACTGGGCATGACATTACATGATATGGAATATCCCTTTGGCCAGTTTGAATCCGCTCTCTTAGCTGTGCCCCCTCCTCTCCCAGCTTCTTGTGCACCTGGCAGAGCATGGGAAGCTAGAAAAGTCCTTGACTAGTACAAGCACTACCCAGTAACAACCAAAACATCGATGTGTTATCAACATTATTTTCATACTAAGTCCAAAGCACAGCACTATGCCAGCTACAGTGAAGAAAATTAACTCTATCCCAGCTAAAACCATGTCATAACTGAAAGATGGACAACTTTGCACTTCTTGAGGCCTCAAACTAGAAAGCAGGTCAAAAGCAGACTGGCTAAAATTGTGTTGTGCACTGGCTAATATTTTCAGGCTGCTGACACACAGACAGGTCTGTGGGCACAGCAGCAGGAAGAGCAGGTGAAAAGGCAAACACCAGCCTTTGCAAAATCAGTAACTAGCTGGTCCACAGACACTCGTTTGGTTTTAGGAACATTACATCCTTTTGCTCTTGAGGCTTAGTCAAGAGAAAATGATGACAGAAACTTGCCCTGTGGAGGACCAGTCGTCAGACCCAGTGTTGTTGGTTCCCCTGGGCTCCGCGTGGCCACTATGGGCCACTGGACAGCTCTGGGCTTAGCCCTTAACTGGAGAAACTTATAAACTGGGGAAGAATGTCTCACAGGGGTTTTCAACAGATAACTACACTGAGCTTCTGCTTAGTTTGCAAAAAATGGAAAGTACCAATGACCAAGACATTTTCCCATTTCTCTTCTGCTTTTCCGGAGACTCTCCAGAGGAGCTGAAGCCTATCCACACTAAAAAGCTGATGGGGCTACTGACTTCAACCTGGTAAGCAGAATGGAATATAAATTGCTCTGAAGATCAAATAAACTTTTTTAAAAGAGCAGATGAAAACTGGTTTCTAAGCTTTGAACTTTTTGTTTTGTTTCCTTGACTCATAAAGCTTTGGTGAATCCTGCCCTTAATTACCAGAGACGGTGATAGATGCCAAAGCCCTGGCAGGTTTGAATCTGTTCACATAAACCTTGTGGATGTGAATTTGATTTTTTCCAATGATTGTTTTGGAATGATTTAGTCTGTTTTGACCTACTTTCCCTAGTTGCAAGCTCCATCCAAGCTGGTTATTGTTTATAGAAAAGGAATGTGAAGGGTATTTTATACACTGGCATATTATTTCTGATAAAATTTCATAAATAAGCTAAGAGAAAACAAAACAAAAAAGAAAATAGGAAAAAGAATTTTAAGCAAAAACCAGAGTGCACCATAGAATGCAGCTCTTCTTTGTCCAAACTCGGGCAAAAGTTCCAATGCAAAGAAGAGGGTTGAGAGAGTGACTCCAGCAGGTTTGGTCCTCAGCATTTTATAAGATAGGATATGAGAAAGCAACTGGGAGAGAATTCATTGTGGGCTTGTTGTCCTGAAAGCTTGGGGTTCATTACCCGGTGTGTGTCACCCAATTTACACACAGAGTTGAGGTAATTTCCTTTATTATGTAAATGGACAGATACTGATGCCCGGTACAAACCAACACACTGTTGGTAGAAACTAACAGTTATTTATACACAAGATATGAATAATCTAATACATATTTATTGCCATTCTGTTAAATGATTGGTTAAAATTCTTCACCTTCCATGTAAATGACTATGCATGCCCACTATGATTTTTGAGACTATTAATTCCTTAACCTTTTGAGTTGGCAGGTTTCTTGAGGGGGTGGTCTTTGAGTCAGTGGTCGTGATCTCCCCCTGCCAGAATCACCTTTCCCCTAGTTTTGCTTAAACTTGGCACCACTAAATAGTCCTTCATGGACCGTTAACAAGGCAGACTATCATTCATTTGGGGGTTTTTGTTCTAATACAGATAACCTATTTCATTATGACATAGCATTGTTAAGGTAAAGCAAGCTAAATCATTATGCCATAAAACAAGCTAAGTTAACCTGTATCAATATCAGGCTGAAGAAAAGAAGATGGCTCAGAGAACAAAATCAAGCCCACCATGCCTTGTGGCAAGTCACAAACTGAAGGATTGAGAGGTGGCCAGGAGATGAAGGAAGGTCATCTGCAAGGGTTTTGGAGACCATCAGCTGGCAGTTCCCTGCCAGATCACAGGCAGTAAATTACCGGCAGCTGGGCCACGGGGGTCTTTTCTGGAGACCCTCTCCTGGTTGCACTGACAGACAGTTTGGGCTGGTAAATGCTACTGCAATAGCAATAATAGATGAATGGATTCCTGCTTCCTGGAGAGAAAATGTGCCCTGTGGAGCTGGGGAGAGAGAGGAATTGGGAAGATCATAAAAGATGGAAAGGCAACAGTTGAGGTGGGGAGTCATTCAAGGGAAGTTAATACTGTGAATGGGAGGTAGTCTAAGAAAATATATTAGAAACTGAAATGTAAACTTGAAGGGCAAACCTAGCCCTTTACATCTACGATTTTCAAAACAGTCCTAGGGAGCGATGTTCCACAAATTTTTACAGGAAGCTTGACATCTAGGAGCTTTTTATGCTTCTGGTAATCAACCTCTTCATATCTGACAGCTGGACTCAGAGCAAGTACTCTTCTTCCAGTGTTTGCTAACACCTTGGAACAACACCATCACTAAGAAAAACACAAACCAACCTCTTGTCTCCACCAGGAAAATCAGAAATGATCATTAAAACCATCAGGTTCCACTTCCTATATAACATAAGCAGGAAAACATCTCTGTGTTAAGTCAGTTTTGAACCAAAGCACAGAAAAAAACACAAAAATTGAGTATAAATATGTCTTCAACACCAGATCTCCTGGACTTCAGGAAATCTGCATAATCATACAGCTCTACTCAGCTTAAAAGCTTACAGCAATGAAATATTACCAAAAAAACATCATCAACAGACTTTCACATACAGTAATTGGAATGCAGAAGGTATTTAATCTTCAAGCATAGCATACATCATGGCTGAAGCCTGGAAAACTCTGAGAATAACAGCATTTATATCCCTTTGCATTTTCTGCATTTTAATTCTGTGCAAGACAAAGAAAACGTCTGTAGGGAAAGTATCAATTCTGTGGCAAAGGTTACAGATTAAACTTCTGCTCTGTAAATATGTATATACATCTGAGATGTATACATTATTCTGAAAGGAAACCAGTCATCCAGACATTCATTTTCCTGCAAGAATATAATTCACTGATGCACAGTTGCTGTAATTTAACAAGCACTATTTGCTCTTCTCATACATGGGTTTTTGCATTCAAAGGATATGGTTTGCTAATAAGTTTGTGCATATGTGTTGCAGAAGAGGGAAATCTTTATCACCACGGAATGCTACCTTTCAGCTAATGAGATTGCTGTTACCTATATTTTAATTGTTTTAAGAGCAAGTGGCTGCTGACAGTTTCCTTTCAAGCTTGAATGATGAAAGGAAAACACCAAGCTGCCTCATTTGGCTATCTTGCTGAGAGCTAATGAGCCTGAGGCTGCACCTATCTTTGCTATACTAATGTGACCTTAAGTCTGCTAATGCACAGGGAAGGAGTGAAAAATGTACTGCCAGTTCCATCCGACAGTTCCCTGGGGACATACTGAATATGCCAAACAATTTAGTAAATATATATCAAGTTACTATGTTGAAACATACTCCAACGTATTGTGACCCTGGGTATCTCAATCAAAAGATCATATTTTATTTTTGCTTATCTTCCTCCTGTGTTCAACATTTGATAATTCCTCTTTAAAAAGGATCTATTTCTTGCTAAATTTTAAACATTGCAGAAAAATTTTCACTTGGTGCTTAGTTTTGTAATAGACTACCTAAAATTTTTAACAGTTTGTTTGTTTGTATTTTGGTTTTCTGGGTTTTTTTTCTACCAGGTAAACAGAAGTTGATGTGAGATTTGATAGTGCAGGTTTGAAGGCTGTTAGCAACTGAAAGCACAGAGTAGCATGGACTGTGAATCTCAAAAAGATTTTCTGTGCATAGCCAATAGAAAATATTTCATAGCTTCCCCTTGGTGGAATCTCTTTCCTCTTTGTGCTCAGTTTCCATAAATATTGCTGGAAATCAGCTTTACTGGATTTTAAGATCAAACTTTCATTTGCAATCTTTACACTCTAATATGCAGTTTGAAATTCTCCCTGTATGGTAATTATTTGCTGAAGCCATCTAATAGGGAATGGAAATGCCACCAAGCAGCATGCATATATATTGAATTATTCACAATGGATAATGGGTTTTTGAAGACTATAGAAGCTCAAGATGTTTTTGATAAAAAAAAATTAAAGTCAATTAAATAATGTTAGCTTCCCAATGAAAGTCAAAGCAAGACGTAAAAATATAAAAGTATCAAATAAGTTACTAGTGATTGCTTATTTTCACAGCTCTAGGACTTGCCATCTGCTGGAATACAGTTCAGGGCTTTGAACTGTCCAGTGATATTTGTGAGCTATGCAATAGATTTGCCTTTTATCTAATAGAGTCTTCTTGTGTCTTGGTATTTTTGGCAACACCTGGAAAGCACAGCCTAGACTGACAAGTATCTCTGTTCACATAAATGTGAAGCATGGAGCAAAAGTGCATTTTAAAAAAAGGAGTTTTAACCTCTGGTAGGAAATAGTCATCAATTCTGAATATTTTGGGAAGATCTGGTAAAAAAGACAATGGATACTGCACCAGATCTTTTCTTGATCAAGTCAGTCTTGCATTAATGCTAGCTGTGATAAATGAAGGGCTCCACTTTCATACCTCACCAGATGTCTGTATCACCCATTTATTCCATTATAAATTCAACCACAAACCTTTAAAAAATATCTGTCAGGCTGACCACAAAGCAGAACAAAGCTCTGAGGTGGTGACCTCTCTAAATATACCCAGTCCGTTCCTCTGTGGCATGAGGATGTGCTTAACACATCACAGAATCACTGCCTTGTCCCAGGAGATAAATAACTTTTAGATTTCCTTCATAAGATACTGTTGGGCAAAAAGTCCTAAGACAGGTTCTGCTCACTTCTAGCAACCTTGGAGCAGGCAGAGGATAAATCTTTAAGAGATGTTACTTACTCCAGAAGACCTTATCGGCTGTTGGGAGCAGCACCCTGTTTAGTCAGTTTATGAAGTTTACAGATCTTTACACATAGAAACAGAATACACATTTTTAGCTATTCTACCCAGCCCACAGCTCCCATTCACGTGCTCTTCAGTCAAGTTTCTGAGGCCTCAAGAAAACAAATTTCTACCATTTTCCTCAAGGATCTTGGTCTTGGCAACTAAAGAGGTGCTTATCTTTTGGGAAGTCACTCCCTACACTGGAAGAAAGGAGCTTTGCAAAAGGCAGTCCTGATTCCAAACAAATAAAGTATGGGGATAAGACACTGATTTCCTCATTTCAAGGGCAGAGGATGCCAGGAGGAAAGATGAGGCTATTGACCCCATGTGGCACTGGACTGACCGTGTTTGCCCCACAAAGCCACAGCATCTGCCAGGGCTGTCTCTGCCAGGCTTCTCCATTCCAGGCAGAAGTGCTGCAAGGAGGCATATCTGAACACAGACCTCCTGCCCCCCATGACTCAGTCTCTACGCTTTTTAGTGGGCTGTTTTGTTTTGTGGTTGCCAACCACCAATTTTTCCTCTGCCGTTGGAACAGCAGAAGTGCTGGCTCATTGACATGGGAGCTGCTTTTCCCTCGCATTAAGCCTGGGTGAGTTACTATTGCACTGCAGTCAGCCTGTCCCTTTTTCTTTCTGTGGCATCAGCATTTCCCTGCAATAGCTGTTGTAGTACACTATAACCCTGTGACTGTGCTTTATAGTCCCTGAGCCTTGAATAATAGGAGCAACGTTTCCTTCTCTGTGGTCTCTGCCTTCATTGCTGTCCTGGTTTCAGCTGGGATGGAGTTAAATTTCTTCGTAGTAGCTAGTATGGGGCTATGATTTTGATTTTTGCTGGAAACAGTGGAGATGTTTTAGTTGTTGCTAAGTAGTGCTTACACTGGTCAAGGACTTTTTCAGCTCCCCATGCTCTGCCGGGTGCACAAGAAGCTGGGAGGGGACACAGACAGGACAGCTGACCCAAACTGACCAATGGGATATTCCATACCATATGATGTCATGCTCAGTATATAAAGCTGGGGGAAGAAAGAGGAAGGGGGGGACATTTGGAGTAATGGCGTTTGTCTTCCCAAGTAACCATTATGCATGATGGAGCCCTGCTTTCCTGGGGATGGCTGAACACCTGCCTGCCCATGGGAAGTAGTGAATGAATTCCTTGTTTTCCTTTGCTTCTGCACGCAGCTTTTGCTTTACCTATTAAACTGTCTTTATCTTAAACCATGAGTTGCCTCACTTTTACTCTTCTGATTCTCTCCCCCGTCCCACCGGGGGGAAGTGAGCGAGCGGCTGCGTGGTGCTTGGTTGCTGACTGGGGCTAAACCACGACAGTCTATTTTGGCGCCCAACGTAGGGCACGAAAGGTTTGAGATAATGACAGGTTTGACTGGAATGTGCTAGATGGAATTTATAGTGGTTATTGCTGTTTAGCTATTAATTGGCAGGCTTCTGTGCTTGCTATGGGGCTTGTCTGAGTCACTGTACGCCTTAAAATCTACTGCTCATTAGTGGTGCTTTTTGCTTTCGCTGCTTGCTGTACTGCTGTACTGCTTATCACCTTACCCTGCCGGGCCTGGGAACATTCTGATAACAGCAATGGCCAGGCGCCTGGGCTGGCAGATGGCCAGGGCCCCAGTGCTCTTTCTGTGCTTCTGTACTGGACAGGCTTGAACTCCAGTCTGAACTCGAGTCAAAGGGACTGTGACCTGTGGATGAGTCCATGTGGGAGCAGGACACCCCAAAGCATCTGTGGCTGTGTATAAGCCCGTGCCAGAGCAGGTATATCCTGAAGCATCTGTGGCCTTGGTTATGTCTGTGGCACAGCAGGGATACCTCTGAGGCAATTGTGGCCCAAGGATGGAGAAGGTACACCTTGAAGTGTCTGTGGCTGTAGATAAGTCCATGCTGCAGCAGGTACACCTTGAAGCATCAGTGGCTGTGCATGAGGTCATGCCGGAGCACCTCAAAGTTTGTGGCCATGGGTAAGCCCACAATGGAGCAGGCTTCCTTCTGGAGGGACTGCAGCCATGGGCAAAGCCATGTTGGAGCAAGTTTACTTCTGGAGGGACTGCAGCTGTGGGTAAGGCCATGCTGGAGCAGGTACAGCTCTGAAAGCATTGAGGCCCATGCAGAAGGCCATGCTGGAACAGGCGCATCTCAAAGTGACTGTGTCTCTGGATAAGTCTATGCTGCAGCAGGTGTGCCCCTGGAGAGACTGTGGCTCCTGGGTAAGGCTCCACTTGGAGCAGGTACAACCCTAAAGGACTACAGTCTGTGGATAAGTCCAAACCAAAGCAGGGGCAAGGGGAGCAGTTCATTACAATGTTAAACCCGATGGTCTGATCCAAATGGACATGGGGTGGATATTGTAATGGAAATACCTTTAAATTGTTCTAACCTGAGATTTGAGCTACATATTATGGAAATTACTATAGCAGAAACGCCTTATTGCTAGCCAGGCTGGGAGCAAGGGGAGGAGTTCATTGCAATGTTAAAACCTATAACCTGGCCCAAATGGGCCAGGGGTGGAGATTGTAATGGATATACCTTTACATTGTTGTAACCTGTGATTTGAGTTGCATGTTATAGGAACTACTACAGCAGGAACCACCTGAACCAATGGAGGACAAGCCTTTCAAGAAGCAGGGCAAGTGCAGCAGTGACCCGACCTGAGATGGCTTTGGTGCCCTGTAACTCCACACAACACACCACCTCTCCTGTCCTGAGTGACCACAAGAATAGATGGAGACCAAAGCCAAAGACTAAATTACATCCGTGTATTTTATCAAAGGATGGGAAGGTGGGTGGAGGTTAATGAGGTTGTATTGGATAGTGTGGAACCTGGGCATGATGTAAATGGTATGGAATAAGGGGTGGATACTGTCCTGGTTTCAGCTGGGATGAAGTTAAATTTCTTCATGGTAGCTAGCGTGGGGCTATGTTTTAGATTTTTGCTGGAAACAGTGGTGATAATGTGGAGATGTTTTGGCTGTTGCTAAGTAGTGCTTACACTGGTCAAGGACTTTTTCAGCTCCCCATGCTCTGCCAGGTGCACAAGAAGCTGGGAGGGGACACAGCCAGGACAGCTGACCCCAACTGACCAATGGGATATTCCATACCATATGATGTCATGCTCAGTATATAAAGCTGGGGGAAGAAGAAGGAAGGGGGGGACATTTGGAGTAATGGCGTTTGTGTTGCCAAGTAACCGTTATGCATGATGGAGCCCTGCTTTCCTGGAGCCGGCTGAACACCTGCCTGCCCATGGGAAGTAGTGAAAGAATTCCTTGTTTTGCTTTGCTTCCGTGTGCAGCTTTTGCTTTACCTATTAAACTCTCTTTATCTCAAACCATGAGTTTCCTCACTTTTACTCTTCCGATTCTCTCCCCCATCCTACCAGGGGGAAGTGAGCGAGCGGCTGCGTGGTGCTTGGTTGCTGACTGGGGCTAAAACACATCATCAGTGAGAAATGCACTGTCTGCAAAGCACATGCAAGTATAAAGCGCTAAAACACTGTCGTGGAACAACTCCAGGCACTGATACAGATTGGGGCTGACCAACTGGAAAGCATCTTTGTTGAGAAGGACCTGGAAGTGCTGGTGGACAGCAAGCTGACCATGAGCCAGCAATTTGCCCTTGTGGCCAAAAAGACCAATGGTATCCTGGGATGCATTAAAAGGAGCGTGGCCAGCAGGTTGAGGGAGGTTATCCTCCCCCTCTACTGTGCCCTAGTGAGACCACATTTGGAGTGCTGTGTCCAGTTCTCGACCCCCCAGTTTAAGAAGAACAGGGAACAGCTTGAGCAAGTCCAGTGGACAGCTCCCAAGATGATCAGGGGACTGGAACATCTCCCTTACGAGGAAAGGCTGAGACACCTGGGCTTTGTTCAACCTGGAGAAGAGAAGACTGAGGGGGGATTTCATCAATACCTATAAATATCTAAAGGGTGGATGTCAGGATGATGGGACTAGACTCTTTTCAGTGGTGCCCAATGACAGGACAAGGGGCAATGGGCACAAGCTGGAACACAGAAAGTTCCAGCTAAACATGAGAAAAAACTTATTTACTGTGAGGGTAACAGAGCAGTGGAACAGGCTGCCCAGAGAGGTTGTGGAGTCCCCCTCCCTGGAAATATTCAAAATTTGCCTGGATGCATTCCTGTGCCTCCTTGCTCTAGGTGTACCTGCTCAAGCAGGGGTGTCATGATTTTAGCTGGGATAGAGTTAATTTTCTTCACTGTACCTGGCATAGTGCTGTGCTTTGGACTTAATATGAAAATAATGTTGATAACACACAGATGTTTTAGTTGTTGCTGGGTAGTGCTTATACTAGTCAAGGACTTTTCTAGCTTCCCATGCTCTGCCAGGTGCACAAGAAGCCAGGAGGGGAGGGGGCACAGCTAAGAGAGCGGATTCAAACCGGCCAAAGGGATATTCCATATCATGTGACATCATGCCCAGTATGTTAACTGGGAGGGGCTGGCTGGGGGGAGGAGGGAAGCAATCACGGCTCGGGGATGGGCAGCGTCGGTCAGCGGGTGGTGAGCGGTTGTATTGTTTGTTTTTCCCTTTTTCCCTTTTCCATTTTATTATATTACTACTGTTATTGCTATAATAATCATAATTATTATAATTATTATTTTATTTTAATTATTAAACTGTTCTTATCTCAACCCACAATTTGTTGTTGGGGTTTTTTTTTTGCTTTTTTCTTCCGATTCTCTCCCCCATCCCAGAGGGGTGGGAGGAGTGAGCGAGTGGCTGTGTGGTGTTTAGTTGCTGACTGGGGCTGAACAACAACAAGGGGGTTGGACAAGATGATCTCCAGAGGTCCCTTCCAATGCCTACCATTCTGTGATTCTGTGAATTCACAATCCTTATGGCACCAAGGAGGGTGCACAACAAGCTCACTACCCTGGACTTCAGGACAGCAGTCTTTGGCCTCTTCAGAGATCTGCTTGGTAGAGTACCATGGGATAAAGCCCTGGAGAGAAGAATGGCCCAAGAATTCTGGTTAATATTCAAGCTCCAAGGTCAGGAGCAATGCATCCCAACAAAGAGGAAGTCAGGCAAAAATGCCAGGAGGCCTGGATGGATGAACAAGGAGATCCTGGACAAACTCAAACACAAAAAGGAAGCCCACAAAGGGTGGAAACAAGGATGGGTAGCCTGGGAGGAATACAGAGACATTGTCCGAGCAGCCAGGGATCTGGTTAGGAAAGCTAAAGCCCTGATAGAATTAAATCTGGCCAGGGATGTCAATGGCAACAAGGAAAGCTTCTATAGGTGTGTCAGTAATAAAAAGAAGACTAGGGAAGATGTGGGTCCTCTCTAAAAGGAAATGGGAGACCTGGTTACCCAGGATCTGTAGAAGGCTGAGGTACTCAATGACTTTTTTGCCTCAGTCTTCACTGGCAAGTGCTCACGCCACACCGCTCAAGTCGCAGAATCCAAAGGCAGGGACTGGGAGATTGAAGAACTGCCCACTGTAGGAGAAGATAATGTTCAAGACCATCTAAGGAACCTGAAGGTGAACAAGTCCATGGGACCTGATCAGATGCATCCACGGGTCCTGAGGGAACTGGTAGATGAAGTTACTAATCCACTAGCCATCGTATTAGAGCAGTCATGGCAGTCTGGTGAAGTTCCCACTGACTGGAAAAGGGGAAACATAACCCCCATTTTCAAAAAGGTTATTCTGGGAGTTATTGAAAAACACCTGAAAGACAGTGCAGTCATTGGTCCTAGCCAGCACGGGTTCGTGAGGGGAAAGTCCTGCCTAACAAACTTGATTTTTTTTCTATGACAAGGTCACCCACCTACTTGACCAAAGAAAGGCAGTCGATGTGATCTTTCTGGATTTCAGTAAAGCTTTCGATACTGTCTCTCATAGTATCCTCCTGGACAAAATGTCCAGCATACAGCTGGATAAACACTTAATGAAGTGGCTGAGCAATTGGCTGAGGGGTTGGGCTCAAAGGGTTATATTAAATGGAGTTACATCGGGTTGGCAGACAGTCACTAGCGGGGTTCTGCAGGGATCCATCTTAGGGCTGGTACTCTTTAATCTCTTTGTTTATGACTTGGATGCAGGACTGGAAGGAATACTAATTAAGTTTGCCGACGACACAAAATTGGGAGGAGCTGTTGACACTCTCGAGGGCGGAGAGGCCCTGCAGAGAGATCTGGACAGACTGGAGAGCTGGGAAATCACCAACAGTATGAAGTTTAACAAGGGCAAGTGCCGGATTTTACACCTGGGGCATGGCAACCCTGGATATACATACAGACTGAGGAATGAGAGGCTGGAGAGGAGCTCTGCAGAGAGGGACCCGGGGGTTCTGGTTGATGGCAAGTTGAACATGAGCCAACAGTGTGCCCTGCCAACCAAGAGGACCAACCGTGTCCTGGGGTGTATCAAGCACTGTATTGCTAGCCGGTCAAAGGAGGTGATTGTCCCGCTCTACTCTGTGCTAGTGCAGCCTCACCTTGAATACTGTGTGCAGTTTTGGGTGCCACAGTACATTAAGGATATAAAGCTACTAGAATGTGTCCAGAGGAGGGCCACAAAGTTGGTGAAGGGTATAGAGGAGTAACCATATGAGGAGCAGCTAAAGTCACTTGGTTTGTTCAGCCTAGAGAAGAGGAGACTGAGGGGAGACCTCATTGCAGTCTATAGCTTCCTCACAAAGGGAGGAGGAGGGGCAGGCGCTGTTGTCTTCGTTTTGGTGAACAATGATAGGACCCAAGGGAATGGCAGGAAGATGTGCCAGGGGAGGTTTAGGTTGGATATTAGGAAAAAGTTCTTCACCCAGAGGGTGGTGGAGCACTGGAACAGGCTCCCCAGGGAGGTAGTCATGGCACCAGCCTGACGATATTCAGGAAGCACTTGGAGAACGCCCTCAGAGATATGGTGTGAATTTGGGGTTGTCCTGTGCAGGGACAGGAGTTGGACTCGATGATCCTTGTGGGTCCCTTCCAACTCAGGACACTCTATGTTTCTGTGATTCTGTGCTTCTCTCATTATCCCCCTGGAATTATTTATGCAGGATTGCTCTGCTTATACAACATATTTTCTCTATGGTTAAGTATGCTGTCTGGTCCTGGTATTGATGCCTCTCACTTATAAGCTTGCTAAGCCCCAGTAGTATTCAAGGTAGTCAGTGGAGACAAGCACTGGGACCGCAATGTGACTCATCATGAACCTCCTGGACTGCCACCAGATCCAGCTAGTATCTGCAGTTACTATGTTATGTGGATGCATTCGCTTAGCACATCCATCTTGTGATGCAAAGCCACTTGGTGTGTTGATCAGTAGCTGCTTATAGAATAGAATAGAATAGAATAGAATAGAATAGAATAGAATAGAATAGAATAGAATAGAACAGAACTGCATGCCAGAAGTGTAATTTCATACCAGCCTGAAGTCTTTAGTTTGGAGTGCTTCCCTTATTTGTCCATCACAACATAGTATCTCCCCCTTTTACACATCATCTCTCCTCTTTGCTGCACCCTGGTTTGTCGCTGTGCTAAACCAAAGACAAATTCTAAGTGGCCTGAAAAAACATCAGTGTATCTGGGCAAAAATGAATTAAAATGTTATAAATCTTTTGCAAGAAATATCAATTATTGTGGGAAACTATAGGATTGAAGCAACATGTGGGTCCCGCGATAAGCTGTTTGAGATAGAAAGAGGGCTGGAGGATTATGGGTATGCGATGGAAAAATACAGAGAATCTGCCTGACTACAGACCCGGTGTCAGACCCGCTGATGGAAAAATACAGAGAATCTGCAAGTTACCAAGAAGAGGAAGAAAGGCGAAGGACACGTCGACCTTGAGAGTAAATTTGGCATGAAGGGCAGAACTAGACTGTTTGTTAAGGAAGTATCGCAACCCATGACCTTGAAGCTTGTTTACAAGAACATATAAAAGCACTGCGACTTAAAATAAAGCTGAAGCTTGCTTTATCACTTACGTTGAGTTGTCTGCTTGCTTCCCTCGCTCGCCGCAATTGGCGCCCGAGCAGGGACCTGAAAAGGACTATCTCTGATACGGCAGCGAGAGACGGAGACGCACTGGCAGACGGCAGCCAGGGGGCAAAAGAGGAGTCATTTTATGCATCATTCCTGATACTTTCCGACCCTCCAGCCTGGACCCAACCTCGGAATTCAAGAGGGGATCCGCTTTCCGCAGTTGAAGCTAACCCGGGAGCGAGAGCCGTACAAACGACGCTGATTATCCTCACATCGGACGATGGAGGTCGAGGTAGCTTTTGAATTATTAAAGCGCTTTTCAGAAAAGCGGGGAGTAAGTCAGTTAAAGGACTTGTCAGGACTAGTTGCAGTGGGCAAAGCGAAAGGGTTTTTTAAAGAACCGGAGTCGATTTTTGAAGTAGAGGAGTGGAGAGCCTATGGTGATTGTTTGTGGGACTTGGTGATAGATGACGATAAGACAGCGAAAAAGCTAATGAAACCTTGGCGGGAAGTGATTAACTGCATGAAGAAATATAAAACTGAAAAAAGATTAGCGACAGCCGCCTCTGATCGGCTAGACAACTGTGACTCCGAAGCTGGATTTTGGAATCCGACAGAGATCATAGCTGCTTCCTTCTTGGCTCCTGGAGTCAGTGTTGCTCAAAGCCTCACGACATTAAACAAGCTAGGGTGTTGGCTAGCTAAGCAAACAAATGCCACATCAGAGGCATTGTCTGATTTATTACTAGATGTAGACTCTGTAAGACATGCTACGCTGCAAAACCGCACAGCCATAGATTTTTTGCTTTTAGCCCAAGGACATGGATGTGCTGAATTTGAAGGGATGTGTTGCATGAATCTATCAGATCACTCGGAATCAATACATGCAAGTATTGAGAGCTTAAAAAGGAGGGTCTCAGAACTTAGGGAGGATGATCCATGGCATTGGTTTAACAGCTTGTTTAATGGATGGGACGTTGGTAATTAGATCAAGAGTATTTTGCAGATGGGATTAATGATATTTATAATGTTTATCATTATATTAATGTGTGTCCCTTGTATATTGCAATGTATGCAACGAATGATGGAAAGAAGCATGAATGCCGTGTTCCTTTCTCAAGGAACAAAAGAAAAAGGGGGAAATGTGGGAAACTATAGGATTGAAGCAACATGTCGGTCCCGTGATAAGCTGTTTGAGATAGAAAGCGGGCTGGAGGATTATGGGTATGCGATGGAAAAATACAGAGAATCTGCCTGACTACAGACCCGGCGTCAGACCCGCTGATGGAAAAATACAGAGAATCTGCAAGTTACCAAGAAGAGGAAGAAAGGCGAAGGACACGTCGACCTTGAGAGTAAATTTGGCATGAAGGGCAGAACTAGACTGTTTGTTAAGGAAGTATCGCAACCCATGACCTTGAAGCTTGTTTACAAGAGCATATAAAAGCGCTGCAACTTAAAATAAAGCTGAAGCTTGCTTTATCACTCACGTTGAGTTGTCTGCTTGCTTCCCTCGCTCGCCGCAAATTATAGATAGAAGAGAGGAGAGCCACAGTCTCTAAATTCCCCCTGCCATGGAGCTCCATTCCAGAAAGCAAGAAAGGCTTTGGCTGGATGCATGAGTTTACAGTTATGTCTCTAAGGCAAAAATGTGACTTGAAGGATGATGTTGCCTGAGTGAACCTATGCCAGCAAGAAGCTGTAGCAGATCCCAATGCATCTGTGTAAGGAGCAGCTACTGCTGAGTAGGTTCAGTTCACATCAGGTGTGTTAGCTACACAAAATTAATACTGAGTTGCTCCCTGGTTTGCACCAGAGTTTTTCACAGGATTCTGTGATGGAAAAAAGCCCCTGACATCTTGCTCAATCCATCTGAAAGGCCAGATGGACAGGAGAAGATGTTCAAACCTACTTTTTTTTTCTTCCAGTTCTTCAATTCAGGATGTGACCTGAAAAATAAATAAATTAGTTTTACTCAGTAACAGTGACAAGGAACTTCAGCAGCCAGGCACTGCACAAGCAGTGAATATGGGGCTGTCCTTTTTCTGCAAGAAATTGAGACCTAAGTAGGAGTTTTCTGTTACATGTGCAGTCTTCCATAATGAAAACTTTATTAGGACCAGCCACAACTCAGACATAAACTGTTTTCCATGGCCTAAAGCATATCCAATGCAATTGCAAACACACAAAAGATAAATATGGTTTATAGCCACTTTTGGCCCAGGCAAGTGCCTGTTCAATCTCCTCACCATCTTATCCTAATGATTGGGGTCTTAATAGCTTGGTGGTCTTCCCTGTTTGTGTGAGCGTGTAGGCACCATGGACTGCTAGGATCTCCCTCCCATGACAGTGGATTTGGAGCCTGGCCATTCTTAGCAGCTCTCTGTAAACCACATATCCTCACACAGAAGTTCTCATGGTTAAACTGCCTTTAGGGCTGATGTGTGGCCTTCCTGTACCAAAAGATCTAGCTCGTGGTCTTAAATTGAGATAACTGCTTGTGTTGCTACAGGACCCTGAAGACTAACTAAAAAATTTCTGCCTGTGTTGTTCTTGTTGCTGCTAAAAAAATAAGGTAGAAAATTTGTCACAGAAAGTCTATGGAGGACTCATGGAAGGAATAATGCCAAAACTGCATCTTTTTTTGTTCACAGTTTATTATGAAGATATTTTTAACTTCTCCAGCCAGTTCTCTGGGGATGCTTTCAGCTTTTCCATATTGCGATGGAAGGAAGCTAATTTAGGGATCAACCATGCAAAATCTTCTATCTTGGCCAGTCCAGAATATTAAACTCCTAAGGGGTCAGTGGATTACAAAGAAAACCACCCCAAAACAACTAAGAATGTATGAAATCTGGCTTCATGAACTAGGTTTGAAAGAAATGCAGGATTTCAACATAAGATTTGACGTATAATCTTTTTCCTTAATATGGAGCGGTTGTGTCAAACTATGAGAGTCTCATCTGCTTGTCCTATTCACTTTTCCATTAGCCTGCTCACATCAATAGATCACCTTAAATTTTTAGAAAGAAGAAGAAAGATTAATTTTCTGTCATCATTAAAAAAAATATCTGTTTCTAAGGGGAAAAGTAGATTTATTTTTTTTCAGGTGGAATGGAGGACACTGGACGGGAAAACAAATTGATTCAGAAAGCCATTGAACTCTATGAATAGCTCAAATATCTTCAAGCTGGTAATGATTTGCAATAGTTTGTTATTATGCTACCAGAGTCTGCTAAAACATCTCTTCCTCCACCTCACACACAGATGCACACACTTTAAATACGATATTAAAGATACCCTCAACTAGCAAAGATCCTGTCAAAGTATGCTAATCAAATCCAGCTTTGATTTCATGCTTACTTTTCTGCTCATCCCTATTGTAAAGCTAAGCTGTAACTAATACATAAGAGGCTGGTGATTATACAGTATTAGGCTGAACATATAGAGTGAACGTATAGCATTAGATTGCATTTCAATAGGTCGGACACCGTAAAGAAATAAGATCAACTCACAAGGTCTGGTATTAGCAGGCTGCTAACATCTTGGTGACAATCTTGAGCTCTTGCATTGATCTCCTACTGGTGACATCTTTTACATCTGAGTGTGTATATGCTTATATGTGTATGTGCAAATGAAATAGGTACTCTTTCCCTCTTAATTTATTTTGGAAATTGAATTTTAAGCTACATCACATGGGGAACCTTTAGTATTTCTTTTGAAATGGGCCTGATAGGTGACTGCCATGGCAGAGATGATCTGTCTCCAGCAAGCAGATATGCAAGCTGTGCTCCCTCCCTGCTTGCCTGCTCAGGGACAGCCCACAAGAAGGGCAGAACATTGCAGTATTAGCCAGCACCCTATTGCCAGAGGGTACAGTATACATAAAAACTAGAGTAGTCCCTTCAGACAGCTTGTCAAAGACCTGCTAAGGTCTGCCTTGTATCCCCCTGCCAGCAGAAAGAAAAAAAAGCTTTCCATAGTCTGAAATACTTAGAACTAGAAGAAAGGACCATACGATTCCAAGAAAAGTCCTGGGATTCATCATTCAGCTTAATAGCATAGGAAAACACATTAACTGTGATAAATAGTGAAAAGATAAAATGAGGAAAAAGCAGCCTCCTATGATCCTGAAACTTGAATGAAACTTGTGGTTTCTCTGGAGTAAATCCGGAGCTATTGTAGAAAAAAAGAAACAACAGAGGTCCAGACCTTCAAAGTCAACTTGGCAACATAAAAGTTTAAGCAGGTCATCCTTTGAAAAGTGCTATGCCTCAAAACATTTTTTATTGAAAAAAAATTAAAAAGTCAAGGAAAGGAAGGTTCAGTTATAAAGAGAGCTGTATTCTGCATGCAGGAAACAATTGCATTTCACTGCAGAACTGCACAAGAGCAATCCTCCCATATTGAGCACAGCCGTGCCATGGCTGTGGCATACCATTTCCCCGCACCATAATGAGATCATATGTGAAAGCCTAAATTATGCAAATGAAAAGGCTACACTAATACTGTTGAAATACTCCTGGAGTGTACACTTGACAACCTCGAAGTACATTTCACACCATTAATCACTAACACAATTGTCATGAGTCAAGCAGTTTCCATAGCAACGCCCTAGTACAGCTGTTTACCCATATAAAGCACTGCACCTACTTAGTTACATATACAGACAGATCAGTAGATTCCTAGATACTGAAATTGAAAGAATTCAATTTTCAGTGTCTCTTTTTATGAAGTGATTCTGCCAGCTATAGGTATTAGCATATCAATGTGTCTTTGACAGGGTCTGCTGCAAAAGACATGTTTTGCAGGCATTTCATGTCAATTAGAGTCCTAACTGTTTCATGGAAACATTCCTGCCAAATTAAGGTCAGGCTGCAAGGCAATTTAATTGGTGCCATTATGTCTAGGGGCAAAAAATGCTCTAATAAAGGGCACACACTGTAGCTGCCAGTGAGGATGTGCTATGCAACATGAAAGGGCTCGCCCTCCTAAAGATGGAAAAAACTTCAGAACTGTTGTGGTTTTAGGTGGGATAGAGTTAATTTTCTTCACTGTAGCTGGCATAATGCTGTGCTTTGGACTTAGTATGAAAATAATGTTGATAACACACTGATGTTTTAGCTGTTGCTAGGTATTGCTTATACTAGTCAAGGACTTTTTTAGCTTCCCATCACAGTATCATAGAGTGTCCTGAGTTGGAAGGGACCCACAAGGATCATCGAGTCCAACTCCTGTCCCTGCACAGGACAACCCCAAATTCACACCATATCTCTGAGGGCGTTCTCCAAGTGCTTCCTGAATATCGTCAGGCTGGTGCCATGACTACCTCCCTGGGGAGCCTGTTCCAGTGCTCCACCACCCTCTGGGTGAAGAACTTTTTCCTAATATCCAACCTAAACCTCCCCTGGCGCATCTTCCTGCCATTCCCTTGGGTCCTATCATTGTTCACCAAAACGAAGACAACAGCGCCTGCCCCTCCTCCTCCCTTTGTGAGGAAGCTATAGACTGCAATGAGGTCTCCCCTCAGTCTCCTCTTCTCTAGGCTGAACAAACCAAGTGACTTTAGCTGCTCCTCGTATGGTTACTCCCACTCTGTATCCACATCCCACAATGACTTACCTAACAACAACAACAACATTACAACAACTGTCACCATTTTGAACTTAGCCTCTTTCTTGGCAAAAAAAAAAAGTACTGCTTTGCAAACTGATTATTCCTCAGATAGTTGGCCGTGCTCAGAATTGTGGTCATAACCACACTCCAAATACCAGTATAGCAAAGATTAGGTTAACTGAAGAATATATGGTGTTTATCAAAGGCTCAAGGCCAGATTTTCAGTTGATGTAAACTGTCTCATTTTCACAGACTTCATCTAGACTGCAATCATTTAAATAAAGTTGAGGATATTAATAAAATATTGTGACAAGTTCAAGAATAACAGATAAAAGTTTAGTTAGATTCTATATAACCCAAAGTGCTTACAATGTGTTTATAAGGACTCTGCAAACTGTAGCTTTTATGTAGCACTACTTTTTTTGCAGAGAAATAAGCATATTCCTAAAATGCAATTTCAGACCGGTAAATTCTGCATCACTAGAATACTTGTTTTTATGAATTGACCATGAAATAAAACATTGTATGCTCAGAGTTGTGCTTATTATGTTGTGATGTGAACACTGATCATGATCAACTTAAGCTCAGACAACAGAGATGAGAATGAAAGATTTCTTTTTTTTTGAATGAAAAAATATTTATTGTGGGAGACTCTAGCCCGGGAACGGCTAGCAGAAAGCGGGCATTGAAGTAGAAGGACAGGCTCAGGGTCGGAGCGACCTTGGGCCCAGCTGTTGTTGACCGGTAAAGGAGTGTGAGAAACAAGTAACTGCTAATTGCAAGGCTGAACACAAGAGATAAGCATGGGAGGAGTTGGCATTTACCTCCCAGCCAATGATGAGCTGTGCTTTTGCAATATGTATGAGCTAATTAACGAACGGTATAAAAGATATTTGCTAATTGCCAATAAACGAGACTTGATGATCATCATCGGATGGTGCCTGTCTCCCGCTGGTTTTCCGTCAAATGGTGACCCCGACGTGATGCCACGGACGGTCCAGCGTAGGGTTCGGGTCCTGCAAGCAGAGGGACGGCAAAACAGACAGCGCAGCTGGTCTGCGTACCCTGGGCGACCACATAGGTGGGCTCAGCCGATACGTGCTGCCGAGACCTTGGGAGCTGCAACGGCGCCGACGAGCACAATGGAGAGGCAAGCAGCATATGATTTCTTTACATCTCTTTTAGAGAGGCGTAACATTAAGGGTATAGATTTACGTAAAGAACTACCGTTGTTGATAAGCTGGGGATGCGAGAAGGGACACTTTGTAAACCCACATACGGTGCATGAACTGGCAGAGTGGAGAAAGGTGAGGGACAGTTTGTGGGAGGCGGTGTTAGAGGATGATAAAACTGCAAAGAAAATGAGTAAGCTATGGAAGGTAGTACATAACGAGTTATTGCAGATACAAGCAGAAAAGCCAGCTGTGCAGCAAGCTGTCTCAGCTCAAGAGCGAAATCAGAGCTACGGCTCAGGCTGGGGACTTAGCTCCCCGGGCCCGCCTGCGGTTTCAACTGTCTACCTGCCCCCTGGGCCGGCAGACCCCTCAAACATGCCCTCGTCACCCGCAACTCCCGCTACTGCGAATAACCAGCCCGCAACGGTACCGGCTCC
Organism: Phalacrocorax carbo; assembly: GCF_963921805.1. Classification (NCBI taxonomy): domain Eukaryota; kingdom Metazoa; phylum Chordata; class Aves; order Suliformes; family Phalacrocoracidae; genus Phalacrocorax; species Phalacrocorax carbo. The sequence goes on along the minus strand of NW_026990257.1, from coordinate 771,778 downwards.
CGGCTTAGACCAGGAGCCGATGCCTGGAGCGGAATCTGACTTGGTAGAAGCCATTGCACGGGAGCGGCGAGGGGCATGGGCGGCATTAGCGCGGGAGGGGGCAGAAAAGGGTGATCCTGAACTAGTTGAAGCCGGTGGTACTCTCGCTTTTCCAGTAATTTATAGACCGAATCCCGGGGGAGGACTGCAGGCGGAGATTACTGCGTTAGACTGGAAATTATTGTCCCAGTTACGGTTCACTGTTAGTCAGTTCGGAGTATCGAGTGAGCCTGTAAGACAAATGCTGGACTATCTGTTCACTGCACATGTCTTGTTGCCTGCCGATATTAAAGGGCTCGCCGAGTTGATTTTTTCGCCACACCAAAGATTGCTGTGGGAGGCTCACTGGCAAGCTGAGGCACAGGCGTCAGCTGCAACCCAGAGGGCACCGGGAGATCCCCTTCAAGGCGTTACCATGGATGAACTGTTAGGACTGGGAGCGTTCTTTAGAACGGAGGCACAGGTTTTATTGGGACCAGAGAAGTGTAGAGAAGCGATGAGAGTTGCTCGAGCAGCTATGACTAAGGTTAAGGATACAGGAGGGATCCCCTTTTATACGGGAATAAAACAAGGGAGAGCCTATGATGATTGTTTGTGGGATTTGGTGATAGATGACGATAAGACAGCGGAAAAGTTAATGAAACCTTGGCGGGAAGTGATTAACTGTATGAAAAAATATAAAACTGAAAAAAGATTAGCAACAGCCGCCTCTGATCGGCTAGACAGCTGTGACCCCAATGCTGGAAAGATTGGAATTGGCTTAGACAATCTCTCTCCTCCCTTCTCGGGGATCCCAGTTGTCGTACCTCGAAAACCCCTTATTCCCCCTCCTCCCGCCCCTGATAAATCTACATCTGTAGAAACTAGCGGAGGAGGAATAAGCTTGGGAAAGGGAGGTGAAGATATTGAAAATTTATGTGATGTAGTCTCTCCGGTGAAGGAAAATAAGCCGAGCACGCTGTCTAGTCACCGTTCTGTGCCTGCTGTGTGTAGCCAGGTTGACTGGCGAAAAATCGGGTTAGAGGCATTACAGAACGGGGACCTAGAGACCGCCGATTTATTAGCTCAGGCTTTCCCTGTCATCTATCAACCGGACCCTGCTAACAATCAAAATTTATTAGCACACCATAATCCTCTTGATTGGAAAATTTTTATGAAGGGCCCATTGCTGCGTCAATGTGTTATGGAAAACTCCAACCATGCTGCTAAAAGCATTTTAATTACACTTCCCCTAGACGCAGGCATTGAGGTGATGCTTGAACGCATGAGTCGGGTACCTCCCGGCCCCCGAGCTATGTTAGTTGAAGCATTGAGGGAAGTTGGGCAGGGAATGGTACACGTTCAGCAACAAGTTTGTGCCGCTCTCGCCCCATTGGGTCCAGCCAAAAACTCTCAACAGTAACCAAAGAGGGTCACTGCCACATGGACTTTCCCAATCCCACTGACATGGCTCACAGAAGAGCCAGTATGGGTCGGGCAGTGACCGCTCAAATGGGAAAGTCTACAACAAGCCCATATATTAATAAAAGAACAATTAGATCAAGGACATCTCAAGCTGTTACATGATCTACGGGCAGTAAATCAGCAAATGCAAGCGATGGGGGCTTTACAGCCTGGCCTTCCAAATCCAGCCATGCTACCAACTGGCTGGCATTTACTAATTATCGACTTAAAGGACTGCTTTTTTACTACAAAGCTGCATCCTCAGGATACCCAGCGATTTGCATTTACATTACCAGCAATCAACAGAGAGGGTCCTGACTTACGCTTCGAATGGACAGTATTGCTACAAGGCATGCAGAATAGCCCTACTCTGTGTCAACTCTTCGTAGATGCTGCATTGAAAGAAGTGAGGCAGCAATGGCCGGACACTATAATTTACCATTACATGGATGGCATCTTGTTTGCGTGAGTACAACCTTTCTCAGCACAGCAAGAATTATATTTACAGCAACAGCTCCAGCTACACGACCTAGTAATAGCAGCAGAGAAGGTTCAACGTTCACCGGTATGGAAATACCTTGGGTGGCGCATCAGTGACTCTCAGTTTTTCGCCCAATGTTAAAGGGCACTGACCCTGCCGCGCCGGTCCGACCGACTGCTGAACAACACACTATGATACAACGTCTTAGCTCCGAGATCGTCCAGAGAGCAGTAGACCGCCTGGACCCCGATCTCCCCATCGATCTCACCATACTCCATGGTTCTACTCACATTTTGGGTGCACTTACTCAGTGCAAAAAGAAAAAGGGGGAGAAGATAAGGGTGTTGGAATGGCAAAAGTTTTGTTTGTGCAAAAGTTTTGTTTGTATTAAATCACTTATGCCTATTTGCAGAACACGATAACCCTCCTGCGTGGGTGCGTCGGTACAACACATTGCAGGTATCCCTCACAACCCAACGGGTCAAGCAATAGTGGAACGAGCTAATGGGTTGCTGAAAACCTATGTTCAAAAGTATGCAGATATAAAAGACCCGCAGGAGCAGCTGGTAAAAGCACTGTTTGTGCTAAACTATTTGTGTGTATTTGGCTCTGAGGGAGTGCCTGCTGTCATCGTTCACTATAGACAGAAAAAAGACGAACGGGAGCTACCCCGAGTTTGGGTCAAATACAAAGACCCGCGTACGGGTGTATGGTCAGGGCCTGTGGAGGTTTTATATTGGGGGAGGGGGTATCTCTGTGTTTCTACCCCTACAGGGCCGCAATGGATTCCAGCTAGATGTGCCAGACCCGCCACCTCCCCCACACAGCGCGACGTAGAACAGTTGCCCACCGCGGCACCAGCCGAAGCGGCACCCGAACGGTTGGGATCAGCGGAAGGAACCCAGAGGAGCGCTGTGCAGCACTCACCAGTGAATAACCACGGTCCAGGAGGAACAAAGGTCCCAGAGGGTGCATAGCGCCCGAGGTTTGGTCTGGTTTCGACCGAGAATACAAGGCGGACTGATAATGAACTCTGCTGAACAGAAATTATGGGTATTAGCCCTTTTAAGTGTATGTAGCACTGCCCTTGTGCCTAACGTTTTTGACCCACGAGAAAATATCTGGGTCACGCTAGCTAGATCATTGAATACAACTAGCTTTTGTGCCAGCCTAGCAACGCCCGACTCCCCATTTGTCACATGTCTTATTGGGGTGCCTTTAAGTAATGCAACCTTTATGACCTTTACCCAGTCCGTAGCAGAGCTGTGACAGCAGCATAATATAACTCGGAAGCGTCCCTTTAAGTGGCGTGACGCCCCTTCGGTGTTTGTTGAGTATGATATCTGGGATGATGTACTCCCCGTAGGCCCAGAACCACAAGAGCTTGCCCTTGCGGGCTCTCTTAATGCTACTGCTTGGTGTAACTATACCTCTGTAAATATATCACGCTCTAACAATATGCCTATTGCGCTACCTACAGGTTTGTTTTTAATTTGTAGAGATCGAGCTTGGCCTGGCATCCCGTCACATATAAAGGGAGGGCCTTGCTCTATAGGTCGCCTAATGTTTCTTACCCCTAACACTTCAATGATTTATCAACATCATAGAAAGATGAGAAGCGAAAGGAGCACTCATAAGTTTGAGGATAACTGTGACTCTACAGCTGAATTTTGGAATCCTACAAAGATCATACCTGTTTCCTTCTTGGCTCCTGGAGTTGGTGTTGCTCAAAGCCTCACGACATTAAACAAGCTAGGGTGTTGGCTAGCTAAGCAAACAAATGCCACATCAAAGGCGTTATCTGACTTATTACTAGATGTAGACTCTGTAAGACAGGATGATCCATGGCATTGGTTTAACAGCTTGTTTAATGGATGGGGCATTGGCAATGGGATCAAGAGTATTTTGCAGATGGGATTAATAATATTTATACTGTTTATTATTATATTAATGTGTGTCCCTTGTATATCGCAATGTATGCAACAAATGATGGAAAGAAGTATGAGTGCCGTGTTCCTTTCTCAAGGAACAAAAGAAAAAGGGGGAAATGTGGGAGACTCTAGCCCGGGAACGGCTAGCAGAAAGCGGGCATTGAAGTAGAAGGACAGGCTCAGGGTCGGAGCGACCTTGGGCCCAGCTGTTGTTGACCGGTAAAGGAGTGTGAGAAACAAGTAACTGCTAATTGCAAGGCTGAACACAAGAGATAAGCATGGGAGGAGTTGGCATTTACCTCCCAGCCAATGATGAGCTGTGCTTTTGCAATATGTATGAGCTAATTAACGAACGGTATAAAAGATATTTGCTAATTGCCAATAAACGAGACTTGATGATCATCATCGGATGGTGCCTGTCTCCCGCTGGTTTTCCGTCAATTTATATATATAACAGGAGATTCTGCCAAACCAGAACAATTTTCAAAATTGAAGCAAAGGAAAAAGATCAGAATCTGAGCCCTTTGAATTTCCCTATTAATATTTCAAAAGACTCTATTCATTATTAGTATTTCCTTTTTCTATACACTAAGGCTTACAGTGGAGCTATATAAAAAAGATATAGGAAATATTTTTTTGTTGCTATGAATATTCCATGCAGTAACTGAATTAAGGTCAAGCAAAGGTAGATTATAAATGGAAATGAAAGCTTTTTGTCACTATTATTTTCCTTTAAATATGTCTGTGTCATGGTTTTAGTTGGGATAGAGTTAATTTTCTTCACTGCAGCTGGCACAGTGCTGTGCTTTGGACTTAGTATGAAAATAATGTTGATAACACACAGATGTTTTAGTTGTTGCTGGGTAGTGTTTATACTAGTCAAGGACTTTTCTAGCATCCCGTGCTCTGCCAGGTGCACAAGAAGCTGGGAGGGGAGGGGGCACAGCTAAGAGAGTGGATTCAAACTGGCCAAAGGGATATTCCATATCATGTAACATCATGCCCAGTATGTTAACTGGGAGGAGCTGGCCGGGGCAGAGAAGCAGCTCGGGGACGGGCAGCATCGGTCAGCGGGTGGTGATCGGATGTATTGTTTGTGTTTCTGGTTTTTTTCCCTTTCTCTTTTTATTATATTATCATTATTGTTATTATTATCATAATCATCATTATTATAATTATTATTTAATTTTAATTATTAAACTGTTCTTATCTCAGCCCACAAGTTTTTTTTTTTTGCTTTTGCTCTTCCGATTCTCTCCCCTATCCCAGAGGGATGGGGGGAGTGAGTGAGTGGATGTGTGGTGCTTAGTTGCTGAGTGGGGCTGAACCACGACAGTCTGCTAGAACATTTTCGTTTAGCATCCCATCCAAATGCATTTGATCAGCCATATATTATCCATTAAAAACTCCATTAATCTCATTATAAATGTAGTCTAGCTTCCATCACTTGGGATAGTGGAGTGAGAGATCTGGATTTGAGGGCTCAGCAGCTGAAAGACTTTCAAAGCTGTTAGACAATTTTTTTAATCCAAGTAAATGGCTTCATATTTTGGGGTGATAGATATTGCAGCCACAAAACAACAGGTCATAGAGTCATAGAATAGTTTAGGTTGGAAAAGATCTTTAAGATCATCAAGTCCAACCGTTAACCTAGCACTGACAAGTCCATCACTGAACCACGCCCTGAAGTGCCATGTCTACATGTCTTTTAAATACCTCCAGGGATGGTGACTCAAACACTTCCCTGGGCAGCCTGTTCCAATGCTTAACCACTCTTTCAGTAAAGAATTTTTTCCCAATATCCAATCTAAACCTCCCCTGGTGCAACCTGAAGCCATTTTACTCATCCTATTGCTTGTTACTTGGGAGAAGAGACCAACACCCCACCTTGCTACAACCTCCTTTCAGGTAGTTGTAGAGAGCGATAAGGTCTCCCCTCAGCCTCCTCTGCTCCAGACTAAACAACCCCAGCTCCCTCAGCTGCTCCTCATAAGACACGTTCTCTAGACCCTTCACCAGCTTTGTTGCCCTTCTCTGGACACACTCCAGCACCTTGATGACCTTCTTGTAGTGAGGGGCCCAAAACTGCACACAGTACTTGAGGTGCAGCCTCACCAGTGCTGAGTACAGGGGCACTATCACCTCCCTGCTCCTGCTGGCCACACTGTTCCTGATACAAGCCAGGATGCCATTGGCCTTCTTGGCCACCTGAGCACACTGCCGGCTCATGTTCAGCCGGCTGTCCACCAACACCCCCAGGTCCTTTTCCTCCAGGCAGCTCTCCAGCCACTCCTCCCCAAGCCTGTAGCATTGCATGGGGTTGTTGTGACCCAAGTGCAAGACCCAACACTTGGCCTTGTTAAACCTCATGCAGTTGGCCTCAGCCCATCGATCCAGCCTGTCCAGGTCCCTCTGTAGAGCCTTCCTACCCTCAAGCAGATCAACACTCCTGCCCAACTTGGTGTCATATGCAAACGTACTGAGGGTGCACTTGATCCCCTCATCAATATCACTGATAAAGATTAAACTAGACTGGCCCCAGCACTGAGACCTGGGGAATACCACTTGTGACCAGCTGCCAACTGGACTTAACTCCATTCACAACTCTTTGGGCCCAGCCATCCAGCCAGATTTTTACCCAGCGAAGAGTATGCCCATCCAAGCCATGAGCAGCCAGATTCTCCAGGAGAATGCTGTGGTTAATGGTGTCAAAGGCCTTACTAAAGTCCAGGTAGACAACATCCACAGCCTTTCTCTCATCCACTAAGCGGGTCACCGTGTCATAGAAGGAATCATGTTAGTCAAGCAGGACCTGCCTTTCATAAACCCATGCTGACTGGACCTGATCACCTGGTTGTCCTGTACGTGCCACGTGATGGCACTCAAGATGATCTGCTCCATAACCTACCCTGGCACCAAGGTCAGATGTATCAGCATGCAGAGCAAACTTTGTATTGGTGTACACTTAGGTTATGCGTGCAAAACTGTAGCAGATCTTTAAACAAAGCAACTTAAAAGAGCAAGATTTAGTAACAGCAAGCATAAATTTAGAAACTTAAATCTACTTTAGCTATGCTTATAAGGTGTCTCCCTTGCTTTCTTTCACTCTTTTACCCAAAAAGCCAAAGAGGATGGAGGCAGTACACAGTCCCTGCAATTTCCCGATGAGGATGACACATACATATAACTGTCCTATTATACTTCTTTATAGTTAATAGAGATATGGGGCATTTTTCAGCTCGCTCACACTAGAGTCCAACCCAGGTGGAGTTGACTAATTCTGTAGGCTCTACTGACTGCATCAGCCAGACCTCCAGCCTCCTCTAGTGCCCAGTGCCATTTGAGGTGTCCCAGGATAGCTAAGAGGTCCTCACAGAGCTGGCAGATATGATGTGGGACCAATAAGAAAACCATATTCTTCTAAAGTGGTGGCTGGAGGCCATATGGGAAGGACGTTTCAAATGCATGTGAACAGACAATTTAATTAAGACCCTGGTGATATAAGGGAAGTTTAGATAGGTAAGTCTTCACAGACTTCACAGCATTCCTGGTGAAAGCAAAATACTGTCTTTCCTCTGGCCAGAGCCATGTACAGAACAGAGTATAAATATGTTCAGAAGTAGAAAGATGATGAGCCCCACGTTTTCTACCTGCCTCTCAGCACAGACACTATGGACTATGTAGGTTTAATACAGTTCTGCACATGAAGACTAGATACAAAATCCCCACTAGATAATCAGTTACACTATCAATAATTTGAAAATGTAAGATTCTTTCTGGTAGGAATGCAAGTTTTGCATTCTAGAAAATGCAAGATGAGTTGAAACTCCATATGGTAGTCACTGCATCCACATTGTCATAAATCCTTCTGTTGCAACCGAGGAGGGAAACAAAGACCAAGACAATTCAACAAGCATCTTTGCTTTGAACTCACAGGACTCACCTGTTGCTTTTCCCTCACCTGGAAGAAAGAGGGATTCACTGTTAAAGCATCAAGCATTGCTTCAACAGTGGTGAAGCAGTGAAGTTTGCTGTCTGCTGTGGTCTGAGTGTTGAGTTCCTGCTCCCTTCACGGGCAATTGGTCCACATCTATAACACAACTGTTTTCATGAGTGTCTTTGCAACCATCACTAGACCATGTTGAGAACATCACTCTGGGAATGATCTGTGGTATGTGGAAAACATCCTGCTCTTCAGCAGGAGATCTTTCTGAGGAGCTCTGCGCTACCACGCAGATAACCTGCAGCTGTGCTGTGGCTTTGGCTCCTATTTGCAATATTACACTTGTTATGCTACCTACGGCTTCCAGCTATGCCCATGCATCTGCCTGGGGCTGGAGGAGATGAGCAGAGTTTTGATGAGTTGTTAGACTTGTGCACATATGCGCTAGTAAGGCCACACACATCGTACAGGAGCCCCCAAGGCCTGGGAAGTGGCTGGCTGAGGATGTGGGAAATAGTGGTGGGTAAACAGATTGATTTTCTGCTTGCTTTATGAAATATGACCATCACTTTTCTCTCTCTTTTGTCTTTTTCTCCAATAATCGCCTCCTCTGAAGAGTTCCTTGTGATAGAAATGAACTTCTTCCCCAAGTCCATAGAGAACTAGGTTCAATGGAAGCGATTTAAGGACCAGGACAATATCTAGATCACAGGAGGAATAACTCTTTAATTATTTTTATTTTTATTTATTATTATTATTACTTATTTTTTACTTTGGAAAGACAAGGAAAACTAGAGATGGAAAGTTTTCATGTTTATGAAAACATTTTCTTTCAAAGGTTTTCAAATAAACTAAACAGCTGATGAAAACTGGGAAAATATTGTCATAACCAGATATTTCCAAAATACATTTCCATCTGGATGAAAGCCACTTTCATTCTTTTTTCTAATCTTGTTTTGAATGATATCACTTTTAGCAAAGCTCTCAGTAGGTCTGGAGATATCCCTCTGATGCTAAGGCCTGATTGCTTAATTGCCATTAGCTTTCTCTTTGTCAGGTTAAGCAAATCAGATGAGTTTGGCCAGGGACACCCGCTTTGCCGCGAGAAGGCCCTTTAAGCAGAAGGCAACATTTTTTGGCTATACTGTGTTTACAGCCTGCAGCATCCTTATTTAGCCAGCGAAGAAACCCATTATCAGAAAAAGATACATTCCCGACTTCAAGTTTTGAATGCTTGCACACAGCTGCTATGATGCATAGAGGAGAGAAAACAGCTCAGAGCACATATATTCTGGAAGAATATATTAAGTTATATACAAGGGAATAAACCTGACAAAGGATTTTATGCCTGATTTTTTTTTTTAAGGAATACAACTTGCAAATGTATATCTCTGGAAAGAGGAGGTGGTAATGAACAAGGACAGTGCATTTCCCAGTAGGCAATGAGTAAGCCGAGGGATAGCTGCAGGATACCATGATGTACTCTGCTGTCACAAAGATTTTACACATAGGCTGGACAACCTGTCCAATAAATCAACATGCATCTATCATATTTTTTTTCTCAGGTATCTACTTGGAAACTCACAGCCACATTGTAATGCATGCACAGGGTTTGTTAACTTGGCATACCCTTTTCATCATTTCATATCCTATGCTCTCTCTTGGGGGTGAATCATCATTATGTAACATAGCACACATGGTACCACGTGATGATCCTTGTCCTTGCTGGGGAACGAACAAAAAGAAACTGAAAAACCACAGCAGAGTATTAACACAAAAGCACACACATATCCTAGCAATCATATGCAGGTTAGACTGGCTACCGGGTATGTTTTCCTCACCTCTCAAGCACACTTCCTGACTTCAGTGGGTGTGGCTGTACGCTTCTATGGGAGAACTTATCTTGGGCCGCATACCTCCGGGACACAGGGCTCTACCCACCCTGGGGACAGTGATGCACAGACATCAATATGATGGATACAAAATGTCCGTTTATTTAACTGTGTCACACGCTTATATAGCTCTTGCGCTTCCTGTTCCTGCCACTCCTATGGGGAGGAGTCTATCTTTCCGTCACAGCTCGTGATCTTCCGGTCGCTGATCCCTGTCTATTCCCCTACATCTCCCCCTCCTCATGCTACTAAAAGTTCTACAAAGCTACTTGCGTAAGCGGATACATATTGCGGTCAGGTCTATATTCATGTAACTCTTGCAGGCGCTCTCTGATTTGTCTTATAACACAGCATAACAATGGCAGCCCACAAGTAACCATGGTTACTACACACAACAAGATCCCCCCAATTATTACTATCCAGTCCCAGTTCATATCTCTCTTTTGCCGCCCTTTCCCAGTGTCGCTCTCGTTGCAATATTGCTTGCAATCTTGTCAAGGAGCTCATTTCTTTTCCCAATGGTACGGCTAGCATGAGGATCCATGTCAGCAGACCCTGCAAACAGACAACTCAGAGAGGGATTATTCATTGTACATCCTTGCACAGTTCTGCTTTCACACACTTTGCAGGCACCCACTCTATGCGCCCTTCATTCTCAACCGCGGCGTAGCCCCTCCCCAGGCATCTCAGTTTCCATCCTCTCTCCCATTGCTCACTGCCTGGGAACCTTACTCGTACCTGCGGATAGCGCTCGCCTGCTTGAGCTTTGCCAAAGTGCTTCTCCACTGCTGTAACTTGCTCCTGCCCGCGTATAAAATGATTAAGCAAATATAATGCACGCATTAAAATAGTTTGCTGAGCTGCTATGGGTATAGTTGCCTTATACCTCTCCCCCTCCCCAAGCTGTATTATTTTTGCTTTCAAGGTGCGATGAGCGCGTTCTACTATAGCCTGCCCTGTGCTATTGTAAGCAATGCCGTGTTTTAATACAATATTCCAAGCTTTACACCATTCTTCGGTACTTCGAGCCCGAAAGCATGGTCCATTGTCTGTTTTTATCTCGGTGGGCTTTCCAAGCCACGCCATTACCGTGGTCCAATGCGCAGTCAAGTGCGTTGCGGTCTGTTTCCGATATTGAGTAGCCATGATGACTCCACTATATGTATCAATTGTAATTGCCAGGTGCCTTCCGGGGGCCAACTGTGGACATTCAGTAAAGTCAGTCTGCCAGATAGCATTTGCTTCCAGTCCTCGAGGGTTGACTCCTGCCTCCCACAATGGCGAGTGCTCACAGTAAGGACAGGTGGCTACTACTTCTCTTGCTGCTCTTATTGAGATGCCACACTCCTTTGCCAAGGCTTTAGCACCCAGGTGCAGTTGTTCATGCAGTTTCTTTGCCTCCGCCAATGTCCAGACTCCCGCGGCTGCTTCATCAGCCATGCGATTCCCCTCAATCAGTGGTCCAGGCCCCGTCTGATGACTGCGAATGTGAATTACTGTCACAGTTGCTCCTTGCTGCGATAAAGCAACCTCTAGCATCAAGGCAATTTCCGTGTGTGGTACACCCTCTTGTTTCATGGATGTGACTAATTTATACACATATAAAGAGTCCGTGCACACATTTCTATGCCGATCTATATCCTTTCGCAGGGCTATCTCTAGCGCTTTCGCTTCTAGCCACTGCACACTTTTACCCTGCTCCTCATACGTCTGGTGCATCCAACTATTCTCTTCTTTCCACACTACCGCCGCTCTGTTCGTCTTCGAGGAAGCGTCTGTGAAATATGTTGGTCCTGGGTGAGGGGTATCCAAAACTCTACTATCCACACTGAAATCCACCACTTAGGCTGTCTCGGCCCACCTCTGTACCGTGCCCGTGACGATTTTTCCTGGGTACGAGTATACCGCCAATTGTATATCCTCTTCACTCTCTACCACCTTCTGCCATTTCTCCCCATTCCACAGCACTGTGAGCTTATCTGGCTCCTTCCCAAAGATTCCCTTGCTTTCCCGTCGCAGCCGCCAAATCATTCCTCCGGCTACCTTGACTTTTGTGGAGAATGCATCCTTGGGAACCTTCTGATATACCCATCGCAGTGGCTTTTCTTCCCCTGTCCGTATTTGATATAGCAATCCTAATCCTCCACTGGCGGTCAGAATCCAACCTGCAATTAATTCCTCCTGAGGGTCCCACCACCATACTCCTTCCTTTTGCATTCGACATTCTATCATCTGCAACTGCTGGACTGCCTCAGGGTCTAAACTCCTGGGCTCCCATGGGTCGGTCCCTTTCAGCAACGCATAGAAAGGTTGCATCTCCTCACCGGTGACGCGCACGAATGTCCGCAACCACTGCAGTGCTCCTACCAGCTTCTGGACATCGTGTAAATTTTTAACCTTAGGTGTAAGTTTAATAGGCTGAGCTTGTATGGAATCCCCTTGTAATCTAGCACCCAGAAAGCCACACACTGGTCCTCGCTGTACCTTTGCCTCAGCTATCTTGAGGCCCTGTCCCGCAAGGCCCCTTTGGGTGTCTGAAAAGACTTGTTCACACAATGCCTCGGTGGGCGCAGCTATGAGGACGTCATCCATGTAGTGGATCATGTAGATTCTCTCCTGATACTGTTGCCTTACTTGCTGCAATGCAGAAGCCACATACCTCTGGCAGATCGCTGGAGAATTTTTCATCCCCTGCGGAAGTACTGTCCACTGCCATCTACTACCTGGTTCTGCGCGGTTCACCGCGGGCAGAGTAAAGGCAAATCTCTTTCTATCATCTGGATGTAGCGGAATGCTGAAGAAGCAGTCTTTGATATCTAAAACAATGACTCGCCATCCTTTCGGGACAGCACTCAGATCTGGTAGGCCGGGTTGGAGAGGCCCCATGTCCTCCATTTGCTGATTTACTGCTCTAAGGTCATGCAGCATCCTCCATTGGTTTTTATCTTTCTTTTTTATAGCAAATATAGGGGTGTTCCACGGGCTCATCGAGGGCTCTAGGTGCCCTGCTTCGTGCTCTCGTTTTACTATAGATCTTACAGCCTCTGTTTTCTCTGTTGTCAGGGGCCACTGCTCCACCCAGATGGGCTGTTCGGTTTTCCACACTAACTTGTGCTGACGAAGCCCCTCTGAGGCAGTGGCCCTTATGCTAAATTTTTCAACCCGATCCCCATCTGGGCAAGGGCGTCTCGCCCTAACAAGGGGCTTACGACCCCATCTGCTACTAGTATGGTCACTACAGCCGTGAGGAGCTTCCCTGCCTCCTCGTCCAGGACTTCGAGTTTCACAGGGCAAGTACTAGTTTGTTGTTCTCCTCCTACCCCTATTATACGTTTTCCCATGGCAAGGGGCCAAGTTGGTGGCCACCGTTCAAATGGCATCACTGTGACATCTGCCCCGGTATCCACTAACATTCCCAGGTATATCCGTGACGGGCAACTCGGCTCTTGCGGGGTAATCATCACCGCCGCCATGGGTCTTTCGTCACAGCCTATGACCAAGGCCACGCGGGGGCTGTAACCTGCAAATCTTGCTGGTTCTGCTCCCCTGCCTGAAGGTTCACTCCCCCTTGGCCCACTATGGTGGGCCAAGCTCCTGGCACTGGCACCATGATGGGGGCCGTTTGACTCACAGGAGGCGCGAATCCCCCTCGCTTCGCCCTCCTTTGGCCGTTTCCCGGCTTTGTGGTTGGACAATCTCTTGCCAGGTGTCCTGGCTTCCCACACACCCAGCACCTCCCTACTGGGTGCGCTCCTCCTCCATTACGTCCTCCCCTTTCCGCTAGCGGACACCCAGCTTTAAAGTGCCCTTGCCGTCCACACAAGTGACATCTCGGCCCCACCCCGGCCGCTTGCACCAGCACCCTTTCTTCGCTTCCACAGTCAGGGTTCTGGCAGATGTGCACTCCCGCACCGCCATGCTGATTCAACGCCTCCTGGCGCAAGACATGCCTAATGGTTTGACCCAATTATGCCCCCACCGCCAGGGTGCGGAGGACATCTTGTGTTTGCGGATTTGCTTGATTTCGGAGGCAATCCATAAGGACTGCCTCCTTGGCTGCTGGTGGCAATTCTGATTCTATAATAGCCTTCTGCAACCTGTCGCAAAACATTGTAAATGGCTCTGCTAGTCCTTGCTGTATCTTTTGCCAAGGTTCTGCTTTTTTCTCATACCTGCCCACTTCGCTATACGCTCTGCGGGAACTCTCCGTTACCACTTGCAGCTCCCTGCCCCTTAATTCTGCTGCTTGCAACTGCGGGGTTTCCAGTCCTTGACTTCTGCCAGTGAGCCGGTCAAGGGTGGTCCCTCTCAGCGGGTGGCCCGGAACTGCCGCCGCTTGCTGTACGAGGGCATGGCAGGCACTGTGCATTGCCTCCTTCCAAAGTATGTACATTGTGGGAGCTAATATTGCTTTCGCCAACTGCTTAGCATCAGAGGGGGTCAATGGCGCTGCATGCGCAGCGTCCAGCAGCAATCCTACTCCTTCGTCTTTCAGCCCCTTTTCTCTAATTTCTCGCCATAAAGTTCGCACTAGCTTGGCATCTATCGGCGTCCACTCCACCCCTCCTCCTGGAGCTAGTCGGACAGGGAAGATCCCGGGCATCTCTATCCTTACTCCATCGAGGCTACAATCTCTAGCTATCAGCCGCCAGTTAGGTAACTCGACTGACTGTCGCTGGGGCGCACCCTTCGTTAAGGGTCCTGTCTGCCGCTGAGTTACCTCCCCTAGTGCGCGCATAGCCTGCTGCAGCTGCCGCAGCACGTCCTCCGCGGACCCCTCCGGAGCTGCAGCGCTCCGGACCTCCCCTTTTGGCAATCTCTCTCTTCCCTCCTTCTGATTGGTCCTCCGAGTCCCTGCTGCCTTATGCCTCTTTTTTGCGCGCTGCAGGCAATCTGCCCCATCTTCCCACATGTGGGCATCGGTTTCTCCCCCAACTTCTGATTCGCTGCTACTCGAGGTTGATCTATACCCACCCTGTCCTCCCCTCCAGGCACCCCAATCCTCCTCCTCGTCCGACTCCCATCTCAAGGGTTGCCCCGGGAGCCAGTCTCGAGGGTCGGGCAGAGGGCGGTGACGCTGCCGGCTCTGCTTCCGGCGCTGATCATCTTTCTCCTTCCGCTCCGTCACTCCCGCTGCGTCTGCTGCCACGTCACCCTCCCCGCGCCTGTGCCAAATCGTCCCAGGGGTATGCGGGGGGGCATTCCAAAGGTCCTGCTGGCTCAACAGGGAACACCGCCGCTTCCCGATCCGCCTCTTTGGGAGCCTCAGACTGAGTAGTTGGCCAGGCTACTCCGTCCGAACTCCCCGCTTCTTCCCCATCCCCCGCGATGCTTGCCCCTGTCTGCGTCCCCACTGCCCCTCCTGGGTCTCTTTCCGGGCTACTGTCGCCTGTAGCACCGTGCAGGCACAGCCGCGCCTGCTGCCACGTCTCCTGATCATCCCGAACTTTCAATAGTAATCGGTGTATCTTTCCCCAAGGCTGTATGTACTGGGGTTTTCCCATCATAGCCCTTTTGGCTAACTCCTCTTTAATTCTCGCCCAATTATCTTTATTAAATATGTCTGCGGGACTCCGTATGAGCCCCTGCGTAATCATCCATTGGATGGCCTTTGAGGTAGGCGCCTTCGAAATCGAAGTACCATATTCCTTCCCCAATCCCTTCAGTACCTTTACGACTGATTCCATGGCGCGCCCGCTGTCCTGCGGCTCCCCGTCCCACCCCTGCGTGCCTCAAGCTATCTTTTCCCCCCGGCGAACTTGCCATGTCGCCCCGCCGATCACGTCGGGGTCACCACTTGTTGCTGTACGCTTCTACGGGAGAACTTATCTTGGGCCGCATATCTCCGGGTCACAGGGCTCTACCCACCCTGGGGACAGTGATGCACAGACATCAATATGATGGATACAAAATGTCCATTTATTTAACTGTGTCACACGCTTATATAGCTCTTGCGCTTCCTGTTCCTGCCACTCCTATGGGGAGGAGTCTATCTTTCCGTCACATCCCGTGATCTTCCGGTCGCCGATCCCTGTCTATTCCCCTACAAGTGGGAAATGTTCTTGCCTAACTGATACAGACTCTGGCCTCTGGGTAATTAATGGGAAAATTAATTTTTCTTTTTTTGAATCAGATCTTGCTTTGAAAGGAGGAATTCCAGCTAACTTCAGTAGTCAGAGTGGAGCCTTGCATTAAGCTTTTGTTCATCCTTGTCTTACTTTCCTATGCACTGTACCAGTCCAGCTCAGGACACAAATCAAAGTGAATTTCTGTGATCAAAAGGCTGATGTAAAGCTGGAGAAGAGCCACTTGATGGTCACAAAATAAAAGGAAAAAGTAATGCTTTTGCATAGGAAGTTATTAATTAAACTGAACAGGGCTTTAAAAAGTGGCTAAAGTGGAATAACAGCAACTTGGGCTATGCCCAGCCCAGATCTCACACTGCACTGGGAATGGAAAGCATCAGGGGAATGATTAGTTATCAGCAGAAGTTTCCATTATCAGTGCCTCCAACAATGAGCATCTCCACCATCCCCATAAAATGTAGCCTACAGACAAGGTGTATTGCAAACACTATGACTGGGAGAGAAGGGGCAGGGTTAATCTCAGATGCTCAGCAAGGGATATGACCATCTACAAGTGAATGGTTTATTCACCTGGAAAAACAGATCCAGTCAGGCACCATGGAGCCCTTCTCATGAACTGTTCAGTGATTTCAGTTTTCAAGAAATAATGTAACTTGCTTGCAATATGTCATGGTTTTAGCTGGGATAGAGCCAATTTTCTTCACTGTAGCTGGCATAGTGCTGTGCTTTGGACTTAGTATGAAAATAATGTTGATAACACACCGATGTTTTAGTTGTTGCTAGGTAGTGTTTATACTAGTCAAGGACTTTTCTAGCTTCCCATGCTCTGCCAGGTGCACAAGAAGCCGGGAGGGAAGGGGACACAGCTAAGAGAGCGGATTCAAACTGGCCAAAGGGATATTCCATATCATGTAATGTCATGCCCAGTATGTGACCTGGGAGGGGCTGGCCGGAGGAGGAGGAAGCAATCGCGGCTTGGGGACGGGCAGCGTCAGTCGGCAGGTGGTGAGCGGTTGTATCGTTTGTGTTTCCGTGTTTTGGTTTTTTTTTTCCTGTTTTCCCTTTCCCTTTTATTATATTAACATTATTGTAATTATTATCATAATAATTTATCATTATAATTTTATTGTAATCATTAAACTGTGCTTATCTCAACCCACAAGTTCTTTTGCTTGTCCGATTCTCTTCCCCATCCCACAGGGGTAGGGGGGAGTGAGCGAGCAGCTGCGTGGTGTTCAGTTGCCAGCTGAGGCTGAGCCACGACACTTGGGCACTAATATTTTTCACTTGCTTCCCCAGGGCTTTATAGTCTTCCTTAGGTCTGCTCAGGCTCTGGCTTGCAGCGTCATTTGTGCCCACATGGAAGAGTGGCAGAGGATAGTAACCTGTGCTCTTGACAAGTTGTGGCACCCTCTCAGCGATGTCTCGGGTCTTATCTCCTGGAAGGGAGCAAACCTCTCATGACCCCTTGTCAGGTTGGCAGATGGGTGCCTCAGTGCCTTTTAACAGAGGGTCACCCACTACGAGTGCTCATCTCTTTTTACAGTTTCCACTCCGTGCTGCTTGTACAGTTGCACCTTACGGAGCTTTCTTGTGGTTGTCTGCAGCTGCTAAAGCTTCAAATCTGTTGTTGTTGGTGATACTGGAAGGTGAGGGCTGAAGCGCAGCCCTGCTTTTGCATGTCACCAGGGTCCAAGATGCCTCATTTTCAGTGGTGTCCGCTACAGGAACGTGGTTCTGAAACAACCTATCTATCTCCACCTCAGTACTACTTATACTATGCAGCCTTCTAACTGTCTCCTGCAACTCAGCCAACTGGCACAAGAGATCATCAACTCGTGCACAGCTTGTGCAGGTATTTACCTTCACACCAGGAGAAGGGTCGGGGAACTTGTTGCAACCGACTGCCTGTGTAGCCTGGAGCAGCCAGGTGACAATGTGCTCACCTAGACGACGGCCAAAATCTTTTCACGTATCTCGCAACTCACTCGAGGACAGGGATCGAGCGGTCTCTGTTTCATTTATAACTTCTTCCTCCTCTTCTCCTCATGATGGCCCTGCTTCTTCATCATCCCTTTCTAAATGAGTTGACTTCTGTTTCCAAGATTTCTTCTTGTGTATGGGGGCGACTGATACCGGCATTGGTTGATTCTCTGAGTCAGCTCCAGTACCTGTTGTGGGGGTCTGAGTGGCCACAGTGCCTGTCATCAGGGCTGGAGTGGCTGCAGTGCCCGTCTCTTTGCCTTTCAATCCCAAGACCTTCTCTTCCCCTTGGGAGCACTGAATACTGTTGAGGAGGGCTCGGTACGCATGGGCCAGGCCCCAGCACGTTGCAGTGATCTGTGTCTCTCTAGAGCTCCCAGGGCAACAACATACTTTCTCCAAATATTCTACTAGTTTTTCAGGATTCTGCACTTGTGCAGGGGTGAACTCCAAAACACTGGGGGTGCCCACTGCCCTAGGTATTTGCCCACACTATCCCACACACCCTGCCACTCATAACGATCGAGCCTTGGGGCAGATCTCTGGGTGATATTCTTAAGTTGCTTTCTTAGCCAAAACCAAAACAATGTCCCCTAAAACTAACAGTAAGTATATCTTAACTACCCAAGGATGTTCAAGATACAAAAAGGTTGTTGCAGTGAAGGTGGAGACATCATAGAAGAAGGTGGGAAAGATGCCACTCTATTTCCTCCATATAAAATCACTATAATTGCTAATTGCCTCAGTATGGTGGTATCCAAAGCACAGTAATGGTTTCAGCAAAACCCCCAAATACCAGATAAAACTGAAAACCAGTGTTTGCATAACACATCTCTTAGGCAGATCATCACTAATCAGGGCAGAACACAGCAGACTATACAAACCAACACCAATCTTTAACACAAACTGCAAAAATGAGAACATGGTGCTGTTACCAGCAGGTTTATTATCTCAAACCCTTGAACCCACATTGGGTGCCAAAAGAGACTGTTGTGGTTTAGCCGGTAACTCAGCCCCACACAGCTGCTCACTCACTCCCCCACTGGTGGGATGGGGAAGAGAATCAGAAGGGTAAAGCTCATGGGTTGAGATAAGAACAATTTAATAATTATAATAAAATAACAACAATAATGCAGTGGAAAGGCAAACAATGAGAAGCACAAAACCCGGGGGCAGGGGGGAAATGAGCAACCACAACAAACAGCACATGACACAGCTGCCCACCAACCAGATGCCACCAGTCCCCAAGCTGCAACCACCCCCTCATGTGCCAGCTCTCCTGATTAATATACTGGTCATGGTGTCACATGGTATGGAATGACTATCCCATTGGCCAGTTGGGGTCAGGTGTCTTGGCTGTGGCCCTGCCCCTCCCAGCCTCTTGCCCATGTGGCAGAGCATGGGAAGCTGGAAAGGTCCCTGACTACTATGGGCGCTACAGTGAAGAGAATTAACTCTTTCTCAGCCAAAAGAAGCACAATAATGAATAGCTGGTAGTAATCAGGGGGCTATACCAGACCTCCTAGTAAAATCTCTGACCCAAGCCCCAGGGAGGCAGCAGACTTCCCTGTGGGATGGGTCTAGTTAGCATATTGGGCCCTCTCTTCACCTCAGGAACAGCCTACAACAATTACTCTCCATTTCTTCTTAATAGAGGTGTTCATAATGCATGGGGCTGATTGAGTCACTCTAGGCAACCCCCCAGATGGACCTTCACTTACATCCTCATTTGCCTCGCCCTCAAGTTCCAGAGCCCTGTGTCTGTTACGTAAGGGCAGCTGGGAAGGTGAGGGAGGCTAGGAGGAAATTCGCCTGTCACTATGAGCAGGGACCTTTCCCCCCATCTCTTAGGTTCCCTCCTTCTGCTTGGTGGCAAGAGGGTAGGGGATTCTCTGTTTCTTGTGGAGCCTCCATCTGCTTGGTGGCCCTGGGAATGATAGGGTGTGGCTCTTCACACTCCCTGAGACTCCTTAACCTTTCCACTTCCGTCAGCTCTGCCACCAGGCTGAGCTTATCATTCACCTGGTCGCACCACAAACAGCTGTTGTCTCTGCTGCCCTCCAATACGAGTGCCAGGCTCAGGAACTCTCTGAAACCAGAGACGTGGACCTGGACAGCTGCATGTTTGTGCAGGGACTCTGTCTGGGTCGCCACATTCCTTCTGGCAATGATTTTCAGATGAGTGGAAACCATAGCTAGGGCTTCTCCTGGAGGGGGTGATGACCACTAGTAGAGTTACCCTTTAGAGCCAGGAAAGGGACTGCACCCTGGCTTTGCAAACTGCCCTGCCACACCCTTCTGCAACACCCCACTCCTGATCGCTCTAGCTCCCTGGGGGTTGCTCTTGTACGTGAGGGAGTTTGGCCACCATCACCCTTGTCCCCGCCCACGCAGAGTCAGAGCTGCCGCTGGTCAGGAGCTCACTCTTTCCCACTCTGGGGTAGGGTGGGGGGGTGGCTGGGCTACCCTCTCCCTCCCTGCGCTTTTGCCTTTGCGGTTTTGCTGCTTTAGGAAGGGTCCCCCGGTGCTATCCTCTGCTCCAGAGCCCTTTGCCTTGGTGGTGACAGGGATAAGAAGTCTAAAACAGCAAAAACCTCCAGGAAGAGTTACTTCGACTTAAATGAAAGAACAGATTGCTTAGGAATAGGTGCACACCTCATTTCAAGTCTGAGGTGCATTATGTATATTAATTTCACAGTAGTTCATATGCAAATTTAAAAATTTTATACTGCATCCCATGTGTCCAAGAGCTTGGGAAAAGGGAATTATAATTTCGCATACAATGCATGGTCTGAGATAGGGTGAATACTTAACTTTAGTGTGTTTTCCATCCCACTTCTTCATGTCTTCTCCGTGGTCGCACAGGTAAAACCATAGGGTGCCCCATTGTGTGTATCCTTTCTCTAGAGCAAAGGGACGCTTACTCCTAATGGCTGAGATACTGGTCTGTACTGGTGGGGAGTAGGACCTATCTTCTTTGAGTTGCTGGACCTCCAGGGACAGTTTCTCCACAGCTGAGACGAAGGAGGAAGAGAGATTTGCTTCATAATCCCTGAGTTTATCAATCACCTCTGCCACCGTTGGTGCCTCGTCATCTTTCCATGACATTATTGCCAAGGAGACCCCATGCGTCGATGGTGCGCTCCGTACAAACTTCCGCCACATGGCTCATGTGCACTGGGCTTCATCTGGATCTTTGGATGACTGTTGATCATCTAGGTCACTATAAATCACCTCAACCATGGCTCGTTCCCTCAGGTACTGGATATCTTTCTCCATGGTCATCCATTTCCCTAGGTGAAATACAATATCTTTCTTGAAGGGGTACCTTTCTCTCAGACCTGACAGGAGTCGCCTCCAGAGGCTGAGGGCTTGTTTCCCTTTTCCAATTGCTTCGTCAATGCCCCCTTCCCTGGAGAGGGATCCCAGTTGTTTGGGTTCCTTCCCCTCTAATTCCAGACTACTGGCCCCATTATCCCAGCATCGGAGCAGCCAGGTGACAATGTGCTCACCTGAACGATGGCTGAAATATTTTTGCATATCCCACAACTCACTCAAGGATAGGGATCGGGTAATTTCCGTTTCTTGTACGAGTTCTTCCTCTTCTTCCTCCTCTCCTCGTGATGGCCCTGCTTCTTCATCATCTCTTTCTAAATGAGTTGACTTTCTCTTCCAAGATTTCTTCTTGTGTATAGGGGCGACTGGTACTGGCATGGGTTGGTCATCCAATTCAGCTGAAACGCTTCTCACCGGGGTTGGAGTAGGTGCAGTGTCTGTCGTGGGAGTATTAGTGGCTGCAGTGCTTGTCACCAGGGTTGGAGTAACCACAGAGCCTGTCATGGGGGTTTGAGTGGCCGCTATGCCTCTCGCTTTCCTTGTCTTTGTCTTTTTAGATCCAGAGGCCTTCTCTTCCCCTTGGGGGTACTGAATAGTGTTAAACAGGGCTCGACAGGCATGAGCCAGGCCCCAGCACATTGCAGCGATTTGTATCTCTCTGGAATTGCCAGGGTAACAACATACTTCCTCCAAATATTCTACTAATTTCTCAGGATTCTGCACTTGTTCAGGGGTGAAGTCCCACGACACTGGGGGTGCCCACCGTCTTAGGCATTTGCCCATACTATCCCACATACCCTGCCATGCATAGCTATCCAGCGTTGGGGCAGATCTCTGGGTGATAAGAATATCATTGCTCATAAATAAGCAATAAATTGCTTATTAACCTTAAACAGAACTGAAACCGCCTGCCAAAGCAATACTAGCAGATGTATCTTAACTACCCAAGGATGTTCAAGATACTGAAAAGTTGTTGTAATGAAGGAGGAGGCATTATAGAAGATGGTAGCTACGGTGCCATTCTGTATTTCCTCCATAAAATACCTCTCAGAGGAGGAGGTATAATTTCTAATTGTCTCCATGAGGTGGTAGCCTAAGTACAGTAACAGCTTCCAGGCAAGACCCAAATAACTGATAAGCTCAAGGCCAGTGCTTTAATAACAAATCAACAAAGCAAAACATCTCTAATCACTGCAGAGCACAGCAAACTACAAAAACTAATACTGAGAACAGATGAATCAATGCTGTGACTAGCAACTGTTATTATCTCAAACCCTTTGAGCCCCATGTTGGGTGTCAAAAAGGACTGTTGTGGTTCAGCCCCAGTCAGCAACTAAACACCACGCAGCTGCTCGCTCATTTCCCCCGCCACTGTGGGATGGAGGAGAGAATCGGAAGAGCAAAAGCAAAAAGAAAACTTGTAAGTTGAGATAAGAACAGTTTAATAATTAAAATATAATAATAATAATAATTATGATTATTATAGTAATAGCAATAATGATAATATAATTAAAAAGAAAAGGAAAAAAAGGGGGAAAAAACCAGAAACACACACGATATAACCGCTCACCACCCACCGACCAACGCTGCCCATCCCCGAGCCGTAATCGCTGCTTCCCTCCCCCAGCCAGCTCCTCCCAGTTAACATACTGGGCATGATATTACATGATATGGAATATCCCTTTGGCCAGTTTGAATCCACTCTCTTAGCTGTGCCCCCTCCCTTCCCAGCTTCTTGTGCACCTGGCAGAGCATGGGAAGCTAGAAAAGTCCTTGACTAGTATAAGCACTACCCAGCAACAACTAAAACATCTGTGTGTTATCAACATTATTTTCATATTAAGTCCAAAGCACAGCACTATGCCAGGTACAGTGAAGAAAATTAACTCTATCCCAGCTAAAACCGTGACAGGGGAGTTGGCTGTGGGAATCAGTGATTGTGGCTCAGGGACTGGCAGCGTTGGTGAGAAAGTGGTGAGTGGTTGCATCGCTTGTTGTTTGTTTTGTTTTTTGCCCCCCTCCCCAGGTTTTGCCTCTCTCTCCCCTGTTATTTTCCTTTTCGTTATATTATTATTGCTATTGTGATTATTACTCTTACTGTGTTATTGTAATTATTAAACTGTTCTTATCTCAACCCATGAGTTTTCTTACTTTTGCCCTTCCGAATCTCTCCCCTATCCCACTGGGGTGTGGGGAGTGAGCGAGCGGCTGTGTGGTACTTAGTTGCTGACTGGGGCTAAACCATGACAGTCAGCGCTGTCATATGGCAAGAAGTGAGGCATGATTTATATTTATAATTATTATGTGCTACTATTGGGGAAGGAATGGTTAGATTCCCCCCTTCATAACATTCCCTATCTGTGACATGTCCTGTCCCTTTGGCTTCTCTACAGCAGTTTTGCACAGGTTATTTTTAGTCTTATTATTATTTCTTGCTGCCTGTGTCCTTAGGCTTGTGCATGTATAAAGCTAACAAGTTCACCTAGTCAAGATCTCTCCTAATTACAATGCAAAGCAGGAGTTCAAGTGAGGAGAACATCAAACAGTTTTTATGTGACGTATGAGAGCTTGACACTGTTTTTTGACAGGCCTGTTGTAGAATACATGATGCCATTAAAAACATTTAAAAAGTAATATCCCAGCTTGCACATCAGCCACAAAACAATCCAATAGTGTAGAGAGCAAGCTGTATAACATACTGTATAGAGCAAAAGACAGTGTTTGGTGTGTTATATAAACAGTAGTAAGATCCAAAATACAATGACTTTTGGTTTTGATTTTTATACGTGATGGCATTTACAGATGAACAAAATCTATAGGCCATTTCTTCAAATCTAGGTGCCTACAATGTCGCTGCTTGATGAAAGATTAAGTAGATCTGAATTTGTATCAGGAATAGTGTGGCCAGCAGGAGTAGGGAAGTTATTGTCCCCCTGTACTTGGCACTGGTTAGGCCGCACCTCAAATACTGTGTTTAGTTTTGGGCCCCTCACTACCAGAAGGACACCAAGTTCTGGAGTGCATCCAGAGAAGGGCAATGAAACAGGTGAAGGGTCTGGAGAGCAAGTCTTATGAGGAGTGGCTGAGGGAACTGGGATTGTTTAGCCTGGAGAAGAGGAGGCTGAGGGGAGGCCTTATTGCTCTTGCCAACTACCTGAAAGGGGGTTGTAGTGAGGTGGGTGTTGGTCTCTTCTCCCAACTAGTGATAGGATGAGAGGAAATGGCCTCAAGTTGCATCAGGGGAGGTTTAGACTGGATATTAGGAAAAATTATCTTGGAGGCAAAATAATGTGCAGGGACTAGAAACATATCTTAGAACATCTTAGGCATCCATTATTAGAGCTGCATTTACCTAAATGTATTTCAGCGTGAATTGTCATGCAAAGAGTATATGTAGACAGCATTGTAGTTATTGCAACAGACACAAGGCCCCCCTGGATGGCATAGCACAACATACTGTACTTAATGTTGACACTGTTCAGTGAAACAATTATTACAATCAATCTGACTTCTAATGCGACTTCTCTTGTAAATCTCTGGGTCATTAACCTTAACAAAATCAATGTACAGTCAGTATCCAATTCCACCAAATTAGTGTCCAACATAATAGGGGAAGGAATGTATTAATGTGTTATTGGTGACTAATAAAGACAGCAACCCTCTAATGCGCTATGAAGAACAGCTGAAGCATGCAAGGGAAGAGGAAGCAGACAAAGTCAGGGCAACAGACACATTTGGTGGTATATGTCATGTCATCAAATTAGGTGTTAAGCAGCTTAACCTCTTTACCACAGACTCAGGAGGACCAGGGATGGGGCTGGTTCCATGGCATATGACAAACGAGCAATGCATTTCATTTTGGGATGGGCAAAAGAGGCCTTCTTTACAAAGTAGTGCTCCAAGTTCCAGCAGCTGAAGAGCACCATCATGTAAAATTATATGGTTGTAAAAGAAAGAGAAAATACTCCTAATTATGAAATGATTTAATTTTTTTAGCCCCCGTCATGCTCCATAATGTAGCTTGCACTTCAGAGAGCTCAAGTTATGCTGGGCTGATATAAATAGGCCTTTGCATCAGTGCCATCCAGTTTATCTTCCAGCTGGCAGGCTCTGACATCTTCTGATATCATTTGAGATGGCTCTTTACTGAGACAATAGGTGTCACAGCCATCATGTCCACCACCGCAAAAGGAACGCTGAGTGCTCACAACCCAGCAGAAAGGGTACACCAAGGCTCCAGAGGGAGCAACTAAGTGAGTGCTGGAAACCCACTGACATCCAAGTGTCGGGAGAAGTGCTCTGTTTGAAGTTGACTCCTGCCAGCTTGCATTAGAAGAGAATGGTGTGGTGGGTGAACGTGGCACGACACAGGCAGGACTTGGTTCCCCTTTAATGCCCTCCAACATCAGTCTTTACCTGTAATTACTGAATGGACAATACATTCCTCTTCCAAGAAAAGCTATATTCAGATGGCTGATATAGCATAGAATAGTGCTTCAACAGACATCTCTCAATAATAAAGAAAAGCTAAGATAACATAATTTTCATCCCCACATTCCCAAAGATCTTTGTAGGTTATAAACCAAAATTACAAGTTCAAAACCAAAACAGGAATCCTTTAAAATCAACCTTTCAGAGCAGAAGAAAGGGACATGAAGAATTAGTGACAGGTTTAATCATGAAGGCAACATTTCTTAAACAAAATAAATTAGGCACTTCATTTCGGGATTGGCAGGTTTACTGGGTTAATACCTTTTCTGATAGAAAAAGTGCTATAGGATTTCAAAGCTTATCCTATAATTAGGATTCTTGTCTTAGAGCTAAAAAATATAATTCTGTGTTCTGGTAGGGCACTGTCCCTGATGCTTAATTTCTATTCTGCAAATCCATACACAAAGGTAAAGAAAATCAATAATAACAATAATACCACTGTCACCGAAATCGGGAATAAACATCGTAACACCAATGTAGTGTTAAAAGGCAGGCATTCTTTATTCACGGCGCCAGATGCACGGGGGATCCCTCCACCTAACGTGCATACCTTACACACCCTTCCCATGTAATTGATATAGACCAAAAATATACATATTCATTTTATCCATACATATTCAATATTATTCTCTTTGGCGATTGGAACAAACTTGCTCACTTCACGTGTAAACTATTGCGCAGACTCAGTTGTCCTTTCCCATTGTTCTCTTTTGAGTAGGTGGAATTACTTGGGTAGGTGGTATGAGTCAGTGGTCGTGATCTCCCCCGCCGGAATTACCTTTTACCTACTTGGCTCTTAATCCTGGCAGGCCTGGCCAGTTTTCTCAGTCCACTGCACGAAACCACATTTTGTCATCCTCTTCTGATAGAAGCACATTGTCTATTATTTCATTCGCATTAACGATTACCTAGAGACTAAAATACAGATCGACGAATACACTGTTTTGTATACTCCATGTCCCCAGACTTAATGTCCAGTTGGATAGGGCTGTACAAGGAGTATAGCAACATCCATGGTTGGTTAATTCCATCACCCTGGTTACACCACCACCACCAACTAATCATTATATTTTGGCAAAGAAGAGACTGAATGTATAACAATACAAACAAAAGACTTAATGAAGTTTTATATTACTGAGAACTTTTGTCCTGCACAGCTGATCAAACCCCATGGTTATTTATTTGCTAAACATTCCAGCTTTCTCA
Organism: Phalacrocorax carbo; assembly: GCF_963921805.1. NCBI lineage: Eukaryota > Metazoa > Chordata > Aves > Suliformes > Phalacrocoracidae > Phalacrocorax > Phalacrocorax carbo. The sequence continues at coordinate 744,947 of NW_026990257.1, read as the reverse complement.
TATAATGAAAACCTGATGAAAAGTGCAATTGAAAATGCATAATGAATGAAATTTTAACCATCTCTACTCTCTAAAAAAACACAAACAACAGCAATCTGTGATAGCCTGTGTCCTGGTTTCAGCTGGGATGGAGTTAAATTTCTTCGTAGCATCTAGTATGAGACTATGTTTTGGATTTTTGCTGGAACCAGTGGTGATAATGTGGAGATGTTTTAGTTGTTACTAAGTAGCACTTACACTGGTCAAGGACTTTTTCAGCTCCCCATGCTCTGCTGGGTGCACAAGAAACTGGGAGGGGACACAGCCAGGACAGCTGACCCAAGCTGACCAATGGGATATTCCATACCATATGATGTCATGCTCAGTATATAAAGCTGGGGAAGAAGAAGGAAGGGGGGGACGTTTGGAGTAATGGCGTTTGTCTTCCCAAGTAACCATTACGTGTGATGGAGCCCTGCTTTCCTGGAGATGGCTGAACACTTGCCTGCCCATGGGAAGTAGTGAATGAATGCCTTGTTCTGCTTTGCTTTTGCACGCAGCTTTTGCTTTACCTATTAAACTGTCTTTATCGCAAACCATGAGTTGCCTCACCTTTACTCTTCTGATTCTCTCCCCCGTCCCACCAGTGGGGAGTGAGCGAGCGGCTGCGTGGTGCTTGGTTGCTGACTGGGGCTAAACCACAACAGCCTGATACCAAACCTATGAAATAGCTTCCAATAATATTGATACTATTTGCTGTGGCATAACTGCAGCAAAAAGCAGGAAGGCAAAAGCGCAGGGAGAGAGAGGGTAGCCCGGCCATTCCACCACCCTCAGAGCGGGAAGGAGTGACCTTCTGACGTGAGGCAGCTCTGACTCAGCGTGGGCAGGGACAAGAGCCAAGGAAACAAAAACCCCTCACGTACAAGAGCAGCCCCTAGGGAGCATGAGCGACCACAAGCATGGTAAACAGGGTCTGGCGCGGCAGTTTGCATGGCACTTCCCATGGGCATGGTTTGCAGGCAGGGCACAGTCCCTTTCCTGGCTCTAAAGAGTAACTCACCTAGTAGTCATTGCCTGCCCCCGCACCAGGAGAGGCCCCAGCTACGGTCTCCACTCACCTGAGAATCATTGCCAGAAGGAATGTGGTGACCCAGGCAGAGCCCCCAAACAAACAGGCAGCTGTCCAGGTCTCCAGTTGCAGGGAGTGCCTGAGCCTGGCACTTGTATCGGAGGGCAGCAGAGACAACAGCTGCTTGTGGTGTGACCAGGTGGATGATCTACTCTGCCTAGTGGCAGAGCTGAAGGAGGAAGTGGAAAAGTTAAGGAGTCTCAGGGAGCATGAGAGGGAGATGGATTGGTGGAACCGCACCTTATCATTCCCAGGGCCAAGGCAGTAGATGGAGGCTCCACAAGAAGCAGATAATCCCCTACCATCTTGCAACCTAGCAGAAGGAGGGAACCTAAGAGATGGGGGTGTTCCTGCACCTGGGGAGGAACAAGCCCATGCGCCAATACAAGTTGGGGGCTGAACTACTGGAAAGCGGCTCTGCTGATAAGGACCTGGGAGTGCTGGTGGACAGCAAGTTGACCCTTGTGGCCAAGAAGGCCAACGGTATCCTGGGATGCACTAAAAGGAGTATGGCCAGCAGGTTGAGGGAGGTTATCCTCTCCCTCTACTCTGCCCTAGTGAGACCACATTTTGAGGACTGTGTCCAGGTGTGGGCCCCCCCAGTTTAAGAAGGAGAGGTAACTGCTTGAGCAAGTCCAGCAGAGAGCTATGAAGATGATCAGGGGACTGGAGCATCTCCCTTATGAGGAAAGGCTGAGATACTTGGGTTTGTTCATCCTGGAGAAGAGAAGACTGAGGGGGGATTTCATCAATACTTATAAATATCTAAAGGGTGGGTGTCAGGCTGATGGGACTAGGCTCTTTTCATTAGTGCCCAATTACAGGACAAGGGGCAATGGGCACAAGTTGGAACATAGGAAGTTCCACCTCAATATGAGAAAAAACAACTTTACTGTGAGGGTGACAGAGCAGTGGAACAGGCTGCCCAGGGAGGTTGTGGAGTCTCCTTCCCTGGAGACATTCAAAAGCCACCTGGATGTGTTCCTGTGCTCCCTGCTCTAGGTGTGCCTGCTCAAGCAGTGGGGTTGGACAAGGTAACGTCCAGAGGTCCCTTCTAACCCCTACCTTTCCATGATTCTGTGAATGGAAACAGGTCCCTGCTTGGGGCGGCAGGCGAATCCCCTCCCAGCCTCCCTCACCTTCCCAGCTGCCCTTACACAACAGATATGGGGCTCTGGAAACTGAGGGCCAGGCAAATGAGGATGTAAGTGAAGATCCATCTGGGGGGGTTGCCTAGGGAGAGTCAGTCAGCCCCATGCATTATGACTGCCCCTGTTAAAAAGAAAAGGAGCATAATTGTTGAAGGCGATGCCCTTCTAAGGGGGACAAAGGGCCCAATATGCCAACCAGACCCATCCCACAGGGAAGTTTGCTGCCTCCCTGGGGCCCGAGTCAGAGATGTTACTAGGAAACTCGCTGGTCTGGTATGCCTCTCTGATTGCTACCTGCTATTGGTTATGCAAGTGAGCAGTGATGAGGTTGCAGAGAGAGGCCCAAGAGTGATCTAAAGGGACTTCAGGGCACTGGGGCAACTAGTCAAAGGATCAGGAGCACAGGTAGTGTTTTCCTCAATCCTGTCAGTGGCAGGGAAGAAGAATACTGAAAGGAACAGGAAAACTCATCTGATTAACATGTGGCTCAGAGTCTGGTGCCATTGGTGGAATTTTGGGGTTTTTTTGATCGTGGGGAGGTTTGCATGGCACTGGGCCTGCTGGCAACAGATAGTTTACCTATCTCAAAGGTTCACCTATCTCAAAGGGGGAAAAGGATTCTTGCAAATGAGTTGGCAGGGCTCATCAAGAGGGCTTCAAACTAGGTTTGAAGGGGAAAGGGGATGTAGCCAGGCCCACCAGAGAGGAGCCTAAGTGTGGCATGCCAGGGTTGGGGGTGAAACTGATAGCCCAGCTCAAGTGCATCTACACCAATGCACGCAGCATGGGCAACAAACAGGAGGAGCTGGAAGCCATTGTGCAGCAGGATAGCTATAACTTAGTCACCATCAGAGAGACATAGTGGGATGACTCTTATGACTGGAGTGCTGCAATGGATGGCTATAAGCTCTTCAGAAGGGATAGGTAAGAAATGAGAGGTGGTGGTGTGGCTCTATATGTTTAGGGAGTGCTTCGATTGCATGGAGCTTAGCAATTGTGATTATAGGGTCGAGTGCTTATGGGTAAGGATGAGGGGGAAGACCAACAAGGCAGATATCCTGCTAGGAGTCTGTTACAGACCACCCAACCAGGATGAAGAGGTAGATGAAGTGTTCTACAAGCAGCTGGCTGAAATATCACAATTGGTTGCCCTTGTTCTAGTGGGGGACTTCAATTTACCAGATGTCTGCAGGGAATACGACACATCAGAGAAGAAACAGTCTAGGAAGTTCCTGGAGTGTGTGGAAGATACCTTCCTGACACAGCTGGTAAGTGAGCCTACCAGGGGAGGCGCCTCGTTTGACCTGCTGTTCACAAACAGAGAAGGACTGGTGGGAGATGTGGTGGTCAGAGGCTGACTTGGGTTTAGTGACCATGATATGATTGGGTTCTTGATTCTTGGTGAAGTAAGAAGAGGGGTCAGCAGAACCACTACCATGGACTTCCGGAGAGCAGACTTTGGCCTCTTCAGGGCAGTGGTTGGGAGAGTCCTTTGGGAGGAAGTCCTGAAGGGCAAAGGAGTCCAGGAAGGCTGGGCTTTCTTCAAGAAGTAAGTCTTGCAGGCGCAGGAGCAGGCTGTCCTCAAGTGCCACAAGACAAACCGGCGGGGAAGACAACCAGCCTGGCTGAAGAGAGAGCTTCTTCTGGAGATCAGGAGAAAAAGGAGAGCCTATCACTTTTTGGAAGAAAAGGCAGGCAACTCATGAAGAGTACCTAGACCTCGTTAGGTCTTGTAGAGAGAAAATTAGACAAGCAAAAGCCCAGCTAGAACTCAACCTGGCCACTGCTGTAAGGGATAACAAAAAGTGTTTTTAGAAATATATTAACAATAAAAAGAGAGCCAAGGAGACTCTCCATCCTCTACTGGACACGGAGGGGAACATTGCCATCAAGCATGAGGAAAAGGCTGAGGTACTAAATGCCGCCTTTGCTTTCCAACCTTAATGAGTCTATGATTTTATGATGTATTCTTGATGAGGCTTTTGTACATGGTTAAGCTTATCATTAGTCTCATCAAATGGAATTAGTTTCACCTAACTTCAGCCATCTAATAGTTTAGGTGTCTCAACTGAGATAGCTAAATGATCATCATCTATAACCAGTAGCTTTAGATAAATCCCCTGGGGTGGGGTGTCGGGGCAGAAGGGGTTGCAGTTATCTGAGGTAGGTAAGTAGCCTAGGGGAAAGGACCAGGTTTCTCTCCCTATTGATGGAGGAAGGAACTGAGATGACTAGTTTAAAGCTGATTAAATCTTTGAATTTTATATGACTAAATAGAGCTGTGAGGCGAGTCATACTTCTGATCAATTAGCTTGTGAGGTGGGGCAGTGGCATTTCATGGAGTGCTTTGGTGACAGGCACAAAAAAGTATTTGTACCTAATTAAAAATATTATAGAAAGGGGATTAAAAGGTGGGACATAGTTTCTTGTTTTATTGTTCTGCCATGCATTATCATTTTGATTTTCTCCCTCTCCTGGATGCCAAAGTAACACAGAGTTTACCTTATCTTCATCTTTCTTTCCTTGCCTTTTTTAATGCTACAAGAACAGAGAGTTTTTCACTTGTATTGTTTTGCTTTCTCTTGTCTGCAAGGGAAAATGGAGGCAATAGCTCTACAACTAGCAGACAGTAGCAACAGGTAGCCTAAGAACGTTTTTTATTCAGGAGGATCTAAAGTTTTTATTTTTCCAGGCCATTACCATGGCATGAATTATGAATATCATGGAAATGTGGCTATTACACATTTGAGAATATGTTACTGCGTAAGACCCACAAGTGGAGAGGTGGGAGAGGGAGGATCATACTCAATTTTAAGTTATGTGAAGAAACAGAGTGACTTTTCAGCATGTGTACAGATTATCATTTTGGCTTGCATTTCTATCATTGAGACAAAACAATTCTGTTTTGTTTCATAAAAATATGCAGGATATTTTACATATGGATTAATTGGTATGCCAAATGTCATAAAATAATACCTAATATTTGATAGCACTTTCCTTCAATGTAATACTTTATGAACACTGGGTGGCATTGTCTCATGAGATTCAGCCTCTTTGCATCACTCAGGATCTGCAAAAAGACCTGAAACCATTAGAAACGGACAAATAATGCAAACCAGCAGATTCACATATACCAGTCTAAACTGACATAAACACCGCTGTTGAAAGAGAGTCACTTCTCCCATCATTTATTCCTACCCAGGCTGTACAATCCAGCCAACAAAAACCCAAGCACTGAATTTATTAGTTTTAATCAGCTCCCTTAATCTGTTTGGCATGTGGTTGCACAATGCCTGTGTTGGCATATGGAAGGAGGTGCCATAGGGACAGAGGAGGATGAGGTTCACTCCTTAATTGCTGCATTAGCTTATGTTGGTTTAAAGCTGAACATGAAACTATGACCAAAGATCGTATCACCTACAGAGAGAGATCCACCAGTAGCGGGCACTACACTTCCACCTGTATTGTATAAGTTGTACATGGGAAGGCAGCTGTAACTCAGCACTTCTTCCATCCTGTATATTGGCCAAGCTGTGAGCTTGTTGCCTGTTCAGAGAAGTGGTCTCTCCCAGTACTGAATCTTCAAGGCCAAGAAGGGCTGCTCTGCTGAAAGAACTGCGTTAGTCAAACACAAACTATTGGACTCCATGCAGCAGTAACTGAATGCATTTTTTTATTGCCTGCGTTATGCCAGAGGACAGACTCAGTGAGATAATCCTCCTTTAAGGCCTTAAAGTATATAAAAACAGATAAAAATAATCCAGAGGACACTCTTGTGTCTGTGGATGCCTAGCAAGATATCTGCACTATCTTACTTTTGGTATTTGGGTTCATTTTAATTCACGGGCTCTTATTTTTCTTCCATTATTGGATTTTCTGTCCTTGCAGCTTCCAGCCTTTATGGGCTCATAGGCAGAAGTAATGAGTAATGTGAGCAGCATCTTTCTTTGCTCTCCCTGCCAACCTGGACCACAGACACAGACTTAGTTTTAAGGGGTTTTAATTTTCTATGAAGAAAATCAGAACATCTCCTAGGCAGAATACAGTCTGCAACTCACAGGTCAGAGGCCATTGCTGTAATACATGGCATCTCTGGAAGAAGGGTCACATACAGGTATCAGGCCCATCTTTCCTTTCTTGGATTAATAAGAAAGGAGGATTTTTCATCTCTGTCATGGTTCAAAGAAGAAGCCTGAAGGGTCAGGTCTGAGACAATGACAGTGTCGCAGGAAAAAGGTTGAGGAGCATTGCCATAGTACTTTTCAGGTTATTTCTGTTTCTACCCAGAAAAAAACTTGTTTAATCATAAAGTGTATTTTTTTAATGTGGACTGAATGTGACACTTTGTGATATACTTGCGCCTCATCACAGTAGCATACCAATAATAATGCTTCCTGACAGGTATTAATGAATTTTTCTTTGCAGCTTCCAGGAGACACGAACAAGTGCTGTTCTTGGTTTTTTGGATGGAAATCAAGGAATAAACGTCTTGCCTCATAATACACATTAAGCCAGTCACAGAGTTGGGAACCAAACATATGTGAACTTGACTCCTTGTCTGGATCTGTAATCAAAGCACCACTTTGGCTGTCTCGGCCCACCTCTGTACCGTGCCTGTGACGATTTTCCCTGGGTATGAGTATACTGCCAATTGTATATCCTCTTCACTCTCCACCACCTTCCGCCATTTCTCCCCATTCCACAGCACTGTGAGCTTATCTGGCTCCTTCCCAAAGATTCCCTTGCTTTCCCGTCGCAGACGCCAAATCATTCCTCCGGCTACCTTGACTTTTGTGGAGAATGCATCCTTGGGAACCTTCTGATATACCCATCGCAGTGGCTTTTCTTCCCCTGTCCGTATTTGATATAGCAATCCTAATCCTCCACTGGCGGTCAGAATCCAACCTGCAATTAATTCCTCCTGAGGGTCCCACCGCCATACTCCTTCCTTTTGCATTCGACGTTCTATCATCTGCAACTGCTGGACTGCCTCAGGGTCTAAACTCCTGGGCTCCCATGGGTCGGTCCCTTTCAGCAACACATAGAAAGGTTGCATCTCCTCACCGGTGACGCGCACGAATGTCCGCAACCACTGCAGTGCTCCTACCAGCTTCTGGACATCGTGTAAATTTTTAACCTTAGGTGTAAGTTTAATAGGCTGAGCTTGTATGCAATCCCCTTGTAATCTAGCACCCAGAAATCCACACACTGGTCCTCGCTGTACCTTTGCCTCAGCTACCTTGAGGCCCTGTCCCGCAAGGCCCCTTTGGGTGTCTGAAAAGACTTGTTCACACAATGCCTCGGTGGGCGCAGCTATGAGGACGTCATCCATGTAGTGGATCATGTAGATTCTCTCCTGATACTGTTGCCTTACTTGCTGCAATGCAGAAGCCACATACCTCTGGCAGATCGCTGGAGAATTTTTCATCCCCTGCGGAAGTACTGTCCACTGCCATCTACTACCTGGTTCTGCGCGGTTCACCGCGGGCAGAGTAAAGGCAAATCTCTTTCTATCATCTGGATGTAGCGGAATGCTGAAGAAGCAGTCTTTGATATCTAAAACAATGACTCGCCATCCTTTCGGGACAGCACTCAGATTCACTCAGAATTCTGAAAATGCCACTTCTTCCTTCAAATCCAAACTCAGATATCTTTATTCAACCCACTTTATCAAACTTCTTTCCACCTCTGATTTTAACTAATAAAGCAGTGCCTTAATGTTCCACATCCCTACAATGCAGTTTTTTCTCCTAAAACTATAGCTGAACATTTCTTCTTTCTGCCCCACACTTCTGAAAGCTCAGAGTATCCAGATGAACCATTAAAGACCCTATGAACAACACAGTTCAGATGATATTCCAGCATGAATACTTTTGAGTGGGGGGGTCACGTAGCCTAAATAGGCACAGTGTAGACACAGGACTGCTCAGAAAGACAAATGTTGCTGCTTAGTTCTCCCTTCTCCAGTTTTAATGCCTTGCCCTCAAACCTCAGTCCTCTTATCTGCTTTTACAGCTTCTCACATTGCCCCTGTCAGTTCCACTGAATAAATGATGTCATCCTTGTCTGCCTGAATGTTTACTTCTTTCTGTACTGCCCTTGGCACAGAATACTCTTCCCAAAACTAATCCATCCTGAAAGCCATTTTTCTTTTCCTTCTGATCTACCCTTAAGGCTCACAGTAAAATGGCAGCTGCAAATGGCTAAGCAGATGCTAAGAATGTAAAAGCTTTTTGAAGTATCTGCCTCCTGAAGCCAACTCTACAATCTCAAAGTGAGCTCCCAGTATAGGTACAGGAAGACCCAGGCAACTCAAGATATGACTGACTGCGAAAAGCAGAGCAAGGAGATGATTAGTGTTAGCCTGATGAACAAGCAGCTTTCAGATCCACTAAGGGTTGGTGCGTGTCTGAAAAAAACACCAGTCTTTATGTCTTTGTTATCTTAGTCGGAACTTCAGGGACACACCGCCCACCACTCTGATAAAAGCCCAGAGCCTCCAGTGGAAAGAAGCCAAGAAAACTGTTTTCCTTTACAATGGCATGAAGTGGTAACAGCAGCTGCAGCTGATGCTATGTGTTTGTACACCAGCTTGCTAGCTAGACTCTTCCGCCAGGAAAGAGAAGTGACAGACTCACATTCGGTTTCTTGACATGCCAGAGAACATCCAAGTATCTACCATGTTTTGAAAGAAAGCAGTAGACAAAACTCCCTCTAACAGATATGTAATAAAACCATCACCCCAAAAAACTACAACAAACCAGGGAGAGAAAAAGCTTACCTGTGAATGTAGATGGACCCTGACCAGACAGGTGGGGATGTGCTGAAATCCAGTGTTGCAAAACTGGGATGCTTCTAAAACAAAAGGAAACCACTAGATGGTTAGGGTGAGGTGATGGCTTGGAAGGGTGTACCTTGCCAAGGACTTAGGTCCCAGGACTACTCTAGATTTTCTCCAGGTTTATATAATTTGTCCTGTGGAAGAGTGGAGAAGGTAGCCTAGGATTGTAGAATCTATTCCCCAAGTCTTTCTCTTATAATGTGCAGCTACTTGGTATTTCTAAGTTTACCACTGCTCTTTGGAGGGCTATTGTCATGGTTTTAGCTGGGATAGAGTTAATTTTCTTCACTGTACCTGGCATAGTGCTGTGCTTTGCACTTAGCATGGAAAAAAATGTTGATAACACACCGATGTTTCAGTTGTTTCTAGGTAGTGCTTGTACTAGACAAGGACTTTTCTAGCTTCCCATGCTCTGCCAGGTGCACAAGAATCTGGGAGGAGAGTGGGCACAGTTAAGAGAGCAGATTCAAACTGGCCACAGGGATATTGCATATCATGTAACGTCATGCCCAGTATGTTAACTGGGAGGAGCTGGCCGGAGTAGGCAGGCAGCAATCGAGGCTCGGGGACAGGCAGCATCGGTCAGTGGGTCTTGAGCGGTTGTATCATTTGTGTTTCTGGTTTTTCCGTTTTTCCCTTTTCCCTTTTATTATATTATCATTATTGTTATCATCATTATCATTATTATTTTAATTATTAAACTGTTCTTATCTCAACCCACAAGTTTGGGGTTTTTTTTGTGCTTTTTCTCTTCTGAATGTCTCCCCCATCCCACAGGGTTGGGGGGAGTGAGTGAGTGGCTGCGTGGTGTTTAGTTGCCGACTGGGGCTGAACCACGACAGCTATAGATTTATACATTATCCAATATAATGAGAATGTAAGCGAAGTGTTTTGGGAAGGACTAATACAAATTATGCAAATGATAACAGAAATGAAGAAAAGCTATGACTCTGGAGCAAAACACTGCATCTTCTCTGAGTGCTTGTTCCTTATTTGTGAGCCCCTTTGTACTGTGTGATTCTGTGCAAGGTTCTGAGTGTGTTCTTCACTTGACACAGCGTAATCCAAAGAGCTATTTAACAGGCATTTTCTCTTTATCTTCTTACTTACCACGACAACATGTACCAAAAAAACACCAACTGAGACATTCAAATAAAGTATACTACTTCCCTTTAATCTAATTTACTGTTTTCAATATAATTGCAGATTCAGCACCATTATTTAATTTCAGGTTTTAATGAATGTTGCCAGATCTCCTTAAGTGATACACATGAGGCTGATGAACTGGCTCCTGTTTCACCTGTGCCACATAGTCTTAAGTTTCATTTAATCAAAAGACGCTTTAGCCATCTTTCTTCCCTTGAACTATATGACACATCTCTGGACATCTGTGTGTTACATCTGTAGGAAAATGTTCCCCTGTGTATGCAGCCCCCTTACACCTTCAGGGTAATTCTAGCCTCTTATTCTTCCTTGCAGCTTCTGTTCATCTTGCACAGAAGCAGAAGAAAATAGTGTCTACAGGGATTCAGCTAGTGCATTGTCTCCCTGATTGGGATGTCATTCAGGTCTGTAGATCTTGATGTTGCAGATATAGCACAGTAGTTATCCCCACACAGAGGCATTTCATGATTTATCAGTGCAATTGTTCAAAGGTTCCCTCCTTCCTCCAAATTATCATACCTCTATTGTGCTGATTCATGGCCTAAGTTTTGGGAGGTGATAAGGGCACGTGATATATGAAAACTCACAGTACCGCTGCACAGGACAGAAATGAATGTGCTATTGAATGTGATAATCAGAATAACTAATAGAGATTAATAAGAAATATTTCAGATATCTATTTTCGAGCTATACCATGGGGCCATTTCTGTTTTAAAAAGGGCATAATATTATCATCAGTTACTTCAACTTTAAATGTTAAAGAAATGTTTATAAAAACTTCTTGGTGTCCTGATGTCGTGGTTCAGCCTCAGCTGGCAACTAAACACCATGCAGCCGCTCGCTCACTCCCCACCACCACTGTGGGATGGGGAAGAGAATCTGAAGAGCAAAAGTACTTGTGGGTTGAGATAAGCACAGTTTAATAATTACAATAAAATAATGATAATAATTTTGATAATAATGACAATAATGTTAATATAATAAAATGGAAAAGGAAGGGAAAGAAAAAAAAGAAAAAACCCACAGAAACACGAACGATACAACCGCTCACCACCTGCCGACTGACACTGCCCATCCCAGAGCCGTGATTGCTGCCTCTCTCCACCGGCCAGCTCCTCCCAGTTAACATACTGGGCATGATGTTACATGATATGCAATATCCCTTTGGTCAGTTTGAATCCACTCTCTCAGCTGTGCCCCCTCCCCTCCCGGCTTCTTGTGCACCTGGCAGAGCATGGGAAGCTAGAAAAGTCCTTGAATAGTACAAGCGCTATCCAGCAACAGCCAAAACATCTGTGTGTTATCTCAACATTTTTTCCATGCTAATTTCAAAGCACAGCACTATACCAGCTAGAGTGAAGAAAATTAACTCTATCCCAGCTAAAACCATGACACCTGACAATAATTCATTCTTGACTCACTGCCACCTATGTGACCAACTTAGCTAGCTAATGTCTCAGAAAACAGCTACAAATTTTACTTTCTGCTTCTCTCTACAACCATGAACATTCCTAATTTTCTCTTCAAAAACCAAGAAAGAAAGAAAGTATTGTCAAAGGTCATAAATTACACCCCAAATAGCATTATATTTCTTCCTATAATAATGTTACAAAAAATCTAACCTGCTTATAGAAATGGAAGGTCAGACCTTGATGAGATAAAATTGGGATCAACTATAGCAAATAAACACCTTTCTTTAAGCAACTTGAACACAACTTACAGGCCAGAATGAGGAAACAACAAATTGCTCTTACTTTGCAGCATATTAGGGCTGGTAAGAGGGATAAAAAGGAGGGGGAAGAAATATTGATAAGACTGGGTATGTGTGTCGTGGTTTAGCCGGCAGATCAGCCCCACACAGTCGCTCGCTCGCTCACTCCCACACCGGTAGACAGCGAAGAGAATCAGAAGGGTAACGCACGTGGGTTGGGATAAGAACAGTTTAATAATTAAAATTAAAAGAAACAACAACAGAAATGCAATGTAAAGGAGAACAACAAGAGGTGCAAAGCCCCGGTAGAGGGGGGAAGGGAGGGGAGAGGGGGAACGAACCACCAGAACAACCCGCACATGCCGCAGCTGCCCACCGACCCGACGCTGCGCCGCTCCCGAGCTGCAACCTGCCCCCCCTTAATATACTGGTCACGGTGTCACATGGTATGGAATGAACCTGCCATTGGCCAGTTGGGGTCAGCCGCCCCCACCACGGCCCTGCCCCTTCCAGCGCCCCCCGCCATGCGGCAGAGCGTGGGAAACTGGAAAGGTAGTCGACCCCCACAGTGAGGAAAATTAACCCCTTCTCAGCCAAAACCAGCACATTCTCCACCCCTTATTCCATACCATTTACACCATGCCCAGGTCCCATACAATGCAATACAATCGTACCAACTACCACCCCTCCCCTTCCCATCCTTTAACATAATACACAGACATCATTCCCTTAGTTCATGGACCTTCCCTGTAAAATGTCCACTAAAATGTCCATTGAGTTCACCCAGTCCATGACTCTGGGCTCCATCTGCTGTATCAGTCTTTCAGGGTGGGAGAGATGGTGTGTGTGGCGTTGGGTTGCTGCATACCGAGTCAGTCATCGTTCCATCACTGCTGCACGGCTTGTTTCATAGTTTATCTTCCATGGGTTGGGAGGCTCATACTCTGATATCATTGATACAACACAGAGGTGACACACAATATTATATAGCAGTTTGCATTGTGCCATTCAGTTCATTGGCTGCTTTCGCCCAAAATCAAATCCCCTTGAGGCACACATCGGATTTCTCCATCCTCTGGCATCACCCACCAAGTGCACCCAGGTCCTCGAGCAAAAGCAATCCCACGAATGGGTTTGCCTTTGCCTGAGGCAGGAAGAACCCAGACTGTTTTGCCCAGCATACTTTTTGTGTGCACTACAGGGACTCTATCCCCTTCCACAGTATGTAGGATTTCTGACTGGGCAGGGACAGCTCGATTGGCAGATCCCCTCGTGTTGACTAACCGCATGGCTTTTGCTAAATGTGTATCCCAGTGCTTGAATGTTCCACCCCCCATTGCTCTCAGTGTAGTTTTTACCAGTCCATTGTACCGTTCAATTTTCCCAGAGGCTGGTGCGTGATAGGGGATGTGATACACCCACTCAATGCCATGCTCTTTGGCCCAGGTGTCTATGAGGTTATTTCGGAAATGAGTCCCATTGTCTGACTCAGTTCTCTCTGGGGTGCCATGTCGCCACAGGACTTGTTTTTCGAGACCCAGGATAGTGTTCCGGGCAGTGGCGTGGGGGACAGGATATGTTTCCAGCCAGCCGGTCGTTGCTTCTACCACTGTAAGCACATGGCGCTTCCCTTGGCGGGTCTGTGGGAGTGTGATATGGTCAGTTTGCCAGGCCTGCCCATATTTATATTTCAGCCATCATCCCCCATACCACAGAGGCTTTACCCGCTTCGCTTGCTTGATTGAAGCGCATGTGTCACATTCGTGGATAACCTGTGCAATAATATCCATAGTAAAGTCCACCCCTCGATCACAAGCCCATTTGTATGTTGCATCTCTCCCTTGATGGCCTGAGGTGTCATGGGCCCAACGAGCTAGAAATAGTTCACCCTTATGCTGCCAGTCCAGATCCACCTCAGCCACTTCAATCTTGGCAGCCTGATCTACCTGCTGGTTGTTCCGATGTTCTTCAGTGGCCCGACTCTTGGGGACATGAGCATCCACATGATGTATCTTTACAACCAGGTTCTCTACCCGGGCAGCAATATCTTGCCACAATGTGGCAGCCCAGATGGGTTTGCCTCTGTGCTTCCAGTTGCTTTGCTTCCACTGTTGCAGCCAGCCCCACAAGGCATTTGCCACCATCCAGGAGTCAGTATAGAGATAGACCAATGGCCACTTTTCCCATTCAGCAATGTCTAAGGCCAGCTGGATGGCCTTTACCTCTGCAAACTGGCTCAATTCTCCATCTCCTTCAGCAGTTTCTGCTACTTGTCATGTAGGACTCCATACAGCAGCCTTCCATCTCCGGTGCTTTCCCACAAGGCGACAGGACCCATCAGTGAACAGGGCATATTGCTTATCTTCTGGCAGGTTGTTATAGAGTGTGGCTTCTTCAGCACGTGTCACCTCCTCCTCTGGTGATAATCCAAAATCTTTGCCTTCTGGCCAGTCCATAATCACTTCCAAGACTCCTGGGCGACTGGGGTTTCCTACTTGAGCCCACTGGGTGATCAGTGCAACCCATTTACTCCACGTAGCATCAGTTGCATGGTGTGTAGAGGGGACGTTTCCTTTGAAAATCCAGCCCAGCACTGGCAGTCGGGGTGCCAGGAGGAGCTGTGCCTCAGTACCAACCACTTCTGAAGCAGCTCGGACCCCTTCATATGCTGCCAATATCTCTTTTTCAGTTGGAGTATAGCAGGCTTCAGACCCTCTCTATCCACAACTCCAAAACCCTAGGGGTCGACCTCGGGTCTCCCCATGTGCTTTCTGCCAGAGGCTCCAGGTAGGGCCATTCTCCCCGGCTGCAGTGTAGAGCACATTTTTTACATCTTGTCCTGCCCGGACTGGCCCAAGAGCTACTGCATGAATTATTTCTGTTTAATCTGTTCAAAGGCTTGTTGTTGCTCAGGGCCCCATTTGAAATCATTCTTTTTCCGGGTCACTTGATAGAGAGGGCTTACGATCAGACTGTAATTTGGAATATGCATTCTCCAAAAACCCACAATGCCCCAAAAAGCTTGTGTTTCCCTTTTGCTAGTTGGTGGAGACATGGCTGCTATTTTGTTGATCACATCCATTGGAATATGACGACGTCCGTCTTGCCATTTGATTCCTAAGAACTAGGTTTCTCATGCGGGTCCCTTCACCTTACTTTGTTTTATGGCAAAACCAGCTTTCAGAAGGATTTGGACTATTTTCTCTCCTTTCTCAAAAACTTCTTCCGCTGTGTTGCCCCACACAATGATGTCATCAATGTATTGAAGGTGTTCTGGAGCTTCTCCCTGTTCCAGTACAGTCTGAATCAGTCCATGGCAAATGGTAGGACTGTGTTTCCACCCCTGGGGCAGTCGATTCCAGGTGTACTGATGCCCCTCCAAGGGAAAGCAAACTGTGGCCTGCACACTGCTGCCAGAGGGACGGAGAAGAATGCATTAGCAATATCAGTTGTGGCATTCCACTTGGCCACCTTGGACTCCAGTTCGTATTGAAGTTCTAGCATGTCTGGCACAGCAGCACTCAACGGTGGAGTGACTTCATTCAGGCCACGACAGTCTACTATTTGCCTCCGCTCTCCATTAGTCTTCCGCACTGGCCATATGGGACTGTTAAAGGGTGAGTGGGTCTTACTGATGACTCCTTGGCTCCTCAGTTCGTGAACGAGTTTATGGATGGGGATCAGAGAGTCTCTGTTGGTGCGATATTGCCGCCGGTGCACTGTTGTGGTGGCGATTGGCACCTGTTGTTCTTTGACCTTCAGCAACCCCACAACAGAAGGGTCCTTCGAGAGACCGGGCAAGGTAGACAGCTGTTCAGTTTCCTCCATCTCCAAGGCAGCTACACCAAAAGCCCACTTGTAACCTTTTGGGTCCTGGAAATACCCTCTCCTGAGGTAGTCTATGCCAAGGATGCACGGAGCCTCTGGGCCAGTCACAATGGGGTGCTTCTGCCACTCATTGCCAGTTAGGCTCACTTCGGCCTCCAATAGAGTTAGCTCTTGGGATCACCCTGTCACTCCAGCAATGCTGATGGGTTCTGCCCCTATATAGTTTGATGGCATTAAGGTGCACTGTGCACCAGTGTCCACTAAAGCTTTATACTCCTGTGGGTCGGACGTGCCAGGCCATCGGATCCACACAGTCCAGTAAGCCCGGTTATCCCTTTCCTCCACCCGGCTGGAGGCAGGGCCCCTCTATTCTTGATCATGGCAGTCACAACTCACTTCCTGCAAATGTGAATCAGGAGTCCCTCTATTACACTTAGAAATAAAATCTGCACTTCTACTCCTCTGTCTGGGCAACTGCTCACTGGAAATTGGAGCAGCAGCTTTCCTGGAAGAGCCTCCCTGAGTGACTGTTCTTCCTTGCAGTTCATGTACTCGTGCCTGTATGGTCAAAGTAGGCTTGCCATCCCACCTCATCATGTCCTCTCCGTGGTCACGCAGGTAGAACCATAGGGTGGCCCGTGGTGTGTATCCCCTTCTTTGAGCCAAAGGACGCTTATTCCTAACAGCTGAGACACTGCTCTGTCGAGGTGGGGAGTAGGACAGTTCTTCTTTGAGTTGCTGGACCTCTTGGGATAGTTTCTCCACAGCAGAGACTAGCGAGGAAGAGATATTTGTGTCGTAATCCCAGAGTATATCAATCACCTGTGCCACCATTGGTGTCTCGTCATCTTTCCAGGACATTACTGCCAATGAGTTTGCATGCGAAGATGGTGCGCACCGTAAAAACTTCCGGCACATGGGTCGTGTGCACTCGGCTTCATCTGGATCTTTGGATGACCGTTGATCGTCCAGGTCACCATAAATCACCTCAAACACAGCTAATTCCCTTAGATACTGGATGCCTTTCTCCATAGTTGTCCATTTTCCTGGGCGATATGTAACATCTTCTTTAAAGGGATACCTTTCCTTCATTCCAGACAGGAGTCGCCTCCAGAGGCTGAGGGCTTGTGGTTTTTTTCCAATTGCTTTGTCAACGCCCCCTTCCCCAGAAAGGGGGCCCAGTTGTTTGGCTTCTTTTCCCTCTAGTTCCAGGCTACTGGCCCCATTACCCCAGCATAGGAGCAGCCAGGTGGCAATGTGCTCACCTGAAAGACAGCTATAATCTTTTCGCATATCTCGCAACTCGCTTAAGGACAGGGATCGGGTGGTCTCTATTTCATTTATTACTTCTCCCTTCTCTCCCCGCGATGGCCCTGGTTCTTCATCATCCCGTTCTAAACGAGTTGATGTCCGCTTCCAATATTTCGTCTTGTGTATGGGGGCAACTGATACTGGTACGGGTTTATTTTCTGAGCTAGCTCTGGTACTTGTTGTGGGGGTTTGAGTGGCTGCAGTGCCTGTGGTCAGGGCTGGATTGTCTACACTGCCAGTCACTTTGCATTTCAATCCAGAGACATTCTCTTCCCCCTGGGGGCACTGAATACTTTTGAGCAGGGTTTGATACGCATGGGCCAGACCCTAGCATGTTGCAGTTATCTGTGTCTCTCTGGAGTTCCCAGCATAATGTCATAAAGTTTACAATTTATTGAATAGAGACAAGCAAGCAGCGCTGGATGCACAGGGGATCCTTCCACCTAACATGCATACCGTCATACAATACTACAGGGTTTATATTCAGTTAATTAATAACAATTAGTAAAAACACGCCTAAGTTTACACTCATTGGTCTGTGATAAGCATCCCACTTGCCATTGGTCAGCCGTATTTAAATTAGCCACGCTTGCCATGTAGATTAGCACGCATGCTCTTTACGGGTGTGGGGGGGTGTAGGGGAATAGACAGGGATCGGCGACCGGAAGATCACGGGATGTGACGGAAAGATAGACTCCTCCCCATAGGAGTGGCAGGAACAGGAAGCGCAAGAGCTATATAAGCGTGTGACGCAGCTAAATAGACGGACATTTTGTATCCATCATATTGATGTCTGTGCATCACTGTCCCCAGGGTGGGTAGAGCCCTGTGTCCCGGAGGTATGCGGCCCAAGATAAGTTCTCCCGTAGAAGCGTACAGCTACAAGTGGTGACCCCGACGTGATTAGCGGGGAGGCTTGGCAGGTTCGCCGGGGGGAAAAGAGAGCTTGGGGCACGCAGGGGCGGGACGGGGAGCCGCAGGTCGGCGGGCGCGCCATGGATTCAGTCGTAAAGGTACTGAAGGGATTGGGGAAGGAATATGGTACTTCGATATCGAAGACGCCTACCTCAAAGGCCATCCAATGGATGATTACGCAGGGGCTCATACGAAGTCCCGCAGACATATTTAATAAGGATAAGTGGGTGAGGATTAAAGAGGAGTTAGCCGAAAGGGCTATGATGGGAAAACCCCAGTACATACAGCTCTGGGGAAAAATACACCGATTACTATTGAAAGCTCGGGATGATCAGGAGACGTGGCGGCAGGCGCGGCGGTGCCTGCACGGTGCTACAGGCGACAGTAGCCCGGAAAGAGACCCAGGAGGGGCAGTGGGGACGCCGACAGGGGCAAGCATCGCGGGGGATGGGGAAGAAGCGGGGAGTTCGGACGGAGTAGCCTGGCCAGCGACTCAGTCTGAGGCTCCCAAGGAGGTGGATCGGGAAGCGGCGGTGTTCCCTGTTGAGCCAACAGGGCCTTTAGAGAGTCCCCCTCCCGCATACCCCTGGGATGATTTGGCACAGGCTCGGGAGCCCGCGCGCGGGGAGAGTGACGTGGCAGCGGACGCAGCGGGAGTGACGGAGCAGAAGGAGAAAGATGACCAGCGCCGGAAGCAGCGCCGGCAGCGGCACAGCCCTCTGCCCGACCCTCGAGACTGGCTCCCGGGGCAACCCTTGAGATGGGAGTCGGACGAGGAGGGGGATTGGGGTGCCTGGAGGGGAGGACAGGGGGAGTATAGAACAACTTCGAGTAGCAGCGAATCAGAAATTGGGGGAGAAACCGGTGCCCATATGTGGGAAGAGAGAGCAGCTTGCCTGCGGCGCGCAAAAAAGAGGCACAAAACAGCAGAGACTCGGAGGACCAATCAGAAGGAGGGAGGAAAGGGACCGCCAAAAGGGGAGGTCCGGGGCGCTGCAGCTCCGGAGGGGTCTCCGGAGGAAGTGCTGCGGCAGCTGCAGCAGGTTATGCGCGCACTAGGGGAAGTAACTCGGCAGCAGACAGGACTTTTAACGAAGGGGGCGCCCCAGCGACAGTCAGTTGAGTTACCTAACTGGCGGCTGATAGCCAGAGATTGTAGCCTCGATGGAGTAAGGATAGAGATGCCCGGGATCTTCCCTGTCCGATTAGCTCCAGGAGGAGGAGTGGAGTGGACGCCGATAGATGCCAAACTAGTGCGAACTTTATGGCGAGAAATTAAAGAAAAGGGGCTGAAAGACAAAGGAGTAGGATTGCTGCTGGACGCTGCGCATGCAGCGCCATTGACCCCCTCTGATGCTAAGCAGTTGGCGAAAGCAATATTGGCTCCCACAATGTACATACTTTGGAAGGAGGCAATGCACAGTGCCTGCCATGCCCTCGTACAGCAAGTGGCGGCAGTTCCGGGCCACCCGCTGAGGGGGACCACCCTTGACCGGCTCACTGGCAGAAGTCAAGGACTGGAAACCCCGCAGTTGCAAGCAGCAGAATTAAGGGGCAGGGAGCTGCAAGCGGTAACGGAGAGTTCCCGCAAAGCGTATAGCGAAGTGGGCAGGTATGAGAAAAAAGCAGAACCTTGGCAAAAGATACAGCAAGGTCTAGCAGAGCCATTTACAACGTTTTGTGATAGGTTGCAAAAGGCTTTTATAGAATCAGAATTGCCACCAGCAGCCAAGGAGGCAGTCCTTATGGATTGCCTCCGAAATCAAGCAAATCCGCAAACACAAGATATCCTCCGCACCCTGGCGGTAGGGGCGCCATTGGGTGAAACCATCAGGCATGTCTTGCGCCAGGAAGCATTGAACCAGCATGGCGGTGCGGGAGCGCACGTCTGCCAGAACACTGACTGTGGAAGCGAAGAAAGGGTGATGGTGCAAGCAGCCGGGGTGGGGCCGATATGTCACTTGTGTGGCCGGCGAGGGCACTTTAGAGCTGGGTGCCCGCTAGCGGAAAGGGGAGGACGTAATGGAGGAGGAGTCCGCCCAGTAGGGAGGTGCTGGGTGTGTGGGAAGCCAGGACACCTGGCAAGAGATTGTCCAACCACAAAGCCGGGAAACGGCCAAGGGAGGGCGAAGCGAGGGGGATTCGCGCCTCCTATGAGTCAAATGACCCCCATTACGGTGCCAACGCCAGGAGCTTGGCCCACCGTAGCGAGCCAAGGGGGAGTGAACCGTCATGCAGGGGGGCAAGATTTGCAGGTTACAGCCCCCGCGTGGCCTTGGTCATAGGCTGTGACGAGAGACCCATGGCAGCAGTGATGATTACCCCACAAGAACCGAGTTACCCGGCACGAATATGCCTGGGAATGTTAGTGGATACCGGGGCAGATGTCACAATAATGCCACTCGAACGGTGGCCACCAACTTGGCCCCTTGCCATGGGAAAGTGTATAATAGGGGTAGGAGGAGAACAACAGACGAGAACAAGTACTTGCCCTGTGAAACTCGAAGTCATGGACGAGGACGCAGGGAAGCTCCTCACGGCCGTAGTGACCATACTAGTAGCAGATGGGGTAGCAAGCCCCTTGTTAGGGCGAGACGCCCTTGCCCAGATGGGGATCGGGTTGAAAAATTTAGCATAAGGGCCACTGCCTCAGAGGGGCTTCGTCAGCACAAGCTAGTGTGGAAAACCGAACAGCCCGTCTGGGTGGAGCAGTGGCCCCTGACAACAGAGAAAACAGAGGCTGTAAGAGCTATAGTAAAACGAGAGCACGAAGCAGGGCACCTAGAGCCCTCGATGAGCCCGTGGAACACCCCTATATTTGCTGTAAAAAAGAAAGATAAAAACCAATGGAGGATGCTGCATGATCTTAGAGCAGTAAATCAGCAAACGGAGGACATGGGGCCTCTCCAACCTGGCCTACCAGATCTGAGTGCTGTCCCAAAAGGATGGCAAGTCATTGTTTTAGATATCAAAGACTGCTTCTTCAGCATTCCGCTACATCCAGATGATAGAAAGAGATTTGCCTTTACTCTGCCTGCAGTGAACCGCACAGAACCAGGTAGTAGATGGCAGTGGACAGTACTTCCGCAGGGGATGAAAAATTCTCCAGCGATCTGCCAGAGGTATGTGGCTTCTGCATTGCAGCAAGTAAGGCAGCAGTATCAGGAGAAAATCTACATGATCCACTACATGGATGACGTCCTCATAGCTGCGCCCACCGAGGCATTGTGTGAACAAGTCTTTTCAGACACCCAAAGGGGCCTTGCGGGACAGGGCCTCAAGGTAGCTGAGGCAAAGGTACAGCGAGGACCAGTGTGTGGATTTCTGGGTGCTAGAATAGAAGGGGATTGCATACAAGCTCAGCCTATTAAACTTACACCTAAGGTTAAAAATTTACACGATGTACAGAAGCTGGCAGGAGCACTGCAGTGGTTGCGGACATTCGTGCGCGTCACCGGTGAGGAGATGCAACCTTTCTATGCGTTGCTGAAAGGGACCGACCCATGGGAGCCCAGGAGTTTAGACCCTGAGGCAGTCCAGCAATTGCAGATGATAGAACGTCGAATGCAAAAGGAAGGAGTATGGCGGTGGGACCCCCAGGAGGAATTAACTGCAGGTTGGATTCTGACCGCCAGTGTAGGGTTAGGATTGCTATATCAAATACGGACAGGGGAAGAAAAACCACTGCGATGGGTATATCAGAAGGTTCCCAAGGATGCATTCTCCACAAAAGTCAAGGTAGCCGGGGGAATGATTTGGCGGCTGCGACGGGAAAGCAAGGTAATTTTTGGGAAAGAGCCAGATAAGCTGACAGTGCCGTGGAATGGGGAGAAATGGCAGAAGGTGGTAGAGAGTGAAGAGGATATACAATTGGCAGTATACTCATACCCAGGGAAAATCGTCACAGGCACGGTACAGAAGTGGGCCGAAACAGCCAAAGTGGTGGATTTCAGTGTGGATAGTAGAGTTTTGGATACCCCTCACCCAGGACCAACATATTTCACAGACGCTTCCTCGAAGACGAACAGAGCGGCGGTAGTGTGGAAAGAAGAAAATAGTTGGATGCGCCAGACGTATGAGGAGCAAGGTAAAAGTGTGCAGTGGCTAGAGGCGAAAGCGCTAGAGATGGCCCTGCGAAAGGATATAGATCGGCATATAAATGTGTGCACAGACTCCTTATATGTGTATAAATTAGTCATGTCCATGAAACGAGAGGGTGTACCACACACGGAAATTGCCTTGATGCTAGAGATTGCTTTATCACAGCGAGGAGCAACGGTGACAGTAATTCACATTCGCAGTCATCAGACGGGGCCTGGACCACTGATTGAGGGGAATCGCATGGCTGATGAGGCAGCCGCGGGAGTCTGGACCTTGGCGGAGGCAAAGAAACTACATGAACAACTGCACCTGGGTGCTAAAGCCTTGGCAAAGGAGTGTGGCATCTCAATAAGAGCAGCAAGAGAAGTAGTAGCCACCTGTCCTTACTGTCAGCACTCGCCATTGTGGGAGGCAGGAGTCAACCCTCGAGGACTGGAAGCAAATTCTATCTGGCAGACTGACTTTACTGAATGCCCACAGTTGGCCCCCGGAAGGCACCTGGCAATTACAGTTGATACATATAGTGGAGTCATCATGGCTACTCAACATCGGAAGCAGACCGCAACGCACTTGACTACGCATTGGACCACGCTGATGGCGTGGCTTGGAAAGCCTACCGAGATAAAAACAGATAATGGACCATGCTTTCGGGCTCGAAGTACCGAAGAATGGTGTAAAACTTGGAATATTGTATTAAAACATGGCATTGCTTACAATAGCACGGGGCAGGCAATAGTTGAACGCGCTCATCGCACCTTGAAAGCAAAGATAATACAGCTTGGGGAGGGGGAGTGGTATAAGGGAGCTATACCCATAGCAGCTCAGCAAACTATTTTAATGCGTGCATTATATTTGCTTAATCATTTTATACGTGGGCAGGAGCAAGTTACAGCAGTGGAGAAGCACTTTGGCAAAGCTCAAGCAGGCGAGCGCTATCCGCAGGTACGAGTAAGGTTCCCAGGCAGTGAGCAATGGGAGAGAGGATGGAAACTGAGATGCCTGGGGAGGGGCTACGCCGCGGTTGAGAATGAAGGGCGCATAGAATGGGTGCCTGCAAAGTGTGTGAAAGCAGAACTGTGCAAGGATGTACAATGAATAATCCCTTTCTGAGTTGTCTCTTGCAGGGTCTGCTGACATGGATCCTCATGCTAGCCGTACCATTGGGAAAAGAAATGAGCTCCTTGACAAGATCGCAAGCAATATTGCAATGAGAGCGACACTGGAAAGGGTGGCAAAAGAGAGATATAAACTGGAACTGGATAGTAATAATTGGGGGGATCTTGTTGTGTGTAGTAATCATGGTTACTTGTGGGCTACCATTGTTATGCTGTGTTATAAGACAAATCAAAGAGCGCCTGCGAGCATTACATGAATATAGACCTGACCGCAATATGTATCCACTTACGCAAGTAGCTTTGTAGAACTTTAGTACCATGGGGAGGGGGAGATGTAGGGGAATAGACAGGGATCGGCGACCGGAAGATCACGGGATGTGACGGAAAGATAGACTCCTCCCCATAGGAGTGGCAGGAACAGGAAGCGCAAGAGCTATATAAGCGTGTGACGCAGCTAAATAGACGGACATTTTGTATCCATCATATTGATGTCTGTGCATCACTGTCCCCAGGGTGGGTAGAGCCCTGTGTCCCGGAGGTATGCGGCCCAAGATAAGTTCTCCCGTAGAAGCGTACAGCTACAGGGGGGCAAGTCTTTTTAGTCCTGCACTGGGTCGGTGGTCGCAATCTCCCCCTGCCGGAATTACCTTTCCCCCAGTTTTCATGCTTTAGCGCCTTCTGAGCCAAGAAGTTCCCTGCCATCATCACTGGCCGACCTGTGGCCCCCCCCATCTTGGCATTCTCCTTTGTATCAGGATGCTTCCACTGTTAGCAACAAATTGCCAATCAACATTCCAACCATTAAGACAGTTAACAAGTCAGTTGAACGGCCCTTGGTTACACAAGCACAAACAGTTCCATATTGACACGAATCAGATGAACACATTTTACAATAACAACATACTTTCTCCAAATATTCTACTAGTTTTTCATGATTCTGCACTTGTTCGGGGGTGAAACTCCAAAACACTGGGGGTGCCCACTGTCCTAGGTATTTGCCCATGCTATCCCAAATGCCCTGCCACTCGTAACTATCAAGCCTCGGGGCAGATTTCTGGGTGATGTTCTTAAATCGCTTACTCAAAACCAAAACAACATGCCCAAAAACTAACAATAAGTGCACCTTAACCACCCAAGGATGTTCAAGATACAAAAAGGTTGTTGTAACAAAGGCACAGACATCATAGAACAAAGTTGCAAAGGTACTATTCTGTATTTCCTCAATATAAAATCTCTGAGGACGAGGTATATTTGCTAATTGCCTCAACAAGGTGGTATCTGAAGTACAGTAACAGTTTCAGCAAAAACCCCAAATACCAGATAAAGCTGAAAACGAGTGTTTGTATAACAAATCTTGTAGGCAAAACATTACTAATCACAGCAGAACACAGCAGACTCAACAAACCAACACCGATCTTTAACACCAACTGCAAAAAGGACAACATGGTGCTGTGACCAGCAGCTGTTATTATCTCCAACCCTTGAGCCCCATGTTGGGCGCCAAAAAGACTGTCGTGGTTTAATCGGCAGCTCAGCCCCACACAGTCGCTCGCTCACTCCCCCACCGGTAGACAGGGAAGAGAATCAGAAGGGTAACGCTCATGGGTTGGGATAAGAACAGTTTAATAATTAAAATTAAAAGAAACAACAACAGAAATGCAATGTAAAGGAGAACAAGGAGAGGCGCAAAGCCCCGGGGGAGGGGGGAAGGGAGGGGAGAGGGGGAACGAACCGCCGAAACAAACCACATGCGCCGCAGCCACCCGCCGACCCGACGCCATGCCGCTCCCGAGCTGCAGCCTGCCCCCCTTCAATATTCTGGTCATGGTGTCACATGGTATGGAATGAACATGCCATTGGCCAGTTGGGATCAGCCGTCCCCACCACGGCCCTGCCCCTCCCAGCCCCACCCCCCCGCCACGCGGCAGAGCTCGGGAAGCTGGAAAGGTAGCCGACCCCCACAGTGAGGAGAATTAACCCCTTCTCAGCCTAAACCAGCACAATGTGGAATAAACATAAGCAAGAAGTAAGGAGTATTGGAGAACAATGGCACACTACAAAGGTATATTTACATCATGGCCCTCTACTCCTAGGTCCAATTTAGTCCTACAGATAAACTATGAGAGAAGATGCAACTCTAAAGTCTTCTTGTAAGTTATATATGTATGTTTGTTTAGCAACAAAGATCAAAAATCTTCAAGCCAGCATCAACCCAAGTACACCTTGGTGTAGAAATATTAGTTTAGATAGCAACAATACAACCAGACTGCATGACTGTCGTGGTTTAGCCCCAGTCAGCAACCAAGCACCACGCAGCCGCTCGCTCACTCCCCACTGGTGGGATGGGGGAGAGAATCAGAAGAGTAAAAGTGAGAAAACTCATGGTTTGAGATAAAGACAGTTTAATAGATAAAGCAAAAGCTGCGCACGGAAGCAAAGCAAAACAAGGAATTCATTCACTACTTCCCATGGGCAGGCAGGTGTTCAGCCATCTCCAGGAAAGCAGGGCTCCATCACATGTAACAGTTACTTGGGAAGACAAACGCCATCACTCCAAACGTCCCCTCTTCCTTCTTCTTCCCCCAGCTTTATATACTGAGCATGATGTCATATGGTATGGAATATCCCATTGGTCAGTCTGGGTCAGCTGTCCTGGCTGTGTCCCCTCCCAGTTTCTTGTGCGCCCGGCAGAGCATGGGGAGCTGAAAAAGTCCTTGACCAGTGTAAGCGCTACTTAGCAACAACTAAAACATCTCCACATTATTAACACTGTTTCCAGGAAAAATCCAAAACATAGTCTCATACTAGATGCTACAAAGAAATTTAACTCCATCCCAGCTGAAACCAGGACAATGACTCTGTCCCTTAGGTGACATAATTAAATACATAATTACACCATTTCTGATTTCAGAGCCAGCTATCTTGATGCATAGCCTGGAGTCATTTCACCAGGCTCTCTATGCAGATAACTACATCATATTGTATATATATGTCATCCATTGCACTGGAATTATTTAGAACTGAGAGAAAATTAGAACCTTTTAACTAAGAGTCCAGAAATGTAGCAGGTAGAGCTTACTACCATAGTGAGCCTTTACTCTAACATTAAAAGAGTTTAACAAACATATAAGAGAATTTGAGGGAAAAGGGGGATTTATGTATCTGTCAGTCAGTCTACCGAAACAAGAAACAGTTTTGCAGCAGAGAAAGCACAAGTTTGCTCTGTGGTTTCCATTTCATCATGTACTCCTGGTTACCAAACAAACTGAACCAACTATGAAATAACTTAGAATTAAAGACACCTTTTTTTAGTGGGTTAATATCAATGAATTTTAAAATCATCTACAGTAACTATTGTTGCTGTTGTCAAAGAGCATGTGCATTTTCCCTTCAATTATTTCCCAAATGGAATATATTTAAGAATCCCGGGAAAACAGAATGTGTGAGGAAGACCTACAGGCAGGTGTGGATAAAGAGAAAGGTTAAAAAACACTGACCAGAACCCCAGTGTTATCTACAGAAATCTTCCCCCTCCTGTTGTAATCACAAACATGCGATCCAGTACTGCTAGCAATACTCAATGTGTTGGATGCTATCATCTTATCTTTTTTTCGTGGAAGCACTGGACAGGTGTGTTTTTTGAGTCAGTATCTCAGCCCCATCTAATACACTTTTGTAAAGATTTAAAAAGAAGCTTTCTGAATAAAAGGAGTGCTGATTGCCTCTTTCTCTCATCACTAGCTGCCAATCTGTACCAGCCATTGCTGAAGGTATTTCCGTGCCAGATAATTTGTTTAAATTTAAAAAACAACTTTAGCTATGATGCTGAGCTCCCAAGCTGGTGCTGATTAACTATTTTGATACTGCCACTATATCATTCAGATATGATGTATGATGCATTTGCATTGAATTTCTCCAAGCTGTATTCTAATTGGAACATCAAACCTATCTCCAGCTACAAAATGAGAATTTTATTGTGTCAAGGATTTTCCCATAATTACATAACCCTCTTTCCTCAGTGATAGGTTTTTTTCTCAAGAAGACTCCTGCTATGAACATCCCTTGGAAAGATCTTTGTATGGATTCGCAAGCAGAATACCACTGTTTTCTCATTGAGCCAAACTGCTTTGGGCACTGTGTTTAGTGCCTCTGGCAGTCACAATTTATGCAATGGAAGATCTAAAAGTGTCATTTTGGGTAAAGTATGTTACCATTTCTGTATAGGAAGCTTCCAGGTACTAGGTTTTTCTTTTGTTCCCTAAGAAAGGGAGCAGAAAACTCTCTTCCCTTGGTCTTGATTTTGTATCTGAAAGTTGCTCTAAAATTCACCAGTAAAGTAATGTAATGGGAATAAGGACCATGGAGCCATTCAGGAACCTGAAATTGTGTACTCAGCTGTATCACTGATATACAGTGTCATCTATGCTGGGATGCTTCATTGTCTTTATTGTATTTCTTCTGCTTCTGACCTGCTGCCTACCTTCTCTAGTTAACTGTCTCCTATCACAGCAGTACCTTAGTGTTGAGTGGGATCACAGAACAATAATAAAATAAACATAATTAATTCAGAATATCTGATGGGTTTTCACATATTTTGGATATCCTGGTGTCTCAGCTGACCCTGAGTGAACGTACTTTTTCTTATCAGATCTTGAGCCTGAGCAGTCCTAGCTGTTTCCCTAAAGCTTGAAAGATACTTGGAGATCCCACACAGAAACAGAAAATAGGGATAAACCCAGGAACCATGACAAAATGGATGGAAAATGTGAGGTGGCAGAGCTGGAACTGCAATGGAAGAGTTCATTTGGTCTTGTATCTGTACCGCTCTTCCAGTGCAGTCAGTTTTAATCCTCTTCTACCGAAGAATTGGTACATTGCAGTGTCACTTCAGGAGTAACAACCCTATATGCCTTGCTTGACCTGGGGTCCCATTTTCTGCTTTTGCAACAGTCCTCTAGCAAGAGATTAACAGTGGTTGGCAACTGGATATTGTGTGATTGTCATGCAGCTGAGTGTCCTTCCAGAATTTGGCTTTTATGACAAAGGGACGTTCTTCAGCAACCACAGCCTGCTAGGGAGGGACGGACTCCACCTGTCTGGAAGGGGCAAGGGAATCTTTGGCAGCAGGCTGGCCAACTTGGTGAGGAAGGCTTTAAAACAAGGGACTCGGGGGGGTGGGGGCCAAACTGGCAATGCTAATGCCATCACACACAATGGGGGAATAAGACAGGACAACCTGAGCAGTGATAAAGGTGCCATGGTGGCCTCATGCAATGGCAACCAAGAGACCAACCACCTCAAGGGTTTGCATAGCTGTAGTGGGTCCTCGTACACCCCTCCGGGGAAACCTGTGTGCTCAAGCACCTTTCTGAAATGCCTGTACACCAATGCACGCAGCATGGGGAATAAACAGGAGGAACGAGAGGGCTGTGTGCGGTCGCAGGGCCATGATCTCATTGCAGTCACAGAGACATGGTAGGATAGCTCACATGACTGGAATGTGGTCACAGATGGCTACAGGCTTTTCAGGAAAGACAGACCAGCAAGGTGAGGTGGGGGAGTTGCTCTTTATGTGAGGGAGCAACTGGAATGCATTGAGCTCTGCCTTGGAGTGGAAGGAGAGCAAGTTGAGAGCTTGTGGGTAAAAATTATAGGGCAGGCAAAATGGACGACACTGATGTGGGCGTTTCCTTTTAACAGGGGCAGTCATAATGCATGGGGCTGACTGACTCTCCCTAGGCAACCCCCCAGATGGATCTTCACTTACATCCTCATTTGCCTGGCCCTCAATTTCCAGAGCCCCATATCTGTTGTGTAAGGGCAGCTGGGAAGGTGAGGGAGGCTGGGAGGGGATTCGCCTGCCGCCCCAAGCAGGGACCTGTTTCCATTCCCCCCATCTCTTAGGTTCCCTCCTTCTGCTTGGTGGCAAGAGGGTAGGGGATTATCTGCTTCTTGTGGAGCTTCCATCCGCTGACTTGACCCCTGGGATGATAGGGTGCAGCTCCACCAATCTATCTCACTCTCACACTCCCTGATGCTCCTTAACTTTTCCACTTCCTCCTTCAGCTCTGCCACTAGGCAGAGTAGATCATCCACCTGGTCACACCACAAGCAGCTGCTTTCTCTGCTGCCCTCCGACACAAGTGCCAGCCTCAGGCACTCCCTGCAGCCAGAGACCTGGACAGCTGCATGTTTGTGTGGGGGCTCCATCTGAGTTGCCATATTCCTTCTGGCAGTGGTTCTCAGGCAAGTGGAGACCACAGCTAGGGCCTCTTCTGGAGGGGTGGAGGTAGTGGTGACCACTAGCTGAGTTACTTTTTAGAGCCTTTAAAGCCAGGAAGGGGACTGCGACCCTGCCTGCACGTCCTGCCCACGCAAATTGCCTCACCACACCCCACCCTGTTCACCAGGCTCCTGGTCATTCATGCTCCCTGGGGGCTCCTTTTGTACATGAGGGGGTTTTGCCACCTTCGCTCTTGTCCCCGCCCACGCTGAGTCAGAGCTGCCTCATGTCAGGAGCTCACTCCTTCCCTCTCTGAGGGTGGGGGCTGGGCTACCCTCGCTATCCCTGCGCTTTTGCTTTTGCATTCGTGCTTTTTGCTGCAGTTTTTCCGTGGTTTTTCTGCTTTGGGAAGGATCCTCCGGTGCGACCCTCACTCCGGAACCCTTTGCCTTTTGTGTTTCTGAACTCATCGCTTCCCCTTCAAGTCTGTCTTCTAGAAAACTAAGCAGTGCCCTCCTTTGTCGTTATCTCCATTATAGCTCTGTCACATCATTTGCTTCCTTCAGAGATCACTTTTCATCCCTTTTCTAACTGTGTTTTTGCCATGCTCTGAAAATGCTCACCCACAGATGCTCTTCATGTGCTCCCTTCCTTGTCTTTACCTTGCAGAGGCTTTCACAGTTTGCCCTTTTTAACTAATTTTCTGTTTGCTGTACTTGTTCTTTGAGTATATAAACAGAATATCAGGCAAGGCAAGTAGAAGACACTAAGTGCTATTTAAGTCCACAAATAACATTGTGGCATACTAAATCAGGAAGATGTAGTAGGGAATTTTGTTCCCTTTGAGTCAATGACAAAACTTCTATTGATTCATTTGGAGCGTTATTTACCAATAACATTTGTGGGGCAGTTTAAGGACTGCCAGATATGAGCATGTGTGGGAGTAGAATGGAGACAGGAAAAACTTTTTCATGTCTTTTCAAAGTTGCTTGAGGCCAATCGAACAATTATACCAGAGGTTTTCCCCCTCTTCTGGAGCAGGTCACCTGGAAAAGGATAGAGAAATTATAGGGTCCCTGTTCTGTACTTTGTATCACTGACTGAAGGAGATCCAGAAGGGGATAAATCCCACCAGGCAAATGGGTGCCGTACAAGGTACATCTGTTTCAAGCACTGCAGAAGAAACACTGGGCTTCTTATATGCTTGACTTATGCAGGGCTGATATACTCCATGATACCTAGGACCTGGAGAATTTTTTCAGATTTTTTTTTTTTAAATGCAGCAGAGTCCTGAGAAGAAGTAGATATCAATACTTAAATATCTTCCCGATCCATACAAAACTGTCTCATCTTTTTCCCAAGGATGCTCAACTTCTTTTCTCCTCTTCTTTCCACCACAGTTCTTATAAAACCATGATGATCTGACTACTAGTGTTGCTGAAGCAATTTTCTAAATATTAATTTTTTAATAAAGGTCTATATTATCAATATGACATTTCTTACTGGCAACAAAAAACAGTAGTTTGTATTACATTATATTACTAGCAGCACTCTAAAGCCACTTTGGGATGAATAGTTTCTATAAGGAAAATGAAAACAGATCTTTTGCTCCTGCAAACTGCTTTAACACATTTGAAACTGATAGTGCTGATCTGCATAAGCTGAGAATGTGAACCAGTGAGTCTTGCTCTGTGTTATAAAGTTAATTGTAATAATGATTGCACTAACATTCTGTTAAACTCCTCTTACTTCTGTGGTGCTTTCACACCAGTTATTCCTGCAGCTCACAGTAAAAATATGCATAGATCATTTGATAATGCCACACTTCACTGTGATTTCTATACTTTCTATTAGCTCTGAAACTTCTATGTTAGTGCAATAGTGATGTAGTTCATTAATTGCCCACAGAAGGCCAAACCCATATTTTTTAGTTTGACATCTATGCTTCCCTTTGCTTTCTAGAACTTGCCAGATGGTTTTTACTGAAGGGTTTTGAGTAGGGTCCTGTCACTGATCCCCTCAAAGTCACTGGAAAAATTTTCTACTTAGTCAGTAGCAATAGAATTGTTCTAAAATTACGTGCATGCTTTGTTACAGAATAGCAAATAATGCTGTCATGAGCTCACACAACTTGCATACAAGCTGCAGGCATTTGCACCAACTAAACTTTCCTTGACACAAAATAAATTCAACATATGAGATAGCTGTGGAGTCTGGTGGGAAATGGTGCCATGAGGGAGAGTGAGGCTGAGGTTGAGGCTTGTCTCTGCCAGCTGAGGATGCTTTAAGGTCACCATGGTCAGCTTTCTTACCCCAGAGGACGTGAACAACCTCCACTATCAAAAGTGAATTAAGAACATACTTTGACCCAAGAGTGCTCATCTCTTTATCCATACCTTAAGGGTGGAGTGTGAAATTCCTTCCTAAGTTCGAACTCCAGTAATATGGAGGATAACCAAAGAAGGTTTGCACAGAGCTTCACTACTTCTGTGAGCAAAGGATGCTCAGAAAAAAAGGAGGTTAATCAGAAAAGAACATTATTTCTGATGAGAGTTGTTTCTGACACACTTGGTGTTTCCATTATTTTCAGTTATTTCAGGGCAGAGATGAATAATGAAAGTATTCTAAGTAAATTTTGGAAACACTGAACTTGTGCAAAATGAGACGAAAGAACAATAACTCATTAAACAAAGAGTACCTAAAAAAAGTTACAACCTACCAGAGCTTGTGCATTTCCTAAACTTTGTTTCTAAGACTTTCAAAGTTTTTTCTCAGAGGTAATATAATACATAGGAGCAGACAGTGCTGGAGTAGTTACCAGGGATGAAACAGTTGCAGAGAGGTCCTAGCAAGAGCAATTTTACCCTGAGAAAGCAGATAGGGATGCTGATCAAAGACTTCTTCCTGTCCAAGAGTCTGCTGAGGAGTATGGTGCTTTGACACTGTACATGGTGTCAACGGTCTGGTGAAAAAGATGAAAACAGATGTAGTCTCTCACCCACCCAGCCCCCAAATGACAGAAACCCAACATCTCCAACTCTTGCTCTCCCAGTGGCTGCTCTCCCAGCCTTGCTCCATCATGCCTGCAAGGTGACACCACGAAAGTACAGCAGAGCTCAGTGGCAGTGGGAGGTAAATCTCAGAAAAGAGCTGGCAGGAGGGAAGATCAGTCCTGAGATACTACAGCAGCAAGCACAAAACTTGACAATTCACAGATGCTTCCAAGGGAGCTTGCGCCTTTTAAAAAATGTGGTTAGAGCTGGAGACCAGCGGCTTATACATCACAGAGCCCAATAAAAACAGTGAGCAAAGATGTCAGCACTTTTGCAAACTATTGTCAAAAGCTGGGGCTATGAATATGTTAAAGAGAGAAAGAGGAGGAAAAAAAAACCCATCACATTTGAGATCTTTGGAGCAGCTCTACTCCAGTAACACAGAGCAATAGCTGTGAAAACAGCAGAGTCAGAGGGGGCATCTTTGTGGTTGGATGAGTTGGTCCCACCAAACCAACACATCCCGCAAAGCTTCGGAAAGGAAGAAAGGAAGAACAGGAGAGACCACTAAGTTATCTATCCTGCCTGAGCATTGCTGCCTCCTCCAGGAAACAGGATTTGCTTTCCACGCACAAGTTGCTGAGCCGTTGGGGAAGGTGGTGGATCCTCTCTGAGGAGGAGGAAAAAGAGGAAATCTGATGTTGCTACAGAGGAACTTGTGGATGTTGAGGCTGACTATAATGGCAGCTGACCACTCAGCAGCAACTTGGAAAAGAAACTTAAAACCATGCTACAACCAACTCTCGGTCCCATAGTCACAGCATGAGGTTTCACAGAATGGAAAAATCCCCCTTGGCCTACAGCCCTTCATCTCTGATGCTCAGTGAGGAGAGGGTTGGCTCCAGTCACCCCCTTGTCCATAACCCAGCCCCTGGGACTCCCTTCTCTGCAGGGATCTGGAGAGGGATGCTCCATCTGCTTCAGGAATAGAAAGCATACCCAGGTGGTGAATACTACCATATCAGTGCCTGAGGACGCAATTTGGATCAGAGATGTTTCTGTTCATTTGGTGATATGCACAGCCTCAAAGTGTGAATCCCCTTTTGTCTGTGGAGCCCATGGCACAGTCCATTTTTAACTTTTAAGGATATTCTAGGAAAATGAAAATGAAAAAAAAAAAAAAAAGAAAATAAAAAAGAACAGAACCAAAGCATGTTTTTCTCCACTACTATAAAGAGGGCTTGTGAATACATGGTGTTAGTATCCCAAAAGCTATTAAACTCCTTAGTGATGGGAAACATGGAAAACAGGAGAAAAGAATTCACAACTCATGTTAGACTGAACTGAATTCCTTTAATTTCACACAATGAATAACATATGAATAGGATTAACTTTTTTTTTTTTAAGTGCTGTGTACTGTCCTAATCTGATTTGGTAGCGAAAAGTCTGAGCTTTGTTTTAGAAAAAAAATGTTTAAAAACTAACATCTAAGATCATGAAGGAGCATGACATTAAAGCATGCCAGATGTATCTAAGCCTCAAAGAACATCAAGTCCATATCCATTTTTAAATGTACAAAAATGCTTCATGAATAAAAAACTGTTACAAAAAGAACATTTCAAACAATGTACAAGTTTTTTCTTGCCTCTATATTCAATAAAATACAAATACATTTTTTGCTCTAAAATATGTTTACATACAAAGTAGAACATGCAAATTACACTTTAAAAAAGGCTTTTAAAAAACACTTATGAATACAAACTAAAAATTAGCCAGCACGACTTATAGAACATTCTTGTGCCCCATTTGTTCGATTTTTAAATTTTTTTAAATACAGTATATACATATTTAACACTTCATATGCATTTATTATTTAAGAAATAGCTTAAAAAATAAAGAAAAAGAAAATTAAAATAAACCAACATAGGATTGAACTGCTTCCCTATGTTGTCCAATTGACAGGTCTTTTAATATTTTTACATTTTTTTCCCCTTTTTTTTCTATCTAGTGTTTATACAACCTAGGCAAGCATCTTAAAGAGATCTCAAATATGTGTCCTTTGTTGAAATGTGCTTCTAATTATCTCAGAACTGCTGCACCCCAGTTTTTGGATGATATAGAAGGAAGAGGCATTACAAGGGCATGATGTTTGTTTTCTCAATTCAGAAAACCATCCTGGTTGTGGTTTTTTTTCCTTTTCCTGTTTTTTTGTTGTTGTTGTTCTTTTTACTCTTCAGGATACTACTTAAATGTGCTTAAGTTCAGTCTTGAATCAGGGCCTGTGAAAAGAGTTGGGGAAATCTTTGTGTACGGAACAGTGATTCCTGTTTATTTGTCGTATTGCTGTAGCACTCAGAAGCCCCAATGATGAACCAGCACCTCATCATACCAGGCACTACCCAAAAAATGTAACAACACAAACAGAATATTCTACACAAATGGTCCAAAGCATTGCTGTCAAGTGGAGAGTCATGGGCCATGCTGTAGGACACCCTAGTAGCTTATGACTACTATAACTTTTTTTGTTAGTTTTTTTGGGGGGTGTGTGTGTGACAGTTACTCAAAACCATGCAAGGTGCTTCACAGAAAATTTAATACTGAAGGGTTCAATAAACTGGCAGTATGAAGCTCTTGGAGACACAAGTGGTTGGGGGTTTTCCCTTATCGGCACTCTGTAATGTCCAATACATCTTGAAGCCATGATGGGCATTTAATGACAGAATTTGGTCCTTTCAGACCTTTGCTCCACTTGCTACACATTGAAAGGTCCTTCAATGCTAATAAAGAGATCACTGAAGATAAAACTAAGGATAAGTTGTTGTCTGGCTTATAAACTACCTGGAATACCAAACTTATAGTTTTTCTTGCATTTTAAGCAACACTATCACCTACTTTCAGGCCCAAAGGATGGAAAAACAAGATTTCTGAATCAACTAAGCCTCAGTCCAATGTTTTTTAAGGAAGAAGGGAGGAACTCGAGAAGGCTTAAGCGTTTTTTTTCTGCAGGCTTACAACTTCAGTCAATAACACCATGCTACTTCAGAACTGAAAAGCAAAACTGGTTGTAAAAGAATGCGCAACTGGCCAATTTATTTCTAAGCTGCGTTAACTGGAAAACAAAAAGTGCAAATGAGTATGATGAATGATGCAAAACAAATTGGAAACAGAATTCTGCAATCCCTCTTATCAGTTTTAAGGAGATGGGATCTCAAGATTTGTTCCAGCCTTTAAAAAAAAAACCAACAACCCTTCTCCCAGTCCCCCAGCCCAATCCAAACCCCAAATGCATTCAGTTTTAATAAGCTAAGTTGCTACCACAGAAGAAAAATCAGTCTCTAAAAATAATGAGCTGTATGTTTACAGTGTCCCTTTAACACCATAGTCTTGATGTGATTTTTGTAAATAAATAACAGAATAGAAACACAAATTTTTTTGTGGGGACTTTTTTTGTTGGGTTTGTTGGTTTGGTTTTTTTTAGTGTCATGCTATTTGAAGTTTCCTCGGCAATAAGCCAGTTCAAAGATTTCTCAATAAAGGGAATAGCAGTTAGCTTGTGAATCATTAAATAATTCCAGTCCCCGCTCCTTACTGGAATTTCCCCTCCCCCGTCCCATTTTAATATTCATCTTGCCATGCCAGGTGTTGAGCATACTGAAGGACTTCAAAAAAATGAAATAAAGTTGAAAGTACCTATTTCAAATTTCAACAACTGACTTCTTTTTTAAAAGCATCGTTACTGCAGTGGAACAGTCTCACAGTCTTTGTTTTAAAAATTTTAATTAGGCTGTGGAAATGCAGCTCGACTATTTTACCCAAGTTAAATCAATGGCTGATGTACAACTCGAATGAGAAATGTACAATTTGAACTGACCATTTAAAGAGACAATTTATCACACAGTTTGCATTCATGCAGACTGAGAGCTTTATAATTACATTATGTAAAGAAAAAACCCAACGTTTTTTTAGTTTATTAAGGCAACCACAACTTGGAGAACATGTCCAAAGTGGCATTAATACAATTGCAGTGGTAATACCCTTTGAACAATTTTTTTTTTAGATAAGAACACTTACTCCTTTTCTTTTTTAAGAAATAATTGCAAAGAAAGAACCTATTTTCCATAGGGTTTTGTTCTCTATTTTTTAAAACAATCTAATTTATATTTTTTTTTAAAAGAACATATCAAGGCATTGCTACCCAATGTAAATTATTCAGATCCTGGGTTTCTGATTAATTTCACTCGGAATTGCAAGTGGTAAGAACTGGTAGGTTTGGGCCCTGTCTTTTTTCTCTATTTTTTCTGTCCTTTTTAAAAATCTTTTTTAATATTCTTTTTTTGGTGATTTTGTTCATGTTTACTATAACTATTCCCCAGAAGTATCTTGCTGTTCTCTGCACACATGTACCAAGCATCAAAACAACTTGGTTGATGGATGATCCCTTTTTCACATGCCATTGAAAATACCAAGTTGCTTCATAGAAATGTGCTATTGTAACTGAATATCTATGTACGCCTTATTTTAAATGCTGTAATACTCCGCTGTTCCTTGGGATAGCACGCAGAATGAGGGTGCGCATGTGTAAGGCTCTACTTTTCTATTGCCTATATTGCAGCTAGATGTAACTAGGCAAGTAAATGAGAAAGAAATATATAGTTCTAGCAGGAGTCAGGCATTTTAGGTTATGCTGCCCCAAAGCCTGGTAGGTATATAAAACTGGAAAAAAAATTCAAACAGATTATAACCAAGATCAGAGATGAGAAAATTACACTATTTTTTGTTGGGTTTTTTTTTTTTTTTTTTTTTGACAGTGATTCCTACTATGGTATGGTTACTCTTAGCTTCACCTAGCCCAACAAACAGAATTGGAGTCAAGCATACAGCCCTAGTGACAACATTCAGCTCTCTGCGAGCACAACCTCCTGCCTCTGGGTATGGTATGAGAACAGCAATGCTGAGATGCTCATTAGTTTTTGAAAACTCTGCGAAGTAGATGCTCTCCTCAACTTTGACATGCCCACCCCCCTCCTTACCCCCCACCTTTCCTGCACCCTTTCCCCCTCTTTCCTGGGTGTGGGGGGGGTGGGGCTGGGGCCAAAGCGATGAAGAGGAAGATGTGAACCTCAGCTGGCACAGCTCTCTGCGATGGGTTCCAGCCACCAAAGGGATGAGTGAGTCTGGTGCTGCAGCCTCCAGCCCCTCAGTCCCAGCATGCCCCACTACCAGCACCCAACATCTGACAGGGTGCGCTGGCCTTAGGGAAAGCCTTCACTTTCACTCCCTCTGCTTTTCCGGTGCCGCTTCACTTTCACATCCTCCTCTTCCTCCTGTGGGGACTTGCTTTTCCTTTTCCCAACCCGGGAAGTCCGGGGTGGAGGGAGAGGGGGCGGAGGAGGGGGAGGAGGGAGAGGAGGTGGTGGAGGTGGTGTCTCTTGAGCCATGTGTATGACAGCCTCAATGGTGGCCATGATTGTATCTTGAGTGGCTGCTTTCTCCAATATCAAAGGGTTGAGTGTTGGTCTCTGACCTCTTTTGCTGGGAAGGTCAATGCATTTTTCCAGAATGGGCATTTGGTCTCTGGAGTCTACATCAAAAGAGAGGGGTTGCTTCCGAGGACGACCCCTCCTCTTCTTGACAAAATTATTTCCTGTCTTTGATTGTCTCTGCAGTCTCTTGGCTCTCAGGATCTTGTTCACATGATCCAGGTTCTTCTTCGTGGACAGGATCTTGGTGTAGTTGCACATCTTGCGCACCTCGCACTGGATTGCTTCAATTTCAGAGCGCTTGAACCTTTTTTTCAGTGGTGGGCTGGCTGTTGGGAGAAAAGAACAGAAACGGTGTGGGTCAAACAACAGTGAATGGAAACCCTCCTTTGCCTGCTTTCAATGTCATGAAGACTAGTTGCTTTCAAGCTCGATAGGCTGAATCTGACTGCTGAAGAAGTGATGGCTGTGAGAAAGGACTCTGCATAGAAAAGAAACTATAAGAAGGTTAAAAGATTATTTATTACAGTCCCAGAAGAATTGCTGTTACCTCCTTTTTTACTGTCCTAGATTAAAACACAACTTTGACTATTAAGTAGTCCTCAGAGCTTTCTCTAAGCTCTCCCCTCTTCTAAAGTAACAAAGCTTTTCTACAGCAATGTTTTACCATGGGTTTGCTTCATTCTCATTTCTAAACCTCTAATGGGAGGGAAGGAAGGGCTGCTTAGCATAGCTGTCACATTGGCTCACTGTAACTATTAAACTTTCTATACCCCAAACATATACTCCTGACGTCTTCATCCTGGCCTTTAATTCTTGCCATGGATGCCAGTCAGTATGAAAAGTGTTTGTTACTGAAACTAGTGGGCACAGACAAGCTGTGTGGGTCACTTCACCTGTGGCAAATTCGTTATCTGCCTGAGTTTCTTTACTATCATCTCCATGGATACTAGCTGAAACTACTCAGTCATATAATATACTTTAATGGCCCCTGAAGTAAGCTTACTCCTGGTTCAGATGGCTTACTTTAGATCTGAATGAAGTCCAAAGTCTCTTGCCAAGTTCACATTGTGAGTCATTGTCAGAGCTGGAAAGAGTACCCAGCATTTCTTGGCTCCTGGTCCTTTGCTTAGGACATAAGACCTTGCTTGTTTTTCTTAAATTGTCTCATTGTCCTTTACTGAACGTGGCATCTGTTCAGAGTTCAGGATTTTCACATGGTTTATAAGTAACTACCCCTTTGTGAGAGAAACAGAATGTATTAATTCTGCTATTGCAATAACTGGTGCTCCCTTTCACTCCTATCTGTTCTGCGCTGCTGAAAAAGAAATGATGGAGTTCAGAATTTCTTTTCAGTAAAGAATAAAATATCCCACTAAATTAACCTCAGCCCACATCTACTTGCAAACTTAATTTACACCTGACTGTCAAGCAGTCATTTGTGTTTGAAATCCTTGAAGTTTCCAGAGCAGCCAAGATTTCAAGAAAGGTTCATTTAGGGGTTATTACTCCCTTCATGTCTAACAGGCTAATCTTCTAGCAGTAGTTTAAGTAAAGTTGCTATTGTAGCATTTTCTGTAGATAACCAGAAACCATCAAGTGGTAGAATCTCCTCTTGTTCACTATGGGCTATGACAGATTCAGCATACAAACCTCACCTGCTGTCCTCCCCTCCTGGAGAACATAAATTATTGGCTTTTATACCACCATGTTGCTTAGATCCAGCAAAGAGCTTGTGTAAACAAACCCAAGTTACAATGCAAGAAGTAGGAGTGAGTCATAAACAAAACACAGAGATATGCTCTCTTATAAATAAAGACCTGGATCGCCAACTTCCCAAAGTCTGTTTTTAATTAATTACAAAACAAAATACATTTTCCATATGTAACCCAATCCCCACACCAAAAAGAAAAATAAAACCCACTTACAGTTTGTGATTCACAGAGGACAAAAGAAAAGACTAATGCTGTCATTTTGGTATCAAAGAAAAGGAGAAAGGAAATGAAATATCCAAGTTGCTCAGGAGAAGCTAATAAGTTGCACAAAATTCCTCTCAAGTAGGTCACCCCTAAAAAGTGTGGATGCACGAGCCCTAAGGGCAAGTGGCAGCAAGCTATTTCTCAGTCATATGATCAAAAAAAGGTTAGACCCATGTCACACAAAATGATTACTCTCATCTGGCCTCATTGGTGATTGATATATACAGTCCTAATATCTCCAGCCTTAAGAATTCAACTCCTTTTGAGACCATCCTAGATCCTGAGAGTAGCTTCAGGTCAGAAGATTTAAGAAATCAAACATTTTCCACAGTTTTCGTATTTCCTGTCCACTTTTTGCCTTTTACTGCTATTGTGAGGACACATTTTCAAGACTTGTCTTTTTTTAATTCCCATATGCAAGATGCATTTTTTTCCCAGAAAGTAAAGCTGAAATTTTTCAGTTGATGAAAATCTTGAAGATGGGAATTCTAGCATCAATACAGGAAAAAATTGCAAGGTTCATGGTGAAATCCAGAGATTTGGCATTGCTCTCAACTTTCATTGGAAAGGAAGTAAGCCAAAGGACAGGAAACAAATTTGAAATAAAGCATTAGCCAAGCACCTGCAAAGATTTATCTGTAGTCGGTTGATTCTGCACCTTAGTATTACCACCCCATTGCAGTCGTTGGTAGATGTCATGGTTTAGCCGGCAGCTTGGCCCCACGCAATCGCTCGCTCACTCACTCCCACACCGGTAGACAGCGAAGAGAATCAGAAGGGTAACGCACGTGGGTTGGGATAAGAACAGTTTAATAATTAAAATTAAAAGAAACAACAACAGAAATGCAATGTAAAGGAGAACAACAAGAGGTGCAAAGCCCCGGTAGAGGGGGGAAGGGAGGGGAGAGGGGGAACGAACCACCAGAACAACCCGCACATGCCGCAGCTGCCCACCGACCCGACGCTGCGCCGCTCCCGAGCTGCAACCTGCCCCCCCTTAATATACTGGTCACGGTGTCACATGGTATGGAATGAACCTGCCATTGGCCAGTTGGGGTCAGCCGCCCCCACCACGGCCCTGCCCCTTCCAGCGCCCCCCGCCATGCGGCAGAGCGTGGGAAACTGGAAAGGTAGTCGACCCCCACAGTGAGGAAAATTAACCCCTTCTCAGCCAAAACCAGCACATTCTCCACCCCTTATTCCATACCATTTACACCATGCCCAGGTCCCATACAATGCAATACAATCGTACCAACTACCACCCCTCCCCTTCCCATCCTTTAACATAACACACAGACATCATTCCCTTAGTTCATGGACCTTCCATATAAAATGTCCACTAAAATGTCCATTGAGTTCACCCAGTCCATGACTCTGGGCTCCATCTGCTGTATCAGGCTTTCAGGGTAGGAGAGATGGTGTGTGTGGCATTGGGTTGCTGCATACTGAGTCAGTCCTTGTTCCATCACTGCTGCACGGCTTGTTTCATAGTTTATCTTCCATGGGTTGGGAGGCTCATACTCTGATATCATTGATACAACACAGAGGTGACACACAATATTATATAGCAGTTTGCATTGTGCCATTCAGTTCATTGGCTGCTTTCGCCCAAAATCAAATCCCCTTGAGGCACACATCGGATTTCTCTATCCTCCGGCATCACCCACCAAGTGCACCCAGGTCCTCGAGCAAAAGCAGTCCCACGAATGGGTTT
Source organism: Phalacrocorax carbo (assembly GCF_963921805.1). NCBI lineage: Eukaryota > Metazoa > Chordata > Aves > Suliformes > Phalacrocoracidae > Phalacrocorax > Phalacrocorax carbo. The sequence goes on along the minus strand of NW_026990257.1, from coordinate 703,310 downwards.
GCCTTTGCCTGAGGCAGGAAGAACCCAGACTGTTTTGCCCAGCATACTTTTTGTGTGCACTACAGGGACTCTATCCCCTTCCACAGTATGTAGGATTTCTGACTGGGCAGGGCCAGCTCGACTGGCAGATCCCCTTGTGTTGACTAACCGCATGGCTTTTGCTAAATGTGTATCCCAGTGCTTGAATGTTCCACCCCCCAATTGCTCTCAGTGTAGTTTTTAATAGTGCATTGTATCTTTCAATTTTCCCAGAGGCTGGTGTGTGATAGGGGATGTGATACACCCACTCAATGCCATGCTCTTTGGTCCAGGTGTCTATGAGGTTATTTCAGAAATGAGTCCCATTGTCTGACTCAATTCTCTCTGGGGTGCCATGTCACCACAGGACTTGTTTTTCAAGACCCAGGATAATGTTCCGGGCAGTGGCGTGGGGGACAGGATATGTTTCCAGCCAGCCAGTCGTTGTTTCTACCATTGTAAGCAAATGGCGCTTGCCTTGGCGGGTTTGTGGGAGCATGATATAGTCAGTTTGCCAGGCCTCCCCATATTTATATTTCAGCCATCATCCCCCATACCACAGAGGCTTTACTCGTTTTGCTTGCTTGATTGCGGCGCATGTGTCACATTCGTGGATAACCTATGCAATAACATCGATAGTAAAGTCTACCCCTCGATCACGAGCCCATCTGTATGTTGCATCTCTCCCTTGATGGCCTGAGGTGTCATGGGCCCAACGAGCTAGAAATAGTTCACCCTTATGCTGCCAGTCCAGATCCACCTCAGCCACTTCAATCTTGGCAGCCTGATCTACCTGCTGGTTGTTCCGATGTTCTTCAGTGGCCCAACTATTGGGGACGTGAGCATCCACATGCCGTACCTTTACAACCAGGTTCTCTACACGGGCAGCAATACCTTACCACAATGTGACGGCCCAGATGGGTTTGCCTCTGTGCTTCCAGTTGCTTTGCTTCCACTGCTGCAGCCAGTCCCACAGGACATTCGCCACCATGCAGGAGTCAGTCTAAAGATAGAGCACTGGCTACTTTTCTCGTTCAGCAATGTCTAAGGCCAGCTGGATGGCCTTTACCTCTGCAAACTGGCTCAATTCTCCATCTCCTTCAGCAGTTTCTGCTACTTGTCGTGTAGGACTCCATACAGCAGCCTTCCATCTCTGGTGCTTTCCCACAAGGCGATAGGACCCATCAGTGAACAGGGCATGCTGCTTCTCATTTTCTGGCATGCTGTTATAGAGTGTGGCTTCTTCAGCACGTGTCACCTCCTCCTCTGGTGATAATCCAAAATCTTTGCCTTCTGGCCAGTCCATAATCACTTCCAAGATTCCAGGGCAACTGGGGTTTCCTACTTGAGCCCACTGGGTGATCAGTGCAACCCATTTACTCCACGTAGCATCAGTTCCATGGTGTGTAGAGGGGACATTGCCCTAGAACATCGTGCACTGGCAGTCGGGGTGCCAGGAGGAGCTGTGCCTCAGTACCAACCACTTCTGAAGCAGCTCGGACCCCTTCATATGCTGCCAATATCTCTTTTTCAGTTGGAGTATAGCAGGCTTCAGACCCTCTCTATCCACAACTCCAAAACCCTAGGGGTCGACCTCGGGTCTCCCCATGTGCTTTCTGCCAGAGGCTCCAGGTAGGGCCATTCTCCCCGGCTGCAGTGTAGAGCACATTTTTTACATCTTGTCCTGCCCGGACTGGCCCAAGAGCTACTGCATGGACTATTTCTGTTTAATCTGTTCAAAGGCTTGTCGTTGCTCAGGGCCCCATTTGAAATCATTCTTTTTCCGGGTCACTTGATAGAGAGGGCTTACGATCATACTGTAATTTGGAATATGCATTCTCCAAAAACCCACAACGCCCAAGAAAGCTTGTGTTTCCCTTTTGCTAGTTGGTGGAGACATGGCTGCTATTTTGTTGCTCACATCCATTGGAATCTGACGACGACCATCTTGCCATTTGATTCCTAAGAACTGGATTTCTCGTGCGGGTCCCTTCACCTTACTTTGTTTTATGGCAAAACCAGCTTTCAGAAGGATTTGGACTATTTTCTCTCCTTTCTCAAAAACTTCTTCCGCTGTGTTGCCCCACACAATGATGTCATCAATGTATTGAAGGTGTTCTGGAGCTTCTCCCCGTTCCAGTACAGTCTGAATCAGTCCATGCCAAAAGGTAGGACTGTGTTTCCACCCCTGGGGCAGTCGATTCCAGGTGTACTGATGCCCCTCCAAGGGAAAGCAAACTGTGGCCTGCACACTGCTGCCAGAGGGACGGAGAAGAATGCATTAGCAATATCAATTGTGGCATTCCACTTGGCCGCCTTGGACTCCAGTTCGTATTGAAGTTCTAGCATGTCTGGCACAGCAGCACTCAATGGTGGAGTGACTTCATTCAGGCCATGATAGTCTACTGTTAGTCTCCACTCTCCATTAGAATTCCATACTGGCCATATGGGACTGTTAAAGGGTGAGTGGGTCTTACTGATGATTCCTTGGCTCCTCAGTTGGTGAATGAGTTTATGGATGGGCATCAGAGAGTCTCTGTTGGTGCGATATTGCCGCCAGTGCACTGTTGTGGTGGCGATTGGCACCTGTTTTTCTTTGACCTTCAGCAACCCCACATGATCTCACTTTCTAAAATGTTAACTCAATGCAATTTAAGGTTACTGTGGACATCCTTCTGACATCCTGATACTGGATAAAGAAGGTGCAGATCTCCTTTCCATCCTGCCAAAACCAACAGGTGTCTTAGGCACCCAAGAGGTCCAGGTCACCCAGACGGAGTGTCCTGAGTAGAGCTTGATGGTGAGTAGACTGTGCCTGAGTAAAAATAGGCATCTGCTTTCTGCCGAACTGCCTAGTTCTCCAAAACTAACTGATATGCAGACAGTTATGGGTAGATATCTACACTTATATGTAAACCTATGTCATGGTTTTAGCTGGGATCGAGTTAATCTTCTTCACTGTATCTGGCATAGTGCTGTGCTTTGGACTTAGTATGAAAACAATGTTGATAACACACAGGTGTCTTAGTTGTTGTAGGTAGTGCTTATACTAGTCAAGGACTTTTCTAGCTTCCCATGTTCTGCCAGGTGCACAAGAAGCTGGGAGGGGAGGGGGCACAGCTAAGAGAGCGGATTCAAACTGGCCAAAGGGATATTCCATATCATGTGACATCATGCCCAGTATGTTAACTGGGAGGAGCTGGCTGGGGGAGGAGGGAAGCATCAGTCTTGGCTTGGGGACCGGCAGCTTTGGTTGGCGGGTGGTGAGTGGTTGTATCATTTGTGTTTCTGTTGTTTTTCCCTTTTTCCCTTTTCATTTTTATTATATTATCATTTTGTTATTACCATAATAATCAGCATCATTATTATCATTACTACCTTATTTTAATTATTAAAATGTGCTTATCTCAATGCACAACATGTTTTTTTTTTATTTGCTCTTCTGATTCTCTCCCCCGTCCCACAGGGCTGGGGGGAGTGAGGGAGCGGCTGCGTGGTGTTCAGTTGCTGACTGGGGCTGAATCGCGACAGTCTATTTCGGCGCCTAACATGGGGCATGAAGGGTTTGAGATAATAACAGTTGCTGGACACACCATTGATTCATCTGTTCTCAATATTAGTTTGTCCAGTCTACACCATGCTGATTGTGAAGTACACGTTAAAAACTGCTGTTGGTTTTTGTAGTTCACTGTGCTCTGCAGTGATTAGAGATGTTTTGCCTAGGAGATTTGTTATTAAAACACTGGCCTTGAGTGTTATCAGGTATTTGGGTCTTGCATGGAAGCTGTTACTGTACTTAGGCTACCACCTCATGGAGACAATTAGAAATTATAACTCCTCATCTGAGAGTTTTTTCTTGAGGAAATAGAAGATGGCACCTTAGCTACCATCTTCTATAATGCCTCCTCCTTCATTACAACAACTTTTCAGTATCTTGAACATCCTTGGGTAGTTAAGATACATCTGCTGGTATTGCTTTGGCAGACTGTTTCAGTTCTAAGGTTAATAAGCAATTTAAGAATATCATCCAGAGATCTGCCCCAAGGCTCGCTAGCTCTGTGTGGCAGGGTATGTGGGATAGTATGGACAAATGCCGAAGAAGATGGGCACCCCCAGTGTTGTGGGACTTCACCCCTGAACAAGTGCAGAATCCTGAAAAATTAGTAGAATATTTGAGGGAAGTATGTTGTCCCCCTGGCAATTCCAGAGAGATACAAATCACTGCAATGTGCTGGGGCCTGGCTTATGCCTATCGAGCCCTATTTAACACTATTCAGTACCCCCAAGGGAAAGAGAAGGCCTCTGGATCTTAAAAGACAAAGACAAGGAAATCAACAAGCACTGCAGCCACTCAAACCCTGACGATCGACACTGCAGCTACTTCAACCCTGGTGACAAGCACTGCAGCCACTCAAACCCCCACGACAGACACTGCACCTACTCCAACCCCGGTGACAAGCAGTGCAGCTGAACTGGAGGATCAACCCATGCCAGTATCAGTCGCCCCTATACGCAAGAAGAAATCTTGGAAGACAAAGTTAACTCAACTCGTTTAGAAACAGATGGTGAAGAAGTAGGGCCATCACGAGGAGAGGAGGAAGAAGAGGAAGAACTCATACAAGAAATGGAAATTACCCAATCCCTTTGATTGAGTGAGTTGCAGGATATGCAAAAAGATCTTGGCTGTCGTTCAGGTGATCACATTGTCACTTGGCTGCTCCGATGGTGGGATAATGGGGCCAGCAGTCTGGAATTAGAGGGGAAGGAACCCAAACAACCGGGATCCCTCTCTAGGGAAGGGGGCATTGACAAAGCAATTGGAAAAGGGAAACAAGCCCTCAGCCTCTGGAGGCGACTCCTGTCAGGTCTGAGAGAAAGGTACCCCTTCAAGGAAGATACTGTATTTCGCCTAGGAAAATTGGTGACCATGGAGGTATTCGGTACCTGAGGGAACTAGCCACGGTTGAGGTGATTTATAGTGACCTAGACGATTAACAGTCACCCAAAGATCCAGATGAAGCCCAGTGCACACAACCCGTGTGGCGGACATTTGTACAGAGTGCAACATCGACGCATGGGAACTCATTGGCAGTAATGTCCTGGAAAGATGACGAGACACCAACGGTGGTGGAGTTGATTGATAAACTCTGGGAGTATGAAGCAAATCTCTCTTCCTCCTTCGTCTCAGCTGTGGAGAAACTGTCCCTGGAGGTCCAGCTGTTCAAAGAAGATATGTCCTACTCCCTACCTTTACAGACCAGTATCTCAGCCATTAGGAGTAATCGTCCCTTCGGTCAAGCGAGAGCATACACACAGTGGGGCACCATGTGGTTTCTACCTGCGTGACCACAGAGGGGACATGAAGAACTGGGATGGAAAACCTACTTCGAACGTAGAGGCACAGGTACATGAACTGCAAGAAATAAACAGTCACTATGGGGGGTTCCTCCAGGAAAGCTGCTGGTCCAGTTTCCAGTAAGCAATGCCCCAGAAAGAGGAGTAGAAGCACTGATATTCTTTCTGATCCTAACAGAGACACTTGTGATTCATATTTACAAGAAGAGAGTGATGAATACTATGATCAGGAATAGAGCGGCCCTGCCTCCAGCCAGGTGGAGGAAAGGGATAACCAGGCTTACTGGACTGTGTGGATCCAATGGCCTGGCACGTCCGACCCACAGGAGTATAAAGCTTTAGTGGACACCGGCGCACAGTGCACCTTAATGCCATCAAACTATATAGGGGCAGAACCCATCAGCATTGCTGGAGTGACAGGGGGATCCCAAGAGCTAACTCTATTGGAGGCCGAAGTGAGCCTAACTGGCAATGAGTGGCAGAAGCACCCCATTGTGACTGGCCCAGAGGCTCCGTGCATCCTTGGCATAGACTACCTCAGGAGAGGGTATATCCAGGACCCAAAAGGGTACAAGTGGGCTTTTGGTGTAGCTGCCTTGGAGATGGAGGAAACTGAACAGCTGTCTACCTTGCCCGGTCTCTCAAAGGACCCTTCTGTTGTGGGGTTGCTGAAGGTCAAAGAACAACAGGTGCCAATCGCCACCACAACAGTGCACCGGCGGCAATATCGCACCAACAGAGACTCTCTGATCCCCATCCATAAACTCATTCACCAACTGAGGAGCCAAGGAATCATCAGTAAGACCCACTCACCCTTTAACAGTCCCATATGGCCAGTATGGAATTCTAATGGAGAGTGGAGACTAACAGTAGACTATCATGGCCTGAATGAAGTCACTACACCATTGAGTGCTGCTGTGCCAGACCCGAGGTCGACCCCTAGGGTTTTGGAGTTGTGGATAGAGAGGGTCTGAAGCCTGCTATACTCCAACTGAAAAAGAGATATTGGCAGCATATGAAGGGGTCCGAGCTGCTTCAGAAGTGGTTGGTACTGAGGCACAGCTCCTCCTGGCACCCCGACTGTCGGTGCTGCATGGATGTTCAAAGGAAAGGTCCCCTCTACACATCATGCAAACGATGTTACTTGGAATAAATGGGTTGCACTGATCACCCAGTGGGCTCGAGTAGGAAACCCCAGTCGCCCAGGAATCTTGGAAGTGATTATGGACTGGCCAGAAGGCAAAGATTTTGGATTATCACCAGAGGAGGAGGTGACACGTGCTGAAGAAGCCACACTCTATAACAAACTGTCAGAAAATGAGAAGCAGCATGCCCTGTTCACTGATGGGTCCTGTCGCCTTGTGGGAAAGCACCGGAGATGGAAGGCTGCTGTATGGAGTCCTACACGACAAGTAGCAGAAACTGCTGAAGGAGAAGGTGAATCGAGCCAGTTTGCAGAAGTAAAGGCCATCCAGCTGGCCTTAGACATTGCTGAACGAGAAAAGTAGCCAGTGCTCTATCTTTAGACTGACTCCTGGATGGTGGCAAATGCCCTGTGGGGCTGGCTGCAACAGTGGAAGCAAAGCAACTGGAAGCACAGAGGTAAACCCATCTGGGCCGTCACTTTGTGGCAAGATATTGCTGCCCGGGTAGAGAACCTGGTTGTGAAAGTACGTCATGTGGATGCTCACGTCCCCAGAAGTTGGGCCACTGAAGAACGTCGAAACAACCAGCAGGTAGATCAGGCTGCCAAGATTGAAGTGGCTGAGGTGGATCTGGACTGGCAGCATAAGGGTGAACTATTTCTAGCTCGTTGGGCCCATGACACCTCAGGCCATCAAGGGAGAGATGCAACATACAGGTGGGCTCGTGATCGAGGGGTGGACTTGACCATAAACGCTATTTTGCAGGTTATCCTTGAATGTGAAACATGTGCTGCAATCAAGCAAGCGAAGCGGGTAAAGCCTCTGTGGTATGGGGGACGATGGCTGAAATATAAATATGGGCAGGCTTGGCAAATTGACTATATCATGCTCCCACAAACCCACCAAGGCAAGCGCCATTTGCTTACAATGGTAGAAACAATGACCGGCTGGCTGGAAACATATCCCGTGCCCCATGCCACTGCCCAGAACACTATCCTGGGTGTCGAAAAACAAGTCCTTTGGTGAAATGGCACCCCAGAGAGAATTGAGTCAGACCATAGGACCCATTTCCGAAACAGCCTCATAGACACCTGTGCCAAAGAGCACAGCATTGAGTGGGTGTATCATATCCCCTGTCATGCACCAGCCTCTGGGAAAATTGAAAGATACAATGCACTATTAAAGACTACACTGAGAGCAATGGAGGTGTGGAACTTTCAAATACTGGGATACACATTTAGCAAAATCCACCTGGTTATTGAACAGTAGGGGATCTGCCAATTAAGCTGGCCCTGCCCAGTCAGAAATCTGACATACTATGGAAGGGGATAGAGTCCCTGTACTGCATGTAAAAAATATGCTGGGGAAACCACTCTGGGTTTTTGCTGCCTCAGGCAAAGCCAAACCTGTTCGTGGGATTACTTTTGCTCGAGGACCTGGGTGCACTTGGTGGGTGATGCGGGAGGATGGAGGAGTCTGGTCTGTATCTCAAGGGTATTTGATTTTGGGTGAAAACAGCCAATGAACTGACTGGTAAGGTCTTAATTGCTATATAATGTTGTATGTCATCAATACAGTGGTTGCTATATGCCATATCAATGGTATATATGGTGGGAATCTCCCAAATTAAAAAAAATGAACTTTCATTGAACCAAGCAAAGTGCAGCGGTGATAGAACAAGGGCTAACAGTGTAGCAGTGAGGACTGACTTCAGTATGCAACAATCCAACATCACACACAGCACCTCTCTGAAAGAGTTGTATAATAGATGGAACCCAAAGTCATGGACTAAATGAACTCATAGGACATTTCACAGACATTTTACAGAGGTGGTCCACAGACTAGGGGAATGATAAATGAAATCTGTATATTATATTAAAGGATGAGAAGGCGGGTAGGGATTCTTGAAATTGTATGGATAGTATGGGACCTGAGCATGATGTAAATGATATGGAATAAGGGGTGGATACTACTGTCATGGTTTTAGCTGGGACAGAGTTCATTTCCTTCACTGTGGCTGGCATAGTGCTGTGCTTTGGGATTATTATGAAAACCATGGTGATAACACACAGATGTTTTAATTGTTGCTAGGTAGTGCTTGTACTAGTCTGTAGGGGAATAGACAGGGATCGGCGACTGGAAGACCATGGGATGTGACGGAAAGATAGACTCCTCCCCATAGGAGTGGCAGGAACAGGAAGCGCAAGAGCTATATAAGCGTGTGACACAGTTAAATAAACGGACATTTTGTATCCATCATATTGATGTCTGTGCATCACTGTCCCCAGGGTGGGTAGAGCCCTGTGTCCCGGAGATATGCGGCCCAAGATAAGTTCTCCCATAGAAGCGTACAGCAACAAGTGGTGACCCCGACGTGATCTGCGGGGCGGCATGGCAAGTTCGCCGGGGGGAAAAGATAGCTTGAGGCATGCAGGGGCGGGACGGGGAGCCGCAGGTCGGCGGGCGCGCCATGGAATCAGTCGTAAAGGTACTGAAGGGATTGGGGAAGGAATATGGTACTTCGATTTCGAAGGCGCCTACCTCAAAGGCCATCCAATGGATGATTACGCAGGGGCTCATACGGAGTCCCGCAGACATATTTAATAAAGATAATTGGGCGAGAATTAAAGAGGAGTTAGCCAAAAGGGCTATGATGGGAAAACCCCAGTACATACAGCCTTGGGGAAAGATACACCGATTACTATTGAAAGTTCGGGATGATCAGGAGACGTGGCAGCAGGCGCGGCTGTGCCTGCACGGTGCTACAGGCGACAGTAGCCCGGAAATAGACCCAGGATGGGCAGTGGGGACACAGGCAGGGGCAACCATCGCAGGAGATGGGGAAGAAGCGGAGAGTTCGGACGGAGTAGCCTGGCCAGCGACTCAGTCTGAGGCTCCCGAAGAGGTGGATCGGGAAGCGGCGGTGTTCCCTGTTGAGCCAGCAGGACCTTTGGAATGCCCCCCTGCATACCCCTGGGACGATTTGGCACAGGCGCGAGTACCTGCGCGCGGGGAGGGTGGCGTGGCGGCGGACGCAGCGGGAGTGACGGAGCGGAAGGAGAAAGATGATCAGCGCCGGAAGCAGAGCCGGCAGCGGCGCCGCCCTCTGCCCGACCCTCGAGACTGGCTCCCGGGGCAACCCTTGAGATGGGAGTCGGACGAGGAGGAGGATTGGGGTGCCTGGAGGGGAGGACAGGGTGGGTATAGATCAACCTCGAGTAGCAGCGAATCAGAAGTTGGGGGAGAAACCGATGCCCACATGTGGGAAGATGGGGCAGATTGTCTGCAGCGCGCAAAAAAGAGGCATAAGGCAGCAGGGACTCGGAGGACCAATCAGAAGGAGGGAGGAGAGGGACCGCCAAAAGGGGAGGTCCGGAGCGCTGCAGCTCCGGAGGGGTCCGCGGAGGAAGTGCTGCGGCAGCTGCAGCAGGCTATGCGCGCACTAGGGGAAGTAACTCGGGGGCAGACAGGACCCTTAAACGAAGGGTGCGCCCCAGCGACAGTCAGTCGAGTTACCTAACTGGCGGCTGAGAGCCAGAGATTGTAGCCTCGATGGAGTAAGGATAGAGATGCCCTGGATATTCCCTGTCCGGATAGCTCCTGGAGGAGGGGCAGGGAGCTGCAAGCGGTAACGGAGAGTTCCCGCAAAGCGTACAGTGAAGTGGACAGGTATGAAAAAAAAGCGGAACCTTGGCAAAAGATGCAGCAAGGACTAGCAGAGCCATTTACAACGTTTTGTGACAGGTTGCAGAAGGCTATTATAGAATCAGAATTGCCACCAGCAGCCAAGGAGGCAGTCCTTATGGATTGCCTCCGAAATCAAGCAAATCCGCAAACACAAGATGTCCTCCGCACCCTGGCGGCGGGGGCATCATTGGGTCAAACCATCAGGCATGTCTTGCGCCAGGAGGCGTTGAATCAGCATGGCGGTGTGGGAGCGCACATCTGCCAGAACCCTGACTGTGGAAGCGAAGAAAGGGTGCTGGTGCAAGCGGCCGGGGTGGGGCCAAGATGTCACTTGTGTGGACAGCTAGGGCACTTTAAAGCTGGGTGCCCGCTAGCGGAAAGGGGAGGACGTAATGGAGGAGGAGCACGCCCAGTAGGGAGGTGCTGGGCGTGTGGGAAGCCAGGACACCTGGCAAGAGATTGTCCAACCACAAAGCCGGGAAACGGCCAAAGGAGGGCGAAGCGAGGGGGATTCGCGCCTCCTGTGAGTCAAATGGCCCCCATCATGGTGCCAGTGCCAGGAGCTTGGCCCACCATAGTGGGCCAAGGGGGAGTGAACCTTCAGGCAGGGGAGCAGAACCAGCAAGACTTGCAGGTTATGGCCCCTGCGTGGCCTTGGTCATAGGCTGTAACAAGAGACCCATGGCGGCGGTGATGATTACCACACAAGAGTCGAGTTGTCCAGCACGGATATACCTGGGAATGTTAGTGGATACCAGGGCAGATGTCACAGTGATGCCACTCGAACGGTGGCCACCAACTTGGCCCCTCGCCATGGGAAAATGTATCATAGGGGTGGCAGGAGAACAACAGACGAGGACTAGTACTTGCCCTGTGAAACTCGAAGTCCTGGACGAGGAGGCAGGGAAGCTCCTCACGGCCGTAGTGACCATACTAGTAGCAGATGGGGTAGCAAGCCCCTTGTTGGGGCGGGACACCCTTGCCCAGATGGGGATCGGGTTGAAAAATTTAGCATAAGGGCCACTGCCTCAGAGGGGCTTCGTCAGCGCAAGTTAGTGTGGAAAACCGAACAGCCCGTCTGGGTGGAGCAGTGGCCCCTGACAACAGAGAAAACAGAGGCTGTAAGAGCTATAGTAAAACGAGAGCACGAAGCAGGGCACCTAGAGCCCTCGATGAGCCCGTGGAACACCCCTATATTTGCTGTAAAAAAGAAAGATAAAAAACAATGGAGAATGCTGCATGACCTTAGAGCAGTAAATCAGCAAATGGAGGACATGGGGCCTCTCCAACCTGGCCTACCAGATCTGAGTGCTGTCCCAAAAGGATGGCGAGTCATTGTTTTAGATATCAAAGACTGCTTCTTCAGTATTCCGCTACATCCAGATGATAGAAAGAGATTTGCCTTTACTCTGCCCGCGGTGAACCGCGCAGAACCAGGTAGTAGATGGCAGTGGACAGTACTTCCGCAGGGGATGAAAAATTCTCCAGCGATCTGCCAGAGGTATGTGGCTTCTGCATTGCAGCAAGTAAGGCAGCAGTATCGGGAGAGAATCTACATGATCCACTACATGGATGACGTCCTCATAGCTGCGCCCACCGAGGCATTGTGTGAACAAGTCTTTTCAGACACCCAAAGGGGCCTTGAGGGACAGGGCCTCAAGATAGCTGAGGCAAAGGTACAGCGAGGACCAGTGTGTGGATTTCTGGGTGCTAGAATACAAGGGGATTCCATACAAGCTCAGCCTATTAAACTTACACCTAAGGTTAAAAATTTACACGATGTCCAGAAGCTGGTAGGAGCACTGCAGTGGTTGCGGACATTCGTGCGCGTCACCGGTGAGGAGATGCAACCTTTCTATGCGTTGCTGAAAGGGACCGACCCATGGGAGCCCAGGAGTTTAGACCCTGAGGCAGTCCAGCAGTTGCAGATGATAGAACGTTGAATGCAAAAGGAAGGAGTATGGCGGTGGGACCCTCAGGAGGAATTAATTGCAGGTTGGATTCTGACCGCCAGTGAAGGATTAGGATTGCTATATCAAATACAGGTGGGGGAAGAAAAACCACTGCGATGGTGTCGTGGTTCAGCCTCAGCTGGCAACTGAACACCACGCAGCCGCTCGCTCACCCCCCCCCCACCCCTGTGGGATGGGGAAGAGAATCGGACGAGCAAAAGAACTTGTGGGTTGAGATAAGCACAGTTTAATAACTACAATAGAATGATGATGATAAATGATTATGATAATAATGACAGTAAGGTTAATATAATAAAAGGGAAAAGGGAGGAAAGGGAAAACAGGGAACAAAAACGCAGAAACACGAACGATACAACCGCTCACCACCCGCCGACCGACGCTGCCCGTCCCCGAGCCGCGATTGCTCCCTCCCTCCCCCGGCCAGCCCCTCCCAGGTAGCATACTGGGCATGACGTTACATGATATGGAATATCCCTTTGGTCAGTTTGAATCCACTCTCTTAGCTGTGCCCCCTCCCCTCCCGGCTTCTTGTGCACCCAGCAGAGCATGGGAAGCTAGACATGTCCTTGACTAGTATCAGCGCTGCCCAGCAACAGCCTAAACATCTGTGTGTTATCTCAACAGGTTTTTTTCCATGCTAATTTCAAAGCACAGCACTATACCAGCTAGAGTGAAGAAAATTAACTCTATCGCAGCTGAAACCATGACAGTATCCACCCCTTATTCCATATCATTGACATCATGCTCAGGTCCCATACTATTCAGTACAACTTCAATAATCCTTATCCATCTTCTTATCCTTTAACAATATATATATATACAGATTTTCATTTATCATTCCACTAGTTTATGGAACACCCCTGTAGAATGCCTGTGAAATGTCCATTGAGTTCATTTAGTCCATGACTTTGGATTTCATCTCTTGTAAGGGTCCTTCGGTGCGGCGGTGTGCGTGGGGTCAGGTTGTTGCATGTCAGTCCTTGTTCCATCACCGCTGCACTGGTAGTTCGTGTTCTCTCACTGCTGCACTTTGCTCGGTTCCATTGAAAGTTCATTTGCTATTATCATTAATTGGGAGATTCCCACCATGATAACATTCCACTGATGCAACCATAGTAGTGATGACATACAACATCATATTACAATTAACAGCATATTATTCAGTTCATTGGCTGTTTTCACCCAGAATTAAATCCCCCTGGGGTACACATCGGATTTCTCCATCCTCCCGCATCACCCACCAAGTGCACCCAGGTCCTCGAGCAAACGCAATCCCACGAGTGGGTTTGCCTCTGCTGGAAGTAGGAATAACCCAGACTGTCTTGCCCAGCATATTTTTTATGTGCACTACAGGGACTCTATCCCCTTCCACAGTACGTAAGGATTCTGATTGGGCCGGGCCAGCTCGCCTGGCAGATCCCCTTGTGTTGACTAACCAGGTGGCTTTTGCTAAATGTGTATCCCAGTGTTTAAATGTTCCACCCCCCATTGCTCTCAGTGTCATCTTTAATAGTCCATTGTATCTTTCGATTTTCCCAGAGGCTGGTGCGTGATAGGGGATGTGATACACCCACTCAATGCCGTGCTCTTTGGCCCAGGTGTCTATAAGGTTGTTTCGGAAATGAGTCCCATTATCTGACTCAATTCTCTCTGGGGTGCCATGTCGCCACAGGACTTGTTTTTCGAGACCCAGGATAGTGTTCCGGGCAGTGGCGTGGGGGACAGGATATGTTTCCAGCCAGCCGGTGGTTGCTTCTACCATGGTGAGAACATGGCGCTTGCCTTGGCGGGTCTGTGGGAGTGTGATATAGTCAATTTGCCAGGCCTCCCCATATTTATATTTCAGCCATCGTCCCCCATACCACAGAGGCTTTACCCGCTTCGCTTGCTTGATTGCAGCACATGTTTCACATTCGTGGATAACCTGCGCAATAACGTCCATGGTCAAGTCCACCCCTCGATCACGAGCCCACCTGTATGTTGCATCTCTCCCTTGATGGCCTGAGGTGTCATGGGCCCACCGAGCTAGAAATAGTTCACCCTTATGCTGCCAGTCCAGATCCACCTCAGCCACTTCAATCTTGGCAGCCTGATCCACCTGCTGGTTGTTTCGATGTTCTTCAGTGGCCCGACTCTTGGGGACGTGAGCATCCACATGCCGTACCTTTACAACCAGGTTCTCTACCCGGGCAGCAATATCTTGCCACAGTGCGGCAGCCCAGATGGGTTTGCCTCTGCGCTGCCAGTTGCTTTGCTTCCACTGCTGTAGCCAGCCCCACAGGGCATTTGCCACCATCCAGGAATCAGTATAGAGATAGAGCACTGGCCACTTTTCCCGTTCAGCGATGTCTAAGGCCAGCTGGATGGCCTTTACTTCTGCAAACTGGCTCGATTCACCTTCTCCTTCAGCAGTTTCTGCTACTTGTCGTGTAGGACTCCATACAGCAGCCTTCCATCTCCGGTGCTTTCCCACAAGGCGACAGGACCCATCAGTAAACCGGGCATATTGCTTCTCATCTTCTGGCAGTGTGTTATACAGTGGGGCTTCTTCAGCACGTGCCACCTCCTCCTCTGGTGATATTCCAAAATCTTTGCCTTCTGGCCAGTCCATAATCACTTCCAAGATTCCTGGGCGACTGGGGTTTCCTACTCGAGCCCGCTGGGTGATCAGTGCAACCCATTTACTCCACGTAGCATCAGTTGCATGGTGTGTAGAGGGGACATTTCCTTTGAACATCCAGCCCAGCACTGGCAGTCGGGGTGCCAGGAGCAACTGTGCTTCAGTACCAACCACTTCTGAAGCAGCTCGAACCCCTTCATATGCTGCCAATATCTCTTTTTCAGTTGGAGTATAGCGGGCTTCGGACCCTCTGTATCCCTGACTCCAAAACCCTAGGGGTCGACCTCGGGTCTCCCCATGTGCTTTCTGCCAGAGGCTCCAGGTAGGGCCATTCTCCCCGGCTGCAGTGTAGAGCACATTTTTAATATCTTGTCCTGCCCGGACTGGCCCAAGAGCTACTGCATGAACTATTTCCCGTTTAATCTGTTCAAAGGCTTGTTGTTGTTCAGGGCCCCATTTGAAATCATTCTTTTTCCGGGTCACTTGATGGAGGGGGCTTACGATCAGGCTGTAGTGTGGAATATGCATTCTCCAAAAACCCACAACGCCCAAGAAAGCTTGTGTTTCCTTTTTGCTGGTTGGTGGAGACATGGCTGTTATTTTGTTGATCACATCCATGGGGATCTGACGACGACCATCTTGCCATTTGATTCCTAAGAACTGGATTTCTCGTGCAGGTCCCTTAACTTTGCTTTGTTTTATGGCGAAACCAGCTTTCAGGAGGATTTGAACTATTTCCTTCCCTTTCTCAAAAACTTCTTCTGCTGTATTGCCCCACACGATGATGTCATCAATGTATTGTAGGTGTTCGGGAGCTCCACCTTGTTCCAAAGCATTATGGATCAGTCCATGGCAAATGGTAGGGCTGTGTTTCCACCCCTGGGGCAGTCGATTCCAGGTGTACTGGACCCCCCTCCAAGTAAAAGCAAACTGTGGCCTGCACTCTGCTGCCAGAGGGATTGAGAAGAATGCATTAGCGATATCGATTGTGGCATACCACTTGGCTGCCTTGGACTCCAGTTCATATTGAAGTTCTAGCATGTCTGGCACAGCAGCACTCAACGGTGGAGTGACTTCATTCAGGCCACGATAGTCTACCGTTAGCCTCCACTCTCCATTAGACTTCCGGACTGGCCATATGGGACTGTTAAAGGGTGAGTGGGTTTTACTGATGACTCCTTGGCTCTCCAGTCGACGAATGAGCCCGTGGATAGGGATCAGAGAGTCTCTGTTGGTGCGATATTGCCGTCGGTGCACTGTTGTGGTGGCGATCGGCACCTGTTGTTCTTTGACCTTCAGCAACCCCACCACAGAAGGGTCCTTCGAGAGGCCAGGCAAAGTAGACAGCTGTTTAATTTCCGCCGTCTCCAAGGCAGCTACACCAAAAGCCCACTTGTAACCTTTTGGGTCCTTGAAATACCCTCTCCTGAGATAGTCTATGCCAAGGATGCACGGAGCCTCGGGGCCAGTCACAATGGGGTGCTTCTGCCACTCATTGCCAGTTAGGCTCACTTCGGCCTCCAATACAGTTAGCTCTTGGGATCCCCCTGTCACTCCAGCAATGCTGATGGGTTCCGCCCCTATATAGTTTGATGGCATTAAGGTACACTGTGCACCGGTGTCCACTAAAGCTCTATATTCCTGTGGGTCAGATGTGCCAGGCCATCGGATCCACACAGTCCAGTAAACCCGGTTATCCCTTTCCTCCACCTGGCTGGAGGCAGGGCCCCCCTAGTCCTGATCATAGTATTCATCACTCACTTCCGGTAGATATGAATCACGGGTGTCTCTGTTAAGATCAGTCAGGCCATCAGCACTTCTGCTCCTCTGTCTAGAGAATTGCTTACGGGAAACTGGGGCAGCAGCTCTCCTGGAGAAACTTCCCTGAGTAATTGTTCTCCCTTGCAGCTCACGTACCCGTGCCTCTAAGGCTGAGGTAGGTTTTCCATCCCACTTCTTCATGTCCTCTCCGTGATCACGCAGGTAAAACCATAGGGTGCCCCGTCGTGTGTATCCCTTCTCTTGAGCCAAGGGACGATTACTCCTAATGGCTGAGATACTGGTCCGTACTGGTGGGGAGTAGGACATATCTTCTTTGAGTTGCTGGAACTCTCGGGACAGTTTCTCAACAGCAGAGACGAGCGAGGAAGAGAGATTCGCTTCATATTCCCGGAGTCTATCAATCAACTCAGCCACCGTTGGTGTCTCGTCATCTTTCCAGGACATCACTGCCAATGAGTTTGCATACGAGGATGGTGCGCTCCGTACAAACTTCCGCCACATGGGTCGTGTGCACTCGGCTTCATCTGGATCTTTGGAGGACCGTTGATCGTCCAGGTCACCATAAACCACCTCAAGCACGGCTAATTCCCTTAGATGCTGAACGCCTTTCTCCATGGTCGTCCATTTTCCTAGGCGAAATACAATATCTTCTTTGAAGGGATACCTCTCTCTCACCGCGGCCAGGAGCCGCCTCCGGAGGCTGAGGGCTTGTGTTCCTTTTCCAATTGCTTTATCAATGCCCCCTTCCCTAGAGAGGGATCCCAGTTGTTTGGCTTCCTTCCCCTCTAATTCCAAACTACTGGCCCCATTATCCCAGCATCGGAGCAGCCAGGTGATAACGTGCTCACCTGAATGACGCCCGAAATCTTTCCGTATATCCCGCAACTCACTCAAGGATAGAGATCGGGTAGTTTCCGTTTCTTGTACACATGGTTCCTCCTCCTCCTCCTCTTCTCGTGATGGCCCTGGTTCATCGTAATCTCTTTCTAAACGAGTTGACTTTCTCTTCCATGATTTCTTCTTGCGTATAGGGGCGACTGATACTGGCACAGGTTGGTCCTCTGGTTCAGCTGCAACGCTTGGCACTGGGGTTTGAGTAGCTGCAGTGCCTGTCGTGGGGGTTTGAGTGGCCGCCGTGCTCATCACCGGGGTTGGAGCAGCTGCAGTATCTGTCGCAACGGGTTGGGTGGCCGCCGTGCTCATCACCGGGGTTGGAGTAGCTGCAGTCTCTGTCGCGGCAGGTTGGGTGGCCACAGTGCTCATCACCGGGGTTGGAGTAACTGCAGTCTCTGTCACGGCGGTTTGGGTGGCCGCAGTGCTTGTCGCTGGGGTTGGAGTAGCTGCAGTGTCTGTCGTGAGGGTTTGGGTGGCCGCAGTACTTGTCACGGGGGTCGGAGTAGTTCCTTTCTCTTTCCCTTGGGGGTACTGAATAGTGTTAAATAGGGCTCGATAGGCATAAGCCAGACCCCAGCACATGGCAGTGATCTGTATGTCTCTGGAATTGCCAGGGTGACAACATATTTCCTCCAAATGTTCTACTAATTTTTCAGGATTCTGCACTTGTTCAGGGGTGAAGTCCCACACCATGGGGGGTGCCCACCGTCTTAGGCATTTGCCCATACTTTCCCACATACCCTGCCACGCATAGCTATCAAGCCTTGGGACAGATCTCTGGATTATATTCTTAACTTGCTTACTAACCTTAGACAGATCTGATACCACTTGCCAAAGCAATATCAACAGATGTATCTTAACTACACAAGGATGTTCAAGATACTGAAAAGTTGTTGTAAGGAGGGAGGAGACATTACATAAGATATTAGCTACGGTGCCATTCTGTATTTCCTCCATAAAAAACTCCTCAGAGGAGGAGGTATAATTGCTAATTGCCTCCATGAGGTGGTAGCTGTAGTACAGTAACGGCTTCCATGCAAAACCTAAATAACTGATAACAGTCAAGGCCAGTGTTTTAATAACAAGTCTCCTAGGCAAAATATCTCTAATCACTGCAGAGCACAGCCAGCTGACAGAACCAACAGCAAGTTTTAACATGTACTTTACAATCAGCATGGTAAAGACTGGACAAGCTAATACTGCGAGCAGATTAATCAATGCTGTGACCAGCAACTGTTATTATCTCAAACCCTTCTCGCCCCACGTTGGGCGCCAAAAATAGACTGTCGTGGTTCAGCCTCAGCTGGCAACTGAACACCACGCAGCCGCTCGCTCACCCCCCCCCCCACCCCTGTGGGATGGGGAAGAGAATCGGACGAGCAAAAGAACTTGTGGGTTGAGATAAGCACAGTTTAATAACTACAATAGAATGATGATGATAAATGATTATGATAATAATGACAGTAAGGTTAATATAATAAAAGGGAAAAGGGAGGAAAGGGAAAACAGGGAACAAAAACGCAGAAACACGAACGATACAACCGCTCACCACCCGCCGACCGACGCTGCCCGTCCCCGAGCCGCGATTGCTCCCTCCCTCCCCCGGCCAGCCCCTCCCAGGTAGCATACTGGGCATGACGTTACATGATATGGAATATCCCTTTGGTCAGTTTGAATCCACTCTCTTAGCTGTGCCCCCTCCCCTCCCGGCTTCTTGTGCACCCAGCAGAGCATGGGAAGCTAGACATGTCCTTGACTAGTATCAGCGCTGCCCAGCAACAGCCTAAACATCTGTGTGTTATCTCAACAGGTTTTTTTCCATGCTAATTTCAAAGCACAGCACTATACCAGCTAGAGTGAAGAAAATTAACTCTATCGCAGCTGAAACCATGACATCATATCAGAAGGTTCCCAAGGATGCATTCTCCACAAAAGTCAAGGTAGCCGGGGGAATGATTTGGCGTCTGTGATGGGAAAGCAAGGGAATCTTTGGGAAGGAGCCAGATAAGCTCACAGTGCTGTGGAATGGGGAGAAATGGCGGAAGGTGGTAGAGAGTGAAGAGTATATTCAATTGGCGGTATACTCGTACCCAGGGAAAATCGTCACAGGCATGGTACAGAGGTGGGCCGAGACAGCCAAAGTGGTGAATTTAAGTGTGGATAGTAGAGTTTTGGATACCCCTCACCCAGGACCAACATATTTCACAGACGCTTCCTCGAAGACGAACAGAGCGGCGGTAGTGTGGAAAGAAGAGAATAGTTGGATGCACCAGACGTATGAGGAGCAGGGTAAAAGTGTGCAGTGGCTAGAAGCAAAAGCGCTAGAGATGGCCCTGCGAAAGGATATAGATCGGC
This sequence comes from Phalacrocorax carbo, assembly GCF_963921805.1. Taxonomy (NCBI): domain Eukaryota; kingdom Metazoa; phylum Chordata; class Aves; order Suliformes; family Phalacrocoracidae; genus Phalacrocorax; species Phalacrocorax carbo. The sequence continues at coordinate 683,481 of NW_026990257.1, read as the reverse complement.
ATATAAATGTGTGCACGGACTCTTTATATGTGTATAAATTAGTCACATCCATGAAACGAGAGGGTGTACCACACACGGAAATTGCCTTGATGCTAGAGGTTGCTTTATCGCAGCAAGGAGCAACTGTGACAGTAATTCACATTCGCAGTCATCAGACGGGGCCTGGACCACTGATTGAGGGGAATCGCATGGCTGATGAAGCAGCCGCAGGAGTCTGGACATTGACGGAGGCGAAGAAACTGCATGAACACCTGCACCTGGGTGCTAAAGCCTTGGCAAAGGAGTGTGGCATCTCAATAAGAGCAGCAAGAGAAGTAGTAGCCACCTGTCCTTACTGTGAGCACTCGCCATTGTGGGAGGCAGGAGTCAACCCTCGAGGACTGGAAGCAAATGCTATCTGGCAGACTGACTTTACTGAATGTCCACAGTTGGCCCCCGGAAGGCACCTGGCAATTACAATTGATACATATAGTGGAGTCATCATGGCTACTCAACATCGGAAGCAGACCGCAACGCACTTGACTACGCATTGGACCACGGTAATGGCGTGGCTTGGAAAGCCCACCGAGATAAAAACAGATAATGGACCATGCTTTCGGGCTCGAAGTACCGAAGAATGGTGTAAAGCTTGGAATATTGTATTAAAACATGGCATTGCTTACAATAGCACGGGGCAGGCAATAGTTGAACGCGCTCATCGCACCTTGAAAGCAAAGATAATACAGCTTGGGGAGGGGGAGTGGTATAAGGGAGCTATACCCATAGCAGCTCAGCAAACTATTTTAATGCGTGCATTATATTTGCTTAATCATTTTATACGCGGGCAGGAGCAAGTTACAGCAGTGGAGAAGCACTTTGGCAAAGCTCAAGCAGGCGAGCGCTATCCGCAGGTACGAGTAAGGTTCCCAGGCAGTGAGCAATGGGAGAGAGGATGGAAACTGAGATGCCTGGGGAGGGGCTACGCCGCGGTTGAGAACGAAGGGCGCATAGAGTGGGTGCCTGCAAAGTGTGTGAAAGCAGAACTGTGCAAGGATGTACAATGAATAATCCCTTTCTGAGTTGTCTCTTTGCAGGGTCTGCTGACATAGATCCTCATGCTAGCCGTACCATTGGGAAAAGAAATGAGCTCCTTGACAAGATCGCAAGCAATATTGCAACGAGAGCGACACCAGGAAAGGGCAGCAAAAGAGAGATATGAACTGGGATTGGATAGTAATAATTGGGGGGATCTTGTTGTGTGTAGTAACCATGGTTACTTGTGGGCTGCCATTGTTATGCTGTGTTATAAGACAAATCAGAGAGCGCCTGCAAGAGTTACATGAATATAGACCTGACCGCAATATGTATCCGCTTACGCAAGTAGCTTTGTAGAACTTTTAGTAGCATGGGGAGGGGGAGATGTAGGGGAATAGACAGGGATCGGCGACTGGAAGATCACGGGATGTGACTGAAAGATAGACTCCTCCCCATAGGAGTGGCAAGAACAGGAAGCGCAAGAGCTATATAAGTGTGTGACGCAGTTAAATAGACGGACATTTTGCATCCATCATATTGATGTCTGTGCATCACTGTCCCCAGGGTGGGTAGAGCCCTGTGTCCCAGAGATATGCGGCCCAAGATAAGTTCTCCCGTAGAAGCGTACAGCAACACTAGTCAAGGACTTGTCTAGCTTCCCATGCTCTGCCAGGTGCACAGGAAGTCGGGAGGGGAAGAAGCACAGCTAAGAGAGGATATTCAAACTGGCCAAAGGGATATTCCATATCATGTGACCTCATGCCCAGTATGTGAACTGGGAGGAGCTGGCCAAGGGAGGGAAGCAGCAATTGCTGCTCGGGGACAGGCAGCATCAGTCAGTGGGTGGTGAGCGGTTGTATCGTTTGTTTTATCCTTTTTCCCTTATCCTTTTTATTATATTATCATTACTGTTAATACTATAATAATCATCATTATTATCATTATTTTAATTATGAAACTGTTCTTATCTCAACCCAGAAGTTTGGGTTTTTTTTTTTTTGCTTTTGCTCTTCTGAGTCTCTCCTCCATCCCACAGGGGTGTGGGGAGTGAGCAAGCTGGTGCATGGTGCTTACTTGCCACCTGAGTCTGAACCACGACAACCTATAAGCCAAACACCACTCTCAGTGTTTTCCTTCACATTGTTTATATACCTTTTTGCCCTCCTAAACCTTTCCAAGTTGACAGTCTGTTTCCTTTTGGACTGAAACTAATTTTCTCATTTAGAAAAAAAAACAACAACAAACTTCCATGCTGTTCTATGCTGGCTTACTGCACTAATTTTTCTTTCATAAATGCTTTGGACTGTTTATGACTTTCTCAGGAAGCTTGTTAGAAGCTACTAATAATGCGTTTGCTTTTCTTCCTAGCAAGCCTCTGAACTTGCAAGCTCTAGAAAGTGTTTGAGTTGTCTTACTGTTACATAGTTTACCAATAGTCAGAATGCATGTACAATGAGTAATATGCTTTCAATTCAAGCTTTTTAAAGGAGATATTAGGAAACCCAATATTATTTTAACTACTGAGAGTCAGGGGCATCTGATTCTACATTTGGAGTATGCAGACTATGCAGAAAAGAGTCTTCAGGGGGAATATTTTATGAGGCATGCATATGACAAAATATCAGGGAGATCTGCCAAAATAAGCCACTATAGAAGTGAGAGCCATTAGGTGTTATCAACTCATCTGGAAGCTCTTGGTGAGCAATCTTGGATATAAAATATTTTGCTATATTGCCATGTGATATAATGCTCTGCTGAAAACCAAAGCTAAGTACTAATCTTTTCAATTTTATCCAGACAGACCCTACCCAACCCTGGACCCAAGTTGGTCTGCAGTGTTTTTAGGCTTTGTTGTTCTCTTCCTGCACATACTTTGCTGTTTGCATGTGGAAATCTTGCTTTGGGAGGAAGACTTTAGTCTTACACTATCTGGTGGAATTAATCTAAAAGGGCTTGAAGAAGACGTGAGAAATAGTAACACTATGTCTGCATGCAGACATATGAAAAAGAGAATATGCTCCCACAGAGATGATACAATATGATGGCAACCTCCAGGTGCTGGGGACGCAAGGCGGGGGACACTTTGCTGCCTGGGCACACTTATATCCTTACAACTCCCCAGGCTGCAGGGCCACTCACTGCCTCCATGAAGACCTGAAGCTATTTGGCACAATCCAGCCCAAAGGCTAGAAATATTTGATTCAACACAGGCTTTAGTACTTCTCCTCCATCCTTTTCCCACTCTCCAAACAATCTCACCTAGCTGCCCAAACAAGCAAGAACCAGTGTTACTCTTAAAAAACAGCATTTAAAATAAGGCACATGGAGACCCGGTGTTTCTCCCCTCCCTAGGGTGCACAGATACAGTGAGGCTCCATCTCACAAATTGAAACAGCCACAGGCTATGCTGGGAAGTCACGGGAAATTGATATGATGCTGGAAATAGCTTCTGAGGCAAAGAGAGAAATCCCTACAGAAAATATACATTTCCAAGGGCAGCTTAAAGCAGGCTGGAGGACCCACTCCAGGACAGCAGTGTTGAATGAGGAGATGAGCCCAGGTAGGTCAGACCCCTTGGAAGTTCTTCATCATTCCCCTAACTTTATTCTGGATGGCTTCATTATGTCTGCAGCACTAAAGATCCTTCTTACCACCTGTTATTCTCCATATCTTTGGAGCTGCCTGAGGCCACTTGCAAGAACATGGCACAGAGAAGACTGCTCAACAGCTGGGCTCAGTTTGTCAACTTGGTTTGAATGGAGGAATTTTCAAAGAGCTCCCTATTAATTACAGGAAACCCACAGCACTGTCCTGTTTTCCCATTAACACAGTTGCTTTCAGTTTTCAACTAAATTATTTCAACATCTGGACTACAGATAAACCAACAATTTAATTAGACTTCTGAAAAAGGAAAAAATGCACTATGCAGTCAAGCATACACTTTCATCTTGAAACTGATCATAAAATATTTGTGTGCTTTCATTCTCCACTACATTAAAAATCTGTCCTTAATTTATATATAGGAAAGTATTAAAAACTAAACAAAGAATCCTGATTATTTTAGTGGATCCCTTGTTTTCACTATTTATTCAGGAAATGGAGGAAAATCAAAAGGAGTGCACTGAAACCCCCATAACCAAGGGGAAATGGTTAGCAACCTGCTACACCACCTAGACACATACAAGTCTATCGGGCCGGATGGAATCCACCCAAGAGTACTGAGGGAGCTAGCAGAAGTGCTCACCAAGCCACTTTCAATCATTTATCAGCAGTCCTGGCTAACAGGGGATGTCCCAGTTGACTGGAAGTTTGCAAATGTGATGCCCATCTACAGGAAGGGCCAGAAGGAGGATCTGGGTGAATACAGGCCTGTCAGCCTGACTTTGGTGCTAGGGAAGGTTATGGAGCAGATCATCTTGAGTGCCATCACACGGCACGTACAGGACAATCAGGGGATCAGGTCCAGTCAGCATGGGTTTATGAAAGGCAGGTCCTGCTTGACTAACCTGATTCCTTCTATGACAAGGTGACCCACATAGTGGATGAGGGAAAGGCTGTGGATGTTGTCTACCTGGACTTTAGTAAAGCCTTTGATACCATTTCCCACAGCATTCTCCTGGAGAAACTGGCAGCTCATGGCTTGGATGGGCATACTCTTCACTGGGTAAAAATCTGGCTGGATGGCCGAGCCCAGAGATATGTGGTGAATGGAGCTAAATCCAGTTGGCAGCCAGTGACAAGTGGTGTTCCCCAGTTTTGGGGCCAGTCTTGTTTAATATCTTTATCAATGATCTGGATGAGGTGATCAAGTGCATGTAGGGTAATGTACTGTTCCTCTTTCACTGGAAATTAAGACACAATGCATGATTAGCTTCTCTATCCATGCCCAAGAAAAAGCATGATGATGCCTGAATGACTTGGCTCAATTTCTGACTGTATAAAGCTATCACCTGATTCAAAATAGAAGCACAAAATATAAATTGATTGAAAAACATGTTATTCTGACTTATTTATTCTGATATATTTTAAATCACTGTTCATTGCCCCAGACAATTTCACATTTGAAGACAGAATGTTATACTAAAATCACTGAAGTATGCAGAAAGAAATCTCAGCTGCTCCTTAGCATGTGTATTCGGCATGTTCATGCTACAGGAACATTCAAATAAACAAACAACAGGGACGAGAAAGGAACCCAAGAATCTTGCTTCAGAATCTCCTGCTAGACCATATGGGCTGCTGCTACTTGTGTCCTCATTATTGCACAAGTGGTGGTATGTAAATAAAATAGATTTGATATGCCAAGATATGATCATGATAAGAAAGCGTCAGAAGAATTACAGCCTGATTATCACATTAGATATGCACATTTGCAGCTACTTCTCCAATCAGGAAGAGCAGCACAAGCACATATTTTTCAGTGCAGTGCCAGGAGGAAGAAGATGGGGAAGAAAGAGAAAGGATAGAGGGAAACATTACCTGCTTCAGATGTTGTTGATGAAGAAGGTAGGAGAGATAATACTGGAGTTGGCATTGAAGTGCTGTCAACAGCTGCTGGTTTCCTTCTGGTCATCATGTTACAGGCAGAAATTTCAATTTTACTATGATGTGAAGTCTGGTCTGCTTTTAAGTGAGGACCTGCAATTCCTGGGGAAGGAAACAAAATTTGGATGAATATTGATAAAGCAACCCATCTGGGGAATATCTGGAAAAGATTAGTCAGTTGCTGTCCTTGCTACCCCAATATATTTCCATATTTTCCTGTGTATGTGCCTGTAATATGGTCTTGATACTAGCAAGGAGCATGATTTTTTTATATATATATAATTTTGCTTCAGCATTTACCATCACCGATCTCTATAAACAATGGTAAACCAACATCATAATTCCACATTACTACTTTTTATTCTCCAAGCAAAACCACACTCTGATGTATGTATAAAGTCAGACATGCTTCATATCTGTATTTAATGGGATTGTCTATTCATTATACTCTGGGTAGTGTATTCTCCACATTCACACACTCCTATAATGACTTGACTCAGCGGGTGTTTCGTCTGAGTAAGGAGCAGGCATCAGGAACAGCTTCAGTATGCAATTCCCTGTCTAAAGTACATAACACATACTTATTTTTTAGGAATCCCTTTCCTAATGAAAATTTACCTTACAACTCATTAAAGAAGTGGGAATTTAAAAAAAGAGCAAATTGTCATACATTTTTATAGCTAAGGATTACAGTGCAGAAGAAATGAGTAGTAGAAATATACCAAAGAGGTCAAATATTCCAGAAAAATAAAAATTATGCACTCAGGGCTGGTAGATTCCTCCCTTAACAATATTTCTCAAACTCTCTTGTGATTTGAACCCATTTTGTTTGCTTGTAAATGCGTAAAATTTAAACTGCTGGGATTGAAATGTTACATATTATATATCTGCCTAATACACCGGAATGTGTATCCACCCATTTATATGTAATTTTTCTGTGAGCTCATGTGTGTATACATATTACATATATATGTATAAGTAGATGAATTTTCCAAGCAGAAAGAAAGCTGAAACGCCTCAGTCACTTTTTACAATAAGACTGGGAGTTTTTTTGCCCATTTTAGAAAACTCCAAGCAGTTTCTGCTTTGTAAAAATCCAGTAGCCCCACTCTCATGAGACTGGAGGAAAAGTCTGCTAGGGTGAGGAATTTGTGTTGTGTGTTTGCCAACTGATGGAAACCTCTCCCAGTCTCTGTGATGCTGGGCTTCAAAATATCTGTGTCATTCATTTTTCAAAAGTAAACCTTCATAAATTCCTTCTCTTTTCAAATCTTAACCTGCACATGGGCCTCAGATAAAATGCATCAGATTTTGGCAATTAAATTACATGAAGATTCAAAACTCACAGAGCAGCTGAGACTGGAAGGCTCCTTGTCCTGGTTTCGGCTGGGATAGAGTTAACTAACTTTCTAGTAGTTGATATAGTGCTGCATTTTGGATTTAGTATGAGAATAATGTTGATAACACACTGATGTTTTAGTTGTTGCTAAGTAGTGCTTATACTAGTCAAGGACTTTTCCAGCTTCCTGTGCTCTGCCAGGTGCACAAGAAGCTGGGAGGGGAGGGGGCACAGCTAAGAGAGCGGATTCAAACTGGCCAAAGGGATATTCCATATCATATGACATCATGCCCAGTATATTAACTGGGGGGAGTTGGCCAGGGGGAGCAGTGATTGCAGCTCGGGGACTGGTGGCGTCGGCTGGCGGGTGGTGAGCCGTTGCATCACTTGTTTATTTTCCCTGGGTTTCACCTCCCTCTCTCTCGTTGTTTTCCTTTTCATTACAATATTATTATTATTATCATTATTAAAATATTAAGCTCTTCTTATCTCAACCCATTAGTTTTCTTACTTTTGCCCTTCCAATTCTCTCCCCCATCCCACTGGGGTTGGGGGAGTGAGCAAGCAGCTGTGTGGTGCTTAGTTGCTCACTGGGGCTAAACCACGACAGTCCTCTTGAGATCACTTAGTCCACCCCACCCTGCTCAAGCAGGGTCAGTTAGAGCAGGTTGCCCTGGGCTACGTCTGGTCAGGTTCTGAATAGCTTCAATGAGGGAGACTCCACAACCTCTCTGGGTGACCTGTTCAAGTGCTCAGTCATCCTCACAGTAAAAATGTGGTTTGTGATGTTCAGACATAACCTTCTGTATTTAATTTTGTGCCCACTGCCTCTTGTCCTGTCACTGGGAACCACTGAGAAGAGTCTAGCTCCATCCTCTTTACTCTTCCCCATCAGACATTTGCACACATGGATAAGATCCAAGCGTTCTCTTCTCCAGGCTGAACAGTCCCATATGTCTCAGCCTTTCTTCATAGGAGAGATGCTCCAGACCCTCAGTCATCTTTGTGGCCTTTCATTGGACTCTCTCCCATAGTTCCATGTCTCTATTGTACTGAGGTGCTGTGGAATAATTGCTGGAAGTGACTTAGAAATTAAACTTAAGTTTTTAGAAAAGGTACAGCATGGAAGAAGCTTTCAGGGTAGAGTGCAGCTGACAGGTGAGAAATCCATTCCATGGAAGTTCCCTAGGCTCTTAACTTTAGATGTCGGCAATGCCAGGAGAACTTGGTGTACTGACTCTAAGAGGAGTTGTCCAGAGGGTGGAGCGGTATGGAGACACCATTGCCAGGCTCTGTGATAAATGGGAGCTCGAGGTACCATGGAGCTGGTACACTGCACATTTGCTACCCTGAGCCAACAGTCTGTCATGCTTTTGACAAAATGTTGTCCTTTTTGTGAACTTTGCTCATTATAATATCATCATAATACCAAAACACACCTCCATCCCAAAAGCTACCCACCTCTAAGGTGCAACCACCCCTCACTGGGCATGCGCTTTGAATTTTTCTAGTCTACACCTTTAAAAGCAAAGTGAGGAAATTTTACACCAATCATAATAAAGGTATGTATGACTAGAGTCACTCAAGCTCCACCTGAAAGGTAAAAAATAGTATAAAATAGGCTAAGAGAAAAAGGGTGTTAGGGAAGATACCATCGTGTACCACTCTGACTTCTGGGACCAGTCAATGGGCTGAGCCTCTCTTCCTCCCATTGGGGCACCTTTGGGTAAGATTTGAGCACTTGGTTATACCAAGTGTTTCCCCGGGAAAACTTAGAAACCTGTATAGCTTCGCTTTAAATCTCCAATGCATTAGAGTCGCTTCATATTTGCTTAATGCACTTGTAGCCTAGCAGTGTTACTCATTTTCTTAGTATTTATGTATGTCTTGTAACCAGCAATTTTATCATTGGTAATCCAAAGAACCTGTGTATCTGTTGCTTTAATGAATTGTACTATTCATTAAGCTAGCCGTGATTGTCCTCATTGAATGTGACCGGCCTGGGCATCTGCCAAATTAGTTACTAACAACAAATACTCTGATGGGTGGTTACTTCTACAACCCTTAGAAAATAAACCGTTGACCAAGTCTGAGACTAAGACTGGACTTAGCCACACCTAAACTACTCTCAGAGAAGGACTTTAAAAAGCAAGGGGGTCCTGTCTGAACCTTGTGATTCAATGGTAGTGTCTCTCCCCAGCCACTTCTCAGAATCCTACTATTAACGCAACAGGTGCCCAAAACTGGACACAGTACTCCAGGTGTGGCCTCACCAATGATGAATAAATGGGAAAGATCACCTCCCTATCTGCTGGCAGCATTTCTCGTAATGCAGCCCAGGAAGCTGTTAGCCTTCTTTGTTGCAAGGTGACATTGCTGGATCATGGTCAACTTGGTGTCCACCAGGATCTGCAGAGCTTTTTCTGCCAAGCTGCTTTCCAGCTGGTCATCCCCCAACAGGTACTGTTGCATGGGGTTAATCCTCCCCAGGTGCAGGACTTTGCATTCATCTTTGTTGAACTTCATGAAGTCCCTGTCAGCTCATTTCTACAGCCTGTTGAGGTCCCTCTGGACGACAGCATGACCCTCCGGCATATCAAACACTCCTCCCAGTTTTGTATCTTCTCCAAACTTGCTGAAGGTGTGCTCTACCCCATCACCCAGGTCATTAATTAACATGTTAAATAGTTTTGGCCCCAGTATCAACACCTTGGGTGTACCACTAGTGACTGGTCTCTAGCTGGACTTTATGCCACTGATCACAGTCCTCTGAGCCCAGCAGTTCAGCCAGTCCATCTCAGTGTACATTTATCTAGTCTGTATTTAATCATTTTGTCTACAAGGAGGTTATAGGAGAGTGTTAAAAGTCTTGCTGAAGTCGAGATAAGCAACATCAGGTTGATCAGGCATGATTTTCCCTTCATAAATCTATGCTGACTACTCCTGATCATCTTCTTGTCCCTCATATGTTTGGCAATGCTTTACAGGATTATTTGCTCCATTACCTTCCCAGGGATTAAGATGAGGCTGGCCAACCTATTGCTCCCTGGGTCTTTCTTCTTGTCCTTATTGGACTGACATTTGCTCTCTTCTAGTCCTCAGGATCCTCTCCCAATCACCATGACCTTTCAAAAATAACCAAGAGTGACCTCATCAGCCAGCTCGCTCAGCACTTTTGGGTGCATCCTGTCAAGTCCCATTGACTTATGTATGTTCAGTTTGTTTAACTGTTCCCTAACCAGATCGTCCTCCACCAAGAGTAAGTTTCTTTTCCTCACCAGTCTCAGGGGCCTGGGATTCCTGAAGGCCAGTCTCACTGGTAAAGATCAAGGCAAAGAAGACAGTGAGTACCTCAGTCTTTTGCCGGTCTTTTGCCACCAGGGTCTCTGCTCCATTTAGCAGTGGGCCCACATTTTCCCTAGTCTTCTTTTTGATGTTTATGTACCTGCAGAAACATTTCTTGTTGCCCTTCTGCCCTTGCTAGATTCAACTCCAGATAAGCTTTGGCTTCCTAAGCCCATCCCTGCATGCTTAGACATTGTCTCTATAGTTCTCCAGGTCACCTGTTCCTGCTTCCACCTCTTTTTTTTGCTTCCTTTTTATGTCTGACATTACTCAGGAGCTTCTTGGCCATTCATGCAAGTCTCCTGCCACCTTTGCTTGATTCGATTTGCCACTTAGATTTGGTTTGGTATGTCTCCACAATTTCCCTGATCCAAGCCCCAGGCCATCAGCAAACCTCCCTGGACAGCAGGTCAGGTCAGCAGATGGGGGCCTTTGTCCCCTGCAGCAGTGAGCCCCCACTGCTATCCCTGGCTGCACATGGATAGCACCTGGTAGTTCCTCACAGCGTTCCCACAAGTACCCTGATACCTCTTCCAGAAGATCAAGAAGATCTCAAAGCAGAGGCAGAAACTGCTGCACAAACTTCTATGTTGTTGGCTGCACTCAGCCTCTCCAGATACCAACCAACATTTCCTTGTATTTGAAGCTTGGAGCTGCTATGAACAGTCCCTACCTTTGTCCCTTGCACATGAAATGTGAAATATCATGAGACCTATGGGTTGTCTCAGAAATTGTGGAAGACATCTCCAGAAGACTCAGGCACAGAAAAACTGCACTGGTGAGAGGAGTCTGAAGGAATGAGCTACAGAGTGGGCCAGTTGGAGATAGGAGTCCTGATGGACCTGTGATCTGATATCAGCCTGGGACTTAACAGAGAACAGGTCTGAGTGCAGAAATAGTCAGGAGTGAGACAGAATTACAGGTCATGGCTTGGTGGAGGTATGCAGAGGAGTTTCTGCCTATTAGACCACACATCCTTCCAGAGCTTCAAATCAAGTATTAAGCATCTCAAATTGTATCCTTTCAACTTCAGTCTCTCTCTGCTCAGCTTCTCTATTGCAAATAAGAACAAAAATATAACCCTCATCTTAAGAGCAGTGCTGTGAAAATAAAATTATCAACATTCATGAAACATTCATCTATTCATACCAAGGCTTAGAAATGTGGAATAAATGAAAAACGATGTCACACACTGAATAGCGAGAGGAAAATCCAACTACCAAATAGCTGTTCATTAGGCGAGTGCTATACATTGAATAAAAGTGTCCCATAGAATAACTGGGATATTTGACCAGGTAATTATGCCTATGGGATCACAGCACTATGGAACTATGCATATGCAAAACTGAGGTTTCACCACGCCATAGTGCTTGAGCTTGAGCCTTAACATTATTTATTCATGAATGTAGTTTGTGTGCAAAAAAAGGTGCATATGTGGGTGTATGTATCAATACACATACACATATATGCATGTGCATATGGTATGTAATAACACTAACAAACTCATAAATTCAACATCTGATTTTAATTAAACTGAAGGGCCTATATAAAGAGCCATATGAAAACATGCAGCTGTAACCTGTTGACCTCTATTGATAAAAAAAAGTCTCTGTGAAGCTGTCCTTCAACATATCAAAGAACAGTAATTCAGTTTTTCAAAGGTAATCCCTCACAAGCCACTTATCCTCTCAAATCTCTACCTGCACATAGTGTTTGCATTAGGGACTTTGATTTATGGATTCCCACTCCTTGGATGGAGAGGCCAACTTCCTGTTGCCATGGTTACTTGGATCTTGGTTCAAGGTTAAACTACTCCCAAATCAAGATCAGTGGCAAGCACAGCATCTAACAGCCAGGTTATTGACTACCCTAGGATGCTTAAAGGTCAAAGGCCAAAGTGCTGCTTACTGCCTTTGGGGTAAGTCAATACTTTCAATCTTTTTATTCTGTTTCTTCTGAAGAAGTAGTTACTGCTCAGTTACCACCTACCTGAGTTTAGCAAGGTCATAAAAATCACTGGGGAAACTCCTTCCCCTACAGAGTCACAGTCAGCGACAAACACAACAGCGGCAATGGTAGGTTTCGCGGCTGGGCGCTAGGTGGGGGCCGAAAAGGGGGTTCCCAGAGCCAGGGAAGCCCGAGGAATAGCAGAGAGGCCTGCCAGGTCCCAGAAGCTCTCGGAAGCCGGGCTGATGCAACCTGGGCATTGCCACGAGCAACCGCGGGAGATTTAAACAGCCCTTAAAGAGTGCGAGCAGCCAGTAGCGAGGCAGTTTGCATGGCAGTTTGTGCTGCAGTTCACACAGGCAGGATGAACAGGGAGGGTGTTGCATCCCACTTGTAGGCCCACAGCCCAGGGAAGTTCTCTAGGTCTTTGCCAAAATGGTGGGCACTCACCTCCGAGCTAAAACCAGTGTTCCCATGGAGAAAGCCCCAGCGATGTCCGATGCATCCACCCAGACACAACTGGTAAGGAAGGAGGCTTCAGTACAGGCAGTAGGTTGCAACAAGTGCCCCAACCCTTCTCCTGGTGTGAAGGTAAATACCTGCACAAGGTGTGCACAGGTTGATGATCTGTTGCGCCAGTTGGCTGAGTTGCAGGAGACAGTTAAAAGGCTGCACAGTATTAGTGGAGCTGAGGAGGAGACAGATAGGTGGTTTCAGAACCACATTCCTGTAGCAGACACCACTGAGAAGGAGGCACCTTGGACCCTGGTGAGCCGCAAAAGCAGGATTCTGCTTCAGCCCCCACGCTCCAGTATCACTACCACCAACAGATATGAAGCATTAGTGGCTGCAGACACTCACAAGCAAGGTCTGCAATGTGCAACTGTACCAGCAGCACAGAGTAGATACCACAAAAAGAAGAGATGAGTGCTCCTAGTGGGTGACCCTCTGTTAAAAGGCACTGAGGTGCCCATCTGCCAACCTGACAAGGGGTCACGAGGGGTTTACTCCCTTCTGGGAGATAAGATCTGAGACATCACTGAGAGGGTGCCACAACTTGTCACGAGCACAGATTACTATCCGCTGCTACTCTTCCATGTGGGCACAAAAGATGCTGCAAGCCAGAGCCTGGGTAGAACTAAAGAAGACTATAAAGCCCTGGGGAAGCAAGTGAAAAATATTGGTGTGCAAGTTCTCTTCTCCTCCATATTACCCATTGGAAAAAAAGGGCAGCCAGAAATAATAATACAAATTAACTCTTGGCCACGTGGCTGGTGCCGACATGAGGGGTTTGGCTTTTATGACAATGTGACATTCTTCAGCAATCATAGCCTGCTAGGGAGGGATGGAATCCACCTGTCTGGAAGGGGCAAGGGAATCTTTGGCAGCAGGCTGGCCAACTTGGTGAGGAAGGCTTTAAAACAAGGGACTTGGGGGGTGGGGCACAAAGTGGCAATGCTAATGCCATCACATACAGTAGGGGAATAAGACAAACCAGAGCAGTGACAAAGGTGCCTTAGCTACCTCATGCAATGGCAACCAAGAGACCAACCACCTCAAGGGTTTGCATGGCTGTAGTGGGTCCTCATGCACCCCTCCAGGGAAAACGGTATGCTCAAGCAGCTTTCTGAAATGCCTGTACACCAACACAGGCAGCATGGGGAATAAACAGGAGGAACGAGAGGTCTGTGTGCAGGGCCACAATCTCATTGCAATTACAGACACATGGTGGGTTACCTCATATGACTGGAATGTGGTCACAGATGGCTACATACTTCTTAATAAAAACACAGGCCAGAAAGGCAAGGTGGGGGAGTTGCTCTTTATGTGAGGGAGCAACTGGAATGTATCAAGCTCTGCCTAGGAGTGGAGGAAGAACAAGTTGAGAACCTGTGGGTAAAAATTATGGGGCAGGCAAATATGGGCAACACTGTTGTGGGTGTTTCCTACAGCCACCTGATCAAGAAGAGGAAGTTGATTAAGCCTTTTACAGACAGCTGGAGGTAGCCTCACAATCACAGGCCCTGGTCCTCATGGGGGACTTAAACCAACCTGACATTTGCTGGAAAAGCAACACAGCGAGCCATGCACGATCCAGAAAGTTCCTGCAGAGCACTGAGGATAACTTTTTGACACAGGTCGTGGAGGAGCCAACGAGGCAAGATGTGCTGCTCAACCTTATCCTAACAAACAAGGAAGGGCTGGTTGAGGATGTGAGAGTTGGGGGTAGCCTTGGCTGCAGTGACCATGAGAAGGTCGAGTTCAGGATCCTGCAAGGTAGAAGCAGGACTGTGAGTCGGATTACAGCCCTGGACTTCAAGAGGGCCAACTTTGGCCTCTTCAAAGACCTGCTTGGAGGAATCCCATGGGCTAGGGCTCTGGAAGGCAGTGAGGTCCAAGAGAGCTGGTTAATATTCAAGGACCACTTCCTCTGAGCTCAAGATCATTGCATCCCTAGGAGGAAGAAGTCAGGCAGAAGAGCCAGGAGACCAGCATGGATGACCAAAGAGCTTCTAGAGAAAATCAAATAAAAGAAGGCGGTTCAAAATATGTGGAAAAAAGGACTGGCCACTTGGGAGGAATATAGGAATGTTGTCAGGGTGTGCAGAGATGCGACGAGGAAGGCCAAGGCCCACTTGGAACTAAATCTGGCAATGCATGTCAAAGATAACAAGAAGGGCTTCTTTAAATACATCAGCAGTAAAAGGAAGACTGGGGATACAGTGAGCCCACTGCTGAACGAGGTAGGGACCCTGGTGATGCAGAGTTACTGAATGCCTTCTTTGCTTCAATCTTTACTGCTAAGGCTGACCCTCAGGCATCTCAGCCCCCAGAGGAGACAGAAAAAAATCTGGAGAAAGGAGAACTTCCCCTTGTTTGAGGAGGATTGGGTCAGAGATCACCTAGGCAAACTGGATCCTCTCAAATCCATGGGCCCCGACGGGATGCACCCACGAGTGCTGAGGGAGATGGCAGATGTTCTAGCCAAGCCACTCTCCATCATCTTTGAAAGGTCATGGAGGACAGGAGAGGTGCCCGAGGACTGGAGGGTAGCCAGTGTCACTCCAATCTTCAAAAAGGGCAAGAAGGAGGACCTGGGGAACTATAGGCCAGTCAGACTCACCTCCATCCCCGGAAAGGTGATGGAGCAGTTCATCCTGGAGGTCATCTCCAGGCATGTAGAGGACAAGAAGGTTATCAGAAGTAGTCAACATGGATTCACCAAGGGAAGATCATGCTTGACCAACCTGATAGCCTTCTATGATGGTGTGACTGGCTGGGTCGACAAAGGGAGAGCAGTGGATGTTGTCTGTCTTGACTTCAGTAAGGCATTCAACACTGTCTCCCATAGCATCCTCACAGGCAAGCTAAGGAAGTGTGGGTTGGATGAGTGGACAGTGAGGTGGATAGAGAACTAGCTCAACAACAGAGCTCAGGGTCGTGATCAATGGGGCAGAGTCTGGTTGGAGGCCCGTAAATAGTGGTGTTCCCCAGGGGTCTGTGCTGGGTCCAGTTCTGTTCAACATATTCATCAATGACCTGGATGATGGGATAGAGTATAACCTCAGCAAGTTTGCTGATGATACAAAGCTGGGAGGAGTGGCTGATACACTAGAAGGCTGTGCTGCCATCCGAGACCTGGACGGGCTGGAGAGCTGGGCCGAGGGGAACCTGATGAAATTCAACAAGAGCAAGTGCAAGGTCCCGCACCTGGGGAGGAACAACCCCATGCACCAGTACAGTCTGGGAGCTGAGCAACTGGAAAGCGGCTCTGTTGAGAAGGACCTTGGAGTGCTAGTGGACAGCAAGCTGACCATGAGCCAACAATGTGCCCTTGTGGCCAAGAAGGCCAGTGGTGTCCTGGGATGCATTAAAAGGAGTGTGGCCATCAGATCGAGAGAGGTTATCCTCCCCCTCTACTCTGCCCTAGTGAGACCACATTTGGAGTGCTGTGTCCAGGTGTGGGCCCCCCAGTTTAAGAAGGAGAGGTAACTGCTTGAGCAAGTCCAGCAGAGAGCTACGAAGATGATCAGGGGACTGGAGCATCTCCCATATGAGGAAAGGCTGAGAGACCTGGGCTTTGTTCAGCCTGGAGAAGTGTAGTCTGAGGGAGGATCTCATCAATACTTATAAATATCTAAAGGGTGGGTGTCAAGAGGATGGGACTGGACCCTTTTCAGTGGTGCCCAATGACAGGACAAGGGGCAATGGGGACAAGTTCCACCTCAATATGAGAAAAAACTTCTTTACTGTGAGGGTGACAGAGCAGTGGAACAGGCTGCCCAGAGAGGTTGTGGAGCCTCCCTCCCTGGAGATATTAAAAACCTGCCTGGATGTGGTCCTGTGCATCCTGCTCTAGGTGTGCTTGCTCAAGCAGTGGGGTTGGACAAGATGATCTTCAGAGTTCCCTTCCAACCCCTACCTTTCTGTGATTCTGTGATGAACTACTTCAATGTCTACATGGCCCAGTTGCTGCTCATCGCTGGTGAATCTTGGGTTCAGCCATCTTTCTTTTGGTTTAGGCACTTAGTTTCTTCAGCCTATAACACTCACCTCACTGAAATGTTCATCTAAATTGAGGAACAGGAGTAATTCATGGATCTGGAGCAGACAATAAGGAAGAACTATCAAGTTTCTTTCACTGATACCAAAAGAGAGACTCGGAGGCACCATGGAGGTGCAGAGATTTCCTCACAAGGCTGTGATTCACGCTGTAGTAATGGGAGGTCTATCCCCAGAGTGGATGGACCTGCTGTTGTGGTATCATCACCTTTCATAGGACTTTTTCTTCTCATTTGGGGTGCTCTTTTCAGAAGGCCTTACATAAGAGAATCCCTCAGTTCAACCCATCTTTGAATCAGGTGAAAATAAATCATCTGCAACACCATCACAGGGGCTCAGAGTTTAAAATTCACACAAATACATCCATGATTCCAGTGTATTCTATCCTTTGTCACTGCTCCAGAGAACAAGATGATCTATACAGGTGGCCTGTTTCAAACCTTATTTATTGCCTGTCTGTTGATCTTTGTGCATTTCCTACAAATTAGAGCCTGCTTTATCCCATGAAAGACTCATACCTTAACTTTCCTGAGTCCTACTGATAGCACAGACAACACTATATGCACTTGCAAGTGAGCAGCAGGCGGCAAAGCAGGAAGTCAATCATTATTTATTTAATGAGAAAGGGCAGAGGGAAAGGACAGCTTCAAAAGCAAGGGCAGACATGAAGGAGATTATCAGGAACCTAAAATAATAATGGCATGATTATAAATAATAATAATAATTATCATAAGTAAAAGGGTGAATCAGAAGACATGCTATTCTAGTTCAGGGCAGAGTGGCAGAAAGCCTGTTTATGAGGGAACACAATACTGTTGTGAACCTGGACTTTTTTTTAAAGATTTATGGGTCCCCTGGTACATTGGATAAAAACCTGGCATTCTTCATTCACTGGCTAAGCAACTTATGAGCTCTGACTGATAATTAATAGATTAATTTTAAAGGCCTAGTCATTATTGTTGTTATTAAGTACTTATGTTGCAAGTAATATGGTCTAGCTCCATTGTGCTAGGCTCTGTACAAATGAATCAATTAACTATCCTTGCCTTACTGTTAAATCATGCTCGCTCTGCTTATTGCATTCATCTGTTTTCTCTCATCTTGTACTTGTATAGAAAGGTTTTTGGATGACATCCAGCTTTTCTTCTTTAATTTGTGTACAGAATCTAGCACAACGCACACCCAGGCTGGAACTCTAAGTGCCAGTTCAAAAGAGATAATAAATTTTATTTTGCCATTGGAAAATGGAGAAAATCAGCTGATAAAAAATTATCTCAGTGAAGCTTCTGCTAGGGAAGCTTTTCCTTTAGAGAACTCATTGCATTGGATTTCATATTCCCCACAGATTTCTGGAAATCCACAGCTGTACTTAAATTGTGCATCTGACCAATGTTATTGGAAACAGACAATTTTTCTCCCAGTGTCTTTGAACAATGTAGCTATGCAATGCAGCTGTACAGGAATGCACATCTAAACATTTAGTTAGTCATAGTATTTGCATTTTGATAACTCCTTCATTTTGAATAAAGAACCAGAAGAAACCTCGTATCTGGGTGAGTCTTTTCTTAAGGCTGATTTTAGATAAATCAGTCAAAACTTTGGCATTGCATCATATTCCAGAAGGGAGAACTGAATTACTATGTGATAAATGTAGTTAAGGAAAGTAACTATTCTTCTTAAATATTATTACCTTTCTAACTTACGGCATTCATTTCCCTGGCTTCTATTGACATGTATTATAATTTAAAAATAACTGTACTTTCAATTTACAGCACTGCTTCATGGCTTTAGGTCCTTTTATCTTCCTCCTTTTCCCACCACTGCATTAGACACTTCAAATTCCACCTCTTCTATGAGGGATTTTCTATTCTGCAGGATGTGTCCCCCTGAATAAAACCAAGGTCCTGTAGAATAATAATAAAAAATACTCTCATTGCCAACAGGCAAAAAATTAAGACATGGAGACTGTTTTATTTCATTCCAGCTATTTTCCTACTTTTTTTTAAAATCCTGATAGCTTTAGAGAAAGAGGGAGACTTAGAAAGCCATCATTAGATAGATCTGATCTTTATCTGCAGTAGCACAGTCAGAAGAGCTAATGCTATGATGATAGCTTTGAAATCTCTTAGGAATTGGATAAAGAGAAGCAATGGTGATGAACTCCCAGCTAATAAACAGAGTGCTTATTTCTGCAGAATGATCAATTTCCAGATGTCCTGAGGCTTGTTTGATACAGTTGATTTACTCATTCTCCCTCGCTTCACTAATAAAGCTCAAGTCCAACATCAGATTAGAGAAGAGCCAGATTTCTTAAAGGGGCAGGAGGAGAACTGGCATCATGGCACACAAATGCTGGGAGACATGCTACTCTCTTCTGCCTCCTCCTTTAACCACCAAACTATCTTAAACAGCTGCCTTCCTCTGCTGAAATCATACACTTTATCTGCTTTGGGTTAGTACAAAAATACAGACAATTAATTTGTTCTCTTTTTAGTGGAAATTTAATGCAGTGTTCTAAAAGAACTCTTACATATCGCAATAAACTGTAGTGCCTCCAGGATGCTTCTCTTCCATAGGACTTATTTTACATCCCATCCATTATGTAAATGAGATGTGGAAATAGTTTAGGTCCCCTAATGTATGTGTACGCTGATGGATTGCACAAAGTCAGCCCTACTGAAACTAATGAGGTTGAATGCATCTTGCCATTCCTTTCTACTTGGATGAACCTCTGTGCCTGAATTCAAGAAACGCAGTGTAAGTCTTCCTCTTCACTTCTTTATGAAGATAATTGTGTTTCCTGACAGGAAACAGTGGCAACTGCTGCATACCTGAAGCCTTGCAAGGCATTACTTAAGCAAGCAGAGCAGCTGCTGTCATTATATACAGCTGTGGGGTTGTCTATAGAGGTTTCAGATCATCTTCCACTTTTGGATGGTAGGTCCCAGGACTGTGTGGAGCTGCAGGATGCAGGAATCTGCAGCCTACAATGACATGCAATGTTTGAAAACAACATAGCTGCTAGCATTATCCATGCAAGAACTAAACCTGAGGAGGAAAGGGTAAGGAAACATTGCTCATCATCAGGATGAGTCTTAAATTCCCATTGCTCTTCCAGCTAAGAGGATGATCGGCTGCAATTTGATTCAAAAGGCCAATCTTCCACCTGTTTCAAGCTTATATTTGCAATGAATTAGGCTTCCTAGGAGATGGAGTCTTGAGCCTTGACTTTTGGTTCTGTTTGGAATTGCTTTTTCCTGTACTGCTACAGGAAGAATCATGAACCCTCCATCTCATTTCCTTCCTTTCTCCTCTGCACATTTCCAGCGTGAAAATGGAGGGGGCCTGAGTCAAGAGACTGAGGAATAAAGGTATCCTTGGCAGGGAGGTATAGATAATACATATCTAAATAAAGGCAGCCTCAGTCATGGGAGATGAAGTGATGTGTGTCTGGAAGTTCAGTCCTTCATGTACTCAGAGATGAATATGGATTTAATGGAGCTGGTGGAAGCAGTTAATATTCCAGGACAGTATGGGGCAATAACCCAAGGAGGCTGTAAGTGTGCTCATATCCAGTCTCCTCTAAACCCCTGCATGCTGGTCCCAGGCCTTGTGAACACAGATTTAAGCTAAAGAGGCTTGCTAATGGGTTCAGAGTCAAAGGCTTTTTCTGCCCAGAGCCTGAAACTATTAGTTGAGCAGAAAGTTACAGTTTACAGTTGTTGGAGACTGATAGAATCAAGACAGACAGAGACTGATGGTGTCGGAGAAATTAAATTCGCCGTGAAATATCTCATTGAATGAATCATCTAATGCATGATGATGAAGAACTAAATTCTCTTGCAGAGGGGGAAGGAGAAAAATTAAAATCTTTGAAAGAAGTGAAATGAAAAAGAACTGTTTGAGGAAGGATGGTTAGGTGGAAGAGCAAGCTAAATGCTGAGGGGCAGAAATAAAAAAAACCTGCACCTAGGAGCAAGGAACTACCTAGAGATGAGTAGTCACACTGAGATGAGCTGTCATAGTGGATGAGGTTACGCTCACTGGGGAGGAAGGAAACAGAAGATAGGATTTCTTTCTCAAGAACACAGCTGAGGAAAGACAGATGGGGAAATTTCAGTCCATAAGTAATGAGAAAATTCAAGGGTTGTGTTTTGAGTTGTGTTTCTTAACAACAGGGATTATAATTTTTAAATGTGGCAGATAGAGCTGATATCCCCTAGGCAAATGGAGTTGGGAGCAGTTCGTATTTATCACAGATTAAATGGGACACTGACAGCTTTGGTAGAAAAGTGCTGGCATGAAGCATGCGCAGAAGAGTCAAGTTGCTGGTGGGGGAAAGATGAATGATGTACAAGGGCTGGGCTGGTGTAATGATGGACTCATTTCTCAGGCACATCCAGCGTACAAAAAGTGATGAAATCTAAGAGAAGTTAGAAAAATAGCAAAAATCTTGTTGAACAAGTTCAACTAAGAGACCTCCACTGAGAAAAACCAGCGCAATGTTCCTCCAGAAACAGTAAGGCTTCATTCTCTCAGTCAGCAAAAGACAATATCTGTATGATGCACAAATTCAGCTGATTTTTTTTTTTTATTTCTAACTGAAATGTTATATTTACATTACACCAGTTTAAGTAGTCCTGTGGTGATGTCTGTGTTAGAAAAGTAAACAGTACCAGAGATGTTGCTTGAACCCAGCTGCCCATACTGTTACACAAAAGGAAAACAGAAGAACCAGGTGGGGCACCTCCACCATCTAACTTAGTCCGGTAATATCTGAACTGCTCCCCAGAGGGGTCCACACCTTTCTACTCACCACAGCCACAAGTGAAGGCAGCTATACCATGGTGGTAGGCACTTGGCGACAGGTGGGATGAGGATGGGTTGAAAGTCATGGAGCTGATAAGAGCATCCAAGAGTGCTGACTTCCAAGTTAGCATTCTCCCTACTGGGCAGCCTAGTCATTTCATTTTTCTTCTTTATCTGTAATAAGCCATGCAACAGTTCATACAATGAAAAATACTCTGAGTATGACATGCATTTGAAGCAAAATCTCAGCACTTAATAGAAGTCCCCATATACCCTGCAATCTAGGAGAATGTAAGGGAGGAGTTTTTATTTTTAGAAGGTTTCGTGCTGGTTTTGTTTTAATATCCGAGTCCATTCATCCCACTTTAATGCTGATTTATCACTAAAATGAGTGCTTCCTTTATCAGCACCAGAGATGAAAAATAATGCACACTGGGAGTGCACATATCGTTCTCTCTCCTTTTCTGTATTTCAGATCAATAGATATGGGGTATTTTTTTACCTTTCATTCTGAAAACCACAGTAATTGGCTACAATATGAAAACTGAAATCTATTTAAACAGATGAATAGGTAAGATCATAAGTGTTATTACCAATGAACCTCAGCAACAAAGAAGTTTAATAGTTAGCTAGTGTATGACACTAATTGTTGCCCTGTTCTAATGGCATTCTGAAAACAACTAAAATATTTGAAAATTGTCAAATAGAGTACAATGTTTGGCATTATTTTAGCAGCTCAGGGTTACTGTGAATGGAGAAAAAACAGACAGACAGATCTAGAATTCAGGCTTTTTCCTGAAGTTCACCCTTTCCCTTGTATTCTATTAAAAACCTCAGTGATATGCCATTTCTCTGATATACACTTTAGTGTAAAATCTTTGGATTTTACATATTTTTCAAAGGAAAATTCTGAAGGAAATACTTTATTGAGAGTGGTTTTCATTAAAATTCTTGCTGAAGACTGCTTCCTATAACAGTGTAAGAAGGATGGCAGAAAGACCACATGTAATAAGGTCAGGGACTGCCTCTGTGGAGTATAGACACAAGAAGGGATCTGACTGATGAAGATGAGGTTAAAGAGGTGAAGAGTGCAAAGTGGAATGAAATAGGGAAATAGATGGAAATAGGAGACAAAGAATAGATTCGAAAGAAGCTGGAGGAAGGAAACTGTTTATTACAGAAATGTGTGAAAAGCAGATTGACAAGAACCAGAATAAAAAACATACTGGGAAAACTCCAAATGCTCTTAACCACTGATATTTGGAGTTATGCTATCAATTAGAATGCTGAACATCTATGCCTGAGCTACTCTACATTTCCAGAGTGCTTTTCTGCACAGCTTTGGTGCAAGCCTGTCTTCAGTTTTCACATTTACTGGAGCCAAAACAGGATATTTTAGGTTCTTCTACCAATGAACTTTTCTCTCCTTAGCCTTATATGCTTATTTTATATCACCAGACAGACAAAATACAGAAAGGTGTACAGGATAGGAATATATTCCCTTTAAGAATCCACTCTGAGAGAGCATCATGATGGAGCAATGATACAAGCAGAGCTTTTCTTTAATTATGATTGCTTTCCTGGGGTGGCAAAATTTTATTATCCAAAAGGAAAGTTTTAACAGTGGCTGGATGTGCTGAAATTCTGACCCTGACCGAGATCTTGGTCAGGTCATCAAACTATGGAAAAAACAATGAACTGCAGTAAACTGCCAAGCACAGGCTCTCCAACCTTTATGCTTGAAATTAAGTTGATAATTAAGTTGCTCAGTACTCCATGTCCCAGTACAGATTTACTTAAGGATAGGTCCCAGTTTCAGACAATTGTTTGCAAAAGCCCAGTAAAACAGCTCAATCAAATTCAATATTTTGAATTTTATCTTTGAAAACAAATCTAAGGATTTGTACTTATGCCCTTCTTATGGTGGGATTTTTTTAATAACTAAGGGAATAGGAGGTTCATCTCATCTAACTTTAGGTGGCCACAACCTGGATGTCTACATGAGAGCTATGTGTCTAAGGTGCCATGACAGGCAACAGAGATCAAATTAATACACTCAGAAGAGTGGAGTGGGTCTTTCATCTGAAAAAGTGGGGTCTACTTTAGTCCAAGATTAATTGCTTTTCAGGCTCCATTGACTAAACTTTCACTGACTATAATGAAAGCTGAGAAACCTAGCTCACATAGCGATCTTATGCTGTATACATCCAGATTTGGGCGAAAAGATCTATCCTCCCCCTGAATGTCTGTGGACAAATCACAGTCTCTCAGGTTTAAATTCCTCCTACTCAAATGGAAAGGCTCAAATGTCGATGGTGCATCCCTCGGACAGGTGTCTAAGTTCTATACAGGCACCTGGTTGTATTTGAAATACCCTGAAGTATTCGAAACATCTGAGGGAGGCTGGCAGATATGATAAAGGGCTTCAGGCAAGATCTCTGCCCTTCTGCAAGAGCAGCTGGAGGCTAGGCAGGAAATCCTAGTCATCTCAAATGACAGTTGACAACTATGTGTGGGCAAATGAATCGAGCCCTGAGCCTTCATTTTCGCTTGTGCCAAAAGCTCTTGTGGGAGATATCTCATCATTGTAAATATCCCCTTGTCACCAATGAAGGAGCAGCATAAACATGCCCTGTCAACTCTTCCCTGAATGGGAAGCAAAACGGCTGCAGTGCAAAGCATCAAAGTATACGTGCAGTAAATTTAAAACTGTGGAAATTTCCTGTGATCCTTTAAGATGGCTTTGTTACCCAGGAAGAAAATTAGAAACATTTTTTTTCTGTTCCATGACAAGGGTCTTTTGCTTGACATTATAAGGAAGTGAGTACATTTTTTTTTTTTTCTTCCAGTAAACAGAGCATTAAAAATAAGAAATCCATCAACCCAGCAATTCAAAATTGCAGGTGAGTGAAAAACATAGGAATTTACAGGACACGGCTCTGTAATTGCTAGTATGTACAGAATGAATCAATGAAAAATATAGCCTATCCAATAGATACAAGAACAAGCCACCCCAAGTGCATAATTTGCTTAATCTGTGTTTGAAGCTAACTCAAAGCAAAGAGGGCAAAATTTCTCAGAATGATTAGACAACTAAGCTTAACATTTCCTCTCCCTTCTTGTTTATCCATTCTTCATTGTTCATTTAGTGATGGGAAAAGATTCTGGAAGCAGAACTGTCATCATGGTTTATATGCATGTATCACTTAAATCCAGCTCAACCTCTCAAAAAAGCCTCTAAAGGCAACCTAAGTTATGGTTAGGTCTTAGGCTGGGTTTCTCCACAGGAATTTTTCTCCTCCCCACAAACATAATGGCCATTTCATCTAGAGATGTGAATCCTCAGAGGTGGGAACGCCCCTCAAAATGCCAAAGATGCATCAGTAAAATATCTTCATTGATGAAGATTAACTGTTTTAATGAAGAAAAAATAGGTTTAGTAACTGCTGGGCATTTCCAGGGCTTGCTGTGCTATTTCTGTAAAGCTGTGCAGCTGTTTCTCATTCCAGGATTTAAAGAAAAAAAAAAAGTCCTCTGTTTTTTTTTTTAAATGATCTGGAACCACTTGGCATATGACTTCTGAAATGTTTAGCGCACTCTTACAAAAATGTCATGAAAACTTATCAGCCTAAGCCCCAAGTCTACTTGCCTGCCATGTATCATCAGTCATCATGCTAACGAAAATACTAATGACATTTCAATTGTGTTTCAAGAGAAATGAGCTGTTTCAACTGAACAGAAATTAGAAATAAATTAATTTTTTTGCACAAAGAGTGCATCACTCTCCTTTTTTATTATTATTAATTAGATGAAGCATTCGGCCTCAATGAAGGCTGGGGTCCCACTGTACAAGTCACACTAGACATAAAAAGTGAGAAACAGGCCACATCACTAAACAGAGAAAGGAAACAAAAGAGGTAAGAACAAGAAATGGAATGGAAAACAGAAACACTCAAAATGTTTTCAAGTCACTCAATGAAGTCTAAGCTAAGTTATTTTAGGATTTTAGATGATCCACAGAGAGAAGATGACATCTCCAGAGGTCAACTCACTCCACCTGGGCTAGATGCCTATGTTTGGGTATGATTAAATGTCCCCGGAGTTACCCACAATGGCTAGCTCAGACCCAGACATCAAACTTTCAGAAGTCAAAGTATGGCCATACAAATCGCAGGCAAAGCATCTTCCCACCACCTGCAGGTCAGCGAGACATGCAGCTTCACTTCCTGTTCCCCAACCCGATTCCCTATCACAGCCACCATCTCTGGGTCATTGCTAGGATGGGTGCAAGAAGTGCATCTCCACTGGAGCACAGGGGCTGGAGAAACAGGTGGTTCAGCTCCCCAAGTGGCACCACGCAGCCTGGCCTTGCATTGTCGGGAAGGAGCTGGACAGAGGCCCTCAGCAGATGAAGGTGTCAGTAGGTGGTGCTGATGACCAAGGGTTGCAAGCACTGGTTTCACTGCACCAGTGCACCTTGATCATGTGCAGTACCTGTCCTGTAGCTCACATTTTCCCTGGAGAGCGTACACATTCATCACATCGTCTTCACAGACTGGCAATGTCAAGTGCAAGTTTTGCTTGTTATGTTTTGCAATTTCTGTCTTTACCTTAACCCACAAGTTCTTTTGCCTTATTTTCTCCCCCTGTCCTGTTGAAGAGCAGGAGTGAGAGAGCACCTGGGTGGGTGTCTGGCAGTTGACCAAGGTCAACCCACCACAGTAGGGGACAGGGAGGGGGTGCCCTTAGTGGGTCTTGTGATGGACACATGTGGGTGATGTGGTCTTACAAAGGAGAAGCTGTGGCAAGAAACTGGTGTGGGACAGCAAGGAGGGGCACTTGCTCCCAGGCACTGCCGTGTGGCTTGGGAAAGCACCAGCACTGAAGTAGCTGCCTGCACCAGTGGGTGAGCAGACTTGACAACCCAGGGGATGCTTGCCAGGTCTGATACTAAACCAAACACTTCACATTTTGGAAACTTTTGAGCAAAAAGATGAAAGGGGGGGATGCTCATTAAAAAAAAAGAAAGACCCCAGAAAGCCACAACAGTTCCTATGTTCCAATCTGCTCTGCCATGAAACCAGAACAAATAGGCTGTGGCACTGTTTTAATAGTCAATTATAAAAGACCTCATCAGAACATAAACATCCCACATCGACAAAGTAACCTCTGTGGATCTCGGTGGGCTTGACTTGCTGCTGCCCTCTTCCTTGTATAGTCATAAATACAAATGCAAGGTGAATGCTGTCTGACTTCTGATCTGGTGACATTTTACACCCATGTTACTGATGTCAGCAACTGCATGAGGGAGCAGAGAATCAAACTCAGGATAACCACTTGCAAAAAATAGAAGAGCAAGCTGAAGGCATGTTTCCAAGGAGTTTAGGTATTTCAGATTTGAAGCTTACGTGGCTAAGTCAATTCCTTCTGCACTCCCGCATTTACTTAGGGAAAAGCCTTATACTTTACGTTGTGCTGTAGTTCATCGTTTGAACAGACACTGCTCTATCTCAACAGGAGAGATGTTCTCCATTCCTGCCATTTCACTTTGTGAATACTAAATCAGTGCAGAGAAATACCTCCACAACAAAACTATTCAGAAATCATTCCGAAATCTTTGGAGATCAAAGTCTGAAGCTTTTGTCTCTGGTATGGAATGAGAGAAAAATTATGACTTGTGTCTCATTCTGTTCAAACGGTCCTTTCTCTTTTTAAGCAAACAAACAAATAAGCAGCAAATGCCCTATTCCCACCTGGCATTACTGCAATGTTATGTTTGAGGCTTTAAAAGTGTAAAAGTCAAACCATTCCAAATGATGGGTCCCATAGCAAATGTAACATGGTCCCAAGGGTACCTATGTTGTGTATGGTATTGCTGCACATGGTATTAATTTTTAGGCCTTCATCTATATATGCAGTGTGGCTCATTTATAGTTGCTCTGGAAACCGCTATGTTTACATAAATTTTAATTTCCTGTCTTTTGTTTGTTCTCTTTATCATCTTTCTAAAACAAAATTTTCCTTGTGAATTTTGGTGCTCAACCAATTATCTGCAGATGGAGGCACAGGAGACTTGACATCCTCCAATTTTTCCATGTGGCCTTGGCAATATACCTCCACTTCAGTTTGGACCAATTAGAAACTGCAGAGCTCCAGCAGTGGCACTGTATTTCTACCAGACCAGACCTGTTCCCATGGGTCATGGTGATTTTGGGCCATTGTCTCCTGGGGTATGGACAAAACCTTCCTGCTGAGTTGTCATGGAACATATTTACTATATCATAACTCATTTTTCCCGTTTTTGTTTTCCTTTTAAATGCACGCAGCTTATGAATTGAATGAATCTGGTGGTTGACTTCATATAACCACACTTGAGTTATATGCCTTCAGATTTTTGTGTGAAAGCCCTTTGCCACTTGCTCTGATAACTAAAACAAGGTGTTTATAGCTGCTTGAAATACATCTTTTGTCCAAGCTTGAAAAACTAGTGCCTCACTCAGTAGAGATCTGACTGCACCTTGTTACAAAACATTAATATAAAAGATTGAAACCTTAGAGATGCCAGTTGCACAAAATAAAAATATCCATGATGGTCCAGCTACAGATTAATGCAGTGATCTTGGTTAACTGTTAATTAAAATTCAGCATTGACAGGACCAAGCCTTGCTACTATTTTTTAGGAAAACAAAGAATAACAGATAAAGCCAAATTATAATAGGTTGGTGCAGCAAATCCAAGAAAAATATGACAGTTCTCAGCAGCTGTGATAGGAATCCTTCCTCTTATTGAATAATAAAGGCTTTTGCTAATTTTAACCAGAGACAAATCTGAAAAACCTGCAGTCGTGTGTGACTCAGAGAGCCCCAAGGGACTAGGAGGTGGGGGGAGATATGAGTGTGTGTATACGTCTGTGTATAATCTAACAGTGCCCAGAGCTTTTGAGATCCTGGAGCACATCAATTGTACAGGCCAGATTCATTAAAAACCTTGGCTACATTCCAGCAATTAAAATTGAAGCAGCATATTTTTTGCATTTTGCTCAGATAAATCTGAAAACATGTGAATCATATTCCTTGGAGAGATGGGGAGAAGAAGTAAACAGTCTCGGGCTCACACTTAGAAGTGGGGTATGATGAACAAAGATGCAGGAGGGTCATCGTCTGAGGGCGCTGCAGGATGCTTGTTGAGTCAGAGGATTTGGGAGGCTGAGGGCTCAGCTGCCATTTTCTTTACTGCTGCTATTCTGACCTCAGGTCGTCTGTTTAGTTTTCTCTATTTTATTTATACCCATGCGCGTGCACACACATGCGTGCATATTTTAAAGAGCTTCTTAGCTTATGCAACTCCACTCTGTGGTTCCCTGTGGTTTTCCAGATGTTGTTCATGATGCTTGCACCTCACCCCAATTGCAGCTGCATTCAGCTGGGGTTCAATTACAGCCTGTCTTGCAAAGGCAGATTGGTTTTTCAATCAATTTCGGGAGGCATTTTTTTTTTCTCCCAAGAAGAAATTTTTATTAAGAAAGGAGAGGCATGATTTGAAGCTTGATCTTGCCAGGTGTTGAATACCTCCAGACAGGTCCTTAGCACCCTCAATATTGTTTTACTTCAGCACTTTTTACAGAGTACACAGCACCCCACAGGGCTCAATTCTGGGAGATTAAAGTGCTGGCAGAGCAGGCTCCAAGCCTGCTGCTCCCATGGGGAAACTATTAGAAATGGTATGTTGATAACCAGTTTTCTCATGACTGATTTTGCAAACAGTAATCAGCTTAAAATTAGCAAACTTAATCATTGATTATTTGGACAGATTTTTTTGGGAAAGGAGGGTTGTAAATACAGGAGGTGATTGAATAGTCCTCCAAGGCTTTCTCCGCACCCTGGACCTTCTTCTTCCTTGGGCAATGTGCAGCTGATGCTATAGAGGTGATGCTGTGCAGAGGAGAGCCCTATGGCTTGGCTGGGTGGGATACAGGCAACATGGGAGATGAAGTGGGGATCGACGCTGATGCCCAGAAGCTCGATGTGGCTGCACTATGGGCAGGGTGGGAGAGAAAGGACAGGTTTGCAGGGCTGCAATGGACTCTGAGATACTGGTGCTGAGATTAAGAGCAAGTTCTGTGAGCACAAAAACTGGAGGGATGACAGGTTTTGACCTTCCAGTCCTTGTTTTCGCTTAACCACATTTCCCTATTCAATTATTGGTTATAGTAATGAACACAAATTAGCAATGTTATTGCTTCCTTCCAGCTTTGGATCGTGCTGAAAGAGGCTGAACACAGTACTAGGACCCGGGACACAGACACCGCTGCTTCCAAAGCATCTTGAGAAATCAAACAGAGCAAAGTCATACATCACCTATTCCTGATATTAGGCAACAAAATAAGCAGCCTAACTGTTGGGGGATGCCAACTGTCCATGGTGTCTGGTGAAATTCTCGGGAGCAGCCAATAGGAGGGACCTTGGCAACCCAGGTGATAAAATGTGGAGTTTTGGTAACTAATATTGTACAGCCACTTTGGCAAGTGCTGGTCTATACTCTCCTGCCTCAGTTTCCCCTCTCTGTAATAGGAGCAGAACACTTCTTGTCTCAGCTATGGGGCTGGCAAAAATAGTGAGTAATATAAAGGTGAAAAACAATTGCTTGTAAAGAAGAAACAGTGCTTATTAAATAGAAATCATGCTGATGCTGTTTGCTCTTTTTGGATCAGACAGGGAGGCAAGAATAGCCTTATCATTTGTGTGCAGCTCTAACTTTCCTCTGTCCTTCTATATGTGATTTATTTGCATGCCATTAAATCCAACTGCCCTTTTCAGAGACTTACCAAAGTCCATTAGTTGCAGAGGAAGCAGCTTTAGCACAAAGAAAGAGAATGGATCTAGGAAATACAACTGCATGGCGTTGATGGAGGAATTTCTTCAAATTAATAAAGACTAAATAGGTAAGGCAGGCAGAGCAGCAAGGAGACCAGTGCAAGCATGGTGCAGCAGCAGAGAGCCTCAGTATGTGTCCTCTTTGCGTCACTGAAGGGCTGATGGAGCACTGTGCTTTTACAGCTTTCTCGCTGCCTGTTTGACATATTTAGCTGCAATGGGAAAGCTTGCAGAGGCCACGAAGAAATGCTGCATTAAAAAGATGCAAGAGAGGCTTGCAGCTGAGAACAGCTCAGCACATCATCTCCAAACCCACCCGGGGAGTCCCTTCTGCTGATGGGTCCCATGGCCCTGGGCACAAGTAGCGAGATGAGAGATGGAGCTGAGTTTTGCTTTGCAAAACTTCACTGCTTGGAATTTGGTTTTGCAAAACAGCATGCAGTGGTGGTTCAGACTGAGCTCCTGTTTCAGAATAAACCTAAAGTTTAATAATAGCTTTGCATGTGTCTTGTAGTGCCTTTTGCTTGAGTAGTGCAAAACATTTTTATATATATTAACAAATGCAGCTACCCAGAACCCCAAGAGGTGAAAAACATGAACCCTATTTCTAGTGAATGAAACTAAGTAATCCCAATGGTTTATATCTAAAGTCAGACTTTCTGTATTATACCAGTAGTATCCGTATGGGCATTTGAGATAAAGACAGATTGTTTAGTTCCCCAAATAATCTTTCCTTTTCTAATTAGTGAATCTTAAGACACAAAGAGTAATTGAAGGTCCATTCAACTGGTCCTAGGGGAGCATCGCCATCATAGCAGGGGGGCACTGACATGAGATGGTAGCACAGGGACTGGGGAATAAATGAGGGATTTGATCCAGAGAAGAGAACAGCACAGCAGACCTTCAGCATCCTTGATGTTCACAGAATCACAGAATAACATTGGGCCTGATAGCGATCCCTGGGGGACTCCACTAGTGACAGGTTGCCACTTTGAAAAGGAGCTATTTACCACCACCGTTTGGGTGCAGCCTGTCAGCCAATTCCCCACCCAATGCACAGACCACTTGTCTAGGCCATAACGCATTAATTTCTCCAGGAGGAGGCAGTGGGAGACTGTATCAAAGGCCTTGGAGAAGTCTAGGTAGACAATGTCCACTGCCCGCCCCATGTCAACCAGGCAAGTCACTTTGTCATAGAAGGCCACCATATTTGTCAACCATGATCTGCCCTTAGTGAAGCCATGTTGGCTTTTCCCAATCACGTGCTTCATTTGACTTGTGATGGCCCCCAGGAGGATTCGTTCCATAACTTTCCCAGGGATTGAAGTAAGGCTGATGGGCCTATAGCTACCCGGATCCTCCCTTGAGCCCTTCTTGTAGATAGGGGTAACATTTGCCTTTTTCCAGTCCTCTGGGACATCCCCCGTTCTCCATGACTTCTTGAAGACTATGGAGATTGGCCTTGCAATGATGTCAGCCATCTCTCTCAACACCCTCGGGTGGATGTTGTCAAGGCCCATCGATTTGTAGGGGTCAAGCTCCTGTAATAATTCACATACTAACTCTTCCTTCACCGATGGTGGGTTGGTGTTTGGATCAATCGGCAATTTCGTTCCCAAATCCTGGGACCCTACAGTGCTGGTAAAGACAGAGGTGAAGGTGGTGTTGAGGACCTCTGCCTTTTCTGCATCATTGGTGATTGACTCTCCTTTTCTGTTTAACAGTGGGCCTATGTTTTCCTTCTTTTTCTGCTTATGGTTGACATGTCTGAAGAAACCTTTCTTGCTATTTTTGACATCTACGGCCATTCTATATAGTGCAAGGATCAACCATTAATAATTATTTTAATAACCTGATCCTCATGTACACTAAATAAAATATAGTGCAAAGGAGGAAAAGGGAAGACATTTACCCTTCCTGTACTAGGCACCTAGAACCTGTACCTCTCCATTGCCTGTATCTGTATATCTCTACCTGCATATTGCTGATTACATAGCAGACTGCTAAAAGTGTCTTGGTTGTTGCATGGTTTTTGACATCAGAACATCTACCTGGTCAGTTTTGCTTTGTTAAAATAATATTAACAAAAAAAACCCAACCAAACCCCAGTCTAAAACATAGGGCTTAAGTCTCTGCTTGTGTTGACAGGGAGGAATTTAGGATAGGTAAGGAAATGTTGTCTAAATATTGGCCCATCTGACTTCTGGAATGTGGTTAATAAAGACATTTTTCATGATGGCATGGTCCAGTGTCCACTAAAGCCTTGACTGGATTTCTGTTGACTGCAGTGTGCTTTGGATTGGGCCTTGGATGAGTAAAATAAAATAAAATAAAATAAAAAGATAAAATAAAATAAAATAAAATAAAATAAAATAAAATAAAACAAAAGAAAAGAAAAGAAAAGAAAAGAAAAGAAAAGAAAAGAAAAGAAAAGAAAAGAAAAGAAAAGAAAAGAAAAGAAAAGAAAAGAAAAGAAAAGAAAAGAAAAGAAAAGAAAAGAAAAGAAAAGAAAAGAAAAGAAAAGAAAAGAAAAGAAAAGAAAAGAAAAGAAAAGAAAAGAAAAGAAAAGAAAAGAAAAGAAAAGAAAAGAAAAGAAAAGAAACGAAACGAAACATCTACTTCATCAGCTTGATACATGTAGATTTAGTTCAAATGTTTCCACTAAATGGAGGGAGAGTTGTGAAGCTAAATCTCCAGGCATGACGTCAAAGGTTTTGTTAAAGAGATATATTTATTAAGGCTAAGCAGGACTTTAGCAAATGCAACTTAAAAATAAAAGTGTGGATCTCAAAATGCAGTGCTAGCTCTCTGCTAATTCCCTCCTCCCTCATCACGTATATTTTCCTTTAAGGAAAAACAAAAACTAGCAGACCACTTGTGTGGCACATTATTTGCCACCTGCAAATAGAAACAGGCATGTTATAAGCCTCCGAAAAATGCAGCTTGTAACTGTAAGACCAACTGACCCTCAACTGCAGAGGCACTTTGTGGCTCCCACATGCAAACAATCATATACTGATACCCAAGGCCTCCAGCTTCAAACCCACTCTTGTTTTCAAGAGGCTTCCAGTTGCAGGCAAGACACTTTCCTTGCTAATTCTCCCTGCCCAGAGGCTGCTCAGTATTTCTGCTGCTTGCGTGAAGTGTTATCAAAATAACAATGGCTTGCAAAGCAGAATTACTGAATGTTAGTTTTTCACTGTTTTGGAGTAAGGCAATGAACTCATAGCCATACAAACGGGCTTTTATAACCGCCCACTTTACACATCTGCCGGAAAGAATATTGAGGAATATGATATGATATACACCAGCTCAGAGTCTGGTGCCATTGGTGGAATTTTGGGGAGGTCTACATGGCACCGGGCCTGCTGGCAGCAGATGGAGTTCACCTATCTCAAAGGGGGAAAAGGATTCTTGCAAATGAGTTGGCAGGGCTCATCAAGAGGGCTTCAAACTAGGTTTGAAGGGGGAAGGGGATATAGCCAGGCCCACCAGAGAGGAGCCTAAGTGTGGCATGCCAGGGTTGGGGGTGAAACTGATAGCCCAGCTCAAGTGCATCTACACCAATGCACGCAGCATGGGCAACAAACAGGAGGAGCTGGAAGCCATTGTGCAGCAGGATAGCTATAACTTAGTCACCATCAGAGAGACATAGTGGGATGACTCTTATGACTGGAGTGCTGCAATGGATGGCTATAAGCTCTTCAGAAGGGATAGGTAAGGAATGAGAGGTGGTGGTGTGGCTCTATATGTTTAGGGAGTGCTTCGATTGCATGGAGCTTAGCAATTGTGATTATAAGGTCAAGTGCTTATGGGTAAGGATGAGGGGGAAGGCCAACAAAGCAGATATCCTACTAGGAGTCTGTTACAGACCACCCAACCAGGATGAAGAGGTAGATGGTGTTCTACAAGCAGCTGGCTGAAATATCACAATTGGTTGCCCTTGTTCTAGTGGGGGACTTCAATTTACCAGATGTCTGCTGGAAATACGACACATCAGAGAAGAAACAGTCTAGGAAGTTCCTGGAGTGTGTGGAAGATACCTTCCTGACACAGCTGGTAAGTGAGCCTACCAGGGGAGGCGCCTCATTTGACCTGCTGTTCACAAACAGAGAAGGACTGGTGGGAGATGTGGTGGTCGGAGGCTGACTTGGGCTTAGTGACCATGATATGATTGGGTTCTTGATTCTTGGTGAAGTAAGAAGAGGGGTCAGCAGAACCACTACCATGGACTTCCAGAGAGCAGACTTTGGCCTCTTCAGGGCAGTGGTTGGGAGAGTCCCTTGGGAGGAAGTCCTGAAGGGCAAAGGAGTCCAGGAAGGCTGGGCTTTCTTCAAGAAGTAAGTCTTGAAGGCGCAGGAGCAGGCTGTCCTCAAGTGCCACAAGACAAACTGGCGGGGAAGACAACCGGCCTGGCTGAAGAGAGAGCTTCTTCTGGAGATCAGGAGAAAAAGGAGAGCCTATCACTTTTGGAAGAAAAGGCAGGCAACTCATGAAGAGTACCTAGACCTCATTAGGTCTTGTAGAGAGAAAATTAGACAAGCAAAAGCCCAGCTAGAACTCAGCCTGGCCACTGCTGTAAGGGATAACAAAAAATGTTTTTACAAATATATTAACAACAAAAAGAGAATCAAAGAGAATCTCCATCCTCTACTGGATGCGGAGGGGAACATTGCAACTGAGGATGAGGAAAAGGCTGAGGTACTAAATGCCTTCTTTGCCTCAATCTTTAACTGCCAGACCAGTTATCCCCAGGGTATTCAGACCCCTGAGCTGGAAGGCAGGGACAGATTGCAGAATAGACCCCCCATAACCCAGGAGGAAGCAGTTTACCACCTGCTGAGCCACCTGGTCACTCACAAGTCTGTGGGGCTGGATGGGACCCATCCAAGAGTACTGAGGGAACTGGTGGAGGAAGTTGCCAAACCATTCTCCATCATTTACCAGCACTCCTGGTTAACAGGGAAGGTCCTAGATGAAAGGAAGCTTCCCAATGTGATGCCCATCTACAAAAAGGGCCAAAAGGAGGATCCGGGGAACTACAGGCCTGTCAGCCTGTCCTCGATACCAGGGAAGGTTATGCAGTGGTTCATCTTGAGTGAGCTCACCAGGCATGTGCAGGACAACCAGGGGATCAGGCCCAGACAGCATGGGTTCATGAAAGGCAGATCCTGCCTGACCAACCTGATCTCCCTCTATGACAGGGTGACCCACGTAGTGGATGAGGGAGAGACTGTGGATGTTGTCTACCTGGACTTTAGCAAAGCCTTTGATACTGTCTCCCACAGCATCCTCCTAGAGAAGCTGGCAGCTCATGGCTTTGAAAGGTGTACTCTTTGCTGGGTAAAAAACTGGCTGGACGGCTGAGCCCAGAGATTTGTGGTGAATGGAGCTAAATCCAGTTGACAGCCAGTGACAAGTGGTGCTCCCCAGTTTTGGGGCTAGTCTTGTTTAATATCTTTATCAGTGATGTGGATGAGGGGATCGGGTGCACCCTCAGTAAGTTTGCAGACAACACCAAGTTGGTTGGGAGTGCTGATCTGCTCAAGGATAGGAAGGCTCTGCAGAGGGACCTGGACAGGCTCAATTGATGGGCCGAGGTCAATTGTATGAGGTTTAACAAGGCCAAGTGCTGGGTCCTGCACTTGGGTCACAACAACCCCATGTAACGCTACAGGCTCTGCAAAGAGTGGCTGGAAATCTGCCCATTGGAAAAGGACCTGGGGGTATTGGTTGACAGCCAGATGAATATGAGCCAGCAGTGTGCCCAGGTGGCCAAGGCGGCCAACAGCATCCTGGCTTGTATCAGGAATAGTGTGGCCAGCAGGGGTAGGGAAGTGATTGTGCCCCTGTACTTGGCACTGGTGAGGCCGCACCTCAAATACTGTGTTTAGTTTTGGGGCCCTCACTACAAGAAGGACATTGAGGTGCTGGAGCATGTCCAGAGAAGGGCAATGAAACTAGTGAGGGTTCTAGAGAGCAAGTCTTATGGGGAGAGGTTGAGGGAACTGGGATTGTTTAGCCTGGTGAAGTGGAGGCTGAGGGGAGACCTTATCGCTCTCTACAACTACCTGAAAGGCAGTTATAGTGAGGTAGGTGTTGGTCTCTTTTCCCAAGTCACTAGCAATAGAGTGAGAGGAAATAACTTTAGGCTGTATCAGGGGAGGTTTAATTTGGATATTAGGAAAAAATTCACCATCCCTGGAGGTGTTAAAAAAAATGTGTAAATGTGGCACTTTGGGATATGGTTTAGGAGACATGGTAGTGTTGTGCTGATGGTTGGACTTGATCCTAGAGGTCTTTTCCAACTTTAATGATTCTATGATTCTCTGATATGTGGAATATACAGGACCAGGAGGGATGGAGTAGATCAGCCACCACTGCAGTGTTTCCCAGGGCAAATTTCAGTTAATCCAAGACCGTCAAGGAAAGCTGCTTAAGCCTCTGTTTTCTATAAGCACATTATTTGTACACTACAATCAAATCCTCTTTATGGACTACTTGGAAGACAGAGAGGAATCCTACAGAATGAAACTTGAAAATGAAACGCTCTCAAACCATATCTCAGATCTTCATCACTAAAACAACAATTTGCATTTCCATTGCCCTCTTCATTTCAAAGTTGCTCAAATCACTTTTGTATACCACCAAAGTGTGGGTGTGAGGTGTGCAACAGTTGTGCAGTGCACACAACACCGCTACACCAGCAGTTCAGGACAGGCTGCAACTGTAATGTTGGCTTGGAGAAGGTGGCTTAGGCTGTGATGGGCAGGGATAAAGCTGGTGGCTGCAGTCCCTCACAGCCAAGGCAGTAACTCATCTAGTCCAAGCAGAACAGATTTGTGCTTTGGCTGGCACATTGAGGTAGATTAATATCAACTGACTGAAAGTGCCTGAACATTAGATGGGCAGGGTCAGATCTTGTGACTCAGGGGTTGGAGATGTGTATCACAGGATTCCATTGACTCCTCTCTGTGGACTGTAATTACTGACCTATCCACTTGTCATTAGTCTCTCCCATCGTAAAAGAAGCCATCTTTAATCTCTACTACTGAATGAGACCTTAATGGAAAATGGTGCATTAATCCTAGTGTGAGTTATTGCAACAACCTAGAGCATTGACTTGACACAGACTGTGGGGAAGATGCAGGATCTACTGAATCTCTAACAGTTCAAGTCACAACCCTCACTCCCTTGTGGCATTTTTTGCAGGTAATTATGGGGCTTCACTTTACTAAGCATGTGATAAATTAAACACACAGAGTTTAGAGTAGAAGAGTTAATAGGTGAGCACTGAAGGAGAGCACCTCATGGGCTAGGAAATATTAATTACTGCTTAGGGACCTGAACTTCCTAACTGTTAAATATCTCCCAATAATACAATGAATGTTTTTAGTAGAAAATGGCAGCCTTTACTTTCTCCTGGAAGAAGCATACAACAAAATCACAAGAATGACAAATAACACAGTCTAAAAAGAGGACCTGTGGCTACATACAAAGAAAGAGCCACAAGACAATTTGCTTGTTTGTTTGACTGGATGTTACTGTATTAAAAACAACTGGACAATGATTGCAAGGGAAGTCCAGATGGTAATCTGAGCGTCCTATTCTGACCAGCATGCAGATGGACCATGGAAAGAAAGAAGCCACACAAATTAATACTTCTAGCTACCGCAGCCTTAATTTCTTGTAATTTCTTGTAATTTTTTGTAATTT
The DNA here is from genome assembly GCF_963921805.1 of Phalacrocorax carbo. NCBI lineage: Eukaryota > Metazoa > Chordata > Aves > Suliformes > Phalacrocoracidae > Phalacrocorax > Phalacrocorax carbo. Next base: position 645,330 of record NW_026990257.1, on the reverse strand, counting down.
TATAGCACTACATTTTTCTTAAAAGTGGAAACTTCTTGAAATGAGTGATGAGTGCATGTCATATGTCTTTAAAACCAATAAAAAGAGTTACTTGTGATGGGAATGAGAAAAAAACACTGCACCCTGGAAATACATGAAATAACAAGTTGAATACAATGGAAACTGCCTTTTTCATATTTGTAAATGTTGAAAAAAATTGAGTCATTCCCCAAATTGCTGGTGCCCGAGAGTGTTGGAAGCATTTGGGGTGTTACAGCATTGTTAGGACATTGGGATCAATGTCTTCAGATGATAATAAAGAGGAGGAGGCCTCAGTGAAGTGCTTTACTGGGAGGCTGTGGAAGAAATCAGCTCTCCCTGCAGTAACCCTGAAGGTTTATGTTTATGGGGCTCCCACAGCCCCTGTAGCCTCCTATAGGAGGGGAGCAGCACAACTGAGCCTGCAGTATAGCCCTTCTGCCCTGCACGCCTGGTGTGCTCTGTGCTTCCCATGTCGGCAAACCCTGGGAAGACAAGTCCTGCACTTCTGCACTCAGGAAGAGACAGAGGTGTTGGCAGGGGTATTAGTGTAAATGGTGGTGTAAGGAGATATTGTTGAGTGCACTCATAAATAAGCACAACAAAAGTCTCTCACAAAATCAGTGTATGAGGGTCATAAAGTTGGAAAAACTGTCCATGAGGGACCAGACCCTAAGTTAGACAAAATGGAGGTTGTGATGTTTAAGCTATGTGGGCTTACAGAGAAGGTATGTACGGACTGATTTTTGAGCTCAGCAGCTCAAAAAATGGGTTTTCGCAGATTATGAGTTATGCATAGGCTAGTCTTCTCCAGTGTGACAGATACCACCCCCTTGAACTAAAATGTAATTAAAAAACCCTTAGGTGAACACCTTATTACTTTCCCCCAAAGACTTTCCAGTGACTATCCTTATCTTCCAGCCTGGATTTTGTTCATTGCAGTAAAATCACACTCCAGGACTGACCCATTTTGTGTTCATCTCCAAGGGGAGCAATTACTGAGGCTTTCAGTTCATTTCCCACATTTCACATCCCCTTGCTCTTTTGCTCTATAGGAAATGAGGTAGAGAAGGGAGGCTGCGACCAGCGTTACACATTGCTAAGGATAAACCAGCTTCCAGTCTACAGAAAAGTTGCTTTCCCCTAAGAACAGCTTTCTTGTTCTGTATCATTCCTGCAATTGTTGACTGACTTGTGTTGAAGGGATATTATGCCAAATCTCTGACACTGGATCTCTGCTCAAGATGCAGCTTTTGATGGGGGAACGTTAGTATAATTGGTCACTGTAGTAATGTTACAGAATTTTTTTTCCTGGAAGGATTCCATCTCATCCCTGAAGCTAACCTGACACAATTTGTACAGTTTGCTTATTCTCAAAGCCCAACTTTCAGAGGGGAAGAATGATGAAACTATTGCAACAGAGATTTCCCAAAGAATTTGGGTTACAGAAACTGAAATGCAAAAGAAAATTAATATATATATGTACACACACTTAGGCTTAGAATCATTCATATTTTCAACAATCACCATGAAAATTAATACTTTATTTACTTAGACTCCACAGACCATGGCAGGTGGGAGGAAAAAACTAGTTATGTCTGAACATTAATATCCATGTTTCCAACTCAAAGTTTATTTTTCCTGCTTGGAGTGATATTTCTCATTTACTCAAAACCTGCACCATAACAAGGCATACGTTGATCTTCCAGCACTTTTTTCTTCAGTGTTCCTTCCATAGTCTCTCTTTTTCTTTCTTTAACTTTTTCCCAAATTCCCAAACAAGATGACATCAGTTCAGAAATAGGAGGCCTGAGCCCTTGCTATTTTTGGAGAGCAAAGTGCCTTAGCACATAAGTTGGAAAGGGAAGAAGACAAAAAAACCACAACTGAATGTCCAGGAATTCTGTGGTTATGACTTGTCTGCCTACTAAAAATGCTGTTCTTCATTTTCTGGTGTGTTCCTTGAAAGCATATCTACCTGCGTTGGTGGGTCTCGACAGTCCAAGTTTAGGTCAGATATATTAGAAATGGAAAAGCCATTGGCTAGTCCATCCTTCTAGCCATCCCAGAATAGGTCAATCCATTCAGCCTTAAATGACTAGGTTTCCCCAACTTCCCTGGGGGACACTGTTTCAAAGTTTGATAGTTTTCCCTTGTATGAGCCTCTCCTGATGTTAGACTAATTTAGTTTTGGTTACTGAAGGAAAGGGCTTAGAAACTGTCTTCTGATGTGGGAAGGGTAGTGCTGCGGGCACTTAATTTGAAAGACAAGATTTTCTCAAGCTGCCAAGCATCTGCAGAAAAGGACTTTTAAAAGACCCCCAACTGGGTGAGCAAGACACTAGGCACTTTTGAAAGGTTGTTTTTATATACATATATATAGATGGATATACATATGTAAATATATACATATGTATAAATACTATAAAGATTATGGGCAAATATGTTACATAGCCTCTTTTATGCTCTTTAACATCATACAGTAAGATTTAGCTGTGGAGAGAGCTCTCCACAGCTATGATGAGCACCCTTCCAGGCTGTACATACACGATGACCTAGATTATCTAACTATTGCCTGTGTATGAGAATAATAGCTTTAATTATGATGGCACAAAAACCTCTCCTCAAGCTGTTCTGCACTTCCTGCAACGACAGCAGATGTGCTCCTGCAACTGGGAAGATGCTGGAAGAAGCAGGAGAAATGGGCTGGCTCTGGCATTTCCCTGTTCAGAGCGACAGCCTTTTAGAAAGGTTTGTGCTGAAAACAGTTTAGCCATATTGCTGCGTAGCCCACGTTACCACTGCTGTTTGTCTTCCTCTGCAGGCACTCGGTGCTGTTATTCCCTTGTCTTGGCTCCAACACCCATTACTCACTGACCTCTTCATTCTCTGTGGCTCTTTTCATCAACGCAAGCTCTGCTGACTTTAAGAAAACTGGCCCCAATTCCCCTTACTGGCCTTAACAAAGGAACTGGCAGTAGCTCAGCTCTGTTTTTTACCTGACCTTGATCCGATGTGCTACCTTCTCTCCAGAAATTTGGCCCTTGCTACTTGTCTACTAAGTGGCTAATTTATGCTGGGGGCATAGTAATAATTAAAAATTTTAAAAAACCTACTGTCCCCAAACAAATGTTATCTTCCATTGATAGAGACAGGAACAGATGAAAGGGTTTGGGTATATTATGCCACTAAGGTTTTAAATGAAGGCATCAGGGCTACATGTAGGCTGAGAGGGAAGGGGAATTAGAAAGACAACACATGCACAGCACCCCGACATATTTCATGGGACTGAGGGCCAGAGCCCATAATTTGTCCAGCACAGCATGGCAAATGGTTCTGCCAGCTGACCTGGTCAAGAAACATTTGCCAAAGGTGATGCATGCACATTGGAGGTGGCTGCATTGGCATTGTGCCAATGGCACATGTTCAAGAAGCCCTAAGTCATGTGGGGTAAGGATGGCTAAGGCACCTTCCCTCTGACAAAATGAGGGACTCTTCTCTGGGAAATTAATTGGAGAAAAAAAGCATAAAGACATCCCTGAAGACTTTGGCAAGGTTTTCTTCTCAGTCTTTTTTTCATCTTTTTGTCTTCAAAATTTTGTGTGGTTTTGATCAAGTAAATCTGCACGAACTACATGGGACAGGCAGGAGGGAAACATTGTCCTTGGCCCTTGTGCAACAGGAAAAATAAAAGGTTTTAAGGAGCAAATTAGGTGCTTTTGTGTCCTCTTTTTATCCATTAGGGATTCACTGAAGGTGGAGTGAGAAAAATAATTCACTGTCCTGAAAAGGGAGGCCAAAGAGAGAGGGCAAATGGTGTCTCCCTCCAAAAGAGTAGGTTTTGAGCTCCTGGAGTTGCGGAGCACTGCAGTTTCCTCCTGCCTTCTAGTAAACACAGATGTAACTCCATTGAGCTGACAATAATGTGACACAGCCTGTGGATGTGATATTATTGTGATTTATATACATCAAAAATGGACTGTCACAACCGCTGTGAACAGACAATGTGATAGATGTGGATGTAAGAACAGACAGGTGGATAAATGGGCAGGCAGACAGAGCAACAAATAATATCCTCTAATCCCAAACTAGAAATGAAAAGCCACAAGCTCCTCTTTCCTCCCAAAGTTCATTCTGATGAAGTCACCAGGTTTCTCGTTTCCCACCACCAATGCAGGGGAAATCTGCAATGATGAGAGCTTAGGCAGTTGGCAATGTTATTCTCTGGAAACTATAAAATGCTGAAACCTTTTTTCTCAGCCATATGATTTCTGCTGACTGGAGACCTACAAATAAGCAGGCCAGCACCAGAAGAAAGCCTGAGGCTGCTGCAGATGGCCAGGTCCCTCAGGATCGCCTGTAGACTCAAAAGCAGTCCAATAAACAGGCTGTGGCACTCCAAAAAGTTCACAGCATCTCCATATCCTGAACCAATGCTGGTCTTAATACTAACCCTAGCTCATCAGAAATGCCCTCGGCACCCCAGGAACAACTTAAACCCAATCATATGTGTGATGTCTCTGCAAACAAGCGTTAATATTATGCTAAGACCGGGTGTGTTCAGCAGACTCCCCGTTCCTGTGGATGAACCAAACTTGAAGCTGATAATTTTACAGATGCTGCTAAACCAGAACCTGAGTTATGAGAATCTCTAAATGTTAGCACTGCTGCATGCTTTTGCCCAGTCTTTGCAAATATCCCATCTCTTTTTAATGGACTAGTAGGGGGTTCAGAGACCAAATTCAAGTCAGGGGTCTCAGCAGGATTTCAGACTATTTTGTGTATAAAGGACTTAAATGATACAATATGGACTTTCTTTTTTCTTTTCTTTCATAGAATTTCTTTCCAGCCTACAGCCTCTGGCCTGTGTGGCACACAGACTTTCCCAAACACTTTTGCTCTTGCTTGAGAATTTACTTACATGTGTTTAGAATATGCTAATAGCTTTTGAGACAGAAAATGTAATCAAAACCGGCCATAACCCACAGTAGCAAAAATCAAGTGTCTTTAGCTTAAATATTTGCTTCCCCAGAAAAGTTGGCAAAAAACAGCTCTTGCACTTTCAAATCACTGATGGAGAACTGCCACCTACTACAGCACAGGGAAAGAGTCATTATATATCTAATAAATTATCCCCAGTCCAGCACGTTATGGCTAATTAGTTGGAACATAAACAGCTGAAGTTAAAATGCCAGAGAGAGACTTTGACTGCATAGCTGTGAATTCAAACCACATTTCCATGTTTCAAAGAGCTTTGAAGCAATAAGGATTGAAGCAACACAAACATGGTGTCATGGTTTTAGCTGGGATAGAGTTAATTTTCTTCACTGTAGCTGGTGTAGTGCTGTGCTTTGGACTTAGTATGAAAATAATGTTGATAACACATCGATGTTTTAGTTGTTGCTGGGTAGTGCTTATACTAGTCAAGGACTTTTCTAGCTTCCCATGCTCTGCCAGGTGCACAAGAAGCCAGGAGGGGAGGGGGCACAGCTAAGAGAGCAGATTCAAACTGGCCAAAGGGATATTCCATATCATGTAATGTCATGCCCAGTATGTTAAGTGGGAGGAGCTGGCCGGGGGAGGGAGGCAGCAACCGCGGCTCAGGGACCAGCAGCATTGGTAGGTGGGTGGTGAGCAGTTGTATTGCTTGTGGTTTTTTTTTTTCTTTTCCCTCTTTTCCTTTTTATTATATAATCATTACTACTATTATTATTGTTATTATAATAACTGTTATTATCATTACTATTTTATTTTAATTATTAAACTGTTCTTATATCAACATACAAGTTTTCTTGCTTTTGCTCTTCTGATTCTCTCCCCCATCCTACAGGGGTGGGGGGAGTGAGCGAGCGGCTGCATGGTGTTTAGTTGCCGACTGGGGCTGAACCACAACAGTTGCCCTACAGAGGAGGGGAGGGCAAAGAAAATGACCTGAGATTACAACCTTGCAGTTGACTTGTCAGAATTTTTAACATATCAGGAAACTTCCTGATTTCAGTAAAGTTCTCCTGATTAAAGGATCAACAGATATATCAAAAGTGCAAGCCACCAGTTCATTAAACAGAAGTTGGGTTCATCATAACTAGATTACTTGGTAGCTACTGTGTTTCCACAGAGCAATAAACTCAAAGTTCAGATCAGTGCCATGCCGATAATGAGTCGATAGTAGTCAAATATGAAGACAGATAATCAGGAGAGCAGGTAGACAGATAATGCAAAACTTTTATGGCTCTCTTCATTCAAATATAGGGGAAACTGTAATGGTTACAAAGAATCACATTAACAGCTAAATAAAAGCATGGGGAGTCTTTGGCTGCTCTGGGGGTTTTGCTGCAGCTCTGGAGTTTCCCCGCTCCTGGAGCAAATCGCTCTGTCCCTGCACTTCAGTTTCCCTCCTGCAGTGAGGCCCTTCAAGGACAATGCTCTAGTGATGCTTGGCTCCTCCTGTAAGACCTTCCTCCAGGAGAAACCCCGAGGAAGGGTCAGGAAAGCCGTGTCAATACAGTGATGCTGATCCCATCACTCAGAGATGCTGAGTGGGAGTTGGTGCTTCCAGACTGGCTGGTCCCTCTATGTTACCTGGTTGGGTGCAGAGAAAAGCATCTCTGAAGCATGATCCCCCTATCTCAGTCACCCAGGAGAAAACAGGGAGCAAAAAAGTCCATCTGGACTCCCACCCATCCTCCACCACCTTCGCCCATTTCAAAGCCTCTTCGGCACCCACATCGGCAGCGCCCATTCCCCCATGAATTCAAGGGAAGCCCACTGCAGGTATTACAGCATTTACCCAGAAAAATGGGAAATGTGAGTTTATCCCATCCTCAGTCTCAGGGGGACCCAAACCTGCCACCTCCCAGGACAGTGCTCATGGCATGCAATGAGTTTTCTCTGTGCTCTGCCAGCACTCAGAGGCAGTCAGAGGGGGACCAGCTCAGCTCTAAAAGATGTAGTGCCACTCTCAGAGCATCCTGGAAATACAACTCATCACCCAGGCAGGACAAAACTGACTTGAAAGCACCTCTTGTTGCCTCCTTCCCAGAGAGCAGAGTGGGACGACTCAGACTGAACATGACTGCCTACAAGTGGAAACACTGATTTCTGAGCAAGTACTTTATCAGTAGCAGAAGCTAGTCATTATAGCCAATAGAGTTTAAAGAGCAACTCAGCCCAACATAAAGTAGATGCTTTTGGATGAATGACACCACTGACTGCATCGACCAAGCTGTAGCAACCCCTTCCTTATCCACCTTTCTGATGCCATGCTGGGCTGGTTGGGTCAGTGGTTCTGGGTTTGAGTCCACTTGCACAGTGCAGTATCTATGAGTGCTGCATTTTAGGTGCTGCAACTGTCCATCACTCACATGTGGCATCAGCAGAAATATGCAATGCAAATGAATTAGCCAGAATCCTACATCCTTTCACCTGCAACACAGCCCTATTAAATGGCGCACACATCACCCTCCTTCCTTTCATCCACGCCGGCTGCAAATTTATGGCACTAAGGGGAGGACTTCCCCTTCCTCTTCCCTGAGCCTGTTGCAATGTGTGGTATTTGCCTTACACTCCCTGTACACAGCCGAAAGGACAGCAGGGCTTGGGATATGCTGCAGCAGCCTACAAAAATATCTTTCTGCTTTAAACACACTTGGTGGAGAATAAGGGTCTGATTCTCATCTCATTTCAGCATGAAACAGTTGTAACTTCCTTGCAACCAGGGGGATGAGATAAAAATGAGCCTGGGAGACAGGGGATGCCTGCTTGATTGATTTATTGCATCAAAATTAAAGCTTTCAAAGCTTTTTTCTTTTCCCTTCATTTTTGTTTTTAACCTGCTAAAGGGTAGTCGCTGCAGACAAAAATAACCATCATAAAAGGAGTCAAGCTGCTTCTCCCCTAAATGAGTTCATTTTCTTGGATCCCTCTCTTATAGTAGGAGGACTGAAGCAGGGCAGATAAAAACTGGAGGCTGTGAACAGAGACGGTAAAGCCACCCACACGTTGTAATAACAACCAGTATTTTAAATCTGGCACTACCTTTGGAAACTTTTATGGTCTTAAAGCATAATTATAAAGATATGGGGGGGGAAGTGGGAGGAAAGACACACACTGAAAAGAAGAAAAATGAGTGAAACAGCTGTTTCCTCTCTTGCTGTCATTAATACTAGAGTATTAAATAAAATCTCCCAGCTTAATAAAATGACTCTGTTGAGACAAAAACAAAATTCTACTGGACTGGCCCTGGTTTTTGCAAATAGCAATATGTGTATGCAAAGGAATTTCTTGTCCCCGAAAATGTTTACAACTTAGAATAATTGAAAACAGAAGCCAATACTTTCCAAAAAAAGGGGGGGCTTTTTTTTTTTAATCTGGTTCTTTCTTTCTCTTTCTCCTTCTCTCCCTCTCCCTCTCCATTTCTGAAGGTAAGACTCCCAGTAATTTTAACCCTTTCCAGCTCAGATCAAGACAAAAAGCAGAATTGCCTTAGAGATGCGCCAGGTTTTCCCCCAACGATTTCAACAGTAGCAAACCTCTCTACCTAGGTCGATTATAGAAGAAAGGGATTGCAATTCACTTCATTTTTGTTATTTCATGTTTTTCAGACAAAGATCTCAAAGCATTTTACAGATTTTAGTGAATCAAACCTCAAAGGGCCTCTGAAAGAGAGGAAAGTACCAGCATTCTCCATCTGCAGTTGTTACAACCACTTCTTTACAGATCATAATTAGAAACAATTGAATGGTATATGGAAAAAAATCCCATTAGAAGAAAAAACATTTTCCACAATACAAGGACTGTACAGTCGAAATTCCCCTCATTTTCCCTTCCCTTTCCTTTATGTGCACCATTGTCACATGGAGAGGACAAGGGGGAATGGACACAAGTTGCTCTTGGGGAAATTCCAATTGGACACGAGAGGAAAATTCTTCACAGTGAGGACAGTCAACCATTGGAATAATCTCCCCAGGGAAGTGGTTGACTCAGCCATGTTGGACACCTTCAAGAGTTGTCTGGACAGGGTGCTGGGCCATCTTGTCTAGACTGCGTTCTTCCTAGAAAGGTTGGACTAGATGATCCCTGAGGTCCCTTCCAGCCTGTGATTCTGTCATTCTGTGATTGGTTAAGTCATCTCCAAGGATTAAAAAATACTGTTGTTCCCTGACTCATTTGGCCTTCAGACTCCCATCAGGACATGGCTAGAAGTGCTCATGAGTAACAAAACCTTGGTGATCTACTGCTGTGTCTGCAGGGGATTCAAGAGCAGGTCTTCCCAGTTAATTCCTTCTAGGGTCCACTCTTGGATTTTAAACACAGAGAAACTGGACAGTCTCACTTGTGCTTTTTTTGGTTGCTCAGAAGCAAGCTATTTATATGTTGAAACAACGCAATAGGTATTTTACTTTTACTTCTTTTTAGGCATATATGTTTTCTATTGGAAACACCAAATTAAGCTGCTTTTTTTAAAAAACATTTTTAATTGGAAGGTATTTTATTTTCAGATAAAGAAACCTAATGTGAAAAATGGTACTTCTGACCAGCAGCAATCCCTAGCAGGTTTCCTGCAGGACCAGCTGCTCCAGTTATCAAACAGTTTTGATATATTCCTAAGAAAAACATTCCTGTTTTCTTTTTTTAGAGGCATGCCACAGAAAATAGAGTACTATATGTTAGTTTTGATGTGTAACGAAGCTTCTGGTTTGCACAAGGAGGAGGGGGAGCCTGTTGTAGCCATTTTCCTCTATATAACTTCCCCAGGTGCTTGAAAGTGAAAAGAAAAAATGGGCAGCTGAAGATGTTTTATTGTATTTCTTCCTCAGAAACATCTAATGTGACTAAAAGGGTAACATCAGTCATGCTCCCCTCTGCTCCTTGGAGAGTGGTGTTAGGAGAAGTCAGATTATCAAAGTGGCCCTTGGAGACACCCTGCATCCCATTGCTTCTCTGACATCCAGGAACCACCAAAGGTTTTTACTGGAGATAGGCTCTAATTTCCCAGAAAAGTCAGTCCTTTGACTCACTGATTGATTCAGATAAACACATCAACATTGACACCCTGCTTGGCTGTGATGCATAACAGGGCAATGGGACATTGACACCACTGGATTCAACTTTATGAAGAAGTACTTGAACAAGTCAGTGCTCTAGAAATGACCATTTATGGACTAAGTTGTCCAGGTGAAAGACTACATCTTCCATCATTGGTAGAGGACAACTTTTCTAACAGAGTGGATCCCTATACCTTCTGATGTACCCACACTAAAAACCTGCAGGCTGTGTATGTCATGTGTGTTGGTCATCTCATCCATAGCAAGGGAAAAAAATAACTGATTTGTGGATTGCATTTGTGAATATGCTTACTGTGTCCTTGGAAGTATCTCTATTTGGCAACCATCAGATCTCAAGAAGAAGCATTTTACATATTTTCAATAATTTTGGATCTCAAAGTTTTTCAGAGTTTCATAATTTACATGGGGCCTCTTTTTTTCATCTGGGAAGACTGCAGTGATACTTTGTGGTCTTTTTCACAGTACTCACAAAACAGTACTTCAAATGATAATAGTCATTTGATGAAAACAATTTGTCTGGAAATGTAAAGGGGGAAAATGGGCACTGACACCTCTTTCTTCCCTATTTACATGAGGAGATTTCTTGCTTTGGCTACAATGGGAGTTACCAGTTACCACTGGACCCTGTCTGCAAGCTGCCCAGATACAGTCTTCATAGGCAGGAAGAAAGCAATGGTAATACCTCAGGAGCATGATCCTGCATCTGTGCGTGGCTTTTGGGCCAGACTCACAGTACCAAGAAAAGCAGTTGGGGGCTGGTGGTGGGGTAAGGGATCTCTTACAATCTGCACACACACAGCTGGGAAGCCAAAGAAGATCCAACAACTACAAAATATCCAAGGTGTCAGAATTACTGCACCACTTTTAGGGTATTTTAATTAATTAGTCAATTAATGTCATGGTTTAGCCCCAGTCAGCAACTAAACACCATGCAACCGCTCGCTCACTCCCCCCACCACGTGGGATGGGGAAGAGAATCAAAAGAGCAAAAGCAAGAAAACTTGTGGGTTGAGATAAGAACAGTTTAATAATTAAAATAAAATAGTAATAATAACGATAATATGATAAGAATGAAAAAAACCCAAAACCACAAGCAATACAACTGCTCACCACCCGACTGCTCACGCCGACCAACGCTGCTGGTCCCTGAGCTGCGATTGCTGCCTCCCTCCCCCGGCCAGCTCCTCCCAGTTAATATACTGGGCATGACATTACATGATATGGAAGATCCCTTTGGCCAGTTTGGATCTGGTCTCTTAGCTGTGCCCCCTCCCCTCCTGGCTTCTTGTGCACCTGGCAGAGCATGAGAAGCTATAAAAGTCCTTGACTAGTACAAGCACTACCCAGCAACAACTAAAACATCAGTGTGTTATCAACATTATTTTCATACTAAGTCCAAAGCACAGCACTACACCAGCTACAGTGAAGAAAATCAACTCTATCCCAGCTAAAACCATGACAATTACTTAGCATTCTTAAAGCAATGTCAGCTGGAAAGGGACAGCATGTAAGCACAAACTAGACTGTGATTTGTTCTGACTCAGTCTGCTTTCAGGGCATGTGAGATTTTCCAATAAGATCAGGTCATGCATGTCTGTCCATGAATATTGAGAGTGGCAGTACAGCAGCAAGGCAGCAGCCTGTTGTAAGAGCAGCGTGTGGCTCTGTCTCATAAGATTGTATTGAAACCGCTTAAGATGAGGTGAATTTGTAGTAAGACACAAAACTATATGTCTGTGGATTTCTTTCACCCATCTTGGACTGTATTCAATACTTAACCAACTGCCTACCTTTAAATTACTACATACAACTAAATGGAGATGGCACATACCATCATATACATTTTTAGCATCATTAAACATCATGTAGCAATTTCAGTCTGTTAAATAAGCCTGAGATCTGCAAAGATGCTGCCATCTAGATTGCTGCCCACTTCTGAAAATGAAATGGTGCTAATGATACCCAAAGCAGCAGTAGAAAATGTATGCTATTTTATGACACAGTCACCGATAGACAGGAATGACCTTCAGATATAATGACTTTATATTTAAGTACCTACATTTCCCCTGATGTTTGCTTCAAATAAAAACAGACATTAAGACAGGGTTAAAAATGGGCTGAACTGCAGAAGTACCGTATTTAGCCTACAGTCTTGAGGCAGATACGTGACATTTCAGCCATATCTGATAATACCTGGGTCAGGTCTCTGCGTAGCCTCTTAGATCTGCAAAAATCCCTACCTAATGTCTCTTTAGGTAGTGTTTGCTGCTGAGCAGCCTCTTACTGCCTCCAAAACATGGTGCTAATTAACATGAACCAATTTACAATATGTGCTAAAGATTCCAGCTTTGTTACTTATTTAATGAGCTTCGTGGGATTTGAACATTAATTAGTGCTGATTGGCTTATGATCCTAATTAATGCAAAAGAATTTGGAATGGTAGACAGTGGTGTGGCTTAGAAGATGCCAGAATGTACAACTGCTAAATTATTGCTAATTGTTATTTACACGAGGACAAGAAGACTAAGTAATGTGCTGTCTAATTAGCATTAAAGATATGGTTTCCATTTCCAAATTAAATGAAGGCAAATGGGATAAAATCATTACAGTTACAAAAAAATTCCACATCCTTCTCTATGAAACTCAATTGTTGCATTGCCAACTTTTTTTTTAAAAGAAATAACCAAAACCAGCCAAGAAATGAAAGACCTTCAAGAAAATGTAGACTTTTAATCCAAATCAAATCCTTTTCAGCTTCCAATCCATTTCAACTTCAAAATGTTTAATGCTATGCTAATTTAATGGAATTACAGGGCTATATTACTAGCAGCAAGCACTGTGCCAATCTTAATTAGCAAAGACCGTAACGATTTTAGCAGTTAGTACAGGTGTGCCCAGCCTATAGAATTGTTCTGCTTTGGTGGTTACAATGAGCTGGTGTCTTCAGTTACTCCCTTCAGAGCTACATGGGAAAGTGTCCAACCCTGAAACACTGGAAGACTTGAACAAAATTCCTGAATTTCATCCTGGCTCAGCCACCGACTCACTGGCTGTCCTTCATGATCACTTCCCCTCTGCTTCATCTTCCCCATGGACAAAGAAAGAGCAATAGTCTCTGATAAATCCATTGGCACTGATAAAGCACTTGTCAAAATAGCAGATTTATGTACCAATTTCACAGGGTCTCTACAAGAATCACTTAATTCTTTGAATACATAAAATGATGCATCAGTGTCATGGTAATTCTCTCCCTTTTTTATTTTTAATCACTCAACATTGGAAACAAGATAAAAAGTCTCAACATTGAAGTTTATGGAAAATTTTTTATGTGCGAAAAGAAAAGCCCAAGGCACTTAAAGAAAGCTCAAAATCCTTTTTTCTTTTGGTATATCAGTTTTCACAGCTGCACAACATAAAGTACAGTGGCTGTTACAGGACTTCTGTTTGCACTGCAATTTCTGCAAAACTAGATATTTTATAGCTTTAATGCTTTTTTTTGTTTGTTTCTTTTCCTGCTATCCTGTACCTTGGTGCTAAGGGAATAGCCAGGATGATCTAATAGGCCTTTTCTATCTCTAATTTCCATGATTTCATGAAAAACTGTACTATGTACGCTTCTCAGCCCCATATACAAACATTATTCTTGGCCACCAGTCTATGTTGAAGGATGTCATTCATTTCTAAGGGTTTCTAAAAGTTACATCTTTATACATACATAAGCATGCATATATTTGGTCTACGTCAATTTTCTTTTCTGAAATAATTTGATATAAAAAAATCAACCCAAAATATCTTAAAGTCAGGGAGACTGTAGATATTGGATGTTTTCTGACTAAATACTTGTATACACATACACATCTATGTTACAAAAATACATGCATATATAACAGAACACTGCCTGTGCTTGTATGAGTTGCCTTGTTCCAGTTTGCTTCAGGGCTCACAGAGTTTGTGCTTCGCTGCCAGCAAGGGGCCTTTCATTTACCAGATCAATGCAGATAGCTCAGCACAGACCTGCAGTATGTGTGTGAAAAATACACAGTTCCCCTGGAGAAAAACAAGCACTGAAATCTGAGCAACAGACATTTCTGTGACCAGGCTCCAATCCAGCAGCTCAGACTAAGTCCACTTGGGCTTCATTCTCACTTACATGAAGTCCCCTTTTTAATTATAAAAGGAGCATTTTCCCCTATTAGGGTTTTAGCCTGCCAAACCTATCAAAACAGGGCTTTCTGGAAACGGGAACTCAGACTGCAGCCTTTACTGATTCCACTTACATGCCTGAAGTTGTGCTTGTGCTTAAGTTGCTCGCTGAAGACTGAAGGCCTTTAAAAGGTTTCATTTTTTGTCTTGAATGGTATTCACAGTCTTTTATCCTCACTGTAACTCACCCCATGCTGCCCACCCACCCACAGCTCCTTTTCTCCATGCGATTGACTCCATGCCTCCTCCTGAGCTGCCTCAGCACCCTGTGTAGATGCTGCATGCCACCCCAGACACAGCCATGGTGGCACTGCAGTGGTGGGTGACACCAGCATCATGTACATGGCTGAGGATCCATTTAGAAAGATGGCAGCATAATGCCCACTGTACCTTTCCCTGAGCCATCATCTCCCATTTCAGTGACATTTTCCCTGGATGAACCATTCTAACAAATTGCACAGCTACACCATGTTGCAGATTCCTGGCTTTTAGGCTTTAGCTCTCTTCTACATGTCCTCCCTGGATCACCTCTCTTCTGGCATATTCATATTGTTTAACCTCACTCTTCTCTTCCTATCTTCAGCTACAATGGCTCCTACTGTGTCCCTTGGAAGTGCCCTCAGAAACCTTCCTTAGCTTTGCCATTGTACCGGGGACTCCCAGTCAGGCTCTGCCCTGCTGCAAAAATTCACCAGCTTTCAGCTCACACCCTGCACACCCCTGTGCTTCAGCAGACCTCTGTACCCCCACCAAGCCTCAAGATCTTGAAAGCAGGACATGGTGAGTGACATGCAACATATTGATGACAGACTTAGCTAGGCTAAACTCCAGCCCACCACAACAATGCTGGGGAAGGGGGAACAGCATTGGGCATGCCTGGGAACCAGATGAAGCAGAGGAAAGAGCTCTGACGTGTCCCCAGCAATGTGCCTTCTAGCATGGTTTCCTGGCATGCAGGACCTCACACCCTGGCTGTGCCTCAGCATGGTCCCACACTCTGTCCCCTTGAGGAGCCCATGGCAGAGGCACAACCCAGCATGCATGGGAGGCAGCAGCAGGGCTCCACTCCTTGCCAGCACCACAGGTAAGATCCAGCACATTTTCAGTTCCCATTTAATTGCCATCTTGGCCTGGCTACTGAACAACTGGTTTTTTCTCAATGGATTTTGCCAAGTTAGTAGATTTTTATTGTCTGGTTTAAAGCATAATTTGGATGCAAGTGAAATTAATGGTTGTTGTATTATTCATTTAATCTGGAGCAAGAACAGGTCTATATATTTGCCCAGGATCTGATCCTAGCACTTATTACAGGCACATCTAAGAGGCATCAGAGTTCTATGCTTGTTATCTTTGGTTCAGTCAATTGACTGACATTCAGGAGTAGAGCAGAAAAAAACACTCTATGATGTTCTTCATTTATTGGCTGGGGGACAAAAAAAAGCCTCAGGAACAATGTGGATTAGAGGAGACATTCAAATTTGGAGGACATTTCCTGAGCATTATAAGAAATTTAGATAAGGTTACATTCAAGAACTCCTTGAATATATATCTTTCAAATAATTTGTACCTCTCCAGTGACACACTGACAACATTAATAGAAATCAGAGGCTGTGAACTAAAATCAGAGTCTGCCTCAAACTTACAAATTTTCAATTCACAGAGCACTGCATGCAGATAGTTCACTGGACTCTATGCCTTAAGCTAAAAATCAACTTCATATTCCCCCTCCTAGGCTGCTGCAGTTATCATAAAGTTGTTCCCATCCAATTACTGTTGCTAGTGGAGATGATCCTGTTACACGAATATCATGAAACAGGCACCAATTCTTTGAACTCTTTTCTCAGACCTTGAAGTAAGGATTGAGGCAGGCTGGATGTAGAACAGTGTGGATGCTTGCTGTCATGGATTTACTGTCCTTGCTGAAGAGAAAAAAAACCACTTAATTTTTTTATAATATTGCATCCAGTGCTTTTCTTCTCATCATTAAGCTCAATTACCTTTTCACTAAACACACAGGAGAGCCTTGGAGGCTTGTATTGGCACTTAGGAATTTATCTTGGATACACTTGTAAATAGACTAAACCACTACTTATATTTTATCAAACACTTGGATTTTAAAAACAGGCATCATGAAAGTACTCAGTTTCCCTCTTTTTTTTAATCAGGATTTGTTGACCTTGTGTGTAGCAAGGCTTGAGGACTCACTTCACTACTGTAAAAGTGTGTGACCAACTCAGTGCAGTTTATTTTCCTGGTAAATAAAGGGAAGATCTGAATTCAAACCTCTAGACCTGCCTGGCACAGATGACACTGTTTCCCATATTATTAGCTCTGAGAGCGGCCAGCCAGTCTTGGCAAAGGATAGAGGCTGAAGAGAAGGACCTGTAATAACAGGCAACTTTCTAACAATGGAGATTTACTAGAAGAAGGGTAAATCCTCCATAGCCTGGCACTTTTATACCTTGCCAGACTATCTCTTCCCATTCAATACCAAGCTAAGAAGGTTCATTTAAACAGAAACCAAGAGTCACTCGTTCCTATGCTGTAGCAATTAGGTGGTGGGTTTGGTTTGTGCTTTGCAGCAGGTCACCACAGATGATCCTAACAACCTCTTCTGTTTGTAAACCTCGGGCCCAGATTCCCTGAGGACAGTCCCAGCACCAAATGCTCAGCTTGATGTCTTCTCATAAATAATATCAGGTTTAACTGAAGTCAAATGTGTGGACACCAAAACAGAAAACAAACATTGAAATAAATACCAAGTTCTTGACTAATAGTAATTATTAATACATATATTCTCTGATAGGGATCCAGACCAGCTGTGACCAAGTCTGT
The DNA here is from genome assembly GCF_963921805.1 of Phalacrocorax carbo. NCBI lineage: Eukaryota > Metazoa > Chordata > Aves > Suliformes > Phalacrocoracidae > Phalacrocorax > Phalacrocorax carbo. Next base: position 628,210 of record NW_026990257.1, on the reverse strand, counting down.
ACAGAAACACATTAACATCTTTCCACCTCTCAGGAAACACATTAAAACACACAGTGAAAAGGCACAAGGTAAGAACCACTTGGTTGGAAACTATGATTACAAATCGACCTCTGTATATCCATTGTCTAGGCAAAACCCTAATATATCCATTGGAGAAAGTATCTTCGATAAAAGCATCAGTCACCCCATGAGCAAAAGGAATTTACTGACTTGGTCCTACTACATAATTAGAAGCAATAAGGTATTTAAGAGGAAGGCTACAGCAAACTTAATATTGAGAAGAAAGCAGCAATGAAATAATATATACGACACACAGAGAGCTGATGTTTTTAAGAACCACAGGAAAAAAATTTAGAAATATGCAGAACACATGGTACTCTTGACTCATAATGCACAAGGGCCTCGGGATCTATGGAGAAAAAGTGCTACAGCAGAACAAAGTCTCATTTTATTACCACAATTATTGATCCAATGAGTGCATTTTTTAAAGCAGCACATGTCCATTTTCCTCATCTTTTGCTGGTAATCAAATCTCCCTCCTCCCTCTTACTCTCACTGTTTTACTGTTATTGGCTTTAAATTAAGTCAGAAAAATTATGGCATTTTTTTGCAGCCTGACTGGTTAAATGTCAAAGCATAAAACGAACGCTGTAAAATCATATCCTCAAAGCTGATTAAAAGTAAACCTGCAGGTGCTAAATATGGATCATCACAGCAATTACTGAAAATTCATAACCTTGCTAAAAAGGCATTCTAATGGAGTTCTGCAGCACTCCGTAATTTAGGGCTGTTTACTTTTTTAAAAACAATTTGCAGTATAATGTGTGGAAACGTGATCTTATACAAACTTCATCCAGTTCTGACTACAAAACTGTTTGTGGCTGTTGAAAGCTCTCTCCTGGTATCCGATACCACCACAAACAGTGTTTTGGCTATCTCTATCTGCTGTTGGACCACATCTGACTCACGTTATGTTCTCATTATATCTCTTTTACAGTTTAAAAAGGTTTGAAATCTATTTCATTCCTAATTTAAGGCCATTTCACACTATATGTCACTCTAGGGCAAAGACACTTATTGCATTAAGGTCTATATGTTCAAGCCTGCCTACTACACAGACGTTATTTAGCACCATTACACCCTATCACAGGTGATAATCTAATGAGCAAGAATCTGGCAGTTTCAACTCACAGCCTCTAAATAATATATGTAAACACAGTAATTAGGAAAAACTTCCCATATCCCCTCTTTCATATATATTTAGCATTGTTTTTAGTGACTCTGCTACAACTGTCATTCTCACCAGTGGTTAAAGTTGTCTTTTCCATGGCTGAGCTCAGATGGAAAGAGATCATCTCCCATCTTCAGAAATGTAGAAGAAACAGAAGGGGAATGGATAAGTGCTACTCTCTATTTTGCTGACCTTTCTGGCAATGCAACTCTGTTGACACAGCAGAGAACTATGAATGTAACTACAGTAGGCTGTTGCTATCTTCCTGAAGTTTATTTTTTCTAGACCAAAGATTTATTATTTTTATTCTGAAAATAAAGAAATGAATAATTGGGACTTAACTGTATTTTGTTTAAGTGGATAAAGGTCTTAAAGATTTTCTTCAATGAATGAGATGTTATAGCTGTAGAATTTTTTCTTATCATCTCCACTTAATCTGGAGAAACAGTAAAAATGAATAAGAATAATCCATGCATGAAGAAAACAGTGCTTCAGTTCACCTTACAGTGTTCCTAGGTAAGAGTATTAGAGGATGGAAGTACAGAGATTAAATAATTTGATCTAAAGTTTGGTTAAGGTTAATACATTCTACCCTTCCTCCTACTGACTTGAAAGCAAATGGGATACATATGCAAGTTTTGAAATGAGATGCTTCGATTACTTTTCCAGTCCCTGATAAGAGAAACGTTACTCTACATATGGGGGAAACTGATTATGAAGGTACAAATACTTTGCCCTCATTTAGCATCAGTCCATGGATGTCATATTGAAACATGATGCCTCTACATAAGCATGATAATATCAAAGCAAACAAGAAAGAAATATGTTTCAGCTGATAAAACCATCCTTCCTGTAACAGCAAATTAATTTCATGAATCATAACCTTAAAAAAAAACACAACAAAACTGTGTGTGCTGGTTTTGGCTGGGATAGAGTTAATTTTCTTCACTGTAGCTAGTAAAGTGGCAATGGTACAATTATGCTTTAGTTGTGAAGTAGCAGCTAAGTGTCACTAAATAGCACCTATGCTAGTTAGGAACCATTCCAGCTTCCCGTGCTCTGCCACATGCACAAGAAGCTGTGAGGGGAGAGGCCACAGCCAAGGGAGCTGACCCAAAATGGCCAATAGGATATTCATTCCATACCATGTGACACCATGACCAGTATATTAACCGGGGGAGTTGACATGCAGGGGAGGCTGCTGTGGCTTGGGGACTGGTGGTGGGTTAGCAGGTGGTGAGTGGCTGTGTCACATGCTGTTTGTTTTGGTTGTTCATTCCTCCTTCACCCCAGGTTTCACCTCTCTCTTGTTATTTTCCTTTTCATTACATAATTGATGTTGTTGTTATTGTTTTATTTTAATTATTAAACTGTTCTTATCTCAACCCATGAACTTTACCCTTCTGATTCTCTTCCCCATCCTGCCAGTGGGGGAATGAGTGAGCGAGCAGTTGTGTGGGGCTGAGTTGCTGGCTAAGCCACAACAGTGTGCTAGCCTAGAGTATTTCTTTTCACACTTGCTGCACTCTCCTACTGCCCACTGGCTGAAATTATGTGCTACCAATGGATCAGGTTGGTGGTGGTCCCAGTCTCACCAGCAACCATGATAACAAATAAGCTCTTTGCTTGCTTCCACCAGCTTGGATCCCTAAGGAGATCAGTCACTAATGAGAACTTGCAATACAGGCTCTAGAGAGGAAAGACCCAAAACTGACCTCTTTAAGTAAGATCTGTGCTTCTCTCTATGCTCTTCCAAAGGCACTAATCAATTTGAGACCTGAGGACTTATTGTTGTCTCCCACTCTATTCGGTCTGTGTGCAGTCTCCACTAAACAGAAGATGCAAAGCTAATGAAGTTTAAAAGTTAACTTAGATTTTTTTCTCCAGCCTGCTGATGTATCGCTTCAAAAGAGTTACCTTTTGTGCATTTGCCTGTTGAAGGAAGAAGAAAGGCTTTCAATTATATCTGAAAAGGATTATCCTCATCTCTACAGAAGGGCTCTTGACATTTTTTGAAGACTAGGCATCTTATGTTGTGCTAGCAATGGAGCATGTATGACACAGTGTGTTGCCTTTCCTAGTTGGCAAAATGACCCATGCTGCTAATGGCAAAGCCCTCAAAGCTTTCTATTTAGCAGGAGCCTACAAAAATACAGATCAATAGCTTCAGTTTGATTCTCACCATTCCATCTGTAAAACCAGTATCATTCATATGTCTGCTGTCAACACAATCACCCTCTCTGATCAAAAAAATTTGTTGTTCGTTCCTATTAATTCAGAAAAAAAACCTCTTCTCATGCTTTTAGCTGGGACAGAGTTAATTTTCTTCACTGTAGCTGGCATAGTGCTGTGCTTTGGACTTAGTATGAAAACAATGTTGATAACACACAGGTGTCTTAGTTGTTGCTAGGTAGTGCTTATAGTAGTCAAGGACTCTTCTAGCTTCCCATGCTCTGCCGGGTGCACAAGAAGCCGGGAGGGGAGGGGGCACAGCTAAGAGAGCAGATTCAAACTGGTCAAAGGGATATTCCATATCATGTAACGTCATGCCCAGTATGTTAACTGGGAGGAGCTGGCCAGGGGAGGGAGGCAGCAACCACAGCTCGGGGACCAACAGCGTTGGTTGGCAGGTGGTGAGCGGTTGTATTGTTTGTGTTTTGGCTTTTTTCCCTTTTCATTATATTATCATTATTATTACTATAATAATAATAATTATCATTATTATCTTATTTTAATTATTAAAATGTGCTTATCGCAACCCACAAGTTATTTTTGCTTTTGCTCTTACGATTCTCTCCCCTGTTTCAAAGTGATGGGGGGAGTGAGTGGCTGCGTGGTGTGTAGTTGCTGACTGAGACTGAACCATGACAGTCCTTTTTGGCGCCCAATGTGGGGCACAAAGGGTTTGAGACAATAACAGTTGCTGGACACACCATTGATTCATCTGTTCTCAATATTAGTTTGTCCAGTCTACACCATGCTGATTGTGAAGTACACGTTAAAAACTGCTGTTGGTTTTTGTAGTTCACTGTACTCTGCAGTGATTAGAGATGCTTTGCCTAGGAGATTTGTTATTAAAACACTGGCCTTGAGTGTTATCAGGTATTTGGGTCTTGCATGGAAGCTGTTACTGTACTTAGGCTACCACCTCATGGAGACAATTAGCAATTATAACTCCTCATCTGAGAGTTTTTTGTGGAGGAAATAGAGGATGGCACCTTAGCTACCATCTTCTATAATGCCTCCTCCTTCATTACAACAACTTTTCAGTATCTTGAACATCCTTGGGTAGTTAAGATACATCTGCTGGTATTGCTTTGGCAGACTGTTTCAGTTCTGTCTAAGGTTAATAAACAATTTAAGAATATCATCCAGAGATCTGCCCCAAGGCTCGCTAGCTCTGCGTGGCAGGGTATGTGGGATAGTATGGCAAATGCCTAAGATGGTGGGCACCCCCAGTGTTGTGGGACTCACCCCTGAACAAGTGCAGAATCCTGAGAAATTAGTAGAATATTTGGAGGAAGTATGTTGTCACCCTGGCAATTCCAGAGAGATACAAATCACTGCCATGTGCTGGGGTCTGGCTTATGCCTATCGAGCCCTTTTTAACACTATTCAGTACCCCCAAGGGAAAGAGAAGGCCTCTGGATATTAAAAGACAAAGACAAGGACAGCGGAAAGCGGAAAGCGGTAAGCACTGCGGCCACTCAAACCCCCACAACAGACACTTCAGCTACTCCAACCCTGGTGACAAGCATTGCAGCTGAATTGGAGGATCAACCCATGCCAGTATCAGTCGCCCCTATATGCAAGAAGAAATCTTGGAAGACAAAGTTAACTCGTTTAGAAACAGATGGTGAAGAAGCAGGGCTATTAGGAGGAGAGGAGGAGGAGGAAGAGGAAGAAACTTGTACAAAAAATGGAAACTACCCAGTCGCTATCCTTGAGTGAGTTGTGGGATATGTGAAAAGATTTTGGCTGTTCTTCTGGTGAGCACATTATCACCTGGCTGCTCCAATGCTGGGATAATGGGGCCAGCAGTCCAGAATTAGAGGGGAAGGAAGCCAAACTGGGATCCCTCTCTAGGGAAGGGGGCATTGACAAAGCAATTGGAAAAGGAGCACAAGCCCTCAGCCTCTGGAGGTGACTCATGTCAGGTCTGAGAGAAAGGTACCCCTTCAAGGAAGATATTGTATTTTGCCTAGGAAAATGGGTGACCATGGAGAAAGATATCCAGTACCTGAGCGAACTAGCCGTGCTTGAGGTGATTTATAGTGACCTGGACGATCAACAGTCATCCAAAGATCCAGATGAAGCCCAGTGCACACGACCCATGTGGTGGACATTTGTACAGAGCGCATCATCGATGCATGGGAACTCATTGGCAGTTAAGACCTGGAAAGAAGACGAAGCAGCAGTGGTGGCAGAGTTGATTGATAAACTCTGGGAGTATGAAGCAAATCTCTCTTCCTCCCTTGTCTCAGCTGTGGAGAAACTGTCCCTGGAGGTCCAGCAACTCAAAGAAGATATGTCCTACTCCCCACCTGTATGGACCAGTATCTCAGCCATTAGGAGTAAGAGTCCCTTTGCTCAAGAGAGAGCATACACACAATGGGGCACCATGTGGTTTCACTTGTGTGACCACAGAGAGGACACGAAGAAGTGGGATGGAAAACCTACTTCGAACCTACAGGCACGGGTACATGAGCTGCAAGAAATAAACAGTCACTCAGAGGGGTTCCTCCAGGAAAGCTTCTGCTTCAGTTTCCAGTAAGCAATGCCCGAGACAGAGGAGTAGAAGCGCTGATATTCTTTCTGATCCTAACAGAGACACTTGTAATTCGTATTTACAAGAAGAGAGTGATGAATACTATGATCAGGAATAGAGCGGCCCTGCCTCCAGCCAGGTGGAGGAAAGGGATAACCAGGCTTACTGGACTGTGTGGATCCAATGGCCTGGCACATCAGACCCACAGAAGTATAAAGCTTTAGAGGATACCGGTGCACAGTGCACCTTAATACCATCAAACTATATAGGGGCAGAACCCATCAGTATTGCTGGAGTGACAGGGGGATCCCAAGAGCTAACTCTATTGGAGGCTGAAGTGAGCCTAACCGGGAATGAGTGGCAAAAGCACCCCATTGTGACTGGCCCCGAGGCTCCGTGCATCCTTGGCATAGACTACCTCAGGAGAGGGTATTTCAAGGACCCAAAAGGTTACAAGTGGGCTTTTGGTGTAGCTGACTTGGAGACAGAGAGAATTAAAAAGCTGTCCACCTTGCCTGGCCTCTTGAAGGACCCTTCTGTTGTTGGGTTGCTGAAGGTCAAAGAACAACAGGTGCCGATCGCCACCACAACAGTGCACCGGCGGCAATATCGCAACAACCGAGACTCCCTGATTCCCATCCATGAGCTCATTCATTGACTGGAGAGCCAAGGAGTGATCAGTAAAACCCACTCACCCTTTAACAGTCCCATATGGCCAGTGCAGAAGTCTAATGGAGAGTGGAGGCAAACAGTAGACTATCGTGGCCTGAACGAAGTCACTCCGCCACTGAGTGCTGCTGTGCTACACATGCTAGAACTTCAATATGAACTGGAGTTTTTCCCTTTTCCTTTTTAGTATATTATTGTTATTAGTATAATAATCGTCATTAGTATCATTACTATTTTATTTTAGTTATTAAACTGTCCTCATCTCAACCCACAAATTTTCTTCCTTTTGCTCTTCTGATTCTCTCCCCTGTCCCACAGAGGTGGAGGGAGGGAGTGAGCGGCTGCGTGGTGTTTAGTTGCCGACTGAGTCTGAACCACAATACATCTGAACATTCAGATTAATTTCAAGAAGCTACTAAGTTTCTAACTACTCTGTGCTTCTTAATACTTTTGTCCTATCCTCTATGCATTAAAGAGCAGTTATCACACAGTAATGCAATTTTTCTTTCTTTTCTTTTTCAAAAAAAGCAGGGAGTGACTTTGAATAATTCCTTCACTAATAGTGACTTTAACCTAAATAGTAGATAGAATTTAATATAGAATACAGTTACTTTTGGATGGTAAGGGCACTCTTTACCATGTTGGAGATAATGCTGGAACATTGTAAGGTGTTTAAGGAGAAAATAACAAAGAATGAATGATGGAAGTTTTGATTTGCAGGGAAACATTACATGAATTACTTAAGCCCAAGTAACTGATGACTAGAAGTAGAGATGATAAAAATCTGCAGGCATTTGATGGAGACAAACATAAAGAGGAAGAGGCTTTCTTAGGGTCAGCCAAAGGGTAAAAGTAGCAGTAATGCTGGATGGATGAGATAAATTAATAGCTTTTCTCCACCTCTAATGACTATGATTCTATTATATTAAAATAGAGGAAAAGCTACAGAGAAATACTGAACCCATTTCTAATTCAGCACTTTGCTGGCTGATTAAATAGTGCAGTAGATCATAATTTCTTCTTTTGTAGAAAAATGTTAGATTCCTTGCGGCTGTCTGTATATCTTTCTGAGTTGGCTGATGAGCACGTTAACAATGTGGGCTGATTCAAGAGTAGAGAGAAACTTCCTTATGAAGGATAATGACACATTTGAAGCACAGACTGGTCCCACTGAAATATAAAACCGACTAGTGTGCAGTGGCTCTGCTGCATATTTTATACCATGTACACATGGCTTTGCTGCACTGACAGGCTCCAAATACTCTATGAATCTCAGCTCTTTCACCAATGCAGGTATTGAACATTAAAATAAAACAGAAGTTGGAAGCTAATAAATATTTTTCCATCTTTTCCAATTAGTCATAGGAAATAGTCAAAACACTTGATACTTCTAAGCCTTCCTCACACATCTGTAAAATGAGGAAACATTATTTTTCTTGTTAGTTTATTGGTAAACCTCAGAGTGTCCTTGGCCAAATATTACTGAGGTGCAAACTATTATGGCACCATATCAGTGTCAGTTCCATTCATTCCTAGGCATTTTGTCATTTTCTTGGACCTTTAGCCAAGTAATAAACTGGATATGGAGGTCTCTGTCCAATTACCTTGTCCTAGAATTGTGTTGAAAACAGTTCTTTCACAGTCAATTTTGTTTTGATTATATCAGAGGTAAGAATTAAATTTCAAATTTGAAACAAAACAATCAGTTGAATTCTTCTCAGAGACAAATGAATAAAATACTAAGAATGGGTTTTAAATTCAACTTTGAGTTCCTTCTTTTAGATTAAATTATCTTAAATCACTGCTCAAACATGTAATCCACCCACCTGAAAATCCTAGGACCAAGATTTTGACACATAACTTTCCACTGGAATGAATTAAATTTCATGCATATTTGCTCTGCCTGGCTTTGAAAATTCATCTTTTATTTTAAAACCTAGCACATAAAAGACTGAAACAGATCTAGTTGTAACTGTAAATTTAGAACAAATGACATATATATTAAAGATTTGGGGCACAACTTTAAAAACATCTCCTACTATGTGCTCATAAATAGCTGTGAATACAAATTAGGTCAGGTAGGTGAGCTGATATCACCTTCAAAACAGTGAAATAGATATCCAGTTGCCATCATCTCCACCTGTAGTTTATTTTGCCAGCAGTTAGTTTTGGGAGTAATGCCAAAAAGCCTTCTTCAAAGGGTGAATACTGTAGTAGTTACATTACTTTCCTTAAGTCTGATGTTTTGCCCTTTTGAAATAATGAAATTATGCATCAGGTCTGAAAAATGATCCTGGAGTGGAAGGAGAATGGAATATATGATCTAATAAGTCCTATGATTCTTACTTATGATCTAATTGCCAGCCAAATATAAATTCTCCTTTAAAATAAAATCTTATTTTTTTCATTACATTGAGAAATTGCTTGAAATGTGACTCTTCAAGAGGAACAAAATTTTATTTTTGCACTTTGCTGATGCAGCCTCCACTTGAGCACTGTTCTTGTGATAACCACATAAAGCATTCCTGTTCAAAGGTTCTGTTATTGTCAAGGAGATGAATTATAAAATTAATTTATATTGTCCAATCTGCATATTTTATTGACAAAGGTGTCAGGAGCAGAAGAACTGGGAGTCTCTCTGCTTGTCATGGGATAGATAAGAGGGCCTTCAGAGCTCTTAGCTTTATTCAATTTGTTTATATGCAAATTGACTGTGAGCACTGATTTGATGCAAGACCGGTTATGGATTTTTAGGTAGGTACATACACAGTAGGGAGTAATAGATGGCTCTAAAGTGAGTACAAGGCTGCAATTCTCTTGGGAGGCTGCAGAGATCATAAAAGTCCAGCTGTATAAGCATGGTGGATCAAGGGCAGATGGGTCTGATCCTTCGACAGAAGTGTTTTCTCCTCCCACTCCAGCAATAAAATATTGCTTGATCTCTTCTCCCATGGGGGAATGGGGGAACATTATGACAGGTCATACTAGGGTGCTAGAAGGTCTCCATTCATAGCCCCTCATTATTTAAAGCTTAGTTTCCCACCCATATCCTCCACAAATAGCGGAAGTCTAAGCTGCTAAGTAACAGAATCACAAAATACTAGCTAATTTGCTGGCTAAAACATGCCAGAGCATGAGACTAACACAATACTTTGCTCTTTAAGTATCTGGTTTCTGCTACAACAAAATGTCTTTTCTTCATTCATATGCCACCTAGCCATTTCCAGTCTGCCATTTCCCTGAGGACTCGGTCTTTGCCTTCATATCTGTCTAAAGAGTACTAGCTTGCTGAAGGCATGCTACAAAGCAGATGCAGTTAATGTGAATGTCCAAGTAAAAAACATGATCCTAAGTTATCATCCCAGATTATAATGATTAAACCTAGTCCTGAAAACTCTTCCTGCCTTCAGGCAGAAATACCCTTGGGAGTCATCTCATTGGAAGCCCAAACCCAGTGTGGATTTTCCTAGGCAAGTGAAAGTCAACATGAAAGTCAGTGGGAATACATTGCTAGGATGGTGGCTAAATGAGAAGATCAAACTCTAAAAGTTGATTCAACATCTTCTACCCAGAGAATAATGTTTTAGTAACAGTGGGCACTATACCTGCACTACTCTGCCAACTGAGCTTATAAAGTATTTCTGCTGGGTACCTCTGATGGTGATTTTGCAAAGATGGATGATGCTCAATGAAGAAGATGAGGAAAGAGGTAAGGGAGAGTGGGGTTTACCTAATATTCCATCCATCTAAAAGTTATATATCTAATCTTAACCAGTCATCTAGGCTACCTCCATGACAGGCAACTGTCATGTTGTGGTTTAGCTGGTGACTCAGCCCCACACAGTTGTTCACTCACTCACCCACTGGTGGGATGAAGGAGAGAATCAGAAAGGTAAAGCTCATGGGTTGAGATAAAAACAGTTTAATAATTAAAATTTTAAAAAAACAACAAAAATGCAATGGAAAGGAAAACAACGAGAGGCGCAAAACCCAGGAGGGGGGGATGAACCACCGAAACAAACCACACAGGACACAGCCACTCACCACCCACCAACCCAACACCACAAGTCCCAGACCTGCAACTGCCCTCATTAATATACTGGTCATGGTGTCACATGGTATGGAATGAACATCCCATTGGCCAGTTGGGGTTAGCTGCTGTGGCCCCGCCCCTTCTGGCCTCCTGCCCACATGGCAGAGCGTGGGAAGCTGGAAATGTCCCTGACCACCACAGGCACTACAGTGAAGAGAATTAACCCCTTCTCAGCCAAAACCAGCACATTCTCCACCCCTTAGTCCATGCCATTTACACCATGCCCAGGTCCCATACCATCCAATACAACCTTACCAAACACCACCCCTCCCCTTCCCGTCCTTTAACATAATACACAGGCATCATTCCCTTAGTCTATGGACCTTCCCTGTAAAATGGCCATCAAAATGTCCATTGAGTTCACCCAGTCCATGACTCTGGGCTCCATCTGTCGTATCAGTCTTCCAGGGTGGGAAAGATGGTTTGTGCGGCATTGGGTTGCTACATACCAAGTCAGTCCTTGTTCCATCACTGCTGCACTTTGCTTGTTTCATCAAAGTTTATCTTCCATGGATTGGGAGGTTTGTACTATGATATCACTGATAACACACAGATGACACACGATATTATATAGCAGTTCACATTGTGCCATTCAGTTCATTGGCTGTTTTCACCCAAAATCAAATCCCCTTGAGGCATACATTGGATTTCTCCATCCTCCCGCATCACCCACCAAGTGCACCCAGGTCCTCAAGCAAAAGCAATCCCACAAATGGGTTTGCCTTTGCCTGAGGCAGGAAGAACCCAGACTGTTTTCCCCAGCATACTTTTTGTATGCACTACAGGGACTCTATCCCCTTCCACAGTATGTAGGATTTCTGACTGGGCACGGCCAGCTCGATTGGCAGATCCCCTCGTGTTGACTAACCACGTGGCTTTTGCTAAATGTGTATCTACAGTGCCTGAATGCTTCACCAACCCCACTGCTCTTAGCATAGTTTTTACCAGTCCATTGTACCCTTCAATTTTCCAAGGAGCTGGTGCATGATAGGGGATGTGATACACCTACTCAATACTTCTCCCTGTTCCAGTGCAGTCTGAATCAGTCCATGATAAATGGTAGGACTGTGTTTCCACCCCTGGGGCAGTCGATTCCAGGTGTACTGGACTCCCCTCCAAGTAAAAGCAAACTGTGGACTGCACTCTGCTGCCAGAGGGATTGAGAAGAACGCATTAGCAATATCAGTTGTGGAATACCATTGGCTGCCTTGGACTCCAGTTCATATTGAAGTTCTAGCATGTCTGGCACAGCAGCACTCAACGGTGGAGTGACTTCATTCAGGCCACAATAGTCTACTGTTAGCCTCCACTCTCCATTAGACTTCCGGACTGGCCATATGGGACTGTTAAAGGGTGAGCGGGTCTTACTGATGACTCCTTGGCTCCTCAGTTGGTGAATGAGTTTATGGATGGGGATCAGAGAGTCTCTGTTGGTGCGATATTGCTGCCGATGCACTGTTGTGGTGGCGATTGGCACCTGTTGTTCTTTGACCTTCAGCAACCCCACAACAGAAGGGTCCTTCGAGAGGCCAGGCAAGGTGGACAGCTTTTTAATTCTCTCCGTCTCCAAGGCAGCTACACCAAAAGCTCACTTGTACCGTTTTGGGTCCTGGAAATACCCTCTCCTGAGGTAGTCTATGCCAAGGATGCACGGAGCCTCGGGGCCAGTCACAATGGGGTGCTTTTGCCACTCATTCCCAGTTAGGCTCACTTCAGCCTCCAATACAGTTAGCTCTTGGGATCCCCCTGTCACTCCAGCAATGCTGATGGGTTCTGCCCCTATATAGTTTGATGGCATTAAGGTGCACTGTGCACCAGTGTCCACTAAAGCTTTACACTCCTGTGGGTCGGACGTGCCAGGCCATCGGATCCACACAGTCCAGTAAACCCGGTTATCCCTTTCCTCCACCTGGCTAGAGGCAGGGCCCCTCTAGTCTTGGTCATGGCATTCACAACTCACTTCCTGTAAATGTGAATCAGGAGTCTCTCTATTACATTCAGAAATAAAATCAGCACTTCTACTCCTCTGTCTGGGCAACTGCTCACTGGAAATTGGAGCAGCAGCTTTCCTGGAAGAGCCTCCCTGAGTGACTGTTTTCCTTGCAGTTCACACACTGCTGCCTGTAGGGTCGAGGTAGGCTTGCCATCCCACCTCATCATGTCCTCTCCGTGGTCATGCAGGTAGAACCATATGGTGGCGCATGGTGTGTATCCTCTCCTTTGAGCCAAAGGATGCTTATTCCTAACAGCTGAGACACTACTCTGTCGAGGTGGGGAGTAGGACATATCTTCTTTGAGTTGCTGGACCTCTTGGGATAGTTTCTCCACAGCAGAGACGAGCGAGGAAGAGATATTTGTGTCGTAATCCCAGAGTCTATCTATCACTTCTGCCACTGTTGGTGCCTCGTCCTCTCTCCAGGACATTACTGCCAATGAGTTTGCATGCGAAGATGGTGCGCTCCGTACAAAATTCCGCCACATGGGTCATGTGCACCTGGCTTCATCTAGACCTTTGGATGACTGTTGATCGTCCAGGTCACCATAAATCACCTCAAGCACAGCTAATTCGCTGGTACTATATGCCTTTCTTCATATTTGTCCATTTTCCTAGGCGATATGTAACATCTTCTTTGAAGGGATATCTTTCCTTCACTCCAGACAGGAGTCACCTCCAGAGGCTGAGGGCTTGTGTTCTTTTTCCAATTGCTTTGTCAACGCCCCCTTCCCCAGAAAGGGAACCCAGTTGTTTGGCTTCTTTTCCCTCTAGTTCCAGGCTACTGGCCCCATTATCCCAGCATAGGAGCAGCCAGGTGACAATGTGCTCACCTGAACGATGGCTGAAATCTCGCATATCTTGCAACTCACTCAAGGACAGGGATCGGGTGGTCTCTATTTCATTTATTACTTCTCCCTCCTCTCCTCGTGATGGCCCTGGTTCTTCATCATCCCGTTCTAAACGAGTTGACTTCCGCTTCCAATATTTCTTCTTGTGTATGGGTGCGACTGATACTGTCACGTGTTGATTCTCTGAGTCAGCTCCAGAACTTGTCATGGGGGTTTGAATAGCCACAGTGCTCGTTCTGGGGGTTTGAGTGTCCACACTGCCTGTCACTTTGCCTTTCAATCCAGAGACATTCTCTTCACATTAGGAGCACCGAATACTGTTGAGCAGGGCTTGGTATGCATGGACCAGGCCCCAGCATGTTGCAGCTATCTGTGTCTCTCTGGGATTCCCAGCATAACAACATACTTTCCCCAAATATTCTACTAGTTTTTTAGGATTCTGCACTTGTTCAGGGGTGAAACTCCAAAACACTGGGGGTGCCCACTGCCCTAGGTATTTGCCCATGCTATCCTACATGCCCTGCCACTCGTAACGATTAAACCTTGGGGCAGATTTCTGGGTGATATTCTTAAATTGCTTAGTCAAAACCAAAACAACATGCCCAAAAACTAACAATAAGTATATCTTAACCACCCAAGGATGTTCAAGATACAAAAAGGTGGTTGTAACAAAGGCACAGACATCATAGAACAAAGTTGCAAAGGTACTATTCTGTATTTCCTCCATATAAAATCTCTCCGAGGAGGAGGTATAGTTGCTAATTGCCTCAACAAGGTGGTGTCCAAAGTATAGTAACGGTTTCAGCAAAAACCCCAAATATCAGATAAAGCTGAAAACGAGTGTTTGCATAACAAATCTAATGGGCAAAACATTACTAATCACAGCAGAACACAGCAGACCAAACAAACCAACACCAATCTTTAACACCAACTGCAAAAATGAAAACATGGTGCTGTGACCAGCAGCTGTTATTATCTCCAACCCTTGAGCCCCATGTTGGGCACCAAAAATGACTGTTTTGGCTTAGCTGGCGACTCAGCCCCACACAGTCGCTTCCTCACTCCCCCACCGGTGGTACTGGGGAGAGAATCAGAAGGGTAAAGCTCGTGGATTGAGATAAGAACAGTTTAATAATTAAAAAAAAAAATGCAATGGAAAGGAAAACAACGAGAGGTGTGAAAGCCATTGGGGGGGATGCACCACCAAAAGAAACCACACAGGACACAGCCACTCACCACCCCCCAACCCAACACCACACCTCCCCACACATCAACTGCCCTGGTTAATATACTGGTTATGGTGTCACATGGTATGGACTGAACATCCCATTGGCCAGTCGGGGTCAGCTGCCCCGGCTGTGACCCTGGCCCTCCCAGCCTTAGTGGCAGAGCGTGGGAAGCTGGGAATGTCCCTGACCACCACAGGCACTACAGTGAAGAGAATTAACCCCTTCTCAGCTAAAACCAGGACACATGTTGATTCAAATCTTTGGTCATATCTCTAAGAGGATCTTAGAATCATAGAATCATTAAGGTTGGAAAAGACCTCTAGGATCATCAAGACTAACTGTCAGCCCAACACTACCATGTCTCCTAAACCATATCCCGAAGTGCCACATCTACACATTTTTTGAACACCTCCAGGGATAGTGACTCCAACACCTCTCTGGGCAGCCTGTTCTAATGCCTGACCACTTTTTCAGTGAAGAAATTTTTCCTAATATCCAATCTATACCTGCCCTGACACAGCTTGAAGCAATTTCCTCTCGTTCTATTACTAGTGACTTGGGAGAAGTGACCGACACCCACCTCACTACAACCTCCTTTCAGGTAGTTGTAGAGAGCAGTAAGGTCTCCCCTCAGCCTCTTCTTCTCCAGGCTGAACAACCCCAGTTCCCTCAACGTGTTCTTATAAGACTCGCTCTCCAGACCCTTCAACTGCAAACCAACTCATTTCAAGCTGAAAATCCATTACATATTGCAATTTTAACTGAGTATCAAGCTGGATGGGATTTGGTCTGAAATCTCTGGAATAAAGGATTGCTTTCTTAGGCTTTTGAGCCATGTAGACACCATGTATTATATCAGTTATCAGGCTTTGACATTTCATAACCCATGCAAGATAGTTCAAACTTATCCTTTGTTGCTTTGCATGCTGTTGAAGTAATAAAAAATGGAAAATGCTCTGAAATATTTTGCTGGTAATGGTACTTTAAATATTAAAGCCCTCCTTTGTCTTTCTTGAAACTCTTTGGGTTTGCACTGGTATAAATTTCTTATTCAGCACCAGAGGAATTTTTGGCTTAATATAACACTGGAAAGAGAACAATGTATTTAGGAGGATTTTTTTTCTTAGAAATTGTTTTCTGTCAGCTAATTCTGTTTATTTTTCAATTCCCAGTAATGGTGAGAAAACTGTAATGTTTTGATCTTTCAAACATTCTTCCCAAAATGCTTCAAGGTTTTTATCTTACAGAGAAGTCTGTTCCTCTGTTTTATTATTTGTTCAGGCAGTTATTCCAAACTAAGAATTCAAACATTGCTTTTCTCACCACAAGTAAGCTGAAAGGGAAAAGGCAACTTGTGCTTTTTCCTTACTCCTTACTTATGTGAACTTTCTCTATAGAAAGCTAAAATAGAAAAATTAATTTAAACTTATATGATCCACTAAATATAACTTTGCTGGCTGTATTCAAGTATTCTGACAGTTTTCCAACATCATCCAGTTTCAAAATAATGGATCATTAGAACAAAGCCACGAGAATTTTATCAGCTGATTGCTAAAAAATAGTGAATTAGGAGATCTGTCTCCTATTGCTAGATATAATCGAGGTTTGGGAAAGCAACTTAGCATCTCTGAATCTTGCCAGTGTTTCATAGAAGGATGTTGAAAAACTCCAGGCCGGACCAGTGCCCACTTCCCAGCATCAGCAGCACTGAGTCAGTGACGCTGGCAATGCTGAAGGTCTATCCATGACAGATGTAAACACAGAACACCAATAAATCGTAATACAGAGGTGCTCAGATTTTAAGGATAGGGATCGCATTTCACTGAATATCTTTTTATCAAGCCAAGTGATTTGTTTGTGAATACATGCTAGCAGGCACCCAGTCTTGATCAGTAATCTTTAAGAAATGGAGCATCTACACTGTGGTAATCACAGTCATACCTTCATTAACACCTTTGCATTCCTCCTAAATTGCTCTTTAATCCCTTTGCCTGCATTCAGGTGTCTGAGTCTGGAGCTGAATCCCAGCCCTTCTCTTCACATTGGAGACCCTTCTGCATTCCATCAGCAAGATAACATCCCTCATTCTCTACATAAATGGTGGCTGCTGTCTGTGATTAATCTATTGCAGCATTTTCCATTGGCCTCAAATTAAACACTTTTCCATTTCTCAAATTAAACACTCCTACGCTATCTCCCATGGCATTTCTTACACTTTGATGTGGTTTCCTCTAATCACCCACATTTATCTCACTGTTTTCCTTCCAACTCTCCTTTTCTGTAGTAACTACAAACCCTTTTGGTCACATCAGCGTCCTTCCTATCAAACTTACCAAAACAGTCTTATTGCTCTTGCATCCTTTACCCTCTATCTTTTGTTTTATAATTAGATTACAGAAGGTTTTCATCCCTGACTAACCCTCATTATTGTGTGCTAATGATGATGATAAAAACCACAGCATACGCATGCAAGTGTTTATGCTCATAAGTCTTCCCTGTATCTCTGCAGCGCTCTGCTCACTACACTCATAAACCAGACAGTGAGCTGTTTTTGCGAGGTAGCAACAAGTGCTGGAGGCCAAGTCAGTACAGCCTTCCTATGGCAGACAACATTCACTGGAGTGGGATACCAGGTACCTGGGACACACAGCAAATCGAATCTGCAAGAGGTGACCAGTGCTTCATCATAAATGGCCTCAAGCTGCACCAGGGGAAGTTTAGGTTGGATATTAGGAAAAACTTCTTCACCGAAAGGGTTGTCAGGCATTGGAACAGGCTGCCCAGGGAGGTGGTGGGGTCTCCATTCCTGGAGGTATTTAAAAGAAGGGTAGATGTGGTGCTTGAGGATATGGTTTAGTGGTGGACTTGGCAGTGATAGGTTAGCAGTTGGACTCGATGATCTTAAGGGTCTTTTCCAACCTTAACGATTCTATGATTCTAAGATCTGACTCCTGTACCATGAATTCCGAGAGAGCATCACCTGTGCCTTCAGCAAATTCACCCTGAAAAGATGGACTTCAGTGATCTGCAGGAAAACATGGGAGGTTTGTTCCCTTTGGAAAAATCTGTGTACAGAGGTCATATGTGATGAATTTCTGGCTCCACTGGTTAAGTACTGAAAAGTCACTGCATTCTGCGCTGTTGTGGTTTAGCCCCAGATGGCAACTAAGCCCCACACAGCCACTCACTCACTCCCCCACCACCAAGAGGGGGATAGAATCAGAAGGGTAAAAGTGGGTTGAGATAAGAACAGTTTAATAATTAAAATAAACCAATAACAATAACAACAATAATAATGAAAGGGAAAATAATGAGAGAAAGAGGAAATGGGGGGTGGGGGCGGGGAATAAACAACAAAAACAAACAAGTGCTGCAGCTGCTCACGATCCAACGCCACCAGTCCCTGAGCCTCATCTACCCTCCCCATGCACCAGCTCCCCCGGTTAATATACTGGTCATGACATCATATGATATAGAATATCCCATTGGCCATTTTGGGTCAGCTGTCTTGGCTGTGGCCCCTCCCCTCACAGGTTCTTGTGCATGTGGCAGAGCATGGGAAGCTGGAAAGGTCCCTAACTTGTATAAGCGCTACTTAGTGACACTTAGCTGCTACTTAACAACAACTAAAACATCAAAAGTGCCACCGGCACTATACCAGCTACAGTGAAGAAAATTAACTCTATCCCAGCCAAAACCAGCACATGTGCAAAGCTAGCAAATGGTGTGGGGTGTATCATCTGGAGATGGGATGTGTTCTGGACTCTCTCAAACAGCTGGTCTCAGCTCAGACTCCAAAGTGGGATTCTCCTTTGCATTCACCAGTAAAATAATTATCTGCTGATGGAAGGGAATAGGAGCACGCTCATCTTCCCTTGCACTGCATGCAGTCCTTCTAACTGTCCAAGCAAGCATGCAATGAAACCTACCCCACTTGCAAAAGGCTACAAGATGAGTGGAGTTTCAGAAGCTTTATCCTCCGTTTTGCCTATAACCTGTGCCTATTTTTCACCACTGTTGGCAGATAAAAAGGAGATCCCTCTCCCCTTTTCCCTAGAACTGGCAGCAACCTCATGAGGTGATAACCGGGGAAATTTGCTGCTCATGTTGAAGATGTCAAAAGCATGGCAGACGTCTCTGGTTCTGGACTAGAGGTGATGCCTCTGTGACATAGCTGTCAAGGATTTTAATCCTCAATGAGGTGATTTTAGTTTACACCACTGCCCAGGGAGGTGGTTGAGTCTCCATCCCTGGAGGTATTTAAAAGAAGGGTAGATGTGGTGCTTGAGGATATGGTTTAGTGGTGGACTTGGCAGTGATAGGTTAGCAGTTGGACTTGATGATCTTAAGGGTCTTTTCCAACCTTAACGATTCTATGATTCTATGATAAATGCAGAGTAGGCACCCAGGATAGTAGCCCAGCCACTGGTACAGAAACTCCAGGAACAAGATCCTGGGGCTTTCACTGCAAAAAAAAAAACACCTCACTGTGTCTTTGAGTTGCAGTAATAGTAGTAATATGGCTCCTGTAAGACAAATCACATTACTGGAGAGTTTCATTCTCTCTTCCTCTCCTATCATCCTTTTGCAATAAGGAACAAAAAGTGTGTCCTGGTTTCAGCTGGGATAGAGTTAAATTTATTCGTAGTAGCTAGTATGGGGCTATGTTTTGGAGTTTTGCTGGAAACAGCGGTGATAATGTGGAGATGTTTTAGTTGTTGCTAAGTAGCACTTTCACTGGTCAAGGACTTTTTCAGCTCCCCATGCTCTGCCGGGTGCACAAGAAGCTGGGAAGGGACACAGCTGGGACAGCTGACCCAAACTGACCAACGGGATATTCCATACCATATGACATCATGCTCAGTATATAAAGCTGGGGGAAGAAGAAGGAAGGGGTGACATTGGGAGTGATGGCGTTTGTTTTCCCAAGTAACCGTTATGCGTGATGGAGCCCTGCTTTCCTGGAGACGGCTGAACACCTGCCTGCCCATGGGAAGTAGTGAATGAATTCCTTGTTTTGCTTTGCTTCTGCGCTCAATTTTTGCTTTACCTATTAAACTGCCTTTATCTCAAACTATGAGTTGCCTCACTTTTACTCTTCCGATTCTCTCCCCCATTCCACTGGGGGGGGGGTGAGCGAGCGGCTGCGTGGTGCTTGGTTGCTGACTGGGGCTAAACCACGACAAAGTGTATTTCTAGGAGGAAAGGGATAATTTGGTTAAGGGCATAAGATTAATAAACTCCCCTTATGAAAATATCCCGTGATTTTTAATAGCCATTTAAACCCCAGAGGATCTAATTTCTTAGGATTTCACAAAATCATTAAGGTTGGAAAAGACCTCTAGGATCAAGTCCAACCATCAGCACAATACTACCATGTCTCCTAAACCATGCCCTGAAGTGCCACCTCTAAACGTCTTTTAAATACCTCCAGGGAATGTGTCTACCACCTCACTGGGCAGCCTGTTCCAATGCCTGACCACCCTTTCAGTAAAGATATTTTGTCTAATATCCAATCTATACCTGCCCTGACACATCTTGAAGCCATTTCCTCTCACTCTATTGCTAGTGACCTGGGAAAAGAGACCAACACCTACCTCACTATAACTGCATTTCAGGTAGTTGTAGAGAGCAATAAGGTCTCCCCTCAGCCTCCACTTCACCAGGCCAAACAATCCCAGTTCCCTCAACCTCTCCCCATAAGACTTGCTCTCTAGAACCCTCACTAGTTTCATTGCCCTTCCCTGGACATGCTCCAGCACCTCAATGTCCTTCTTGTAGTGAGGGGCCCAAAACTAAACACAGTATTTGAGGTGCGGCCTCGCCAGTGCCAAGTACAGGGGCACAATCACTTCCCTACCCCTGCTGGCCACACTATTCCTGATACAAGCCAGGATGCTGTTGGCCGCCTTGGCCACCTGGGCACACTGCTGGCTCATATTCATCTGGCTGTCAACCAATACCCCCAGGTCCTTTTCCAATGGGCAGATTTCCAGCCACTCTTTGCAGAGCCTGTAGCGTTACATGGGGTTGTTGTGACCCAAGTGCAGGACCCAGCACTTGGCCTTGTTAAACCTCATACAATTGACCTCGGCCCATCAATTGAGCCTGTCCAGGTCCCTCTGCAGAGCCTTCCTATCCTTGAGCAGATCAGCACTCCCAACCAACTTGGTGTTGTCTGCAAACTTACTGAGGGTGCACCCGATCCCCTCATCCACATCACTGATAAAGATATTAAACAAGACTAGCCCCAAAACTGGGGAGCACCACTTGTCACTGGCTGTCAACTGGATTTAGCTCCATTCACCACAAATCTCTGGGCTCAGCCGTCCAGCCAGTTTTTTACCCAGCAAAGAGTACACCTTTCAAAGCCATGAGCTGCCAGCTTCTCTAGGAGGATGCTGTGGGAGACAGTATCAAAGGCTTTGCTAAAGTCCAGGTAGACAACATCCACAGTCTCTCCCTCATCCACTACGTGGGTCACCCTGTCATAGAGGGAGATCAGGTTGGTCAGGCAGGACCTGCCTTTCATGAACCCATGCTGTCTGGGCCTGATCCCCTGGTTGTCCTGCACATGCCTGGTGAGCTCACTCAAGATGAACCACTGCATAACCTTCCCTGGTATCGAGGACAGGCTGACAGGCCTGTAGTTCCCCGGATCCTCCTTTTGGCCCTTTTTGTAGATGGGCATCACATTGGGAAGCTTCCTTTCATCTAGGACCTTCCCTGTTAACCAGGAGTGCTGGTAAATGATGGAGAATGGTTTGGCAACTTCCTCCACCAGTTCCCTCAGTACTCTTGGATGGGTCCCATCCAGCCCCACAGACTTGTGAGTGACCAGGTGGCTCAGCAGGTGGTAAACTGCTTCCTCCTGGGTTATGGGGGGTCTATTCTGCAATCTGTCCCTGCCTTCCAGCTCAGGGGTCTGAATACCCTGGGGATAACTGGTCTGGCAGTTAAAGATTGAGGCAAAGAAGGCATTTAGTACCTCAGCCTTTTCCTCATCCTCAGTTGCAATGTTCCCCTCCGCATCCAGTAGAGGATGGAGATTCTCTTTGATTCTCTTTTTGTTGTTAATATATTTGTTAAAACATTTTTTGTTATCCCTTACAGCAGTGGCCAGGCTGAGTTCTAGCTGGGCTTTTGCTTGTCTAATTTTCTCCCTGCAAGACCTAATGAGGTCTCTGGTCTCTTCTTGTGTTACCTGCCCCTTCTTCCAAAAGCGGTAGACTCTCTTTTTTTTCCTGAGTGTCAGCAGAATCACCCTGTTCAACCAGGCCGGTCATCTTC